>NC_047569.1:9652045-10281136 GCF_011004845.1 Esox lucius | reverse complement strand
GGGTCGGGTTTCCATGCTCAGATTTTGCGCACATAAACGAATGGTTGCGTGCCACATTATCGACTCTCATTACTTTACAAATTGCTATAACAATAGATGATGGCTAGAACATGCTTTATATCTATGGCCACAACATTATGATGTGTTTTGCTGAAAGCCAACTAAAATACATTGCTGTATAAGCGTTGTAATGTATTGACATGGTTGTTTGTCTGTTCTGTTGTATTTTAATAACTTGTTTAATTTAGTCACAAATAATTGTATTTTGTATAGGTAACCCATTGTTACAATAGGTAAATAGTCACGGTATTATTGTTTTAAACTTTAATGTACAATTTTTTTAATATATATTTTCTAACACAACCATTTTGCAGCATCAGCATGCAACCAATGATTATTTAATGTGTCACCATATATGAAAATTACAGCATCTATCTCTGGTTTTGCAAGTGGATGTATGTGTGGGTGAATATTTTTTTTTTAGCATAGGTGTGTGAATGTGTGCATTTATAAAGGTGTGCAAATGAGTAAGCCTCACATCTCTTTGCCTGGACAGCTGGTTAGCCATCCAAGGGGACTGTGGATTTTAACAGAACGAGGCCCCAAGCAGAGAACACAAAGCGGGCAGCCAGGCCTGGAGCTACTGCTTGTGGTTTAAGGTCATGTAATCATTAATGCATAGTGTTCTTGGAGCAGGTGAGACATTTATACCACATTTCACCTCTCACCACCCACACCAACTTCTGTGTCACAGAGAGGTGGAGGAATGGCTGCTGTCCATATAAGGACACCTCTTTAAGATCTTATCCAAATGTCCATTCAGGTCGTGTGTGTGATATGGTTCTAGGATCTAACACGGAGTTTGGCAAGTCAGGTGAGTCTCTGTGTTGATTTATGTACTTGTGATCAAAGGGTTGTTTGTGTGTGTTTGCTGGGTTTTTGGTAGTGGTTTTTGGGAAGGAATGTGAAATGTCTGTAGCACAACATTCGGGTGAGTATACATTTATCTGTTTAGTTCCACATGAAAGCCTAAAGATACTGCGTTCGATTATCCTATTCTACCTTTAACTTTTTTCCCACTTTTCTTAGATGTGGAGAATATTTGCTTATGAAATGGAGCAGTCTTTTGATTATTATTACTCATCCCACATTTTGTCATATTCAAATATGTCTTGTTTTTTTGTCACAGCAAATCCTAACACATTCAGGAAAGATAGAGCCAAATTTGGCACTGGTGTTAAACTCACCCCATGGAGGGTCGAGTGTCTGCAGGTTTTCACTAATACCTTGTATCTGTTTGGAAATTAAGGTCACTAATTACTTTATAACTTCCTCACCTGGTTCTCTAGGTCTTAATTGCAACCAATTAAAAGCAAAAACAAAACAAGAGCAGACATTAGACCCTTTCTGGAATTATTTGGACACCCCTGCTATAAAGGCATCCGTTCCAAACTGTTGTACAGTTTTCCACACTGCTCGTCCAACCACAAAGTCATGGGGGTCAGCGTGTGTGGTCCTTCACCCAATGAACAGAGTTACTATAGTTTTAGAGACACCCAAGCCGCATGAGGGAGACGCTAGAATTGAATGAGACCAGGATATGGCTGCTAACAAAACACAGCTCACCCAGGGCCATAGCTCAATTTTGCATCACTCATGGGGCTTCCCCAGCCAGCTGGCAGCTATTGCAGGAGTGTAGAATTAGGAGGTGGGCGGAGTCATGACCCCCCTCCAATATTATAGACAGGTCAATGAGACCCCCCTGGAAAAGAGTGAAAATCCTGGGATAAATTGACCCTGACCCCCCCCCTATACAAAACAAACCTACGCCATTGAGCTAGCGTCAAAGTCAATGCTGAAACCTAGACTGCTTTTGTCAGCGTAGTTCTACAATAAGCCCCTAAGAGCGCTGCATCACCTGGGAAGGAGGTGGTTTGGGAGGACAAAAGGCTTGGTTGGATTTAATTATTTGTGGCCCAGTTACATTTCATTCATACATATCTCTATTTAATGATGGAGTGATATTCCACATATTCCTTAAATCTTGAATATGATGTCTGTATATGTCAGTTGAGCTGCAATTGAAGGATGGGGGTGTAGGTGATGGAGAAATCAAAAGATCAACCCCTTTTATGAGGAGGCGGCTTCATCTCTTGGGCAGCCTCCCGTTGGTGGTTTGGGAGAAATGTGTGCTGGTATTTGTAACCTTGGTATTCATCTCCTGGCCATCTTTCTCCTCTCATCCTCCTCCTTGTAATATTTCTCTGGCTCATTTTCCTTCGCTTTTCTTCTGGCCACCACCCTGGGAGCCCTTAAATGCCTCCTCTGACAAAGTGCCAAGGGGAGGCAGATGTGTAGGGGTGGGGCGGACCCATCTGGGAGCTTCCGGAATATTCCGGAAGATACCAGCTGTCTGTTTTGGGGGCATTGATGCAACACTGATTTCTGGGATGTGGGCGCATTCGTGCCACAAGACTCATAGTAATGGTATGAAACACGAATGGTATGAAACACGTCCATTATTCGGTCGATAATCTTACTCAAACCAAACTACTGTAGTGAGTAAGACTCATACTTTTTCCTATTGGCCGTCGTCGGACTCAATCCATCTTAACATTATACACACAATGAGCTGGCCTCACTTTGCTTCTTCTTTTGATATTGGGAACTAATTCATCTTTTAAAAAGGTATAATAGGAAACACAAATGTCATTGCCATCATTCATCTGCTACAGGCAGTCAAAGCATCTGATGATCAGAAACCAAAAGGTTAATGTGGCGACAAGGTGAAAAGTCAGTTGTTCTGTCCTCAAGCACAACAGTTAACCCAAATTGCTTTGCGAGTGCTCACTGTGGCAGCTGTCCAATTCGAACAGTTTGGGGTAAATGTTGAAGCCAAATGTCAGTTGGACTGTTTTTGCACACTGATAAACATCCCCTTTCTCTTTCAGTTCACATGGACCATTACACTGAGTGCATTCTGTGTTGTAGAGTCAGAAGCCACCCTTTGTTTTGTTTGAAAGTGGCATAACTGTGTTCTGTAAAGGTAAATCATGAGCAGGAGGCCCGCCCAGTGTGAGTGTGTGTGTTTGTGTGTGTGTGTTCAGGCAGGCTGCAGCCTGCCAAACATGCTCACACCTACACATGTACAACACCAAGCCAAATATCTGTCGCCTGTAACACACACTCTGAAGACAAGCATAGAGACACATCGTGGAAAGCAAGTCGTGCATCACCAGGAGGAGGAACCATTTGGAGAATCACTGTGTGTCGGCCGAAACTGCTTATCAGCAACAGGCGAAAAGTTCCAGAGGCAGCAGCCCATCCGTGATGTTTTCGTTTCATTAGTCTAGAAAATGGGAAATAGTTGCTGAATGCAGTGTGTTCCTCCCAGCCTGGACTCACCGTGATTGAGTACAGGTATTTAACTACTTGGGTTGAGATGGTTCAAGACATGGGGAGCTCTGATGTGTTTTTCCTCTGCTGAGTGTTAAAGCCAAACTGGAGTTGACAGAGAAACAGACAGATACAGAATTAAGCTGTTTTTTATTTTTATGTCTGTTAAATAGTGTACATGTGTGAGAAAGTTTTTCTCCAGTCCGTTATTTCTCTAATCTAATTCTAGGTCTTTCTATTTGTGTGAGACAGAGAGAGAGCAGGATTGCAACAGGAAATTCCTTTGTCATATCCTTCCTTCATATTTGTGTATTCCTCAAATAGGATGGCCAGATCCCGTCTTGTCCCTTTTTTCAATTCTAAATGGTTTTTCTCTGTTATTGTGTGTTAGTGTGTGTGTGAGTCAGTGTGACAGATAGTTAGAGTAAAGTAACTTGTTCATCTCTTATGACGTAATTTTGCCTGATATTTGCTCCTCTGATTTTCTCTTCACTGTCTCTAAAGTTTGTTCAAGGCCGTGCTGTTTGTCTGTCTGTGTATGTGTGCTCATTTGTCATTTGAGTTCACACAGCCTGTGCACACATTGTGAACTTGTGTTATTACAATAAGTTTTAACACATTGTGTGTGTGTGTGTTTAGGAAAATATAAGTGTTGAAAGTCATAATGCTCCAGAGATAAAAGCCAATTGCAAATCCACTCCTACCATCTTTACCCCAGAGATCTGACTTTAGTGTGTAGAAAGTATCTATTCAGGTACGGGTGGAAACATTACATTCATGCTAATGTTCTCGTCAAGTGTTATCTTTCATGCCTTGTTGCTAAGAACATGTCAAAATTAGAAAAAGCTCTCTCGAAAGACCACTTAGTTTAATGCTCTAAGAATTTTCCTCTAAACCTGTTGGAACAGATATGAATTAAATTACCTCATCAAAAAATCCTCCCCTCCTTTAGCAACGTTTTTTTAATGATCCACTTTTTAGCCCCCCCCCCTTTCATCAAAGTGAATATTTTTTTGACAATGTCTCATTGCAACAACTCCCAATAGTTTTCCTATTAGGCAATTGAACTTAGTCAAAATGAGACCAGGAAATCCTGCCGAAAATGCATACTCATTCCCTAACAATGCTGGTCAATTTGAGCTTCTATGGGGCTTTCCAGACACTCGTGAACTAACAGCATTTGTCAAGAGTAGAACCGAGCCAGTAGTGGTCAGCTTGGTGCTACAAAATAGCTCCGTAGACAAGTGCGCCACCTTTGAGGCCCAAAAGAAGATTTAAGGGTAAAAAATATCAAGGAACTTTGGGTATTTTGCCAAAACAATGTACTGCTTCCAGCTGCACATTATACAGCTATGGAATAAAGAGACCACTGCAACTTTTTCTGTCCTTTCCAAAAAAGTTGAAAAGGAAAGTTTTGAGTGAGGGACAGAAGTGTTCAATTTAATTGAAACTTTTCTGTTCCTCACTCAAAAACTTTTTCCCCCCCTGACTTTTTCAGAAAGGATAGAAAAATGTGCAGTGGTCTCTTAATTTTTTTCTGTAGCTGTATATGCCTAAGTACATACATTCATATTTTAAGTTGAGAAAAATTGTTATCCATAAATGTGACTTCTTTTTTACCACTCTGTTGTGTTTGTGAATGTGTGTGTATCAGTAAGTCTCTATATTCTCCTCAGATCTGGTGCTGAGCAAAGATGGCAATATACAGTAACCTCTCAACCAATGAAACCAGCGGGCAGTGGCGTTGCCGCTTCAAGGAGGACTTCAAGTACATCCTACTTCCCGTCAGCTACACTCTGGTCTTCCTGATCGGCCTGGCCCTGAACTGCACGGCCATGTACGTGATCCTGTTCCGCACCAAGCGCTGGAAGCCGTCCACAGTCTACATGGTCAACCTGACGGCGTGCGACCTCCTCTACATCTTCACCCTGCCTTTCCTCATCTACTACTACGCGGACAAGAATGACTGGCCCTTTGGCGAGCCGTTCTGCAAACTCATCCGTTTCCTGTTCTACGCCAACCTCTACGGTTCCGTCATGTTCCTGTGCTGCATCAGCCTGCACCGCTTCCTGGGGGTGTGTTACCCGGTTCAGTCGCTGAGCTGGGTGACTGCCAGGGGAGCCAGGATGGTGTCGTGTGTGGTGTGGGCGTGCGTCTTGCTGTGCCTGGCGCCCATCCTCTACTTTGCGCGCACTAAGGACGAGGGGACGGAGAAGGTGTGCTTCGACACGACCAGCCCGGAGCTCTTCGACGACTTCCTGGTGTACAGCTCGGCGGTGTCCGTGCTGATGTTCGTCATCCCTTTCGTGGTGGTGATGGTGTGCTACGGACTGATGGTGCGGAAGCTCTTAAAGCCCGGCTGGGGGGATGGCCGGGGGGGCTGCGGAGTGGGCGGCCTCGCCTCGCATCGCTCTAAACAGAAGTCGGTGAAGATGATTGTCATCGTGTTGTCGGCGTTCATGCTGTGTTTTCTGCCCTTCCATATAACCAGGAGTCTGAGCTACTCCCTCCGATACCTGGAGCAGATGGACCCCTCTCAGGTGCAGCACCACTGAAAGAATCACTGACGTTTATACCACTGCAGACGATTACAAGGGGTCAGAGAAAGGGGTTGGCGCAGAACCCCTTTCTCGCTAGTTGGGTGTTGATAGTGACAGAAATCGATGCTTTGGCTGGAATTCCAAAAACGAGCAATAGCATTTTATGATAATTTCTGACTGGGCCTACGTCTGCAGTGGTTTCCTTGAATGTTATATGGATTTAATCTTAGCGAAATGTTGAAGTTGTTTCTTTTTTTATTCATCTCCAGGTGAGCTGTGAGCTGCTTAAGGCGTCCAGTATGGCCTACACAGTAACACGCCCCCTGGCCAGCGCCAACAGCTGTGTGGATCCCATCCTTTACTTCATGGCTGGACAGGGTTTCCGTAGGAACCTCACGAAGAGAACCAGGTCATCGCCAAGGAAACCAGAAAGCGTGACGGTTGCCCTCTCGACTGTGTCTCAGCTTTGACCTCCAGGGGGATCAACCTACAGTGTATGCTCTATAAAGATTAGCAGTCAGAGTGTCTGATCCGTAACCACATGGCTGCTAGGTCGAATCCTCGAGCCGGCAGGGGGGAGACTCTGTTGTTCTGTCCCTGAGCAAGGCGATTAACCCTAATTGCTTCCATGTTGTTGCTGTAAATGAGGATGTGTTCTCAGAAAACTTACCAATCAACTAACCTGGTAGCAAAAGGGTAAAAAATACTACCTAAAAAAGCCTGTAGGGTTCAGATAACCACAGAGTGAAAGAAAATAAAGGGACGGGATGCATACAGTGGGGAGAACAAGTATTTGATACACTGCCGGTTTTGCAGGTTTTCCTACTTACAAAGCATGTAGAGGTTTGTACTTTTTATCATCGGTACACTTCAACTGCGAGAGACGGAATCTAAAATGAAAAAATCAAGAAAATCACATTGTATGATTTTTAAATAATTAATTTGCATTTTATTGCATGACATAAGTATTTGATCACCTACCAACCAGTAAGAATTCCGTCTATCACAGACCTGTTAGTTTTTCTTTAAGAAGCCCTCCTGTTCTCCACTCCATTACCTGTATTAACTGCACCTTTTTGAACTCGTTACCTGTATAAAAGACACCTGTCCACACACTCAATCAAACAGACTCCATCCTCTCCACAATGGCCAAGACCAGAGTGCTGTGTAAGGACATCAGGGATAAAATTGTAGACCTGCACAAGGCTGGGATGGGCTACAGGACAATAGGCAAGCAGCTTAGTGAGAAGGCAACAACTGTAGGTGCAATTATTAGAAAATGGAAGAAGTTCAAGATGACGATCAGTCTCCCTCCATGCAAGATCTCACCTCATGTTCCCCCTGCTCAAGCCAGCGCATGTCCAGGCCCGTCTGAAGTTTGCCAATGACCATCTGGATGATCCAGAGGAGGAATGGGAGAAGGACATGTGGTCTGATGAGACAAAAATAGAGCTTTTTGGTCTAAACTCCACTCGCCGTGTTTGGAGGAAGAAGAAGGATGAGTACATCCCCAACCGTGAAGAGGTGGAAACATCATTCTTTGGGGATGCTTTTCTGCAAAGGGGACAGGACGACTGCACCGTATTGAGGGGAGGATGGATGGGGCCATGTATCGCGAGATCTTGGCCAACAACCTCCTTCCCTCAGTAAGAGCATTGAAGATGGGTCGTGGCTGGGTCTTTCAGCATGTGTTATGAAAATTTTGAACTAAGGTACATTTGAGAAATGTCCGTCTTTCTATTGGCTGGTATGTAAATCTTTACTTTGATTGTGACACACGTCTGTATAATATCAGAGGATTATTAGATATTTGGGCCATGTCCTCCTGCCTAGACAAAGAAGGGTGTCAGTCCTTTCTGTTCCTTAGGAATGTAGGAGAGGGGGATCTGGTATATGTCTTAGGGGGCATTCTTGATTGGTCACAGTAGGTTGTAGGGTTAATCATCTGCCGACCTGTAGGTTGCTCAGATGCTTTAAGTTTCCCTTAAGGGTTGAGAAAGTTAACCACATGAGGGAAGACACCATGTCCCTAGTGTCAAGCCCAGGACATGTGATAGAACAAAGGGCATGTGTTTGATTGACATGAGACCGATGAGCAACAACTTACCACACCCCTTTTTCTATGTAATAAATACGGATTGTTCATGTATGGAGTTAGAGACACCTCGGATGATTATGTCTGTAAGCGTTTGACGTGTCTCTCATATTTTGTATAATAGTTAATAAAACTGTTAGTATGTCCCAAGAGACATTTTTGTCTCTGTGTTCCTTACTCCGAGTGTCGATACATTGGAATTTCCATCACACATGACAACTTCCCGAAACACACAGCCAGGGCAACTAAGGAGTGGCTCCGTAAGAAGCATATCAATGTCCTGGAGTGGCCTAGCCAGTCTCCAGACCTGAACCCAATAGAAAATCTTTGGAGGGACATGAAAGTCTGTATTGCCCAGCGACAGCCCCGAAACCTGAAGGATCTGGAGAAGGTCTGTATGGAGGAGTGGGCCAAAATCCCTGCTGCAGTGTGTGCAAACCTGGTCAAGAACTACAGGAAACGTATGATCTCTGTAATTGCAAACAAAGGTTTCTTTACCAAATATTAAGTTATGCTTTTCTGATATATCAAATACATTTGTCATGCAATAAAATGCTAATTAATTACTTAAAAATCATACAATGTGATTTTCTGGATTTCTATTTTAGATTCCGTCGCTCACAGTTGAAGAGTACCTATGATATAAATTACAGACTTCTACATGCTTTGTAAGTAGGAAAAACTGCAAAATTGGCATTGTATCAAATACTTGTTCTCCCCACTGTATGTCAAACACAGTTGGCCAGGGTTATTTTTTTTTACTGACTAGTCTCTTGGGCCGTTAAAATAAACAAAGTACCATTTATATTACTTGAAAATAATAGTAGAATACTGGACCTCGTTTACTGAGACATCTAAGGAAGCTGGAAATCCACTGGTGGATGCTGACAGTGTAAAGAAGGAACATGCAAGCTGTAATAACATGTTTGTGATTTTGTAATCCAAATAGATAACAATTAGAACTATAGGAGCCACTGATTACAGTGTTCCTACTGAACCTATGTTTAGGATGACACACTAATCTGTCTTAAAAGGGCCTTCTCGTCCTCTCTCAGCCAGAGAAAGCTGTTTAGCCCCAGGCATGACTTGGCAGGTTCTAGACCTACGGTAAGTTTGGAGTGATTAATCACAATTCTAAGGCAAACAGAGCTGGAAGTCCGCCAGGCATTCTTTTAAAGATGAGACAAAACTGGACTGCTGACAAGACTACAAATGACATGCTTATGGCTGCAAAAATGTCTTGTACATGTCTGGCAGTTGCAAGTGACATGCTTGTAGTTGCCATTCCTCCAAAGGCCGCTTTTTATAAGGAACCATTACTGTGTATAGGATTGAACAAACACAAGAATGTATTTACTAGTGGGGAGAATTTCCACACAGCCAAAGGGTACTAAGATTTGTGTTCATATCAATCTACCGTGCTGATAGTGGATCATTGTTTGTGGACATCAGCATAAGACAAACTTGCCCAGTCAGGTGTTTAGCCCTGGGTTTTATGAACTGTCAACACGCAGACAAGTCAAAATAAACGTCTCCTTTATTTTAAGAGTAAAAATGTCATACAGAAAAAATTTCATATTAAATACAATCTACGATGTAGAGAAGACAAGTATTTTTCCTACTTCTTTTCTGTAACACTTCAGTTTATGTGATGGTAAAACAAGTCAGGTAAAAACATCAAAATGTTCAACCAATAAATATTATCAAATGCCGACACTTAACCTCAGTAACAGCAAAATACAAAATAATAGTTCAAATTGACCATGAACACCGTCATAACCACCCTTTATTAAATGTCAATGTAAACATTAAAAATGTGTGAAGCAGCTATGTGCCACTACTTGAAAGTCAAATTAAATAATAAAAAATGTGTAAAACACTTGCAGCCGAGGGAATGAGATTGAAATGGTCAGTCATGATTCTATCAAAATAAAAACACTCCATTCACACCATGTTGCTCCCTTCAGGAAATGTATTGAGGATAAAGCGCTGGCGGTGATGTTATCTGCCTGCTTTGCTTGATGGAGCAGGAACTGTGCGCTTGAATGTGTCTGTCTGTGCGTGTGTGTGTGTGACAGTACAAAACAACACTGAATTACATCATAAGTGCTTTCTCCGTGGGGTAAAAACAGGTGAATTAGATCAACCTAGGTACTTTGCCTGAGTTTGTTGCTAGGCAATCGCCGCCGTGATGCCACAAGGCACGAAGTGGAAGTGAGATCACGGTTCAAGATAAGCGCTGAATGGGGTAGGATCCCACTGATCCGTCGGCGACATCGCTGGTAGGGTGGTGGGTCGGTGATACGCCGGGAGAGACAATATATCTCCACCCAAACACTCGGGACCGATTTAAGTGTCTCAAAACAGGCACTGCAAACTGCTGGCAAACCGTCACAATGTCCCTGTACGACCACCCCCTACCCACCCCACCCCCAATTGTACACATCTATAAGCTTAAATAAATACAGGGTCATTTAACAGGTCTATTATCACCCCTACATATTCACACCCGCTATGTACATATTATACAGTCATTTACACATTGAAATCTAATCGAAAGCTAAAGGAAGTTAGACGCCATCTATCAGGGCTAAAGGGTCAAACGTGTAGTTCATGCAGTGTTTGGATATCAGTGGCTCTCACTGTATTAAGTTGAAGCTCAACACCTAAGTAGATAAGACTAGTCCTGCATTGTTACGACTACATTCAACATAATCCAGAAGGAATAAAATGTCAGCTAATCGGCCTTTCAAATATAATGAGCAAAAACCGCCAAATGGCTAAAACTGTTATAAAAAGGATTAAAAGTTCTATTTCGACTAAACAGTTCAGCAGTTTCCTATAATACTTGTTGATTGTATGTACTGCTGGTATATAATGTATGAATGTGTGTATGTATGTATTGCAAAGTGTCAAGGGGCAGTGTTAAGGTCCTTCTGAGTCTTATGGAAGCACGAACATACTGGTTATTAGTTTGACCCTCGACCTCTTCATCGCACTGCCTCTCAAGACAGGAGTATTAAGCATCAACAGGATCAAATACAAGTTGTTCGTGTCATCAAGCGGGGGTCTCCCTTCGTCCGGCACCCAGACTAACACTTCAAACCTCCCAACAAGCAGGATGATTGACCTCTCTGGTCGCCATTCCGGAATCCCATCACATCCATCGCGCAATGATGTCGTCATCCTAGGCGAGGTAGATGTTTTCTGTTTGTTACCCAGCATGCCTCTTTGTGAATGTTTAGCTATTAACCTGAAAAGTAGAAAAAAAGAGAGGGAAAGGAGAGAGAGATGTTATTGTTATGGTTGCAATGCGGAATATTATCTACAGAGAATGCCAGTGAGGTGTGTAGTGAGTGAGTGCCTGTGCGTTTCCAATGTTTCCACCAGGGGACAGCAGCCTCCTCACAAAATGCAAGCACTGACAGACTGACAGACTGTGTGAGTATTTAAAGTCCAACTGCATTGAGCTAAATGTAGGTGTTTTTATCATTCATGACTAACTAGTGGAGTGGGTGATTTCTTCCCGGGCAAGAGCCATGTGTTACTATTTCATAATTCAATAGTGATCTAGAAGAACATGAGTCAAACGACGTTCAGTGGAGTGGAATGACGATGAGGAGATGGGGGGGGGGACAAATGAAAGATGAATGAGAGAATAAAAGAGAGTTGCACTGACAGAAAATAAGTAACATTACCTCCAGTCTATCCCTAGCAGCTGATAATGAAGATGATGGTGGTGGAAATGGTGGTGGTGATGACACAGAATGGTTTCCCTCCAGTAAAGCAGAGTCATCCGCTAAGTCAGACTGGTCCGAGCAGACCGTCGTTGCCACGGAACCAGACGCCTGCTCCTGGATCTGGGCCACCTGGAACCTGTCAATCAAACAGAGAGTTGAGTTGACAAACATTCAGACACTAACTGTGCGTACGGAATACTGGCACGTGCTTGTGTGTCCGTCCTCACCTCCCGACCGAGCGGGTCACCTCCCCGGCCATCCGGCCCTTCTCCTCGTCAAGTGACCCCGCCTCTGACGTGGGGCTGCGGGACGGACACACCTTGAAGCCGGAGTGGTGCGTGTCCACAGGGGGCAGCAGAGGGCTCTTGGGGAGATCCAGAAGGGGCAGCAGGAGGGACTGTGGGGGTTTGAGGGGTTTGAGGGGTCTTAGGGGCTCGACGGGAGGCATCAAGACCGGCGGCCATTTCCTCTGAGCGCAGCGGGAGCAGCTGTAGCCGCGCCGGAAGTTGTACAGGCCGGACAGACCCGAGACAGTGTGCAGGTGAGACTGGTGAGGACAGGGTTTCGGAAGGGAGCGG
Organism: Esox lucius; assembly: GCF_011004845.1. Lineage (NCBI taxonomy): Eukaryota > Metazoa > Chordata > Actinopteri > Esociformes > Esocidae > Esox > Esox lucius. The sequence goes on along the minus strand of NC_047569.1, from coordinate 10,268,787 downwards.
AACTGGGTCAGAGGAGACAGCACTGGGAACCTGGGGAGGGCCGGGAGAGAGGACATGCATGAACAGGCTGTATGTAGGAGCCCCAAGTGCACACACAAACCTACACGCACCTACAGAAAAGCCCACATGCGTATATAACCACCAAAAGGACCACAGTACTACACACACTAAACACACATATTGGCGTTGTCCTTGTGTGTGTGCGTTTGTGTGTGATTCAAAGGGTGAAACATTTTCCACAGATGGACTGCCACAGATCGTTTCTGTATAACTACATCCCCCCCGCCCTATTCAGAAAGCTTGGCCAAGCCCCACCCCCAGCCCCCACGGACAGAGCCCCCCAGCCCTTTTTTGAAAATGCACAGCACTGCCCCCCTCCCATTCTGATGTGAAACAGGCCAATGCAGAGTGCTCTATTGTTCCATTGTGTGTGTGTGTGTGTGTGTTTGAGGGGCAGGGCTGGCATGCTGCTGTAATGACCCCAGTGACCACCAGCACCTCTGGTAATCACTGACAAGGCCTGGAATTAAGAGCTTTCCAGAACCTGCGTGTGTCTCTGCATAATGCTTATGTGTGTATAACGTGCATGTGTCTGTGTGTGATCAGAGCTTTTCCAGAACGTAAACGGACAGGTAGCGGCACGGTAGAGAACGGCAGAACGTTTCCGAAAATTACACCCGACCGAATGACCTGTACAGCTTTTCCACAACCAGAAACCTACTGTCGGCAACGGCCTAAAATCAGGTCGGCAACTTGTGCTGAGCTAAGAGGACGGAAGTCGTCCTTTTGTTTCTGACAGCAGCACTGACTCAACAGAAGTGTGTAATCACACGGAGGAGCGCGGGCCGACACTCCAGCCACCGGCATCGTGATGATGCATAGCAGGACGCAGAGATTCACGGGAGTGTCGAGACGCTGCTCCACCGCTCCTCTCAGTTCATGCATTGCAGTATGGGCCCTTGAAAGCACTTACTATAATGCATGGGAAAAAATGTCACTCTCTTTCTTTCTTTACGTCAGTTTCTTTCTCTTTCTTTCCCTCGGTACAATCAATGTGTGTCTACATGTTGTGGCATATCGTGTATGTGTATGTGTGTGTGTGACGCAGGGTCCTCACTTGATTGAGGTGGCTTTGCTGACGGCCAACTGGTTGCTCTCGTACTCCAGCAGCAGTTCCTCCAGAGCGGAGGCGTTTTCTGCAACACAAACAGAACACGTTGGTAGGCGTGCCTTACATCTGCCTGGCTGCGTTCCACGCCGATGGCGTCGGAAATGGACGCGTACCTTTCTTCTCTGTGATGAGGCGTACCAGAACACTGATGGTGTCTTCGTTCGGGTCATTCACGGCGTAGGCGCCGCCGTTGCCTGCGGGGGACGCCAAAAGTTACAAAAAATACATTGTTTCATTGACGTTTCTTATTATTTAACTATCCGGGCAATTTAACGGTAGTCTCCCAGAGAGCCGGACAGGGACTCAACTGGGATTAAGCTGATGAATAAGAAACAAATCCACAGGGATTCAGAATAATTACACTTGAAGTAATTAAAGAAATGTCAACGATAAAAGGTTCTCTCTGTCCACCGTGACTATTGAGTGACCAAGCGTGAACTTCATTGTGGTGAACTGTTCCCTCTCTCCATCTCTGACAAGGCTGAGGGCACTCGCATGAGACCGGTCAACAGAGAATGGATGTCTCTGTAGCAACCGGCGCTAGTGCCAAAGCAAGCAGAGGCGGGGGCACTGGAATTGCTCACTCAACTCCATTCACCACTGTGTGTTCCGTCGTGTTTCGAGGTGTGTTGTGCGTGTCTGTGTGTGTTGTGTTAGTATGTGTGTCGGGTCTGCCTCTGTGTGTGTGGGGTTCCAACAATAGCTCGGTCTCCACAGTGACATTTTCACTGGGCTCTTTCGACCTAACTTGATGTGGGGGGTTTCATTGCCAGCTTGCTAATGCTAATGCTAATGGGGAGATCAAGAAAGCAATCCACAGTGTAGCTTCCGTTCTCCCCCTGTTCTCAAATGATAGTTCACGTTGTCAGAGGAAAAGGTGTCAGACGCAACAAGAAGCAAAGATAAATGAGCAATCTGCCAGTGTAAGAGGTTTCTCTTTAGCCCACTACAGGGCAACACTGCCAGACAGGCGCAGTTATGCAAGCAGTGAAAGAGAGAGGGAGGGGAGTGGGTAGAGAAGGAGTGACTGAGAGGGAGAAGAGAGGAAGTAGAAAGGAGGGATGATAACTGGGTTTCTATCCTCCGCTGTCTCATTCACTCAGTCACTGAAATATTCCTTCCCCTTTCACTTTTAGACACTACGCTCTCCCCCCTCCTCTCTGTCTCTCTCTACCACTGCAGTACCTGTCCTCAATACAGCACACAACCCTACAGACCTCAGAAACATTAACAAATAACTCCACGCAGGGACAAACTGCTCCACACTAGAACAGTGAGGATCTGTATACTGGGTATGTTCCAGTGAGGATCTGTATACTGGGTATGTTCCAGTGAGGATCTGTATACTGGGTATGTTCCAGTGAGGATCTGTATACTGGGTATGTCCCAGTGAGGATCTGTATACTGGGTATGTTCCAGTGTGGAGCTGTATTTTGGGTATGTTCCAGTGAGGAGCTGTATTTTGGGTATGTTCCAGTGTGGAGCTGTATATTAGGAATGTTCCAGTGAGGATCTGTATATTGGGAATGTTCCAGTGAGGATCTGTATACTGGGTATGTTCCAGTGTGGAGCTGAATATTGGGTATGTTCCAGTGTGGAGCTGTATATTGGGTATGTTCCAGTGTGGAGCTGTGTATTGGGTATGTTCCAGTGTGGAGCTGCGCATTGGGTATGTTCCAGTGTGGAGCTGCGTATTGGGTATGTTCCAGTGTGGAGCTGCGTATTGGGTATGTTCCAGTGTGGATCTGTATTTTGGGTATGTTCCAGTGTGGAGCTGTATATTGGGTACCTTCCAGTGTGGAGCTGAATATTGGGTATGTTCCATTGTGTAGCTATTTGTTCCAGTGTGGATCACCCTGAATACACTGATCCACACAGGAAGAGAGGGACTGAGCGGGGCTAATAGGAGAGGACAAAAGAGGAAAAGGGGAGAAAAGGAAAGGACAGCTGATTGAATAATTAATCTGGAAAGAAGAGATAGACAGTGTCTGGTGGCTGTTAGAGAATGAGGGGAGGACAGGACAAGCTACGGTTTCACAACACAAGGAGACGGACACTGAGACGCTAGCCACAACAGACAGGGCCGGAGGGAGAGAATGGAGAGGTGTTGGTCCCAGGTGTGACACTGTTGCAGAGATAAGCTGGCCGCGGCAACAGCTGTCATGGAAACATAAACAGTTGCCAGCAGAGACAGTGGTGAAAGGTTAGAGCTAATGTGCAACTGTGTCATCAAACTTAGCGGATGGAACAAATGCTTAGCCAAAACCACACCAGACAGTAAAGGCCTTTACCGTCATGATAATGCATAGCCAAAAACAAACTGAACAATAAAGGCCTTCACCGTCATGATTATGTGTCAAAGCAAGAGATACAAAGGTAATGTGTGAGTGTGATGGGAGTTTGTGTGTGTGAGAGCGCTTGTGCATGTGTATGCATATATATATGTGTGTGTTTGTGTATGCACACAATGGTAAATGGAATGCTTTTTAACTTCAGAGAGCTGACCTCTGACCTTTAGGGGGTTAAAATGTGTCCTGGATCTTTGGTGTGGTTATTATGACAATGTTGGATTTCCAGCACCGCACCCACTCTCCATGGCCCATTACCTAACAAGTCCCCTTCATGTCTGACCTGTCTTAGTGAATGGTGCACCAGGAAAGCCACATACCCTACACTGTTCTGCCCTACGAGAAATATTGGTGGTCCGCTGCTCGTGTTCAGCAGAGCTCCGGATCTCAGCGTGTTATCCCAGTGTTATCCCAGCGTTATCCCAGCGTATCACCTGATCATCCATTTTGGTAAGGCTTTGAAAGTGGACGTCAGATCCGAAAGAGTGATATTCAAAGGAGCGAGGTTTACTGGATTGCAGTTATTCAAGAGTAAAAACTAAGAGATCTTATCCAGGTGTCTGCCTCTGCCTATCTGCCTGTCTGCCTCTGCCTGTCTGCCCGTCAGCCTTTGTCCTTATTCCTGTCTCTCTATTTCTGTCTGCCTCTCCCGGTCTCGCCTCTCCCTGTCTCGCCTCTCCCTGTCTCGCCTCTCCCTGTCTCGCCTCTCCCTGTCTCGCCTCTCCCTGTCTCGCCTCTCCCTGTCTCGCCTCTCCCTGTCTCGCCTCTCCCTGTCTCGCCTCTCCCTGTCTCGCCTCTCCCTGTCTCGCCTCTCCCTGTCTCGCCTCTCCCTGTCTCGCCTCTCCCTGTCTCGCCTCTCCCTGTCTCGCCTCTCCCTGTCTCGCCTCTCCCTGTCTCGCCTCTCCCTGTCTCGTCTCTCCCTGTCTCGTCTCTCCCTGTCTCGTCTCTCCCTGTCTCGTCTCTCCCTGTCTCGTCTCTCCCTGTCTCGTCTCTCCCTGTCTGTCTACTCACCCTCTTTTTGTTGTGCAGGGTACTCCTCGTCTCCTCCCTCCTTCTCGGCGGTGCAGCGGTATCCTTTCTTCTTGAGGATGTTACAGATGAGGATCCCCAGAAGGCCCATCACACAGAAGATTGGCACCAGGGCGAACACAGCGTACTCCGTGCTCTTCTCCTCCGGGCTCCGCACTGCAGTACCGTTGACGGGTAGGCCAGTGCCTCCCGCTGCTACCTTCCCCACTGTACGCACCTCGCGAACGCGGGCAGAACTGGCTGCGGGGGCTGGGGAGAGATGGGGGGTGGGGGGGACAGTGAGAGGCCGAATCAGAAGGATGAGAAGAGACAGAAAAAAGAGATTGAACGACCCTGTTAAAGCATCAAGGGGAAATGCGTGAATGTTTAAAAGCAGCCTGCAGAAGAACAGATTAGCGTAAAAATTCCAGTATAAATGCAGTCTGCAAATACTAAAGCTTTTTTTTATTGGAGTAATTGTGTGGTTTAGCTGCAGTTAAGCTAATACGTAATTGCGGTTTCACTGCAATTCAACAGTGTTTCATCCGGCAATTACTGCGTAGGCAATATGAAACTTGACTGCAGTTACTGCACTTTTACAGCAGTTTTGAAACTGCAATCTATTCTTGTAAGGGTGACTGTCATTGTTCCGGTCCACACTCACCTCTGACACAGGTCAGTGTGGAAGCTTTGCTTCTGGCAACGGGTTGGAACCTAGAAACAGAAACCCATTTTAATAGGACTGGAGGCCTGGGCGTTCCCTCCAGTGTCTAGTGCTGCTGCAGGGGGGCGAATCTGGCCTGATGGTCTTTCAGCGAAAAAACTCTGTCCTATCCTTTACCAAGCTTCCTGTCCAATAAAGCCTAAAAATGCCTGAAAACTAGATCTTTAAAAGAATATCTGACTTTTTTTTGCAGACAATCTTTAGTCAAAGCGACTGACAGTAAGTGCATTTTTAGTTTGGTGAGGTAACAGAATATCACTGTCAAATGTGTAAAATATTTCCAACTGACAATAGAATGTTATATTTACGGTCAATAGTCTATTTCTGTAGAGAGGGCAGGTTAGAGACCTTGAGGGACTAGAGAGACCAGAACTAATCAGGCAACATATTTGTGGGACATGGTGGAGTTTACATCCTGTTCCCTAGTCTGCCTTTTCTTGAAAAAGGCCTGACTTTGACAACATTTGGGTGAAAGACACTTCTCGTCACAGTGATCCGGCATTTACAAACTGACGCTGAAGTGGCCCCAGAGAGTTGAGTCCTTCATCGTTGGACAACATGTTTACTGTTGACTTCTTGTTGAATGTGTATACATACCCAGACATACAGTCTCCGCAGACTGCATCCAGGAACGACGTACCAGGAGCCACAACCTTTCGGTTGAAGACCCCACAGTCAGAGTGCGGCCGGCATTGATCCGAGTCGAAAGTGTCAGAAAACGTGCCCACTGGGCAAGACTGGCACTGCACCGCCTCGCCTGGGCTCTCCACCTGGCCGCAAGCCTGGCATGGGAAAACATGTTCACATTTCAGAAACGGAGAACACCAACCACTGTAATTACGAGTGTATACCATACATTCGTCTGGTGCTGTGTTCAATGAGGTTTTCAAAAAATAACCAGACGGACCATCGCTTTGCTATGACAAGGAAACGTGCACAAAGAAAATACACTGTATCGTCTTGCGATGTCCAGACATGAAGAGAAGTATAGGGTTTGGGCACAATTCTATCAACAACTGAGTAAAAATACTGCATATTATTTTAGTCCTGGCGTATCGTATGGAATGGCAGCGATACATATGGCTTCCATGTGGAGGGGTTCGAGGAAGAGACAGAAAAGTTGCGGTAGCTGCTGACAGAGGGATCGATGGAGTGGATGACAAGACTGCCGGGAGGCCCGTATGGAGACGGGTCTGAGGGAGACCATTTGGATTGAATGTTATACAAGGGTGAGGGTTTCTCTCTCACCTTGGTGGGCTCCTGGCCGCTGGGACACTTCAGACACTCACACCCCTCCCCCCACCGGCACTGCACCGCTACCGTCCCCCCGGTCCCAAAAACCTGGAACACACACAAGACAGAGAGACCGGTGAGGAATATAACGAGACGCGCACACGTTACATCCAAACACGTAGGCTGTAAAAAAAAAGAGAGGCGCACACGTTACATCCAAACACGTATGCTGTAAAAAAAGAGAGGCGCACACGTTACATCCAAACACGTACACTGTCAAAAAAAGAGACGTGCACACGTTACATCCAAACACGTACACTGTAAAAAAAGAGAGGCGCACACGTTACATCCAAACACGTACACTGTATAAAAAGAGACGCGCACACGTTACATCCAAACACGTACACTGTAAAAAAAAAGAGACGCGCACACGTTACATCCAAACACGTACGCTGTACAAAAAAAGAGACGCGCACACGTTACATCCAAACACGCTGTAAAAAAAGAGATGCGCACACGTTACATCCCAACACGCACGCTGTAAAAAAAGAGACATGCACACGTTGCATGCAAACATGTACGCTGTAAAAAAAGAGACGTGCACATGTTGCATGCAAACACATGCTGTAAAAAAATATGGGCAATAATAAGGCAGTCAGCAGTAATAACAGTTATAAGAGAGTAGTAATATGAGATTGCTCAGCTTTTGGGCACAGATGGACATACAGCAGCTGAACTGACAAATATTTTTGAACCAAATTGTGTATTTACTCAACTATGACTCCACTTCGACTTCAGGTTATGATGGAAACATTTCCAATTTCAGGAATGATCTGATTGTGATTAGGATATACTGCCTTGGTCGGGAACAGAATGAGCCTTGCTGGCTCGGCGAATACAGTTAAGAAATATTTGGACATTGACACGGTTTTCATAATTTTGGCTATGTGCACAACCACAATGGATTTGAAATGAAACAACAGAGATGCAATTGAAGTGCAGATTTTAGCTTCAAGTAAAAAGGTTGAACAAAATATTGTGTGAAACGTTTAGGAATTGTAGCCATTTTCATACACAGTCCCCTTATTTCATTATTTATAAAATTTTCATTTTTAATACTTTGTCGAGAATCCTTTGCAGGCAATGACTGTCCCCTTATTGCATCGCTGAAGCTAAAATTTTCATTTTTAATACTTTGTTGAGAATCCTTTGCAGGCAATTGAAGTCAGGAAAGAATGGACATCATGAAACGCTGGGTTTTCTCATTTTTGATGCTTTGCCTTTAATGCAGCTGCCTTCAGTTGTTGTTTACTCGTGGGTCTTTCTGCCTTAAATTTTGTCTTCAGCAAATTGGGTTGAGATCAAGTGACTGACTCGGCAATTGCAGAATGTTCAATTTCTTTGCCTAAAAATACTCCTGGGTGGGATTTTGCAGTATGTTTTGTGTCATTATCCATCTGTCAATTGAAGCGCCGTCCAAACAACTTTGAATTTGATTGAATCTGAGCAGACCATATATCCCTATACACTTCAGAATTCATCCGGCTGCTTCTGTCTTCTGTCACATCATCAATAAACACTAGTGACCCAGTGCCATTGGAAGCCATGCATGTCCATGCCATCACACTGCCTCCAACGTGTTTTACAGATGATGTGGTATGCTTTGGATCATGAGCCATTACAAGCCTTCTCCTTCCTTTTTTCTTTCCATCATTCTGGTACAGGTTGGTCTTAGTTTCATCTGTCCAAAGAATACTGTTCCAGAACTAGGCTGGCTTTTTAAATCTTTTGGCTTGTTTTTTGGCTAAGTCTAATCAGGCCTTTCTAATTTTGAGGCTTATGTACGGTTTGCACCTTGTGGTGAACCCTCTGTATTTGCTCTTGTGAAGTCTTCTCTTCATGGTAGATTGGATAATGACACGCATGTTGCAGGTTCACAGCAACAGCTTCCAAATGTGAATGCCACACCTGGAATCAACTACAGACCTTTTACCTGCTTAATTGATTAAGTAAATAACAAAGGATTGGGCCACACCTGTCCATGAAACAGCTTTTGAGTCAATTGTCCAATTACTTTTGGTCCCTTGAAAAAGAGGGGGCTACATTTTAAAGAGCTGTAATTCCTATGGAGATTCGTGTATTTTTAAATTTATTTTAATGGACAATGCAGAGTCACAAAAGTACAAAAAACAAGCAGGCTCAAAAAAATTCTTAAAGTATTTCAACAATTTCAAATAACTTAGTCCTGAAAATCAACAGGTCACCAATGTCATGTGAGCACGTTGAGTCACCTGGCCTGAAACCTGAAGAAACGTGGGCTTAACCTCAGCTGAGTCTATCAAAGTCATTGCTTCCTAGAAATAGTTCATTATCACTAGCCAACATCCAGCACAATTGTCATAATTACGTTATGGTACTGCAACATTCATTGAGGGTTTATGAAGGACTTCAGAAAGTTCTTATGAAGGCATTCTGTACTATTGTTCAACAGATTGTCGTATTTAAGGTATGAAGGTTCTGCAACATTCATTGAGGGTTTATGAATGACTTCAGAAAGGTCTTATGAAGACATTATGTACAGTAAACAGCTCATAGTATTTATTTGGCGTTGACTTTACACAAACAGGGACTTTTAAAAATATGCACGCACACCAACTACCAGGAACACACAGGAACAGTGTAAAATAAAACACACACATAGTATTTAGTTAAAACCTAACCTATGACACAGAACTGAACTGGGTCTGCATTGTCCTTGTAGCAGCTCAGGGACAAAGTGTCTTATTCATGGCCACTGGGGAGTGGGTGTGTCGCACCTGATTAGTGATGTAGGGGTGAACCCTTGTTTAGGCTTCCTACTCTAATGCCAGTGCTTAAGCATGGTGACATGGTCATGCAGCATCCAGGAGACTTCGGCTAGAAACCATGCTGACCTGGTATCTGTGAGGAGGTGAAATGGTTGCAGAGTTTAGCGAAAACCATTGTGTAAACCACCATCGCGTGTTTTCGAAACCTTCTTTCACACTTCAAGACGTTCAGTTGGCTTGGTAAGTTGCAGCTACTCTTCCTGGGGTCCATATATGTCATGGATGATGGGGAAAATGGCAGGGAGCTTGAGACACACAGTTGGTTATCAACTAAGCTCAAACCTGGCACACCTGGTCACTTTACGGAACTACAGTTCCATGTTGCCTAGATATTACGGGGCTCGTTGCTTGTTAGTTTGAATGCTGGGACTGATTGGAAATATTTGGTGGATGAAAACGTTTTTCTGTTATCTAATCCTAAACTCCAGCCATTGTGCCCTTGAGCAAGACAAAACCACAAAACAGTTCCAAGTTGTAATCTTCTTTTCCTCGAGGCCCGAGGAGCTAACAGAAGGTTACTCAACATGTAAGTGTGGTTGACCAAACCACTGCTGTTACACTTTGAGAGACATCTAAACTAAGCTGGATCCCTTTAACCCAGTCTACCACAAGGTATCAAGCAAGGTTACTCATCATCAGACACATCCTGTTGTGTGTAGAGCATGTCACATGCTGGCTACTGTGACAGCAAAAAGACAAGTTCCAGTTGAATAACAGCTAAGGCTGGGATTAAATTCAGATCCGCATTGTAGGGCAGTTGACATAGCATTCATTTTGAACAAATATTGGAATCCAGCCAGATAAATGCGGATAACCAAATATTTGAATTTCTATTAACACGCACACTGCACTGATAATGACAGCTGGTGTAGAGAAGTAAAACCAGTGAGACTACCTAACTCATATGAACTGGAGTAGCCATCTTAGTAATGGATGCAAAAGGTCTTAAACTACTAGCAGATCGGATTAATTAAGAATCATTTATATTATTATTATGTCTGCATAACTAATTATAAATCATCCAATCAATGTTCTTGCAAAATCAAAACCACATTGCAATGAGGCATGATGGGAAATATGATAATTAGATGGTTGCAAGCTTGTTTAAATTACGCTACATTTTCCAAGACATAAAGAAGAAGACACGAGACGCTAGATTATTTCGCCGTGTAAAGTTGCAGATATCGAAAGCTCCAGAAGTCAAAGGTAGTTCGCCACATTTTAAAACAAATCACATTGGAGTTTTGCCCCTGAGTGTGAAGACAATGTCCCTGTGATTGACGGCCACAAACCAGCGTGGTACATCTCGAACATACTCATGTAAATTACAATGCTATGGACATGATTAGGCAAACTAAGATAAGTATATCTAGCATTTTATTTTCTCTCTTGAAAACAAAACCTTGTGGGGACCAATTTTTCGAATCATTGCGGGAACAAAGTACACATAAACGTTCAGTTCACACACGCGCATACATACCGTGAGAAGGACAAGAGCTGAGCAGCAAAGGTGGTTCCTCATCTTCTTCCAGATATTCTTCTATGACCATAGGACCTAGAACAGAAGAATGGACCACCAGGTGATTCTCCCAAAAGGTGAAAACCACTGGGCTTGCTGCAAATATTTCTGCGACTGCAGCATGAATTACCAACTACAACACAGCACCCACCCGAATTACAACCGTGACAACCCGGCGGTGACACATAAACAACAATGGCAGAGACACAGGCAGGTAAATAGCATTTAGTGTCAACTGTCAGCATGAATGAGTAGTGGCCACAGGCCGGCGTGCCAAGCACAGGGTATTCTGAGATGACTGCATGGATAGAAATAGAGTGTTTGGTCATGGAGGTTTCTAAGAATACCTTGTGTAATTAAATCCCAGTCCTGTGCCTGCAAATCCAGTAACCCACCATTTCCATCTTCCAAACCTACCACTGATTCTGGATGTGCACGCACTTGTCCAAACCATTCCTACATCCCCTCCTGCCAGTTAAAATCTTTAGAGGAAAGTACTGCACTAGCAAAATAACACCCCCAAGCCACACACGATCATACAATGCTAAGTAACCTGTTATAGCAGGAACTACAACCCCATAACCTGTTATAACAGGAACTACAAACCCAAAAACCTGTTATGGCAGGAACTACAAACCCCATAACCTGTTATATCAGGAAATACAACCCCCCTAACATGTTACAGCAGGAACTACAAACCCCATAACCTGTTACAGCAGGAACTATAACCACAATAACCTGCTGTAGCAAGAAATCCAGTAAAATTGGGAAGCGAAAAGATGGCAGGTACCTACACATTTATAGATCTGGCTCAACCTAACTATAAACAGAGTTTATAAGAGATGTTTCAGTATTTTCAGTATACAAACTGTAGGTGGGGGATTTTCAAAATGGCAGCTCTTCTTCATGGGCTCCAAATTAACACACTAATAGACGGGGACAAGCACATGTAGTTTTCAGTGAAAACATTCTTACCAGACTTAATACTCCTATTCCCACCCTCCATGCCTCCCTCCTTCTGCCCTGTGCTGTCAGGCTGAGGTACAGAAAGTGTTAAGTTGTCCAGCAGCTAAATCAAGGCCCAATTAACTTCAAGTGTTTTCTGCTCTCTGTGGTAGATAAATCTCGCTAACTGACTAAACCCACACTTTAAAACACAGAGGAGCAAGAAGACAGAGTAGGAGAAACAGAAAGGGATGGAAAATAAATATTTAAGAGTAGAAGATGGAGACGGAAAACTAAATAAATAGATTTAACAGAAAGAGAGAGACAAAGAGAGAGAAAGAAAAAATACATGAAAAAAGGAAAAACCGACTGAGTAAGAAAAAAGAGAGAGGGGGAGAAAGAATGAGAAAGGGCTGGAGAAAATAAATTTGGATATGAGCAACGAGAGAGAGAGAATGCAGTGCAGGCAAACTCACCCCAAACTAACAGTGGACTTGGACGCAGTTGCCCTAGCAACGGACTGAGGATGCAATGGATGCTGATAGAATGCTGAGTCAGGGCGATACGGGCGCCGTTTTGCTCTCTCCGTTTCTCACACACAAACACTCTCCTCTCCCAGTCCAGTGGAGCAGGCGTGATCCAGGCAAAGAGATATGCACACCCAGACACTTAGTCTAGACCTGCAGAGTGTTCAGAGCAACCCAGGCCAGGCTAGTGTACTATCACCACTCGTATGCGCACACACTCTCACTAACACACTTACGAGTGTTCTCTCTCTCTCTGGGCCAGGCTGGCTGAAGTCTACCTGTGACAGAGTACCACTTATACCATGAGTATGACCCCAGCCACACCCCTTCCTTCGTACCACAGGCCCCGCCCCTACGCACCGCCCTCGCCCACACACACCAGCGCTCGCCCACACAGACACACAGGCGGACACGCATGGACACGCGCACACACACACACACACACACGCAGCGATTAGGCGGTATGGAGTGTAGATTCTGACCGCTGACACTAACATGTTTTGCTGTGTGGTCTGGGGGCCAGATCTCAGTGTGCAGCTCTGAGATCACCTCAGACAAACAACCCTGTTGATTTGATGGGTCTTTTTATGTCAGCCCCTACTTTACACCGACCTGCTAACCAGTTGAATATTTAAAGTGCGTGTGTGGGCAGGTGAGTGTAACTTGGGTGAACTAAGGGTAGTAGAGAGTGAATGAGTGTGTTTGCAGCTGAATCACTTAGCAGAGGCCTGGAAAGAAGCCCTATCGTCTGTAATGAGAGGATTGGACTTGAGTACCAGTAGCACACACACACACACACACACACACATACAGTTTTCATATCTCTGAGCCAAACTGTGCCTTAGTACAAACAAGTATGCGAAATGTATTGACTTCAACATTTTGGGCAGAGAACCTGAACTTAAACACAGTCGTTGTGTAAAATGACAGGGTTCCGGAGAATAATTTTAGGGAGAGGAAGAAGGATGATAAAGTGAAAATGTTAAAACCACGCTGCAGAAAAAAACAACATAAAAAAGATGAGAGAGCTTGCCTCCCCAAACTCACGACGAGGAGAGAGGGAGACGGAGAGATGGATGGAGAGCGATAAAAGGATAAACAGAGAACGGGAGCAAAAAGAGACATGAAACAGATAGCTCCAGTCAGCCTCCCTGCCGATAGGGGGTTAAATTTAGACCCTTCGTTAAAAGGCTATAAAGGCTGAAAGTAGGGTAATTACAAGACATTTGCCAGGCATAATGCCATGCTGCCTAAGGAGGCTGTGGCTTTGGGAGCGCTTGAGGAAAACCCCCTAACGCCGATAAAACACCAACAATGACAGAGAGAAGGTAGAAGAAGAAAAACCCTGCAATTAAGAGTTGCCATTTTGGAATGTGTCAACTAACAAATTGGAATGGTTTGGGAGTGTCAGCTCTAAAGGGTGTCGTTCAGGGGAAGAAAAACATTTAGGTTCAATGTGGTTTTCTGCTTGGAGTAGATGACCCAGAGCTAAAGAGACTGAGAGGTTAGCTGTTAATGGCTCTATACAAGATGGAGGGCAACAAGTTCAACAGCTTTTTTGTAGGGTTGCATCAAAAATCTGACAGCTACAGATCATCTCACAAACGAACAAAAGCATTCAATTTGCAGTGGTCTCTTAATTTTAACCCTTCTGTTCCTCACTCAAAACCTTCCTTTTCGACTATTTTGGAGCAATGGTATCTTAATTTTTTCCTGGAGCTGTATATGCCTTTTTTGAATTTGATGCCAGCAACATATTTAAAAAGTTGGGACAGGGGTCATATTTTTTGTTTCATTATGCAACAAATGTTTTCAGTGGGTGACAGGTCTGGACTGCAGGCAGGCCAGTTTAGCACCCACTCTTTTACTATGGAGCCATGCTGTTGTACAATGTGCAGAATGTGGTTTGGCATTATCTTGCTGAATTAAGCAAGGCCTTCCCCGAAAATGACAGTCTGGAGGGCAGCTTATGTTGCTTTATATATTGATCAGCATTAATGTGCAAGTCACCCACGCCCTGTGCACTAATGCACCCCCATACCATCACGGATGCTGGCGTTTAAACTGTACACTAATGCAACCCCATACCATCACGGATGTTGCCGTTTAAACTGTGCGCTGATAGCAAGCTGGATAGTCTCATTCCTTTTTGGCCCGGAGGACACAGCGTCCATGATTCCCTAAAATAATTTTAAATTATACTGTAGACTGAAATCCCCAAAATCTTCGTAATTTTGAAACACGTTACTGGCTGAATATAGGGTTTAAATGATTTGCACTTCTTTGCATTCTGTTTTTATATAAATTTTACACAGCGACCCAGTTTTTTGGAAACTGGGTTGTCTTTCACCATCTACTCCGCTAGGTCTATTTTAAGGCAATTCTGATTAGACTGAAGCATCTGATTATTGAAATATATGCTGTGTTTTATTACTCTGTGAGGAAGTACACCCTGTGAAAGTTTGTATTTCTTCTGACATTTTGACATATAGATTAGATCATAATTTAAAAGCTCTGCATAGACAAAAGTTAACCTAATTCACTCGCAAGAATGAAAAATGGCCAAATCTTTCTTACAGAATAGCTTAAACTTCAATTAATCCCCAGAAGTTCTAGAGGATTAATATCTGGGATTTGACTAGCCAATTTCACAATGGCAGTGAAGTGTTGTGCAGCAGTTCATATGTTGATGCCAAGTGTGCTCTCAGAGCAGGAAGCTAAATAGTTAGCAGCAACATGTTTATATTGGTTTCACATAGATATTACATTACCATAATCTAAAATCACATCACCAATCACCACATCAACAATGACTTCAAAATGGCATGCAAAGTTAAATGTCCAAGCTCAGATGACAGACAACAATTGTTTCTATAAAGTAAACCACTTTTAACCTACAGCTTTTCTACCAACTTAGTAACTAACCAAATCCCAAGATATTTATAGGAAGGAACACGTTTTATAACGGTAATGTCTAGGGTATTCATTTTAAAATCATCCTCATTTTTCAGAAATTTTAAAACTGACTGGCAGAAAACGCCTGTGATAGGGAGATAGGGAGCACAAGCCAGCATACATTTCTTACAGAAGATACCATTAACATACAGAGTGAAGAGTAAAGGCGTAAATAGAACGCTAGGGAACTCTGAACTAAAAGAAATTCATAATGCATGCTTGTTATCCCTAAGGTAAAACCATAAACAGGTGTCTGTAGTTTCTTCAAGAAAATGAAATCAACTGTTTCAAGTTTGTGACAGGTCAATAAATGGGAATACAATTTGATTTCTAATCAAAAGTTTTGGCAAAACAGTTTACAATAGTACTGTCCCCACGTCTAAAACAAGACTGATATAGTTGCTATTCAATATGCAGTTACCAGATAAAAAAGAATGCAACTCTATATTTATCATCACCTTAAGAATTAAAGCATGTCAACTTAGATATTTTTAGGAATTATTTTGGGATGATAATGGTAGTGGTGGAAATTGCATGTTTATTTCAATAGCATAAATGACCACCAAGTATACGTTGAAGTGGGTTACCTTTATCCATCAACCGCATTGGAATTAAACATCCATGCGTCAAATGTCTTTGTAGGCTGCACTTTATTTTTACCAGTTAATTTGACTGAGAACATTCTTACTTGCAGCAACCACCTGGGAACGTTTAGGGTTACCTGCCGTGCTCTGGGACAGAACATTTGTTTACCTTGCCGACTCCAGAAGTCTATCTAACAACCTTTCAGGGACTGGTCAGATGCCCAAACCACAAGGCTGTGATCTGGCAGCTGTAAATGTTATCCTAGTGCCTCTTACTTATTCACTGTACGACTTTGTTATTAAACAATATATTTTAAACACTGCCCATCTCAGGCTCAAGCCCATCTCCCTGATTTTTTTCTTTAACTCCTTAAGTTTTGATCTAGGCCTCAAAACTGAGAATTGTTGGGTTGTAATGTGTTGGTTTATTCCTCAGTTTTCATATCCTTCCTGTTTCCCAGTCCATGCAGGCCATGCGCTGTGGTTGCTTTGAAGGCAGAGAATCACACACTAGGGAGAAACGCGAGGAAACACAGGCACACAACAGAGGGAACGACGGGGGAAGTAACTGGATATTAACACCTTCAAAAATACACAGGACTATAATAAAGAACCCAACACAAAGGCAACATTTTGGGCAGAAAATAAGAACATTTAAAAAAAAAAGCAAGAATGAGTAGGAAGAAGGAAAGGAGAAAGAGACCATTTCAACATGGTCAGCTGTGTACAACAATTATTAGCCTTTGCCAAACTCTGGGGACTTTATTTGACCCATGTTTTGCCAGTGGTGTTTTTGTTTTCTTAGTCGGCTAAACAAATGATTAAAAACAACAAACAATGAAGGGATGACAACAACACATGCATCATTCCAAGGTGGGTTTGGGTGATGACTGAAATCACAGCCCAGGAGTCTCAAGCCTTATTCTGGGCCATTGATGTCATGCTTGGGCTATACTTAGAAAAGTATTAGGATTGAAAAAAAGAGGGAGGAAACCACAATCGGATAAACAGTCAATAGAATAGGGTCTTTTTTCAGAGGGAACATTTGGAGTATGTGAGTGCTTCATAGGCGAATGCTCTAGTTAGGAGTGCTCTAGCTGAGAATGCTCTAGTGGAGTGTGAAACCACGTTAACTATATTCTGTGTCACTATTCTCCACATCTCTTGTAAAGGGACACAAGAGAGCTGTGATGTCACCAGGGTATAATTCCACTGGAATGACACACTCTGAGGCTGACAGAAACACACAGTGAAACCTAGCAAGTTACAAAATTAGAACTAACAGGAAGGCCATTTCCTCTACATGCAAATGTATGCCATAATGTTGCATGTAATACTTTTGCAATCCTTTTACTTTTTGAAGTATAGCCCAACCATGACTTCAATGGCCCAGACTGGCATTGATGCTCCTCACATCATCTCACCATTAGGCGATTTGCAACCAGTTCTCGAGCAAAGCCGGAGAACAGCCTTGGCTGTCAGAACAGTGGTGCCAGATGGACACCAGCGATGCATGGATGGTTGCTGACCAGTGGTAGCGTGGTGACGCCGGGCCAGTGTACAAGCTGTCCTTACAAGCAGTCCACAGTGGGATCCACACAGCAGCCTATGTCCGACACAAGGAGCTTAGGATAGGGGACAGATTGTGATGGCATTAAAAATGTATATCATTAAAGATGCATCGTGGGATTTTTGGCCAGCAGTTAAAAAAGGTGCCAGTCGAGCCAAAATGAGTCCAGAAAGTTCTGCAATATGTGTTCTGTATGTACCCCATGCCATCACAATCACTCACAGTTCAAAGTTCTTCCATGGCTACCAGATATGATAGAGATTCTGCTTACGGATTATGCACATATAAAAAACATATCACACATCCAGCCCAAAATGTGAGGTTTAAAACAATTCGGACTATACACTGCACCTGTATCAGGTTTTAAGTGCAGAATGAGAAACAGAGAAGCTCACTTATATAAAGATTAAGTTAAGGTAGGTGAGTTCAAATGATTCCATTTCGCATTTCAACATAGAAACAGAATGTAAATGAATACCTCATGGTAAAACACACAAGAGACTGCTGCTGGGTACCGTGGGAAAAAGGAAAATAACAATTAGATGGAGAGAGTGGGAAAATAAACGAGAAGTAAGTGCTTCTTTAATGAAAGCCTGGAACAATCATCATTCCCAGGGAAATGTCCTACCTGACTGCCTCCCTGTGTGTGGTTGGACTGCGGGAATGATAACCAGCTCTCTGGAATGTTAAATGACTGCGTGTGTGTATGCGTAGAACGTGCATGAGCAGAGGTTTAGTCATGGGTATTGCAATTAAGACAGGTGGTACTTTCCTCCTATTTTCTGTCTTTAGCTTTTTCTAACTAGGCGTTTTCCTCCTACAGTTCGCCCTCATTTCTCACACGTATACTTATGTAGAGTAAACATTTGTGTTGGGTTCAATATCTTTATGAAAAATATGCTGCCGGTGGAAAATCTGGAACTCAGTTTCCTGCTGCGATGAATGCCATGTCATTACTTGGCGGTTGTTTTGCCTTTCAGACAGTCATAGTTAAGCATTAAACATGGCTGCCAAAATAGTCGCATGGATGACTGAGGCTACGATCCAAACCCAAAATTCTACTTTGCCTGGTTACAAAGCAGTGGAGGTTAGGTTTTGCTGTGCCTGATTAGGTTTGGCTGGGGGCAGCTAGCGCTAAACTTTGCTAGTTTTTGTCAGCATTGTGGTACATATCGTGTGTAGTCTAAGATAGCTGCCATTTTTGCGGTCTCTCTCACATCTGGGTTCAGATGGGCTCAGTGCTGTAAGGGCCATTCCTGAAGTCATATACTCAATGACCTTGAATGAATAGATGGTTTCTGTTCTTTTATCCTCTCCTTCTAGCCTGACCCACCACTTATAATGCTATATCTCCTGGGCCTAGGTTTTCAAAAGTTATATATTTAGATTTTGATATGAGATTAAATGCACAATGTGTCAGTCAATGAAATGTCCTATTTGTTCTATTTCTATGCATTAAATTTAAACCAAATCCAAATCTATGACTTTTGAAAGACTGGGCCCAGGTTCACCCAATCATATTGAGGCACGGGCCACAATTATACTGAGACATGATCAATATGTGGTATGTTCCACGCACGAGTGCGCAGGTTTTGTAGATTTCTTTAAATAGCAGAACCAAATTCCCTGGCCTCTTCACCAAGTTGGGAGTATTCTGATTAGTCCGGAAAGACAGTACAGTGCAAAATTGAAAAGCAATCAATCACAGCTTTTCAAACCTAATTAAAGAGAATATAAAAGCATTTTTTAATAGAGTTGCAAAGCTAACCAAAAAGCAACATTCCTCAAAAGCGGCCGGCAATCTAATGAACAAATTCCTTTGTGGGGCCCACTAAAAAACAAAAACAATATTTTTATGGTAACATTTATTTTTACCAAGCTGTGCGCAGTTTCCCCTCTCACAAACATCAAAGGCAAGCAACGACGTTCAGTGTCAAGCTTACGAGTGAGGGCGAAAAAAACTTAACTGGCTTTCGGTCTTTGCACTGTCAGTATTTGTAGAACTCTTAGTAAATGGCGGCCACATTGATATAATACAGGTAGCCATGTCTGAGACAACCAAAGGTAAGAAGCTAGCTAGCTATCTGTCACAACTCGATACCTACAATCGGCTACAATAGATTAGCTTCATGAAGACAATATTCGCGATTCAGCAAAAACAAAATGACTTCCACTTTTTGTATTTTGCCTTCAGAATAAAGGTCTCTGTTAAAATGCTATAAGTATGTTATTAATTCATTACTTTTAGCAAATTTGCATAATGAGTATTGGGGGGATTTTCATTAATTACATGGACGAAATTACTATAAAAATTATATTTTACATAAGGTAAAGAATATTATAAGATGCAGCACAATCAGAAATGTTTTGCCTTATTGAGGAAATACTATTCTGTGCCTTAGTGAATGTATTGTAGCATCCAGCAAAACTACATTTTCTACCCCCTCTTTAAACCCAGTACAACACACTGCAATATACTGTACATGGAATACATATTGCGTCATTACCTATAAGCTAGTTGCTTTTATTGAGAGTCTGGGAGGTGATTTTGTAACTGTTTTAGAGAATGGTTAATTGTAGAGGACTTGTGTTATTATTAGGGATTGATGTTAAGAAAATAAATTTGAAAAAAAAAGAGAGATTGGTGTGCAGGTGCCAAGTCCTGTTGGAAAATGAAATCTACATCTCCATAAAGTTGGTCAGCAACAGGAAGCATGAAGTGCTCTAAAACTTCCTGGTAGACGGCTGTGTTGACCTTGGACCTCAGAAAACACAGTGGACCAACACCAGCAGATGACATGGCACCCCAAACCATCACTGACTGTGGACATTTTACACTGGACTTCAAGCAACGTGGATTCTGTGCCTCTCCTCTCTTCCTCCAGACTCTGGGACCATGAGTTCCAAAGGAAATGCAAAATGTACTTTCATCAGAGAACATAACTCAGCAGCAGTCCAGTCCTTTTTGTCTTTAGCCCAGGCGAGACACTTCTGACGCGGTGTCTTGTTCAAGAGTGGCTTGACACAAGGAATGCGACAGCTGAAACCCATGTCTTGCATACATCTGTGCGTGGTGGTTCTTGAAGCAGTGACTCCAGCTGCAGTCCACTCTTTGTGAATCTCCCCCACATTTTTTAATGGGTTGTTTCACAATCCTCTCCAGGGTGCGGTTATCCCTATTGCTTTTCCATCCCTTCGCCTCTCTATTAATGTGCTTGGACACAGAGCTCTGTGAACAGCCAGCCTCTTTAGCAATGACCTTTGTGTCTTGCCCTCCTTGTGCAAATTGTCAATGGTCGTCTTTTGAACAGCTGTCAAGTCAGCAGTCTTCCCCATGATTGTGTTGCCTACAGAACTAGACTGAGAGACCATTTAAAGGCCTTTGCAGGTGTTCTGGGTTCATTGGCTGATTAGAGTGTGGCACCAGGTGTCTTCAATATTGAACCTTTTCACAATATTCAAATTTTCTGAGATACTGAATTTGGGGTTTTCATTAGTTGTCAGTTATAATCATCAAAATTAAAAGAAATAAACACTTGAAATATATCAGTCGGTGTGGAATGAATGCATAACCTAGAAAAGTTTCACTATTTGAATGGAATTACTGAAATAAATCAACTTTTTGATGATATTCCAATTTTATGACAAGCACCTGTATATGCAGTGATGTCATTCTAAAAAAACAAAGTAAAGTTTCAGTGCTATGCAGACGACACAGCTGTAAATTAGAAGAAACATGGCAAAGCCACAAAATTGCCTACTATGGAACCCTGTGTTTCAGACCAATCTGTGTTTCAGATACAAGGAAGGGAATGACAGAAAATGTTTTACCAGAGACATTAGTTTCCAGTCCAAAGAAACTTACATCTGCTGTTGAATCTGACAATGAATCTCATCTAGAAACACTTAAAATACCCCAGCTTTAGTCAGTTTTGACCAATATATTTCAAAACACTTCGATCACACAATCATTCATTTGCTGTGGAACGCTGCACTAGCTTTGTAGCATGGCACTGCAAAGCCTTTGGTCTGGTGCATGAGTTGGATTTATCCAACAAAAATGTTTAAGTTAGAAAAGTTTTATGTGGAATTTCCTTGGCAGAAATAGTAGAAACCTGTGGAATTAGAACTCTGCGTACATATTCCAAATGAGGCATTAACTTGTTAACTGAATGATGTCCTGCTTTACATACCTATATTTGCAGTGGTCACAAGACGAAGGCCATCTTAATGTTTCCAGAATTTCTAAGGCAGGATTTTTCCCCACAGAGCAACATTTTTGTGAAATGTTTTTTGATCCATGAGACAGATCCAGATTCAACTGTGAGGACTCATCTCTACAGTTGGTCCTCAGATCAGGTGTATTCTATCAAGGTATCACAAGGTATTAAGTGTGTTCACCTTGTGAAGGTGAATTGCAATGTACTGGAATGACGAACCACCCTCTCTGTATCTGCCTGACAGGCTCACCTCTCTCCACTGGGATATCCTTTCTCCGATGGTATTACAGAAGCATAGTCACTGGCTTACTCATGTTCAAAATCATGTCATGTCAGGCTTTGCCATACTCGACGAGAGTGGGCTGAGTGATCTGGGACAAAAGTCAGCGGGCTATACTTGGCCTTGCCAGGGGGTCCATTTGGTGGTCTGGGGCTATGCCTTACAAAGAAGGTGGAGCCATTTCCTGCATGGTTGGCCATGTTTGGGGGTTTCTTTTGACAGCCCACAGTGTCCCCTGATCACCGTCTCAGTCCCCAATACCTACGCTGGAAACGTTTACGGGGTCTTGTCTGATCTTAGTAGGACCTGAGACCTAGGGTCATGTCTCTGGACTAACTGGCCTTAGCTTGTCTTGTAATCTAAATGTCTGAATAGCTTGATGAACATCATGGCCAGAAAAGGGCTGGCCACCCCCCTGGAGCCTGACTCTTCTCTAGGTTTCTTCCTAGGGAGTTTTCCCTAATCACTATTCATGCTTGTGGTTTTAGGCAGGGTATAAGCACTTTTTGACAACTGCTGATATAAATAGAGCTTTATGAAAAAGATTTGATTGATTGTCTGTTCAATGCATGCGTTTGCATCTGTGTCTATATTTTATGAAATTACAGAACCTAATTCCAATGTAGTTATTTTGAGCATCCTGACGCATTTGGAATTGTGCTGTCCATACATAACCCACAAGGGTCAAACAGATCCCTAGGATACAGCCTTCTGGTTTGGGAATAGTTCCCCCCATGGTTCTTGTTTCAGTCTCCCGCCTTTAATTACATGTTCCGTAGCCCTGCATCCAGAGAATTGGGTCCAGGTCAGATTCAGAGGATTGAAGTGGGAATTTCCTTGGCAGGGATATTCCGGGTTGACATTGGGATGAGGACGGCAGTGGCACGGGCCATCTGGATGTGTTCCCAACCGCCTCATGGAAGGACATCAGCACATACGGACAGTTTGATTACAACCCAGCCGCGCCCGTTGCATTCTGTCCAGTGCACAGGCCAAGATGTGTGTCTAGCGCTACATGATAAGACCCCATATTCAAGCCAAGGTGTAAAGCATTATCTAGGTGCTTAGGAGTAAAAATAAGACACACAACTCACTATGAATAAACCTGACCTATTAACTACTAAAATAGCTCATGGTTGACTTGGCACAACGTGTTGCTAATGAGTAGAGTGGATGACCGACCACCCAGAGAGGTCACCACCGCCTACCTGGTTCCTCATGGGGCCTAAAAATGTGACAGTCCTTTCCTGCCATCCCTCCTCAACCCAAGATAACCAATTGAAGAAATTACAAACACACAAAACAAATGTGTAGATACAAATTGAAATATTAAAGAATCACTTCCTCCATAGTAAGACCACACTTTGTTCATGTTTACTCTACCAGAACATTTTAGGTTTAAACAGAAATGGTTACATGATCAATCCAACCCCAGGCCTTAGGCTGGAAGTACTTCAGACAGACAGAGACACAGGGGGACTAGGTTATGAAAGACCTTCTACTCTCCCCATGTCAGCTACAGGGAGGGGCCCTATTGATATAACCAACCAGGAATTTGGCCCTCCACAATGGAACCTTCTGCCAAGAATTCGGCCTGTATGAAAGCATGACACCACTCTTGGAGTATCAGAGGCAGGCAGGGATGTCTTTGTGCACCAGTAAAATGTGTGTCAACAAGGTTTATTATAGATGTTACAGACGTAGGGGAAATTAAAATACTGTAAGTCTAAAACCAGTGCCTGGTTAAAATCATCATCATCATCAGATGGACGCTCATCCTTTTCCAATTTAAAATGTTTTTGATTAAAAAAAATCTGCATATCCCAACTCCCAGAGACCAGAGTTGGGTCACAGCTAGGATCATGTCCAATGCCTCTGGAACAGGTATGGGATAGTGCCTTTTTTATTGTATTTATTTTACCTTTTTTGGCTCTGAGATTCCAGCAAGCATTCTTTTGTTTACTGGACAACGATCTAAACCCTGCTTTCCACCATAGTCTAGCCAGTAAAATAATGCCCATGAGAAAAGATTCACTGGGGGCAATCCATCCTGGTTTTTCAACCACCCACGCAGGCAAACATGATATTACAGATGGGCCTAAACTGAATGGCAAACAAACAGCCAGTATGCCAAGCATTACAATGATAGAACAATGATGGCATAATTTGTAGGTCACACCTGTGCATAGCGTCAGAGGCTAACCGTTAATTTGTTATTCACTGCTGGAAAACAGTGCTGACAATAACAATTAACTAAAGCGCAGAAAAAAATGTATTGTTGATGCACAAGATGGAATAGGTCTCTCTGTAACCGGCAGGACTTCTTGGCTGGAGTGACACATAAAATTCATTGTACCAAATTCTACTTACTACACTATGATAGCATAGGCCCATAAACAACAAAGCGACGTCTGATTAAATTACTATGGTACCAAAGTGGACTTCATGAGACAGTCATGATTTCTAAGTTTAATCTAACTCAGAAATCACATTACTTACAGTTTAACTGAACCAAAAGTAAACGTACATGGATTTGGATTTGTTTAATCTGGATCAATACATTTTTACACTGAATCCTAACATGTCCATTAATTTACTGACGCAAAACCAGCAATGATTAGGTGGGCTAAAGTAGTAAGGGGATTATTTCAGTGTCCCAGGATGGTCCAGGGCTCTATGCTTCTACATCCGGTCCCTGTGCTGCAGTGTGGGTTTAAATCAAGCCCACTCTTCTTTCGACAAAAACTCCCTTCTCTTTTCCCTTTTTCCTGTCAAATAAACCATAAAAATTCCTGAACAAATATACCTTCAAATTTCCTATTTCATCAGCCAAGTGTTTTCTTCAACATGGTGAAATCATTTTGTTTCTGTAGATTTAAGTATGCAACCAGAAATACGTCATTTTAAGGTCCTGTACTAGTAGGGCTTTATGCGCAAATTATGACATAATAACAGTTGTACAAACTGTCATGTGATCATGTGTTGTGTGGCACTACAATGCTGTTCATGAGTCTACTTATTTAAATAAGTTATGACGAACTTCACAGAGTTGTGAAAGTGAAGGTTTATGAGCTTGATGCTACTTTTCAATGGACTGTTATCCTGCTTGGCTGCCGTTTGACATATACAAGTACTTGCTCCGATACATATTAATGTCATAGGCTAGCATACCCGCACTTCTGGCTTATCTGGGAGCTGTTGGCTTTAACCAATATGCCAAGACCAGAGTGGGCACAGAAGAGCAGCTTGCAACAAACAGTGGCTCTGAAAAGTATTCACCCCATTGGAATTTTCCACATTTTGTGTTACAACATGAAATGAAAATGTATTTAATTATGGGGGTTTGCCACTGATCATCACAAAAAAAGTCCATAATGTCAACTTAAAAATAAAATATACAAATTCAAAATGAATTATAAAAACAAAAAATTACAAATGAATTGTTTGCACAACTCCCACTCCAGTGTGGGTTTGGCTGTATGATTGGGGTAATGATCCGGCAGGAAGATCGGCTAAATCTTCCCTCAGGTTCCAGGTCTTTTGCAGACTTCAGCAAGGCTCCTTCCAGGACTGTGTACTTTGCTGCATTCATTGCCAGACGAAACCCTATAGCATATGCTGCCACCACCATGCTCCACAGAAGGGATGGTGTTCTCCCGATGTGCATTGTTTGACTTGTGCCAAATATAGTGCTTTGCATTGAGGCCAAAAAGCCTTCTGACAAACTGTAGTCAATATTTGATATGAATTAGTGTTTTTTTGCCACTCTCCCAGGCCATTTTTGTGAAGTACCCAGTTTATTATTGCAGTATACACAGTGTCTCCCAGCTCAGCCGTGGAAGACTAAATCCTTTACAGTTGCCATAGCGCCATTGGTGTTCTCACGGACTAGACTTGCTCTAGACACATTTACAGTGGGGCTGTAATGCATCCATTTCTTAATAATAATGGGACATCCAATGCCTTGGAAATATTTTGTCCTACCCCCGATTGGTACCTCATCTTCATGTACATTTCATTATGAAATGTACATGGCAACCGTGACCTCCCATTTAGAACAATAGGCATATTTTATTTTTCGCTTTAACATTATGGACTGTTATAGTGATGTGGCAAAAACTAAAATCATGTTCAATTTTAATGAAAACGCTGTCAGGCAAATTGTTTAATTTCGGACTGGCTTATACAATGTTATGTTTTTATTAGAGTACAATTTACAAGATTATGGATATAGCCCAGACTGGCCTAGGACTCAAGTTCATATGCTATATACAGTATGCGACACAGGAGTCACGGTGAATGGCATCATGCGGTGTCTGTTATTTCCACTGCTGACTAGGGGACCGCATTGCCTGCAAAACATGCGTCAACTACTTTCATTTCACAAGCCTACATCATGAGAGACACACCACCACCAAAATGCACTGTACTAAACATAGACTAGTCTACATAACATAATCTTGGGATAAACTTGAACAAGAGCATCAACTCGTGGCTTCGGGGTGTTAGCAAAAAAAGTGGTACATGTGGCTACGTCTTTTCCTTCTAGAGCTCTTAAATGATAGGATATATAGCCTACTTTTAACAAAGTAGAGGAACTATTCCATCCAAGTAAAACAGCACCGCTTCTATCCGCATTAATCGATAATTACATATTAATTCTAAGAAACAGATGTACAAACCTTGGTCTACATTGAAATGAATGTAGCAATATACCCGTATTAGCATTCGCAAAATGCAGCTTAATACAACGTCCTAAAAACTGCCAAACCCATAGCAGAATATATAGCCAAAGCGAAGCTCTAACATGAAAGAGAATGGTTTTACTCTAACAAGTACAACCATACACTAAAAGTTTATAAACTTACCAGATTGGTGTATCAATAGGGTTAAATCAGTGGTCTGGGACAATCATTGTCATATATCTGCATAGGCCGTTTTTTATAATCGCTATTTTAAAACCATAAGAAAATGCCGGTAGGAAGTACCCCTCGCGAGCTCCCCTCTTTGTGATCCAAAAATTTAAATAGGGTAAACTTGATTGGTGAACTCACAGGCGGGTACGTCATCCGCTGAAACCCGAGCGGAGTGTGATTCTCGCTGGTCCCGTTGCGCGCCTGCGCTGCATGTTACCGAACCTATCACGAGTCAATGCGGGGAATACACGCGCACCTGGAACGACCGTGTGTTAACGGGACCGGGAGCCATCTGTCGGGGTTTGGGAATAATCCAAATCGACTCTTATTAGCTAGGTCGCACATTATCAATGAGTCCTTTGCCATGATAACAGAGGCTTGTGTACACCTGCCAACCTAACAAACTTGACTAACCGGACAACCGGATTTTTATATATGACTGGTAAAGTAACTGACAAAATATCAGTAATATAAAACATGACAATCAAGACAGCATGTCTGCGAGAAGGCATTTACTATGTTTTACACTATACTAGGTTTCACGTGAGAGACAGGTCTCAGGACAATTATCACAGGGGTTAATAGATGCTACATGGATCAGGTGCAGATGTAGTCAATCCTCTCCACAGAAAAATCCCAAAATAGCAAAATCCTATCTGGCTCGCTCATCCCCTTCCCTTCCCTTCCCTTTCTCAACCTGCAGATGCAGCATGTATAGATTCTCCACCCACCAGCCACACACTAAACTATTAGTTGCCATATGCTAAGAGATTGAGTGACAATATAAAAACGTATACATATATACAAAATGTGCATATTTTACGATCATGTACACTATAAAGTGATGCATCTTTTTGTAAATACTACTTTTGTTAATACTTGTTTATTGCATTTTTCATAAGCAAAATTGCCTGCCAATGGAATTAGACAAATTACCTTAAGAAAAACACAAAAGGCTTTCCAGTGGTTTTAATTCATCATACATCTGCAAGAATTAAAAAGAAACATACTAGTTTTTGAAGATATTGTAAAAACCTAATATTCTCACTCAACCTCTAACAATTTACACTGTTGTGTGTGTGAGTCAGACACACCATGAACATCCAATTCTTCCAGCAAACAGAAGGTCTATTGTGCATTGCGTCTCAATTGGTTGTCTTCATTCACTGAGCGTGTGTAAGAGCAGACATTCATTGCCCACCCCCTCATACTAACTCACAATTGCGACTCATTTCTCTGAGATGTGGACTTCAATGTGTGTATGGTTTGTATTCATTAAGCCCGTTACGGCCAGGGATCTTCCAGTTCCATACAGCGCCTTTGGAAATTATTCAGGCCCCTTCACTTGCTCCACATTTTGTAGAAAACTAGTTTTAGAAATGTATGCCAATTTATTGAAAATAAAAAGCTTAAATATCTCATGTACATAAGTATTCAGACATTTTTTTTCAGAACTATGTAGAAGTGACAATGGCAGCGATCTCAGCTTCCAGTTCTTGTTTATTCCTCTACTAGCTCTGCACACATAGTTTTGGGCTATTTGTCCCATTCTTCCTTGTAGATCCTCATAAACTCTGTCAGATTGGATTGGGGAGCATTGGGGAACCGTGATCTTCACAGATTTTCAATGGGGTTCTGAGTTTTGTCTGGGACACTCTTGTCTGACTTGTCCTGAAACCATTCCAGCATTGTCTTAGGTGTGTTTCGGGTCATTGTCTTGCTAGAATATGAATCTTTGCCCTATCGCCGTCCGTGGTCTTTGCATCCGTTTTTCTTTAAGTATTTTTACTCAGGAGTGGATTCTGTCTGGCCACTCTACCATAAAGGCCTAATTGATGGAGTGCTGCAGGGAGTTGTCCTTCTGTCTGCTTCTCCCATCTCAACAAAGAAACTCTGAAGCTCTGTTAGAGTGGCTAATGGGTTCTTGCTCACCTCCCAGACAATAGCTCTTCTTGACAGTTTACTATTGTTAGACTAAATAGCAAGCCCTAGAAAGAGTCTTGGGTGTAGGTTGTTCCAAACTTCTTTCATTATACAATGATCAAGCACATTGTGCCCCTGGGAACTTTCAGTGCCTTAGCAATTTCTTTATTACCTTCCACAGATCTATACCTTGACACTGAGGCTGCATACCTGACTTTCTGGCTTTGCTTTTGCTTTGACAGGCATGCTTCATTTTACGGTATAGAAACAGGTGTGTGCCTTTCTAAAGGTGATCAAAGCACACAATAACTAAATTTTCTTGAGTCTTGGCAAAGTGTCTGAATAGTTATGTACATGAGAATTCTGTTTTTTATTTTCAATAAATTAGAACACATTTCAAATAAATTTTCACTTTGTCCTTATGGGGTATTGTGTGTAGATTGATAGGTCAATATAGTGGTGTGGTAGTGTCACGGCTTAGATCTGAACCTCTCTGGAACCAAGTGTTTTAACTGTTAGGCCAGGCTGATTCTGAAGTCTACCTCACCTCATCTATGTTAGAAGCTGTAGTGAGGCAATGTTTGCCTTATCTCAACTAAAACATTTTATTGGAGTGAGAACATGGATCAGTATTCAGTCCTCTTTTCTCTGGGAAACTAAGTTCAGTAGACAAACAGACAGACAGGTTACCCACCCCCAACACACAACATCACACTGTAAAACAACCACAATAAGAACTGCTACAGACACCTGCAAATCTGGCACCAGTGACATGATTTAATTCCAAAGAAGAACCCACAGTGATCAAACATACATCAACAGCTACAGGAATAAACTGATGTAACCATGACGATTGACATGTAACCTTAGAAGCTGTCTTGTTTCCCTCTTGTAATTCCGTAACTAACGGTTATAATTTAAAATGCGACTGACAGCGCATGCCAGAGGGGGGAGAAAATTTTTTTAAGTATATAAAAATATGCCATTAGATTAATATCAACAATTGAGGACCACGGGTGCGCTATTTACAGAAAAAAGGCAATATATACCAATATTTACACTACACAGTATAGACTTCTTTCACACACTGACAGAAAGGTTACTTACAAATAACTGAAATGTACTAGGATGGCAGCATAAAACTGTGAGGCTTAAGCAGTAGTGTGGATGGTAAACTCAAAACTTCTTTACCACAGTGCTCCAGCGAATTCTGTTACTAGATCAATATGAAAGCTAGCATGGAAGTCTTTGACTTCATTTTGTACAATGCAACGTGTCAATGTAGTTTGCAATTACCGTGGTCTCATGAACACTGCGAGGGGGCAGAGGATGCAGTCGTCTTCAACCCAGCTTCCAGGTCCCATGACAACTGTGTGTTGGAACTCCACACAGGCTTTTTTCATTTTACAACTGCTACTTAAGGTTAATGGAGGTTTAACGGCTGGAAAGAGATTCATTCTAAAAGCCACGTTACCACAAGTCGGCATAATATGAGATTCCCAATAGTATGTGTGGAGAGAAAGCCGCAGAAATAGAATGGATAAAACAACCAACAATACTACCACACTTGGCTAAAGTACAGAGCACTTAGCAAGGACACAGTTGACACAGGCTGTTTAACTGACATACACAGAGATACAGCTAGCAGCAGACGGTATCAAAACACCAGGTAATCCCATTAGCGGTTTGCCTCTTCATTAGCTCACAGTGGGGAATTAGCCTAACGCCTATGCAATTGATTGGTTTGGTTGAAGTCGATGCTCCAGGTGGTTTCGGAGGTGACTGGATCTCATGGCTTGGGGAGATTTAACAGAACTGCAACTTGACCCTGGCATTTGGGGGTGTTTGCTTGTCCGTGTGTGTCTGACGTGTCAGAAAGAGGTCAACGTTTTACTTCTGTCGCTACTCAGTCTGATATGACACTTTGCAAAGCATCACATGGGACTCCTTTACAGAATGTCTACAGACACTGACGGCCCTACCTTGTGTGTGTGTGTGTGTGTGTGTGTGTGCACGAGAGAGAGAGAGCGAAAGGACATGCAGCATCAATGTTGGTTCAAACATCAAGTGTGTATTTGTGATGGGTTAAGTTGTATGGTGTTAAACCCATGTCCCGGAGTTAAACATAAATCCCCCTGTCTGACTCTCTGTCACACACACACACTTTGACATTGAGTGTGTGTGTGTGTGTATTTACGCTGACACCGCAAACCAAATCAATCACTATATTTTAGGGGCAAAGGAAAAATACATCTATAAATTAAGTGCTGTAAAAAGACAAAGCTAAAATCAAAAACATAAATACTGTACAAACAGATCAACTACATCAGCCCCTAAACGAATGCTTTAAATCACCAACTTGACTGCAGTAGTGGGATGTTGTTTCATTTCTTTTTAAATAGAAGACATCTTTAAAAGGACAACAAAAAACCTAAGGTGATTGCGTGAAAGACGAGCGTGTATGTACGGGAGTTTTATAGGCTATGGAGAGACGAGCAGCTGTGTTTTGTCAAAACTGTGAACAAAGTGTGGGTTTATAGTCTTGGTACCTTTGAACAAAGTGTGTGTGTGTTTATAGTCTTGGTACCTTTGAACAAAGTGTGTGTGTGTTTATAGTCTTGGTACCTTTGAACAAAGTGTGTGTGTGTTTATAGTCTTGGTACCTTTTCCATATATTGCACATTGGTTACTTTTATAATGGTACATTTCTTTCAGTCTCCTCTTTAAGAGAACAAAAAGGTTTAGTGTTTGAGTTCACTTCTTTTTCTGCCTCGTTCTCCTCTCCTCCTTCGGTTGAAATGACAGCATGGGTTCATGGTCAAAAAAGACCCCCCCCCCCCGTTTTTGTTAAACAGCGTTTTCCGTTGTCCACTCCATCAGTCCATTATTTGGCATTTTCAGAGTTCCCAGTCGTCCCCCTCATATCACACCTCCCCCATCTGCCTCCGTCTCCCTTGACCTCCCTCCCTCCCTACCCTGCACCTAAATGGTCTGTCCTCATCCCCCCTTCTTTACTCTTCTTCAGTCCCTCTCTCTGTTCTGTGGTTTCATCATGACAGCAAAAGCGGAGTGCGAGTCTTGTCCGATGCCTAAACACTCAGTGATTTACAAAACACCGAAACCCGATTTGAAAGTGTTTTTCAGTCCAGGCTTACAACACCAATGCACACAGACCAGAAGACTGAGCAGAGAGCCAATAAAGTGAATGTATTGATTAAAAAGGGGGAGGAATTTGAGGAGCAGGGTGAGGCGTCGTACGTCGTTTCATCTGAAGGTGGGGATCTCTCACTGGCACAGAACAGGAACATGGGTATGTCCTCAAACCTTCCAAAGCAGTGTGTTGTTAGTGCCGGGGGAGGGGGGAGGGTAGATAAATATGTCCAGCTGATTGGCTCAGACCCTCCACAGCAGTAAGTGGTTGGTGCTGTCGTCCCGCCCCACTGTCTCACTGCTATTGGTCAGCCGGAAATCTTCATAACCATCGCCACCGGAGATCACAAGCTGATTGGTTTTGGCGGGCAGGTGGGCGGAGGCTCGTCGGAGAGCAGAGTCCCGCCTCTGCAGACCCCCGTTACCCCCGTCAACACCACTCTGGGCCAGGTTGCCTAGCAGAAACAGATTCACAAGTGTCATGAATATGGACGTAGCACTTTGAAGACTGTAGGACACGTATCATTTAGGGATAACTGTGCTGGAAGTGACGTGGTTACCCGCGGTATCGGCAGGCAGGGGGAAGTTGACGTTGAAGCCTTCGGGCAACTCTATGGAAGTCAGGAACCGGACGTGGCCGGTGTGTCCGTGAGCGGAGCCCATGGGGGTCAAGGGTGACCGCAGCGTCCCGGACACCGTACCAGAACTGACGGCCGGGATGGACAGCGTCAGGACAACCCCCGCACTGGTGCCAATCCAGAGCAGGTCCTTACACGCCAAGAGGGCTGTGATCCTCAGACATGCGGCCTTATGCTGCCGGATGATTGCGTCTGAACCTGGAGGGGGGGTTGCAGGCGGAAATGGCGGGGCATGAGATGAGAGAAGAAAGGGGATATGTTTGGCTGAACTGGTGCTGCCTTCTAGTGGTTATGAGATGTAGTGCGCTGAATGTCTGTTAGTTTCTGTTTGAGAGTGTGTGTGTGTGTGTGTGTGTGCGCGTGTTACCTGCTAGCATCTTGTGCACGGCGGGAGCCACGTCCACCTCTGTCAAGCTCTCCCAGGTCTGGGCATGGTACAGTCTGATCTGGGCACTGCCCTGGAGCGCTAGCCACACCCCCTGGCCATAGCTTACCAAGCTGGTCACACAACGACTGCAGTCGGTGCCCACCTGGAAACAATGCTGAGAGAGAGAGAGAGTTGAATCTACATCTACTTCATCTGGCTATCCATTCTCTCCACAGACCTCTCTGTCATTTGCCCATGCACCCACACCGCCTCCGCCCGTCTTTCAGAAACAGACCGTAATGCGAACTCACCTCCTGCTGCAGGCTGGTCGTGTTGATGATGAGAATGCGGTTCTGCGAGCTGCACCACAGCTTCCCCCCGACTGGGACCATCTTGGTGACGGGGCTACCGGGCGTGCCCAGACTCAGAGTCTGAGAGGACTGGGCGTCCCAGAAGCTGCTGGCCTCCCTCTGGTACACGATGATGTCGCCGTTGGCCAGGGACACAAACACCTTGTTGTCCAGGTACCTGGGGAACAGAAAGCGTGAGGAGACAGTCGGGGACTGAGCGGGCTAATCAGCGGTCTCCACCGGGGCTACTGTATGAGGCAGCCAGCTGGTCGGACTTACAGGATATTCAGGATGGAGGCGGCGTGCTGCATCTTCATGCTGTTCTTACGGTTGCGGATGTTGTCGGATGACTGGTACACATGAATACTGAGGGAGACAGGGCGAAACCCAGAGAGACGGGTCAAGATCCAGAGAGAGACGGGTCAAGATCCAGAGAGAGACGGGTCAAGATCCAGAGAGAGACGGGTCAAGATCCAGAGAGAGACGGGCCCAAACCCAGAGAGAGACGGGCCCAAACCCAGAGAGAGACGGGCCCAAACCCAGAGAGAGACGGGCCCAAACCCAGAGAGAGACGGGCCCAAACCCAGAGAGAGACGGGCCCAAACCCAGAGAGAGACGGGCCCAAACCCAGAGAGAGACGGGCCCAAACCCAGAGAGAGACGGGCCCAAACCCAGAGAGAGACGGGCCCAAACCCAGAGAGAGACGGGCCCAAACCCAGAGAGAGACGGGCCCAAACCCAGAGAGAGACGGGCCCAAACCCAGAGAGAGACGGGCCCAAACCCAGAGAGAGACGGGCCCAAACCCAGAGAGAGACGGGCCCAAACCCAGAGAGAGACGGGCCCAAACCCAAAGAGTATTGTGGAAATATACTGATCTGGTGTATAGATTAATTATTCCATTGTATAGGAGAGTGAAAAATCACTAGCTAAGTATTTTGTTAATAGTAAAGTAATGAGTCCATGTATTTAGACAGTAGGAAAATGCCCAATGTGCTAATACAGAGCTAAACTAATCAGGGCGACAAGCCTAGGCTATTTGACACTAAACAAACATGTATTCCTCAAAGGTCAGTTATTTTGTGGGACGTCACACCTTGCCCATACAAAAGGTGTTGTTTCTGGACTGTACGGCAGACTGTCACTGATCTTGTGTTAGTGTCTTTTTGTCTCTATTTGCAAATATTAATAAACTGTTATTGTGTTAAAGAGATTAGTCATTAGATAATTAGATCTCTGTCTTACCCGCCTTAAAGGTTCTGACTAGATTTCTATCACGATTGACAAGTCAAAACACTGAATCAGGATGTGAAATTAATATTACAATTAAGATGCGGTAAAGCATTTTTTTTCATGTTTGCGGAAATAAACATTTAAAAAGTACAGCTGAAAGGAATATGAAGCACTCCTAAAGAAATGACAGTTGGAAGAGATTTGGCAGTAGACATTATAGTTACCTGATGGATGACTTATAGATGTGGATACACTGTGTGTGTGTGTGTGTGTGTGTGTGTTTACCATCCATCCTCGGTGCCCAGCCACACAGAGCTCTGGTAAGCCTCTGGGTCAATACTGAGAAGATCCTCCAGACTGGCTCTAGTGAAGGATCCCCGGGAGGAGCGGCGCATGGCTCTCCCATCCATAGGGCTCTCACTGTGGGGTCGACCTCGTCGGCCTCCCCCGAGGCCTCCCGGAGCTCCGTAAGCATTGGACACGGGGTACTCCTGCTCCTCTTCACTGCTGGTGGTCTCTGTGGCCATGTCCTTTGAACCAGTGCCCTCCTCGTCTACAGAACAAAGAAGTTAGCCTGCTTCAGAGCGTGTGCACGTGTTCCTACAACTGAATGGGTGGATGATGTAGGTGCGTGTGTCGGTGTGTACTCACTGCCATAGCTGGACGATATCGTGGAATGGCTGGCTTGGCTCTGTAGAGTGGAAGAGGGGCTAGGGGAATCTTCATCGTCCGAGTCGTCGTTGTCAAACGGAACTAGCTCTGGCCCCCCTCCGGAAAGGGGCTCGGTCAGCTCCAGTGACGAATGAGAGATGGAGATGTGCAGCTGCTGCTGGGATGGGGTTGGGTCGGCAGCTACCGGGGGAGGGGCAGGCTCCACTCCACGTTCCCTAGGAAACATAGGATGCAGGATACTGGCTGGTCAAGTCAATTCTCTGCCTGTCTGGATGTGTATGTTTTACCGTCCTCGTGGCAGTTATTAAAAGGATATAAGAACAAGGTATACATTTTTGTATTTAATTTTTTTATAGGGGGTCAGTTTTAGGTTTATGTTTAGGTTTTTCGGGATAAAGTTAGGGTTATTTTAAGATTTTTTTTGGAATGGGAGCAATGGTCTCCACGAGGATAAAGTAAAACGTAAGCCCCCATAAAGAGCGGTAAAACATTCAGTGTGTGTTCTAACCTCCCCTTGAGTCCGGGAACAGCAGCAATGCAGATGATCCTGGCGGAGCAGACGGCGATGCAGGCCTCCACTGTGGGCTCGTCCTTGATGTTGAGCAGACATACCTGGCCTACATAACCATCGCTGTTACACACCCAAACCTCACAGTTGCTCTCTGGACAGCTGTGGCTGGGGGACGCACACGAGAACTGGGAGAGAGAACGTGCCATTGTTATGAAATTTCCTTGAACATGGAAAAAGCAGGACAAAACATACATCTTAGAGCGGCAGTAGCAGTAGCAGTAACAATAACAGTAGCAGTAACAGTAACGGTAACAGAAGCAGTAACGGTAACAGAAGCGGTAACGGTAACAGAAGCGGTAACGGTAACAGAAGCGGTAACGGTAACAGAAGCGGTAACGGTAACAGAAGCAGTAACGGTAACAGAAGCAGTAATGGTAACAGAAGCAGTAATGGTGATCTGAGGCACCCGATACAGAACAGCTGCAGGCCTCGGTGACGTTACGTATACACTGTTGTGTACACAAAGGCCAGGGATAGAGATTTGTTTCTGCAATTCCACGAATTAAAAAATTATTATGACCATTTACGAGCTCAGCGTCATAAAACCCCAGGCTTTACAGATAACAGTAAAAATGTGGAGGGAGCTGTACCAGGCTGGTATCACTGACCTGCATCCCACTACGAGTCTTCATAATCGGGATAGCCTTCAGGAACTCTGGGTCCCACTGATCCTTGTTCATTGCTAAACACACATGACAAAAGAAAGCAAAAGTGAGGAGGGTCGTATTACCCACAAGTAACACTTAAAGGAAACGCTTGGGGGGGACTCGCTCTTTAACACAATGTTAAATTACATCCACTTTTGTCTCCTCATACCAAGCTTCTTCTTGGCATCTTCAAAGGCCTGTTCGAAGTTGCTCCGTGTGTCCGGGGAGCTGAACTCGAAGACGAAGCTGGTCTCAGCAGAGGCGGTGGTTAGCTCCAGCTTGGTGGGCAGGAAGGTCATGCTGAAGGCCAGGGACTGCTTCTCCGCTAGCTCCCTGTGTACGGATGCCATCAAGTCCTTTATCACATCATCCAGAGACTGGAGACAGGGTGGCAGGGGAAGGGAAAGGCGATTGTTAGAGGGGGCATCAGATGGAGAGAACAAAAAGGGTACAGAGTTTTCAGCTGGTGTTCAGGCAACTACTCTCTAATTCATGTTTATTGGCAATATTCACCTCTTAAAGCCAGCTGCTATTTCCAAACTGTGGCAGTGATTGAACATGGCCACGTCTAAATTATAATTTCTTTCTCTAAGCTTTATGACTAACTATAACCGACTAATTTTATGGATTCCATGTCAATTAAAGATGAAGCAACCACATATTTAGCCATAGAGCGTGTTCTGATTGCCCAGAAGGGACATGCCTAAACACCTATACAACAACTGATCAAAATCCATTCCTTTTCAACATTGCACCCATTAGTTTGGGATGTTAAATATAGCGTAAGTGTTTCTGACATCTTGGAACTTATGGCACTGGCCTTAGATTTCACATTCCTTCACGTTTGCAATATATATCTAAAAGATCTAAAACATAATATCTGAGTTAAGTGTGTATCATTGTGTGTTTGTGTTGTACCTGGTGAGGGAAGCTGAGAGTCTCTGACAGTTTGCTGATTTGTCCCAGGGTGCTCAGGTCCTCGTCCAGTCGACCAATCATCTTTTGGATGGTCTCTTTGTTGGTTGCTTGGGAGGGGCCTAACATACAGGAAGAGCGATGGTAACCTCTGAGACATGAAATACACAAACCACTGGAAGAGAGGGAGAGCTATGATTTAACACACACACACACACACACACACACACACACACACACACACACATATACACTCACCTAAAGGATTATTAGGAACACCATACTAATACTGTGTTTGACCCCAGAACTGCCTTCAGAACTGCCTTAATTCTACGTGGCATTGATTCAACAAGGTGCTGAAAGCATTCTTTAGAAATGCTGGCCCATATTGATAGGATAGCACCTTGCAGTTGATGGAGATTTGTGGGATGCACAACCAGGGCACGAAGCTCCCGTTCCACCACATCCCAAAGATGCTCTATTGGGTTGAGATCTGGTGACTGTGGGGGCCATTTCAGTACAGTGAACTCATTGTCATGTTCAAGAAACCAATTTGAAATGATTCAAGCTTTGTGACATGGTGCATTATCCTGCTGGAAGTAGCCATCAGAGGATGGGTACATGGTGGTCATAAAGGGATGGACATGGTCAGAAACAATGCTCAGGTAGGCCGTGGCATTTAAACGATGCCCAATTGGCACTAAGGGGCCTAACGTGTGCCAAGAAAACATCCCCCACACCATTACACCACCACCATCAGCCTGCACAGTGGTAACAAGGCATGATGGATCCATGTTTTCATTCTGTTTACGCCAAATTCTAACTCTACCATCTGAATGTCTCAACAGAAATCGAGACTCATTAGACCAGGCAACATTCTTCCAGTCTTCAACTGTCCAATTTTGGTGAGCTTGTGCAAATTGTAGCCTCCTTTTCCTATTTGTAGTGGAGATGAGTGGTACCCGGTGGGGTCTTCTGCTGTTGTAGCCCATCCGCTTCAAGGTTGTGCGTGTTGTGTCTTCACAAATGCTTTGCTGCATACCTCGGTTGTAACGAGCGGTTATTTCATTCAAAGTTGCTCTTCTATCAGCTTGAATCAGTCAGCCCATTCTCCTCTGACCTCTAGCATCAAAAAGGCATTTTCGCCCACAGGACTGCCGCATACTGGATACTTTTCCCTTTTCACACCATTCTTTGTAAACCCTAGAAATGGTTGTTCGTGAAAATCCCAGTAACTGAGCAGATTGTGAAATACTCAGACCGGCCCGTCTGGCACCAACAACCATGCCACGCTCAAAATTAAATCACCTTTCTTTCCCATTCTGACATTCAGTTTGGAGTTCAGGAGATTGTCTTGACCAGGACCACACCCCTAAATGCATTGAAGCAACTGCCATGTGATTGGTTGATTAGATAATTGCATTAATGAGAAATTGAACAGGTGTTCCTAATAATTCTTTAGGTGAGTGTATACACACATACATAGAACATACAACTGTGGGGATGTTGGCTATGTACTTTGCCTTTGGAAGTAATTCAGTATTCACT
This sequence comes from Esox lucius, assembly GCF_011004845.1. Lineage (NCBI taxonomy): Eukaryota > Metazoa > Chordata > Actinopteri > Esociformes > Esocidae > Esox > Esox lucius. The sequence continues at coordinate 10,229,909 of NC_047569.1, read as the reverse complement.
TTATCCACATTGTTTTGTGTTATAAACTTGATTTACTATTGAATACATTTATTTTCTTGCATCTGATCTCAATCTGGAGTGGCATGGCAAATGGCCTCAATACTTATGACTCTTTTCAATATATTTGCACACATTTCGAAAGTTATGTATTTTCTTTGTCATCACAGCATATTCTGTATAGACTGAAATAGTTTTCTTTATTAATTTTGAATTCAATCTATAATACAACAAAATGTGTGGAATGTAAATAGGGGTCAATACTTTCTGAAGGCATTTATCTTATTGGTCCATTCGGTAGAGAGGGGTGCTTGAAACACTGTCCTCGTGGGTTTGATTGCCACTGGGACCACCCATAGGGAAGAGTCCAGGCATTGCCACATCAAGCGAGGCAAGCTACATGGCATATAAAAAAACACACGCACGACCACTCAGGAGACTTACTTTTCACCATCTCTACATCTTCCAGAGGAAGTTTCCACAGAAACTTGTATTTACTGGAGGTGTCAATCACACTGGCAGCTGAGTAGCTGTGAGAAGGAGCCAGAAAAACAGTAAGCCGGGTATTTATTTATTATGCAGGAAGTGTAATGTGTGCCACACAACACTAGGGGGCAGCAAGGTATTCTTTATTTAACCCCGCAAATTATGCACTTTGGGGAGTTTCACTTCTTGAAACATGTCTCAGAGGCAGGTCAGCCCTGACGGCAGAAATTGATACGAATGGTTGACTCATTTAAGATGGAGGAGGTTGCAATTAAAACGGGCTGCATGCTGTCACGAGACCTTTGACCAAGGTTAGTGCTTGTCTCTAAACCCTACCTCATCCCTAACCTTAACCCATACCCTAACCGTCTTATAATTAATCTTTAACTGAGTGATTTCAGAGGTGTAAAGTAAGTCCTGTCCTCTCCATTGAGTCAACCAATCACATCAATTTAGGTCCTCACTCAGATCAACCCTAAGGAGTCTTGCTGTGGTGGCGGTTGTTTATTAATCCAGCTGCCAAAACAGGTTCCAGGAAGGTATGCTAGCTAATGGAAAAATACTAGACATAGTGACCTGTCCGCTGTCATTATATATGGTGATGCAGGAAGTCAAGCAGCTGCATTTCAGTGTCCTGCCTATGTGTGACTCACAGGCTCATGGAGCTTCTCCTCAGGGACCCAGACTTCCTCTTGAGCGTGGTGCAGATCAGCAGATCACTGAACAGGAAGAGAGAACGATCCTTCTTACCCCCCACGGTCTTCTGAAGAGATGGAGAGAGAGAGAGACAGAGAGTAGCAGACAGACTCACAGAAAGTAAAACACAGTAGAATCCACCTTAATATGTAGTATTATACTGTGTATTATGGTAATCCTTCTAGATTGGTATCTGTCAGAGGGCGGTCACTGAGGGCAGAAGCTACAGGCTCTGCTGTCTTTAACGGGGAGATCATGTTGCAAAGTGTTGGTCTCACCGCCTCCATCACCATCTCCTGCCTGAGGAACTTCCTCGTTGGGTTCAGGATCTGGCAGAGAAAGCGAGACAGAGAGGGGACAGAGAGGGGACAGAGAGGAATGACTGGCGTCATCGAGTGGTATTGATCAACCGGATGAAAGCACGAAGTAGTAAACAGGAGCATTAAAAACACGACGTTTCGTCCTGTAAAACGCGTCCTACATCTCTGACATGTTCGACTCCTTCGATGTGGGCCTCAATCTCCTGCATAACACGTGTCTCTCTCTCCACCTCCTCCGCGGAGCGACGCCCCTTATTGATCTTCTCAGCCAGACGCTTGATGTCCCGCTGGGCGTCCAAAAGCAACCGGTGGTCCGGGTGTTCCTCTGGGGTGTGCTTCAGCAGGTCCTATGGAAGAAGGACACACCCCTTCTTTACTGCTAAGCTGTAAGATATGTAGTCCCTCGAAATGGTCCGGTGACATCACAGCATTATACAGTGTTTAGTACGCCTCTCATTAAATCTATCAGCGGGTACATATGGCTGTGAATGCATCTCTAGTTTGGGACACTACATTCTGTCAACAAATTCACCAAACCCATCACAGTGTGTGAACACCACACAGCATGTTGAATATATATGCTTCTGTACGTTTTCCCAACCAAAGTTCTCTATTGTTGTTTAAGAGCTCTCCTTATTATGAATCCATGACACTTTTTTTCTGAGCTAAGCAAAGGACGGTGGCCGTGTAGCATGCAGTGCTGGTCATATCCGCATGCTAACTGGATAGTATTTCATGGTCACAGCAATTACGTATTGCTTAGCGATCAGGGATTGTTAGTATTAATTTAATTTGCTTCCTTTTTGTACTGACGGAATGGCATTCATGTTATGTCCAGACCACAGTCTTTATGGATACTTCGACGAGGGACTGACTAAACGTGACCACTTGCTAAGCTTAGACGACAACAAAGAACCCCAAACCAAGCAACAGTCTCCCCCACCGTCTTTCTAACAGGTGCAATCTTTATAAGATCAACTCAATCAGGGTTTTACTCTCTGAAGGGACATCCATTTCATAAGCAAAGGTGCTAAAGGATGCATCTTGATGTACATACCTTTACATTCATCTTTTTAACATGCAGGGCTTCAATGCAAAATAAATCGATGTTGTGGAAACAGCTAGGCCACGAAAAAACCTGGGTGATCCCATTGAGGGCAACAAGTGGAGGGGGACTCACCTTGACAAGCAGCTCATAGCGAGGGATCCTCTGGACAGGTTTAATCATCAGGTCGCCCAAGGCCTGTTTCTCCTTGTTCTCACGCATACTGGTCTGTGGTGGGAGATTGACAAAGAAGGGCCAAGGTGAATGAGCTGCCTGACTTCCGTAGACAGATGGCGCCATGGTTCAACACTGCGATTCGAGTCCCTTGTGACCAGTCACTGAAGAAGAACTGTGACTTTTCAACTGTCATCTTCCAGTCTGGTCAAAGGTCAGTTACATAGGGGACCAAAACTATGCTTGACAGACTGGGGCAATGGAGAATACAGATCCAAATGCAAGACACCCACACAAATACACTCGTTCTGGTCTACAGAGATACACAGTGCGTTGTGATTGTGTCAGTCTAAGCCAAAACGCAGACAGGAAGTAACAGTGGAACAGAGTTTAGTCAATCATACAGGTCTCCATGGCTCATTTCAGTTTATCCATGAATTACGTTGACAGTATCCATTGTGAGAAGAGCTATTGATTCTGGAGCCACTCCCTCAGTGCGAGTGTGTCCTAAAACCAGACCCGTTCACCTCAGGGGATCTGAAAACCTCCTGAGAAAACGGCCGTTGCATGAGTCAGACGAACACGCACACAGGATCAGGATAAACCATGAATCCCGCTCATCTACACAAACTGCACAAATGAAGACATCATATGAACCTGTGCTGTATTGACTGGTGGAAAACACTCACCTCCAGGAACTTCAGGAACGCCGGCTTGGCCTCCTTTGCAATCCGGACTGCGTCTTTGGCGTTCAGAAAGTTATCGATGTACGCCGAATAAATATTAGCAAGAATCTCTTTGGAGAACTGTGTTTTAGCGACAGATGAAGAGAAAGCAGGAAGAGAGAGAAACAGAGACAGAGAGAATGTTAACTCAAATAAATAAATATAATTATACATTAAGGATACAACTGTAAAAGCTGGGTAAATCCTGCCTGGCAACAAGTAGCCGGTGAGGTTGGCTCCATCTGGGGATTGGTCAATATAGGAGCCCTCCCTCCAAGCTAAACAACTAGAGTGCAAAAAAGAAACCTCACTGGGGTGAGGACAAAAATAATTATCCACACACGCAGATTCACCTTTCACACACACAATTTTTTTTCTACTGGCTTTACTATCATAGAGAAGATAGGCAATTAGAAAAAAAAATGTTTTTCCCCTAACACTAACACTAGCTCAAACAATAAACCGAATCTTAACCAAGGTAACCTAAACCTTAAAGCCTAAATTTCACCAGCTAACCCTGATTGAGTGCATTTCTAACTCTAAACTTAAACTTCACTTAAGTCAAATAAAACCAGGCAAATGTCCTCACAGAGTGGTGGTTTTAATATTGTAAAGAGTAAAACCAGAACACACACACTCTGACCTGCTTTCCTCTACACAATGGATTACTGAGAACAAGAAAAAAAAAACAGGAGAAGGAAATGGAAAGAGACAGACGGGAAGAGACAGACGGGAAGAGACAGACGGGAAGAGACAGACGGGAAGAGACAGACGGAGGGAAGATCAAGGACATAAAGGTATTACAGCCAGTGGTGATGAAGAGGAGTCCTCCCTCTGTCATTCTCCACCTGTGAGGAGAGATGGCTGGAAGGAGAAAGGCCATTCTGTCGTTCACCAGAGATGAATGAGGTGCCATACACCTACGCAGTCACCTGTCCTCCCTCTTTCCAGACTGTTCCATCACGGGCTTTCCCTTTTAACATCGTAGTGGCTAATAATGTGAAATCGGGGTGTGTGTGTGTGTGGGGGGGGGGGGGTTATTAGTCTATGTTAGTCTCTGGACACTGCAGGCCCAATTTTGTTTTTACTAAACTTGGATGAATGATATGCTATGCTAGAGATTTGGCATTCAGTACATGAAAATTAATGGTTAGTGGGTGTGCAATATTGAAAAAAAATTCAAACATAATTCGCAGGGAACGACACGTTTTTCTGTTGCATTTTTACCCTTTTATGCTGAGACGCTTCTATAAAAGCTTTGCTTTCATCATCAGTTTGGAATGGCCTGTGCCAACACTACATCCACAGCTCACAATAAATCAAAAATCAACTCTCCATATTCATAACCCCAATAAAATAATACACACGTTCTGCTTGTCAGACTGGACAGGTGGAATGGGCAGAATGCAACCAGAATGAAGGTCTAGAAGCCAGGGGCTAGCCCCAACTAGCAGGCCAACTCTTGTCTTGCACAACCTTTCCTCATTCTGTAACATAATTATCATTACTGCTTGCAGGAGATTTTCTTTCAGACATACAGTGCAGGCGGTATGTATTTGGACAGTGACAAGTTTTTGCTGTTTTGACTCTCTAAATGATACAGTGTACTTTTAGGACTGGGTAAGAACAGACGGTCAACTTTGATTTGAGAGTATTTTCATCCTGATCGGACGAACCATTTAGAAATAACAGTAAAGTTTTGTTTATAACTATTTAAATGTACCAAAAGAGTTTGGACTATTTACTTCACAGCAGTCTCTTATTAGGTAGGTGTGTTTTTTTGCATCATTAGTGCTCAAGAGAGCTATCAATGTCCAACCTTGATTCTAAACTATGCATTTAGAGTGGGTTGTTTGAAAACAGAAGGAAAAAAGTAGTGTCAATCTAGCCTTCGTGATGTAGATAAATCAGAAAAAATAGATCACAGACAAGCCAAAGTCAGGGGTTTGGGACATCCTCAGGTCCAAATGACACGCCGGTGGGCTCATTCTATTACCCATAGTTCCTTGGGTGTTTCTGCTCATTCCACTGAGTGCAGCAGAATCTTTTAAATAGGCTGATATAATAAGCCATTTGTCTTTTCGCATCACCATCATTTATACAGAGTTAGAGGGCCAGAAGAGATGTTATAAAGAGGAATGTAAATATTAAACTGTGTGGGTGACAAATGCGTGGTATACATCGATTAAAAGGGAAGCGACAGGTGAACACACTCTAAACTCTGCGCTTCAGACAAACGTGTCTGGAGTCATCAGAGGTTGTTGTTGTCACATAAACAATCGCCATGACCAGATGGTTAAAACAAATAGATACCGCAAAAATTTACAGTTGGAGAAAATAAATAATAAAAATGTTATATATGTAGTAATATCTTCATAAAAAGGAGGTGGTTTTGATTTAGGTGAGAAATTAATCAGAACACGATTGTATATGTTCAATTTTAGATACCTGAAATTGAATTAAAAAAAATGAATAACTTATACCAAAGCACTTATTTCCGATGGAAATAGCTAATTACCGGCTAAACCAAGGAAGTTCTCTACAGTGGATGACCAAAAAATGCTCAGCATTAAAATGACAAAAACTACAACAAAGAAGTGCCCACCAGATAAGGACCATTCTCATAGGAAGTTATCAGCAGTTACATGTCCTATGATGACGTGGGTACGTTCCAGTGGCAGCCATACATGCCTGAGACATAACACCCCCTAAGATGAAATCCAAAGAGAACAGAAACATCATGTAGACTCAGATTCAACCAAATGCCTCAAAACTCATTGGACGGCACTTCATCTTGCATAAAGACAATGACCCCAAAAATACTGCTAAAGCAATGGAATTTTTCAGGGCCAAAGACGTGTAATGTTCTTGACTGGCCAAGTCAATCATCCGACCTGAATCTAATTGAGCATGTGTTTCACTGGCTGAAGACATAAGCTGAAGGCAAAGATTCCCAGAAACAACCTTAAAATGGCTGCAGTACAGCGCTGGCAGAACATCACCAGTGAAGATGTCCAGCTTCGGGTGATGTCTATTGGCTGCATCGTATGCAAATGATTAGCAACCAAGTTCTATATATGAAGTATCTTTGAAATTCAAGTTGACAGTCTGCACCTTAAACTATTATTCATTGTTTCATTTAAAAGATTGACTGAAGAAGAGCAAAACAACAGAACATTAGCACAAGTTTTGTGCTACTGCCCAAATACCTATAGACTGCACTTTTCTAAACAACCCAAAAATATTCAAAAAACAAGTTATGACTGAACACATGGTTGATCGTAGAAAAGGCTCCAGAGCCGATGATCAAGGACGTTATTCACCCTGCCGCAGAAGCTCTCACTGCAGCCAGTAAGTCAAACGAACGACCGAAATAAACAAGTCACTAGGAGGAACTTACAATGTCCCTCGAGTCAGTAAAAAGAGTTGTTGGCTAACTGCACATAACTAAGCATGCCTCCATGGTCAGCACATGGAAGAGAAAGGGAGGTGTTCTGTGTGTAAGAACAATGGGTCAGGTTGGTTCAGGGCTGCTGAAATAGATGTGTTTTGACAAGGTATCGTCACAAGAGGATGAAGTGTAGCAGAGGGAGAAAGGGGCAAAGGGGGAGAGGCGGTGCGAGGCGAAGAGGGACATGACATCTGGGTGTAAACTGAGAATTGACCTCGCTGTAGCAGAAATGTTTTACCCCACAGGCAGTTCAGAGGGGTCAAAGGATTAGTCCTCGCTACATTCCACTACCATGGGCTAAAAACCCTAAGAACACCACCTGACGCCAATGCCCCTATTATCAACTAGAACTTCATTGAAAAACGAATGAAAGAGACTTACCTTAAATATAGTGGGTCACATTTCTTCACCTTATATTTCATCTATATATTTCACCTTATATTTCATCACAAAATATATCATCTATATTTTGTGTTTCAAATTTTGTGATTATCAATTTGAGATAACCACCGTCCCAAAAGCTGGTGTTTTGAACATACCTATGACATCTCTTCAACATCCAGAATAGATGTCTTTCAAACTACCATTTATCACCAAAGTGGATTTGGACATCCACAAAATAAGTTCAAAATATGCCACGTCGTTTATTGGAAATGCTAGCCTACAGTCTGACTGCATTCCACTAGCATCGGCTAAGAACGCTACCAATCTGACTGCATTCTACTAGCATGGGCTAATGAACTTCAAGGGAGAGATTTAGCCTCTGTCCTTTTGGCTGTGGAAGTGTGTGTCCATGGGGAGGTGTTTGTGTGTGTTTAGTTGTAAAAGTGTGTGTGTTGGGGTGAATCAGGGGACTATCAACAGGGGTTAACATGGACAAGGGACAGATGGGGTGAGACCTCTGGTAGCTGGGGGTTAAGGGGGGGGGGGGGGGCTTAACAGGAAGTCAAAGTACCTACTAATATTTCAAGGTGAAGTGTGTGCACACTGTCTCTCTCTAATTAGGTGTGTGTGTTCTATAGCAAGAAGACAGCAAGGCACCAGGACTCTTGAGTTCCAGACACACCACATTACCTCTGATTTACCCCCCCCCCCCCCCCCCCCCCACACACACACACACACACACACACACACACAATGTTCTGTCTCTGGCCCCCTGTCCAGAGACAGAACATTTTGTGATAACTACACAAAACGCTAGGCAAGGTAATTGGCTACACCTGCTATTAACGGAACAGACATAATCATGGCCATACAATAGGTAGGACAGGCAAGGTCCACAGAGTTTTCCCATGGTTCACTGTAATTGGATAGAGGGAGGTACTTACAGATTGAATAAGCAGTTGGCCCACTGTCTGTCTGTCGTGCCATTGGCTGATGCAACCAGTGACCTGCTCCAGGAAATGCTCATGATGCTCCAGGATCTCTGGGATCTGATAGAACATCTCATCCACCAACGAGGGATCCACTAGGGATCCACTGTCCGGTTGCTTCAAAGGCCGCATGTAGCCCTACGGACGGAAAGAGGGGGTTGTAATAAATAAAGGAGAGAGAGCAGGGAGTGCCTAAACCAGTCTATAACGTATGTAGAGTGAAGAGATGGTATGGGTTGAGTGTACCGTAGCGTGTGTTTCTAGAAAAGGCTTTGATGTAAAGGAAATACCTCAGAACCCTCAAGGGGCCACAAAATCTGCCACTTCAAGAACTTTCATTTTTCAGAACAGTGGATATGAAAGGTCCCTCTTCAACCCCTTTCATTCCACAACCATAATCAACCTCAATCAACGACAAAAATGTTAACATGAATAAAGTTCCGGTAAATATTTGTATTACTAAGCACACGTAACAGCACAATATACTTCTATTTTTGGAAAATTCCATGTTCTTTCCCGAAACAAGCCTTGTGAAATTGGAACATATCCAGGCCAGCCAGACCCCTCAAAACACACACGCACCCATGCACACACAAAGAAACACAACAGCACTGAAGTTTGTGTATTAATGCTTGTGTGTGTGTGTGTGTGTGTGTGTACTCCCTCTCAATGTGTGAGTGAATGAGAGGGAGTATTCATTTAGCTATACTTGAGAGCCAGAAGTAGTAACCAACTACTTGCCGGTCTGAGAATTAGGATCAGGGTTAGGTTTTGAAGCGAAGGTTAAAGTTAATTCAGATATATTTCCTGAAGTGCAAGTTACATAAAAAGAATAAGGTGGGAAATAGGATTTTCTCTTTCTAAAACTGATATTAAAAACAATCCATGGAAACATTTAGAAAAGTGAGTTGTCATTGAAACTGTGATTTTGGCCCGCACTTCTACGACAAACTACTTTAACCCTGTGACATCCCATTAAAGCCATGTTTTTGGGCTGACACAGACATCTGACACAAATCTCTCCTGTATCTGGTTGTTAATGCTTAAAACATATAAAACAAAATGAATGTGTGTCAAATCACACCTGGAATCACCTTCCAAGACTAGCCAATACACTAGGAAGAATGTTCTACAGAAAGATGATGACATGACTGCTGTTATGTCTGGAGATAACCAAACACTGCATTCCACAGTATTAAACCCATATCAAAGGTCAAGCAGAGTGGTGCTAGTGTAATGTCTTGGGGATGCTTTGCTGCGTGTGGACCTAGAAGAGTAGCCATCATCGAAAGAACCATAAATTCTGCTCTTTATCAGAGAATGTCAGGCAATCCGCTTGTGAGCTGAATATGAAGTGTACCTGGGTCACGCAGCAAGACAGTTATCCAAAACACAAGGAAGTCTACATCAGAATGGCTGAAAAGCAATCCATTACAGTCTAGGAATGGGCTGGTTAAGGGACAGACCAGTGCTTGACTTGAGCAAACAGCGTTCTGGTTCCTTTTTTAGGCAAAAGAGCAGTCTGGGAAATCTGGGATAGGCTACTTTAATGGAACAAGCCTTATTTACACATACATTGTGTCTAATGTGGGATTTGTCAGTTCTTGCACTTATTTTATCCTAAGTCAAGCACTGGGACAGACCAAAAACCGAATTGAGATGTTGTGACTTGAAAGGATTTTTAAAAATAAAAATGTAAAATGTTGCTTTGTTGAAGAAGTACCACATGCAAGAATGGGCCAAAATCCCTCCCCAACGAAGTGTGAAGACAGATCAACTTCAGTAAGCATCGGTTCCAGTGGGCAATTGTGTTTTTACAGGGGGGCATTGGTTGTTACATTAATTATAAAAGTAATGGAATATTTGTTCATTCAAGTTCTTTAAATTCTTATTTAATATATACAGTACCAGTACCAAATAGTGTTAAACAGATCAAAATACATTTCATATGGTCGATCCTTCAAAGTAGCCAACATTTGCCTTGATGACAGCTTTGCACATGCATTAACAAGGAAATAAATTTCACAAGAAAACTTATATCAAGGTCAAGCTGGTTGATAGAATGCATAGAGTGTGCAGAGGTGTCATCAAGGCAAAGGGAGGCTACAAGGAAGAATCTAAAATATTAATGTATTTTGATTTGTAAAAACACTTTTTTGGTTACTACAGGATGTCATTTCCACTATTATTCTACAATGTGAAAAAAAGTAAATCAAAAAAACATTTGAATGAGTAGGTGTGTCCAAGTGCTGATAATGACTGAATATACACTCACCTAAAGGATTATAAGGAACACCATACTAATACTGTGTTTGACCCCCTTTCGCCTTCAGAACTGCCTTAATTCTACGTGGCATTGATTTAACAAGGTGCTGAAAGCATTCTTTAGAAATGTTGGCCCATATTGATAGGATAGCATCTTGCAGTTGATGGAGATTCGTGGGATGCACATCCAGGGCACGAAGCTCCTGTTCCACCACATCCCAAAGATGCTCTATTGGGTTGAGATCTGGTGACTGTGGGGGCCATTTCAGTACAGTGAACTCATTGTCATGATCAAGAAACCAATTTGAAATGATTTGAGCTTTGTGACATGGTGCATTATCCTGCTGGAAGTAGCCATCAGAGGATGGGTACATGGTGGTCATAAAGGGATGGACATGGTCAGAAACAATGCTCAGGTAGGCCGTGGCATTTAAACAATGCCCAATTGGCACTAAGGGGCCTAACGTGTGCCAAGAAAACATCCCCCACACCATTACACCACCAGCAACAGCCTGCACAGTGGTAACAAGGCATGATGGATCCATGTTTTCATTCTGTTTACGCCAAATTCTGACTCTACCATCTGAATGTTTCAACAGAAATCGAGACTCATTAGACCAGGCAACATTCTTCCAGTCTTCAACAGTCCAATTTTGGTGAGCTCGTGCAAATTGTAGCCTCCTTTTCCTATTTGTAGTGGAGATGAGTGGTACCCGGTGGGGTCTTCTGCTGTTGTAGCCCATCCGCCTCAAGGTTGTGCGTGCTGTGGCTTCACAAATGCTTTGCTGCATACCTCGGTTGTAACGAGTGGTTATTTCAGTCAAAGTTGCTCTTCTATCAGCTTGAATCAGTCGGCCCATTCTCCTCTGACCACTAGCATCAACAAGACATTTTCGCCCACAGGACTGCCGCATACTGGATGTTTCCCTTTTCACACCATTCTTTGTAAACCCTAGAAATGGTTGTGCATGAAAATCCCAGTAACTGAGCAGATTGTGAAATACTCAGACCGGTCCGTCTGGCACCAACAACCATGCCACGCTCAAAATTGCTTAAATAACCTTTCTTTCCCATTCTGACATTCAGTTTGGAGTTCAGGAGATTGTCTTGACCAGAACCACACCCCTAAATGCATTGAAGCAACTGCCATGTGATTGGGTGATTAGATAATTGCATTAATGAGAAATTGAACAGGTGTTCCTAATAATCCTTTAGGTGAGTGTAATTGAGCATTCAGGGGAAATCTGAGCTCCATAATAATGCAAAAGTTATTTCATGTGACAAAAAATGAACCTTGGCTAAGGACTACTTAAATAGCCATTTTTGCCTGGGTTGCCTTTCTTGTGGCAGCAATTATGGAGAAATAGGCGGCATCTTGCAAACATAGGTTATTCTAATAAGAGTATTTCCTTTGCTCAGTCAACTAAAAATTAACGATGCTTAGTGACTACAAATCAAGGGATGTTGCAAGCTAGATGTGGATTGTAAAAGTGTACACCGCTGAGTTTTTTATTACTGGGATATATTTAGTTGATGTTTTCATTTATGTTCAGAATGGATTATGGGACCATTCTAAAATTGATGAGCAGGACAGATCTGGTCCACTACTAACTATAATATAACAAGGATGTGTTTGTTAATGTTCAGAGTTTACGTGACCTGAACTGTTCTCACACTCCACTGCAAAGGGCCTGGATACAGCACTTAGCCATGGTATACTGGCAATGTAACACAAACGAGATGATATAGGTTTTAGACACATTTAAAAATGCTAAGTGTTATGTGATTTAATACATGTGGTACAATGCATCACATACCATGGCTTAGAGCCAATGAGCCTTCTGACTATTCGATTTATAAAATCTGTGGTGTGCCGATTTAACTGCAGGACCTGCGCTAACTGCTGTTGCTATAGAAACGTGGTCGCAGCCACTGACGTGGCTATTGGTGACAGTAAATCCGAAGACCCGCCCATCTCTCTGCTTTCAGCCCCCCCACCTGCCTTACTGAATTTAGATTACTAGGGAGAGAAAACTAGTTGTTTCCTCTTCATACACTCGCCCACATGCTTTATGTCTTAAACAGAGAATTTGTTTAAGGCTGTAATGACGAAAGGTTTAGGACTACACAATGATATGCCGGTAAAGTGGTTGAGGACAGATATGTGGTCTCGAGTCACATGACTTGGGGTAGAGATGGGGAGACATCAGAAGAATACCAGACTCGAATTGGACTTCTCTTGATTTCTCTCAAACTCAAGCGTTCAGATGTAAACGTTAGGTCTTCAGGTCAGACGTGATTGAGAATTAGCGATTATGGAATCTAGATCGGATCAGCCCAGAAAATCATAACATTCCATGTCTTTGGTGGATTCCATTTCGTTGTTGGGAGGAAAAGGACAGCAGAATGCAAAACAAAAAATGTCTAATGCGATAGCCACAACGTCGAACATGGTAAGACACCCGAAATCTCAAAAAGACAAGAATAAAATGGCTGCTGTGCTATGCCTAATAGCTAACCTACGTGAGGCAATGCCCTAATAAAATACTCCAGCTAGCTAGCGGAACTAGCTAACGTCAGCAAAATGGGGAGATAAGAAACCGCATTCTATTTGAGGAATTTCCTGGTGATTATTTTAGCAGCAGTATGATGCTTGGAGGGCTATAAAGTGCGTCCCCAGGTGAGGCGAATAACATTGATCATCTCCTAACAAGGGCACATGTCAAGGTCTGGGTAGATTAGAATGGGTCAACTGCCCATGTGTCAATGCCCATGATGACCTCTGTACCACCGTCAAAAAGCCCCTACAACAACCACATCGGTCTTCTGTTCCAATAGCACATTGTGTTTGCTAATCAAAGTTTATCATTTTAAAAAGTTAACTGATCATTAGAATACCTTTCTGAAATTATGTTAGCACCACTGAAAACTTTTGTGCTGATTAAAGATAAATAAAACTGGCCTTCATTAGACTCGTTGAGTATGTGGAGCATCAGCAATTGTGGCTTCGATTACAGGCTCAACAAGTCATCAGTCTATCCTTGTTCGGATAAATTAAGCTTATTCCATGTGAGAACTTGCCAAGAAACTGAAGATCTCGTACAATCCTGTGTGCTACTCCCATCACAGAACAGCACAAACTGTCTCTAACCAGAATAGAAAGAGGGGTGGGAGGCCCAGAACTGAGAAAGAGGACAAATACAATAAGGTCTAGTTTGGGAAACAGACGCCTCATAGGTCCTCAACTGGCAGCTTCATAAAATAGTATCAACAAAACACCAGTCCCAACATGAACGGTGAAGAGGCGGCTCCGGGATGCTGACCTTTGAGGTTGAGTTGCAAAGAAAAGGCCATATCAGATTGGCCAATAAAAAGAAAAGATTAAGATGGGCAAAGGACAATGGACAGAGGAAGATTGGAAAAAAGGGTTATGGACAGACTAATCAAAGTTTGAGGTGTTTGGAACACAAAGAAAAGCATTTGTGAGCCACAGACAAAATGAAAGGAAAAGATGCTAGAGGATTGCTTGACACAATCTGTCAAGCATTTTGGAGGCAGTGTGATGGTCGTGGGTGCTTTGGTGATGGTAAATGTAGAGATTTGTACAGGTTAAAAGGGATCTTAAAGAATGATGACAATTGCCACTGGCCGTATTAAAAGCTTATTAGCCAGTAATATGTCGCTAGCCATGCAATGCAATGATGTGCAAATCATTTAAACCCAATATTCAACAGAAAATAATACAAAGAAACATATAAAATGTTGAAACTGTGAAATGCCATTGTTTCTTGAAAAATGTATTCCCACTTTGAATTTGATGCCAGCAAAACATTACACAAAAGCTGGGACAGGGGAAACAAAAAAGTTGTGTAATGCTAAATAAATACCCTGGGGGAACATCTCACAACTAATTAGGTTAACTGGCAAAAGGTCAGTAACATGATTGGGTATGAAAAGAGCATCCCAGAGAGAATGAGTCTTTCAGAAGTAAAGATGGGGAGGGTTTCACCACTGTGAATGACTGTGCAGGCAAATAGTGCAACAACTGAAGAATAGTGTTTCTAATGTAGAATTGCAAAGAGTTTGGGGATCTCATCATCTGTGGTACAAAATATAATTAAAAGATTCAGAGAATCCATAGAAATCTCTGTATGCAAGGGACAAGGCTGAAAACCATTACTGGATGGCCATGTTCTTAGGGCCCACAGGCGGCACTGCATTAAAAACATGATTCTGTACTGGACATCACTGCATGGGCTCAGGAACACTTCTGAAAACCATTGTCTGTGAACACAGTACGTCACTGCATCAACAAATGCAAGTTAAAACTATCATGCAAAGAAGACACCATATATACAGTTGTACTCATAAGTTTGCATACCCTGGCAAAATGTTGATGCTAAAAAACTATTTATTTAAGGATAGTGATCATATGAAGCCATTTATTATCACAGTTGTTTGGCTCCTTTTTAAATCATCACGATAACAGAAATCACCCAAATGGCCCTGAACAAAAGTTTACATACCCTTGAATGTTTGGCCTTGTTAAAGACACACAAGGTAACACACACAGGTGAAATTTGAAATTATTGGTGAATTTCCCAGACCTGTGGCTTTTGAAATTGAAATTAGTGTCTGTATATTAATAGTCAATGAGTTTGTTAGCTCTCACGTGGATGTACTGACCAGGCTAGATACTGAGCCATGGGGAGAAAAAAAATAACTGTCCAAAGACCAGCATAACAAGGTAATGAAACTATATAATGATGGAAAAGGATATTAAAAGATATCCAAAGACTTGCAAATGCTAGTCAGTATTGTTCAATCACTTATTAAGAAGTGGAAAAGTCTGGGATCACTTGATACCAAGTCAAGTTCAGGTAGACCAAAAAAGATTTCAGCCAAAACTGCCAGAAGAGTTGTTCGGGATACAAAAAAAACCCACAGGTAACCTCAGGAGAAATACAGGCTGCTCTGGAAAAAGATGGTGTGGTTGTTTCAAGGAGCACAATACGACAATTGCGCCAATGCCACAAAAAAGCTTGGTTACAATATGCCTGAAAACACCTTGACACGCCTCACAGCTTCTGGCACACTGTAATTTGGAGTGACGAGACCAAAATAGAGCTTTATGTTCACAACCATAAGCGCTATGTTTGGAAAGGGCTCAACAAGGCCTATAGTGAACAGAATGTCATCCCCACTGTGAAGCATGGAGGTGGCTCACTGATGTTTTGGGGGTGTATGAGCTCTAAAGGCACTGGGAATCTGATACTGATGGCAAGATGAATGAAGAGTGTCATCAGAAAATACTGCCAGACAATTTTAATTGTTCTGCACGAAAGCTGCGCATGGGAAGCTCTTGGACTTTCCAGCACGACAATGACCCAAAGCACAAGGCCAAGTTGACCCTCCAGTGGTTACAACAGAAAAAGGTGAAGGTTCTAGAGTGGCCATCACAGTCTCTTGACCTTAATATCATCGAGCCACTCTGGGGAGATCTCACATGTGCGGTTCATGCAAGACAACCAAAGACTTTGCATGACCTGGAGGCATCTTGCCAAGTTGAATGGGCAGCTACACCACCTGCAAGAATTCGGGGCCTCATAGACAACTATTACAAAAGACTGCATGCTGTCATTGATGCTAAAGGGGGCAATACACAGTATTAAGAACTAAGGGTATACAGACTTTTGAAGAGGGGTCAGTTCATTTTTTTCTTTGTTGCCATGTTTTGTTTTATGATTGTGCCATTCTGTTATGACCTACAGTTGAATGTGATTCCCATAATAAAATACATGTGTTTTGCCTGCTCACTTATGTTTTCATCTATTACCAATTCTCCAAGGGTATGCACATTTCTGAGCACAACTGACCCAGAAACACTGCTGCGTTCTCTGGACCCGAGCTAATTTAAGATGGACTGAGGTGAAATGGAAAGCTGTCCTGTAGTCTGATTAATCAAAATTTGGGTAAGGGGAATAATGGTCAGCTTAAATGCCAGCATCCGTGATGGTATGGAGGTGCATTAGTGCACATGGCATGGGTTTTTGCACATCTGTGAAGGCACCATTAATGCGGAAAAATATAAAGGTTATAGAACAAAATATGCTGCCACCAAGACAACATCTTTTTCAGGGAAGGCCTTGCTTATTTCAGTGAGACAATGCCAAACCACATGCTGCATGTATTACAGTAGCACGGGTCCATAGTAAGAGTCCGGGCGCTAAACTGCCCTGCCTGCAGTCCAGACCTGTCACCCATTGAAAACATTCGGCGCATTATGAAACAAATAACATGATCAAGGAGACCCAGAACTGTTGAGCAGCTGCAATCTTAAATCAAGCAAGAATGGGAATACATTTCACTTTCAAAACTATAGCGACTAGTCTCCTCAGTTCTGAAATGCTTACAGAGTATTGTGAAAAGAAGAGGTGATGCAACACAGTGGTAAACATGCCACTTGAAAAGTGTTGCTAGCATCAAATTCAAAATTTCCAAAACAATAAACATTTCTTCATTTGATATGTTATCCTTGTACTATTTTCAATTAAAAACAGGGAAAAATATTTTGCACTTCATTGCATTCTGTTTCAATTTGTATTTCATGCAGTGTCCCAACGTTTTTGGAAGTGGGTTTGTAGAAGGAGGCGAGTCTATCGGAGCGAAAGAAGAGCCATGTGGTTTTGTAGGATGGGGTTGTGTATGGGTGGGGTGACTGGCTGTCTGGATGAGGCGGGGTGAGACTGGATGTGGGTCAGGGGTCAGGATCAGGTCTTTAGCAGGATTAATTGAAGATTATGAGTTTGAGACTTCAACCACCTGTTGGCCGTATTGCTCGCCCTGCCCCATATGGGCCTGAACCCTTTGAACAGTAACACCAACCAAGCAGTGATTGCCTCAGAGGGGAACAGGGAACGACTACTCCGAGCTTTTGGAGCGAAATTACTTCACAGTGTTCAATTCTGCCTGGATCCTGACAGTGGTAGTTGTTCCTGTGTGTGTGAGTGAGAGAGGGGGAGAGAGAAGTGTAATACCTGGATGAGTGTCCGGAGCGACTCCACATAAGACTGTTCAGTGTCCAGGAGGGTCATCACGACATGTCTTCTCATGTCCTGCAGGGGGAGACAACACAGTGAGTCCAAATGTATCGTGCACACGCACAATTGGCTCCACGGTCATCAAAATAAGCGTTTCCTGTTTACATGGTTAAGTTTGCATCTGTACACTGGGCAAAATACCAGAGTGTGTCCTATGAAGGAGATGGAACCTGTCAGAGGAGAGGCAAAGGGATGACAAAAAAATTAATTAAAAAGAAAAACATACTGGACGGATGTATCAAACACGTCAAAACTATCGGGCGCCAAGATCAGCGTACGCTACATGCTTGGCCGTCTCGCTCGCTCATTCACCAAATGCTCGCTCTCTTTTTCAGATTCTCTCTCCAATGCAAAAGGAGAAGATATGGCAGCGGGCAACATGACTAATGAAGACCGTGGGAGGGAGGTTCAGAGAAAGGCTAGTGAACCACTGAACAGAATGCATCATCGGCCTATGAGGGGGAGAGAGAGGGAAAGGAAACCGTGGAGAGATGCAGAGAGGGAAAGGAAACCGTGGAGAGATGCAGAGAGGGAAAGGAAACCGTGGAGAGATGCAGAGAGGGAAAGCCACAGGACAGACATTCACAGGTAGTGAGGCCGAACCCGACCGACCCCGGGTGGCAAATGAGCCCAACTCCGTCACACACTTATCCTCGGTTTCCTGTTGCTATGCCGACCAGTGGCGTCCTCCATCTTATCGGCCCCGCTGCAACGGTAACCAAGGTTTCTGCGCGAGTTCATCCGCGTACCGTTTCGACCCTAGTCACTGACCATTGGAACTTCGTGTCCAGACCTCTGTTTGTTTTGCAACCTGCGGTAGAGAACTGGCTGACCCAGAACACGGTTCTGGCACAGGGTTGGTTTGCACACTGACTGACAACAGACGGGAGCAAAGTCATTCTGTTCGGAATGGCTTTCGTTGATTCAATATAGAACGTAAATGCAATTATGAACAGAGAATACGGGGTCCTGGATGTTGTCTGAAAATGGTGATATCCGTCAGTATACCATGGGTGTGAAACAAACCTACTTGTTGACTTTTCTTATCGCTTTGGTAGCCGTTTTAGGATGACAATAAGGCACATTTATTGGTATACAATTGGTTGTCTGAACAGCCTTAAGATGTGGTATATTGGCCTTTAACCATCCCATCTCAAACATTATCGCTTAATGAAATATAGGAGAAAAACTATTTTTGACTGTGCTTCCTAAGAACATGACAAAGTCATTCTTTCCAGAAAGCAATACATGATTCAACAACTATGTCCTCCACCATATCTGGTTTCTACTAATGGTTTTTCCCCAAAGGGAGTTTTCCTTGGCCCTCTCACCCCCCTTTTATCTTTATTGGTATTGGCCCAACAGTTATACATTTACACTTGGCACTTTTTTACAATATGATGAATTTAGCCTAGATGAAACGACGCTATTCTAAGGCAGCCATGTAACGCGCTAATCAGTGCCATGCCACAGAGTGCCAACTCTTTAAATACACAACTCTTATCAACCAGCACTAACGCCAACCCCGACTTTGTTAAGACTAGAAAATCTACAAGATAGCCAGAGGCTCGCACATAAAACGTCCTCTCAGAGGTTAAATCTTTCTATTTCCCAGCTCCGTAACACCCTCCCACTCTGACCTAATACTAACCACACAAAAACATCCCATGATTGCACATTTAGACCTAGGCTTCAGGATATCCCAGAAGGCTCAGCGGGGGAGCAATGATGTGTCCCCTGCAGGGATGACTGTCATTCCTGAGCTTCTGTATTCAGTTCAATCAATACCAGTTAGCCACCACACCCCGATCTCCTGCAAAAAAGACAGGGTATTCTTAAATGTTTCAACCTAAATGATACTGTTGACCCCATCCGATCAAAAAATAAACATTATTATGGGGTACGGTAAATATAGAAAAAGAAATAACCTTTCAATTCAAAACTCAAATGTATAAAAAGTTCAACCACATGTTTGTTTTTTTATAAATCCAAAATCGCCCTAGCCCTGGTCCCTGGCCCTATGAGCACAGAGGAAGGTGGGTTTTTTGTGGGTGTACTTGTGTGATATATCATAAACTATCAATAATGAACCATGTAATGTATACTATGGTGTTTGGGGGGGCTGGACAAAGAGAGAGACGGGGGGGGGGGGCTGGACAGAGAGAGAGACGGGGGGGCTGGACAGAGAGAGAGACGGGGGGGCTGGACAGAGAGAGAGACGGGGGGGGCTGGACAGAGAGAGAGACGGGGGGGGGCTGGACAGAGAGAGAGACGGGGGGGGCTGGACAGAGAGAGAGACGGGGGGGGCTGGACAGAGAGAGAGACGGGGGGGCTGGACAGAGAGAGAGACGGGGGGGCTGGACAGAGAGAGAGACGGGGGGGCTGGACAGAGAGAGAGACGGGGGGGGCTGGACAGAGAGAGAGACGGGGGGGCTGGACAGAGAGAGAGACGGGGGGGCTGGACAGAGAGAGAGACGGGGGGGCTGGACAGAGAGAGAGACGGGGGGGCTGGACAGAGAGAGAGACGGGGGGGCTGGACAGAGAGAGAGACGGGGGGGCTGGACAGAGACCTGTAGGGAGTTAAAACATGACTTGTTGTCAAGTAGACATCTGCTCATAGTCCAGTCTATTGAGACTGACGCACATGGTTTTGTCGTGTCAAACTGACATCGCATGAAAGATTTTAGTGGTGTCAAGTTATCTTATGAACACACACACACTTCGGCATGACTGAATTTACAGGACTATTTTCAGCAAACGGAGTCGCAGCACTACAGTGTGAAAGACACACTAACACGCAGGATGTACGTAGGTAAAATGACTGACATATAACGGATGCACACACCTCTTTCTGAGCACATGCACACGTGTGAGTGGGATTGAGAACAGTAAGCTACATTGTGATGTTATGAGTCTACCTCAGGCCGATTCACCTTTGACCTCGTCTCCGCCAGTATGATCCAGATAAGGAATGTCACGGAGTGGTGAGAGAATTCCCTCCAGAATAGAAACACTAGCACTGTCTATACATATGTATGTGACTGCATCGTGTATGTGTCCGGTTCATTTAGAGGAAAACTCCCCCGTCTCAAAAAAAATTTATTTAGTTTTTGCGGCTTGTTTTCTGTTAAGCTGTCTTTATTCAAATCACTAATCAGACCGTGATCAAACGTCGGCTACTGATGCCCGGAATTTTTTATTAATTTCTTCATGTTTGTTTCAATTTCTGAATGTTTTAAATAGGTTTCAGAATGTGTGGAAAAATCTAACTTATCTGGCGACGTAGATATAAATAGAAAGTGAACCATTTCATAATGTACAGGGAACATGTCTTTCTAAGTGTGTGTGTGTGTGTGTGTGTGTGTGCGCGCGCGTGTGCGTGTAAAATGAACATGGGTGCTATAAGGAGACCACGTCCCAGAATGCCATTTAGTCCCTTTGTTCTAAAAATCAACAACCATGTGCCACAGTTTTTCAACAAATAAAACCACCCGGAGAGGAGACGCATGCTGACGTCATATCGTAAACCAATCACCTTCTTTTTGGCCTAAATTTCAACAAATTTCAAGATAACAGCTTGTAAAGGGCAGCAAACTATTTCCAAAGACGTTTACCATATAGGGGTCTTTTTTTTGCTCATTCAACACATATTTAAAGTCTTCCCTACCAAACTGCTTTTCATTCCCAGCGGCAAAATATTTCCAGATTTTCATAAAACAGCCACGCACCTGGCCTTTTGTTCCTGGATCCCAAAATCATGTACAAAGCAAAGGTTTTGGCTACTTGTGCTTCACTTACCTTGTTCAAGGCAACTGCGCCCATTGTCCAGCATTGTTTTCAAAGTCTCTATCAGTCACATGAATATTGCCAAGCTCCTCCAGAAATACACAGATGTAAAAAAACATTCTCCCCTTGTTTCAAAGTGATCTCATCCAGTCTCCGAACTATCACCACCAATCAGAATGAGGTTCAAGTGTGCAGCAGTTTGTTTGGGGAGGGGGATGCACTGGTCTGTCTGTTTTAATGGAGTACTATTGATTGTCACTCATTTTATCTACTAAACTTATGGTCGGTTTGGGAGATGAGACTTTTCAGCTAGAAGGAGATTTCAGATTGATGAGCATGCGATTAGTGGTAGTCACCTTGAGTGTGAGAGACTGTGTGTTTGTGTGTGGTCTGTTTGTCGGTAACAAACCAGTATTGTGATTGAGGACCAGGTCGAAGGCGAAGGTTTGGCCTGCTATAGGATGGTTTTGATTGGATGAGAGGGCTACGACCTGATCTGTTGGATGGTTTTGATTGGCTCGAGACATAAGTCTGTCCTTTATGACTCTCAGAGGATAAGTGGGTTGTGTGTGTTGTGTAACCTCACGACAGAGCAGATCATCTCTACTCATCCTTTTGTGCTTAGGTCTGTTACCTGAATCACACACACACACAAACACAACTAAGACCAAGTCAAGGATGGATCTGGCCTGGAGAAATCCAACCCTGTCAGTCAACTGTCTGGACCGCCTTATCATCATAGAATTAACCAATCAAGTCCAAGTTCTTAAGGCATCAAACTACAGAGCAGGGTCCTCATCTGGAATGTTACATGCAGGTTGCCTAGCACTAGACAGACAGACAGAGAAAGACAAGGAGACAAAGAGAGACAGGGAGCGAGAGGAAGGACGCAAAGGGAGATGAAAAAAGAATCTGATGTCATCACCCCTTTCCCTGGCGACAGTAGTCCCTAACAACCACACTTTCTCTAGCAACAGCAGCATTAACCCCCCCCCCCCCCCCTTTACTTCCCACGCCAACTGAAGCCATATCCGCTCTTTATTCCTCCCTCGATCTCCATCTGTAAGGATCTGTCTTTCAGCCTTTTCACTTATTCCCATTCCCAGGGCTGGCCTCCCACCTTCCTGTCTTTGCCCATAGACAGGGCCCCAAGACAGGGGCAACGCCACACTGTGGTCCCCGGCTTGGAAACAGGCCTCTGGATTACAGACCTCACAAAAGGATTATGCAACGGTGACGCAGCCAAAGGGGCACATGGAGAGAGATAGCTAGAACGAGAGTGTGTGTGTGTGTGTGTGCGCACGCGCATGTGTGTGCGCACGCGCATGCGTGTGTGCATGAGAGAGTGTTTCTAATCAATCCATACCCCAAAGAATCAACACGACAGGTCACTCATTACAAATGACCAACTGCTCAGGACCACACGCCGCTTGGTGTCCAAAGTGAATGTCGAACCAGAACCAATGAGCCCGTATTTCCCAGAAACCACGTTCATTCCCAGATACCAGGTTCATTCCCAGATACCAGGTTCATTCCCAGATACCAGGTTCATTCCCAGATACCAGGTTCATTCCCAGATACCAGGTTCATTCCCAGATACCAGGTTCATTCCCAGATACCAGGTTCATTCCCAGGAGAGTCGCAGGGCCAAACATCACATGGAGGAACACTGACTTCCTCCCACTATTAAAGTGCAGCGCTATGACACGATTGATCAGCTATTTCCGGGGAAGGGGGGCGTGGAGAAAAGAGGGGGAGAGAAAAGGAGTGAGGGGGAGTCAGAAGGAGAGAGAAAGATCAAAGAAATGAGGACAGGATTGAGCGAGATGAATTAACTAACATGTAGTGTGAGCCAAGAATCTACAGGTGTTCCAGCATGAAACTACATCGGATGAGTTCTTGGTCTCTTCATCTTCACCCCCCCCTCAGTCTTCCACTTGCTATCTCCCCTCTCCCAAGCCCATCCAGTCTTAAATCTTTTCAAATGGATTCCCAGTCTTCATGATCAGCTAATTTTAACACCTTAAAAGCAACTACAACTGGTTTAATCCAAGTGGACTGAGGGAGTGGTTGTCTGGTTAGTTTACAGTTTAATTTTAGTTTACGGTTTTAATATTTTGCCCATCAGATTATTCATGGGGACATACGCACTTTCAAACAGCCAGGCAGCCAGGGGAGGTGTGGGAGAGGTCATGGGGCTAATCGTATGATTCACTCGGATCTAATTCGATTACAAAAAAATGACCCTGCAGAGAGAGAGGGAGGGGGACACAGAGAGACCACAAGAAGGAGGGATGACGGAAGGAGGGATGACAGAAGGAGGGATGACAGAAGGAGGGATGACAGTAGGAGGGATGACAGTAGGAGGGATGACAGTAGGAGGGATGACAGTAGGAGGGATGACAGTAGGAGGGATGACAGTAGGAGGGATGACAGTAGCAAACATTTTTGAAATGTGATACTTGAATCAAAATAGTCACCAACCACCTGCCTGTCTGCCAGTCTGTCTATCCATCTGTCTTTCCTCCTTTAGAGTGAAAATGGGACAGATAGGAGTCAATCAGCAGACATACTGGTACACAGAGTCAACCCCCTCCTCTGTGTTCCACTCCTTCCCCCATCAATTCCCTTGTTTTCCCACTCGAGCAGTCGCCCCCCTCTCCATTTATTCATCACTAAGCGTTCACATGTAGAGAGATAGAGAACATATAGTGGAAAGAGGGTTTGAAGAAAAGGGATGGTGAGAGAGAAAACAGGTGCTTTTTGAAGGGATGTTGTTATTTGGAGACTGAGGCTGTGAGGAAATATGGAAGAGAATAAACTGGATACCTCTTAGCCACTGCTACACGCACCCACACACACGCATACACACACACACACTCTACCTCGCCGTTATTCAGAGGGTTCCCAGCTCCAAGCCCATTCCCGATTGCTACATTCCCGTTTGTGTTCCCGACGCGATCAGCAGCATCCCTGTCCATCGGTTCCTCTCCACCTCCTCTTCCTCCTCCTCCCCCTCGCTCTCCTTGGTCCCCGGTTTTCTCTCCATTCTCTTGCATCTCCTCCAAAGCGATAGAGAACTGGGCAAGAGTTCGAACCATCTGCAGCATATGGAATAGTCCGTGTGTCTCTACAGACCCACACACAGACACCCTGCATGCCAAAAAATAAAACGGACTGTATCTACACGCACACACCTCAGAGACATCTGGCCCAAGACACACACATTGGATAAGCCCCCCAAAACAACGGCTCGTAACAAATATCGCCTCCTCCCTCCTCTACTGCCTTTCGCCCAAATGCTCACTGGCCACCGGCGTCCCCACCTCCTCGCCCCCGATCCGTTTCGAAAATGACCCCCCCCCCTCTCAAGTCTGTCCACCCCCTCTCCCTTCTTAAAAATCCTTTAAGTCCACTGGTCAGGCTGTTCTTTGGGAATGAGCTTCATTGAAACTCACGCTTGAAAAAGTCTGGGTTTCCGTGTCTGCTCTGGTGTTTTCAGGGAGTGTGTTACCGCGTCTCGGGCAGGTAAATCTGGCTCCACTGCCTCTGCATGTGTGACGTCAAGCACAGTTTATGCGACCGCGTGTGTGTGTGTGAGATGTATCCCTCCCTCTGAGCATACATAATGAGGCAGCAGGCATGGCAGATGCACACCACTCAGCCTGTGCAGGCAGCCTCAGCAAACCAATCCCAGAGTCATTGATCTTAGAGGAGCCAGGCTGTGCAGTAAATCACAGAAAACATATCCTGACACTACGGTCAGAAATATTCATTTAGTTATTAATTTGCGAGGATGATTATCTCACATCCGAAAGAAGTCCAAATGCTGACTCCAGATTTTTGGAGATAACCACAGGGAATTCCAATTACAGGTAGGATGACTGTTATAAAAGGCCAGGCACAAACATAAAAATAGATGTATCGCTTGCAGAACAACTATGAGATTCAACCTACCAACCATTTGGTTACCAGTCAAACGCTGTAACAATTAGGTTACCTTCCATAACCAACACCAACATTCTAGAAATAGATAGGGGACAATGGAAAGGGAAACCATTTACAGACTATGGAAAACATTGATGAAAGTTTTTTTCTGAGACATTTTTAAAATAAAAAATAAAAATGTACATTTCCCCCCCAAAAATATTGCTGTTACATTGCCTGTCCCTGTCACTGCCTAAGGGTACAAAACCATAGAACACCAAAAAACTCTAAACACTTCTATTTGGTCTGTTTTGCTTCCTGAACATCTCATTCCTTACAACTAACACAGCTTTTAGTGGAAAAAACATACTCAGTGAGCCTTTTTCTAAACAAATGTGACTGACTGAGATGCATAATTTGAGACTTAACCACTTATGGGAGGGAAAACATGCAGTTTTCTACAGCAAAAAAAAATTATTAAACATTTAACAGCTCCTGTAAACAGTAGTTTGGGATTGCCACAGAAATTAATTTATACATCATACCGGCTGCATTTCTGAATCTTGTAAAGCTCATTGCTGACATCAAAACTGTGTATGAGAAATGTATGGGCTAAACACCCCAATTATTATTATTTTTTAAATGTTCTAACATTTAATAATTCATCAATGTCTACTTGTTTTTGAATGCTTGTGCACAGGCCAAGTATGCCCAGTAAATAAAGTTGCATACAAACAGTACATAAATCATTGGCTAAGTGGGTGGAGTGACTTTCTGCCTGTTAGGCCCTGTCCGAGGTTACCCTGGCATAGAGCCACAGTGTCACTGGACCCCCCCGTCTTAGCCCCAAGATTTTACGCTGCTATATTTTTGTGCCGGAGTAGGGTCAGTCTCCTTCTATATAAATCTACGGACTGCGCTCTCTAAACTTTTATGTCCTGCTCTGTCTAATCACAGGAGGACAGGAGCCCATGGACCACACCTCAGGACTACCAGGCCCAAAAGACTTGAAGCTGTCCCTGTCTGAAGTCCACCTGGTTGGGTTACAGATCAAGTAGCTGACGATACCTGATGATTTCAGCTCCTGCTCTGCTGACACCAAACCCCCCGCATTTGTCCCTGTCCTTGTCCACCAGGTCATGCAGCTGACTTGGATTATGTTTTATAGACTCTGTACACACCCCATATGCATTTATTATTACAATTGGTACTCTTAAAATGATCGCCCGGCACAACCATAAGAGGACTGGCCACCACTAATTTCGGCCCTTGAAGGGAGTTTTTCCTAAACAATGTGCATCAAACCTGTTGTTGATTGCTCTTTGGGGTTTCAGACTGGGTGTTTCGTAAAAGCACTTTGTGACAACTGCTGTTGTAAAAATATCTTTATAAAATATGTTTTATTGATTGCCATCTCCTGAAAGTGAATTACATTGAAATAAACTGATGCCATTTTGGATATTGTCCCAAGTTTTTTTTTTTAAACCTCAATGGCTCAGATAGTGGACAGAAACATTAAGTACTCATGGTTAGATATTGATCTGAGAAAGAAAGAGGTATGCAAAGTAAAAATTCTGCACAAAAGCAGAAATGTGTTAGCTTGTTGATCCTGCAATGTCATGACAGATAGATACACAGTTCAGAAAAGACTAATCCCACCCAGCAAAATGTGATAGAACAGACGAAAAGACAGCAGTGCCCATTGTCTAATCAATGTTTGGTTTTGGTTGAAAGTTGAAAAGATGTCTTTCCCACACAGCTGAAGGGACCTAGGCTGTTGCAAAGGTGACTATGCTGAACGAATGTTGTGAGTTGAAGACATCTTTCAGAGGTCATTGAAGAGATGCCTTTCCCAGGTTGTTGAAAAAAAGTTTCTCTCGGGTCATTGAAATATGAAAGTTTGAGACGTTTCCAATAGTTTTATTCAAAGGCAGGCAATCACAGTGGTTAAGTGTGTCCACACTGGTGCTCTGCATCATGACGACAAAGGGACATTCAAAGCAAATCTGGAATAAGGTTCTTCCAGAGCACCAATCAGGGGTAGGATATGTAAACATTTTCAAGGCATTGAATATCTCCCAGAGCACAGTGAAGTCCATTATTAAGAAATGGAGAGAATGTGTGTGTGAGTCTGTCTAGATTAGGGCATTCTCATCAACTGAGTATCCCAGAGATGCAGCAAGTACACAGAAATGAAGGAAGAAATCTTTCTGAAGTCTGCAAGAGACCTGGGACTTGAGAGAAAATGTATCTTCTAGCAGGACAATGACCCAAATCATACAGCTACATTGAATCTTTCACATGGATCTTTCACTTAAAAAGCAGGGAAGTCTTTCGTAGTCCTGAAATCAGAGAGATTTGTTAACATGTAGCAGGTTCTAAACACACCTGCTCTTTCTGCTGCTGTTGAAAAGAAGGAACGGATAGAGACAGCACAAGGGTTGAATACTTATGCAGGGAACATATTTTGGCTTTATATTTTTCTTACAAATATTTCCACACATAAAATCAATGTCACCTTACAACGAGACACATTTCTTTGTATCATTTGTAATTCAGCAAAATTGTTAAAAATTGGCCAAGGGTTTCAATACTTTCAAGGCACTGTATGGCGACAGGAAGAGATCAGAGGGACAAACAGGAAAGGTCGGTAAAGGTTTTCTAGAGGCAGGAAATGAAGCACCTTTCATCCCGTTGCCATAGCTGCAGACCGTACTGAGGTACAACCAGATAAGTGATTGCTGCCAAACAGAATAAAGGAAGGTTTTGCCTCAAAAGCCACACTCATGAATGAGTCAACATCTACATCATAGAACGAGAGAGAACGGCAGATGGGGAATGGCAGAGGGGGAATGGCAGCGAGAGAGAGTGACAGCGTGAGAGAATGACAGCGAGAGAGATATGAGGAACACAATGACGTTCTCTCTTTTCATGGACAGACAGGAGTCATGAAAGCTTAAGAGCTGTTGGTGTTGCTGTTGAAAACCCAATGGCACGGAGAAGAGAGACGCCCATTTGTTGTTCATCCCTCTCTCACTAAAACGTTGAGGGGGGGTTTGGGGATGGCTGGTGTCTGTCTCGGTCTGTCCATTCAGTACACCACCTTTCATGTCCTCTCAGAAAGAAAGGAGACGGGAGAAAGTATGAACGTTGAATTCAGAAGGGTGTTTGATAAAGGTCTGCAGGACTCTCCATACAGCAGCATGATTAAGCCCCTTGGCCAGAGTGTCTCTGTAACCCATAAATAGACCAAATCCCTTGCTGCCAAATAACCACCATCCCCTGTAGACCCCTTTAACCAATCACAATCATCAGAATGGGTCACGAGCCTGCCGACTTCATGGCAAAACCTCACTGGGCTGCGGTACCTCCGGCTCAGTATCGACACTATAGTGGCCAGGGGGAGAAAATATTGGGTGTGTATAAAGTCCTTACAACTGTGACACAAGCAAAGTGAGGACATCTGACTGGTTACTGCTTGTGAAAAAGACTTGCAGTTCAGGTTAGAACTACGGGTGAGGTTGAGGATTAAGGTTAGGGTAGATTCATTTCAGGGTTAGCATTGGGGTTTTGGGGTTATGGTTAGGGGAACATTTTTGAATGAAAGAAAAGTCCTCACTAGTGTGTATGTATGGTCTTGTAATTGGGTTGAGAGAGTAAGATCCACTTAGAGCTGCACACTGAAGTGACTGAGATGAGCTGCCTGAGTAACCTGCAGACAATACCTGACCTAGATTATAGACAGAAAAGCTGCCCCCACAAGCACTAACAAGACAACCGCCATTATTACAGCCACTTTCCGTAAAATGCAAATCATAGAAAACAGCTTTTGTGTTTCATCCTCAATTTTGTGTTCCATATTCAATTATCATGAAGTGCGTGATTTTGTATTTGAACCTATTTAACGATTAAGAGAACTACTGTGTTTAATGTCAATGACAGTTTTCTTTTGAACAGGGAGCCTGATTCGGATATTCCACCAATTACTCTTCAGACAAATGAGACCAAGGAAAAAAATTAGACTGTGATTGATCAATAAGACTAATCAGTGGGAGGGGGATCAGAATGGGGCCGTCTGTGTATAGGCTGCCAATAAGGGCTATCCATGAAGCATGGGAGGATTAGGAATGCTGATCTGGGATCACTTTTGTGTTTTAGAAAATAGTGAATACGATGTGTGGAAATGTCCCTGCTTTGCACCACCAAGTGGGCCATTGCGCTGCACTGGTCACCGGATTGGCTGGTTGTGGATCAGCTAGTCATGAAAACAATACAGATATCCACTGGTACACCTGTCAGATGCGAATTAAAACACAAAGCTACATTACCCATCAAATAAATGATGCCCGAATTACACTTAATACTCAGTTTAGAGAAAATAGCATTAAAAGCAATAAACCGTCAACCGCACAAAAGCTCTTGGCTTCAGAACACCTCTTTTAATACTACCAAATAAAAGAACTAAACTCAGCATCTAATGGTTTAAACCTTTAAAACATGCACACACAATTACGAGAGGGTTGTTAAAAGGGGTTACTGGTGTGCGGTGGTCAGACCTCACGTTTCCTCCCCACCCAGCTCAGATATGTGTTTGTGCGTACGTGTATGTGTGTGCTTTCAAATATGTCTGAGGTTTCATGCTTAAATGAAGGCTTTCCCTCTTGCTCTGCTAGCAGCTGGAGACAAAACGACTGCCTTGCTGTTCTGTCATTAATGTGCTCAGGCAGCACAAGTGTTTCAAACCCACCCAGTTACAGGTAACAGTTCCCATGTGATGCTAGCTCTGCCCTGCCAGACAAACGTGACTTCAAAAGGGGTTAGGGGTAACTGGCGGACTGTCAGAGAAGGGTTTTGTACTCAGGTAGGGATGTCTTGCGCCAAGACCATTCTGTAACAATTACAAAGCGTCTATTGAAGGCCACAAAACCCTGGGACAAACATCTGCCTAGCAACAGAGCACCTGTGACTGCTGCTACTGCGTTTCTTTGTTCTATGTCACTGCGGCATCTATATGTGTGCGGGACTGAGAGACCGATGACAAACCCACTGTGACAACGGTCAACACAGCCGTAGAAAATGTGACGGCCATGGCTACTTCAGAAGCAGGAAGCCAAGTGGGAGTCAGCAGTATCATTACATTTGGACATTTTTTCGACCTTGGAGAAGGGAGTTTTAATCAAGTAAAATTATTTTGATTTTGTTTATTATATAAAAGATGGCTCAGTTGGTCAGATTATGTACCCTATGCTGTGGCAATAGACTGTATGAAAAAATACAATATTTGTATGAAAAGAACAGTTAACAGTTTATCTTCATGCTAATCAAATTAAGCTTTGCTAAGAGCTAGCTGGCACTAGGCTGTGATTCAGCCAACATTAGCATACGTGTTTAATGGTTTGAATATATAAGTAGCATTCTTTAGCATTGGCCCCTAACTGCATAAATTGTCACTGCTAGTTAGCAATAAGGGTAATAAATTTACAGCTGCATGGAAATATATTTTTAGAATATGAGCAATTTATTGTCAAAGATTTGAATGTAAAAAGACCTTACACTACAATGCTGTTGTAATGGATAATACATTTTGACAACCAAAAATAAAGAAAATAAATGAAATTAACCTTGGGGAATGCCTGATACTGAACAGGGCAAACGTTTCTCTGCCTCATTATTCAGTGTTCATTGCTTGTGGGGCAATGCATGGGATCCGTGAGGCGAAGAAAAGTTCAGATTTCCCAACTTTATCCAAATCACCCCCACTTATTGCTGGGGACTGACCAATCATGGGATTTTGTGTAGGTGGTTGTGAAATGCTTTCTGTACAATTAAAAGAACAGATAACTATAGTTCCACAATTAAAGTTCCAATGACTGATTTTGCCGTCTTTTGAAAAAAGATACATCATGAATTTAAAAACGTATTGTAGCAGTGATGGGATTCCCTGAGCATTATGATTGCATCCCATTTTCCTAAAGAGACATAAACAAAACAAATGCAGCTTGGAGACAGGTGGCCGAGAGCTGACCCCAGTTGACTGGTGGTTACCTAATTATACCAAGCTGGTTTGCTGGCTAGCATTGCAGGTTGTGTCAGAATTACATCTATGGGGCATATGAATTGAGCAGAGAAATATAAAATGTAATACATGTACATTTATAAAAAAATATATATATATTATTTTCCAGTTTTAACCATTGCAATAAGTTGAATTTCCTTCATACAAATTTGCTATGCCTAAACCTTGATACACAGCTTACCTACTTTTATGATGCTAGCATGCCCACAAGCAAAGCACTCTGGTCAGTGCTAGCGTTGGCTATCTGATATTTTGTGTGAATGTACACTCACCTAAAGGATTATTAGGAAAACCTGTTCAATTCCTCATTAATGCAATTAACTCATCAACCAATCACATGGCAGTTGCTTCAATGCATTTAGGGGTCTGGTCCTGGTCAAGACAATCTCCTGAACTCCAAGCCTGAATGTCAGAATGGGAAAGAAAGCGGATTTAAGCAATTTTGAGCGTGGCATGGTTGTTGGTGCCAGACGGGCCGGTCTGAGTATTTCACAATCTGCTCAGTTACTGGGATTTTCATGCACAACCATTTCTAGGGTTTACAAAGAATGGTGTGAAAAGGGAAAAACATCCAGTATGCGGCAGTCCTGTGGGCGAAAATGCCTTGTTGATGCTAGAGGTCAGAGGAGAATGGGCCGACTGATTCAAGCTGATAGAAGAGCAACTTTGATTGAAATAACCACTCGTTACAAATGAGGTATGCAGCAAAGCATTTGTGAAGCCACAACACGCACAACCTTGAGGCGGATGGGCTACAACAGCAGAAGACCCCACCGGGTACCACTCATCTCCACTACAAATAGGAAAAGGAGGCTACAATTTGCACAAGCTCACCAAAATTGGACAGTTGAAGACTGGAAGAATGTTGCCTGATCGGATGAGTCTCGATTTCAGTTGAGACATTCAGATGGTAGAGTCAGAATTTGGCGTAAACAGAATGAGAACATGGCTCCATCATGCCTTGTTACCACTGTGCAGGCTGGTGGTGGCGGTGTAATGGTGTGGGGGATAATGCACGGCCTACCTGAGCATTGTTTCTGACCATGTCCATCCCTTTATGACCACCATGTACCAATCCTCTGATGGCTTCCAGCAGGATAATGCACCATGTCACAAAGCTCGAATCTTTTCAAATTGGTTTCTTGAACATGACACTGTACTGAAATGGCCCCCACAGTCACCAGATCTCAACCCAATAGAGCATCTTTGGGATGTGGTGGAACGGGAGCTTCGTGCCCTGGATGTGCATCCCACAAATCTCCATCAACTGAAAGATGCTATCCTATCGATACGGGTCAACATTTCTAAAGAATGCTTTCAGCACTTTGTTGAATCAATGCCACGTAGAATTAAGGCAGTTCTGAAGGCGAAAGGGGGTCAAACACAGTATTAGTATGGTGTTCCTAATAATCCTTTAGGTGAGTGTACTACTACCCTATATGCACACTGCCCGATTCGCTGAACTCGCAAATCGCTCTCTCTCTGACAAGCTGTTGCTGAGCCCTCCCTTGTGTGCATGCACACTGCCCAAGACATCAATATAGGGGAAACATCAGTTTCCGCAATTACTAATAAATATTTATTATTTGTGTGACTCCACTACTACGTATCAACACGATGCTAAGTCAATGATTTGTAAATGTTCAAATATCAATTTACTTTGTTTTACATTACAGATGTATAACTCACCCGTGATCCCAACAATCTCTGAAACATTCTTCCAATCATCCAATTTAGAATTTTTCTCAACTCTCTACTGTCGCTGGGAAATTTTGTCTCTGGGAGTAGCTCAGCCCACTGTCGCTGTGATTCACTTGCTCTCGTTGGAAATGAATGGGAGTGTGCTTCTGTAGCGCTAGTGAGCAGGCAGTGTGCATGCGGCTTTAGGAGAAGGACCAACAAGAGGCTTTTAATATTTCCAACCATGCCTTTGCAGAGTAATATCTCACTCACCATACATCACCACCTCAATCTGTATATTGTGCAGGAAATAAAGGTAAAACAACTTAATATTTTCTTATTTTTTCTAATTATTCAGTTAATTCTATACAGCAACAAATATTTAACATTTAGGTTCTTGCTCATTACAAAGAAGTGCTTTAATGTCCTTTGCACATGCACCAAAATACATGGGTTTGCTGTTGAATAAATATTTTTGAAAAATTCCTCATCTCTCCCTCCCTCTCATTCCTATGTAAAATTGAATATAATGGTGAATTTCATCGAAAGTGTATGGAATGTTAATTTAATCTCTTTCAGAACCACATTAACGGTAATGTGATTTGTTTTACAAGAGTAAGCATAGCCTGACATTATTATTACATGTATTTTCATATTCTTACTGTGTTTGCGTTTGTAAACAAAGCCACCAAACCATCTGGCATAGCAGACTCTTCTGTGGTTCATCTGTGTGTAGATTGGTATGGAAGGGTTGAGAGTATGCCTGCCTGTTACTCATTGTCTCTTAACGAATTAAAGTAAATAGCACCGGCATTGGCCACTAGATTAACAGAAGCATTTCCTTCCTGGAAACACACAGGTGCACACTGGGAAGGAATATAACTGATGTTGTTAATGTAACACAAAAGAGACTATGAAGAGGATGAGGGAGTTAGCAGGAGGTAGGAGAGATGAGCCACACATTACACAGTAATGTTCAGGATAAGGGCTGACATGGTTTAATGGGTTTAGATTCTCTCATGGTGAGTCAGACACCACAGATGAGAGACTGTTTACTGAGCTCACAAACCATACAACCATGAGACGTCTGGTAAGGTTATTCCAAAATGACCACACTACTATGAGATTGGTCTGGTTAGGTTGTTCTAAAATAACCACAATACCATGAGACGTCTGGTAAGGATATTCCAAAATGACCACACTACTATGAGACTGGTCTGGTTAGGTTATTCTAAAATAACCACAATACCATGAGGCTGGTCTGGTTAAATTGTTCCAGAATAACCAGGCAACCATGAGACTGGTGTGGTTAGTTTATTCCAAAATAACCACACTACCATGAGACTGGTTAAGATGTTCCACAATAACCACAACTATGAGACTGGTCTTGTTACATTGTTCCAGAATAATCACAAAACTATGAGACTGGTCTGGTTAGGTTGTTCCAGAATAACCACTGAGGTAAACTGAGGAGAGATGGACATAGAAAGAGAAACAAAGAGAGAGAGACAAATAGAGATCGGTGTGTGAGGAAGAATGAGAGAGAAAATTAAGGAAAAGAGAGAGAGACAAAATGGAGGAAGAGAGCGCAAACTGAGAAAAAGAGAGAACATTGACATGGCATTCCAACAACACGCATCCTTAGAATGATACAGCTAACTCAGAAAGCTGAGCCAAAAAGCTAAGGCTAACTATGAAATCTGAGGCTAACGACAAAAATGCTGGTAACAAGATCCATATCAAGATAAATGTTTTATTGGTGGTACCAATTATAGAGAATTCTCGCTAACTGAGAAAACGGCAGTAACTAAATCCCTTCTCTCCCGGCCTAGATGTATGTGTATGACCACTGCTGTGAAAAGAGTCTTTGTCCCTGTGGGGAGGTTACCTTGCTAGAAACAATGCGCACGCACACGCACACGCACACACCTAAGCAGGAGACATGATATGTTGGGAAGTCGCTTTGCCATTAAAGCACGACATGAGGAAAGAAGCTACGTTGGTTCATTGAGAGTTGAGAAGAAGCTATTGAGTCCTAAACCCCATACGCACAATCAGATCAGGTCACAACAACAGCCTAATCACAGATTGGATATACGTAGGTACAGCCACCTATTACAGTTCGATCTGATTAAAGACTATACATTACAGCTCATCGACAATCCGTCCAGCTAAGTTAGCAAAAACACCAGGAAACGGACTTGAGATCAGTGACCAATCCCATGATGCAGCAGGGCTGAGGAGATACCCATCAGGCCAATGTCCCAGCAAAACTTAACCCCGACGCAACTCCGGAAATTCCTCTCATCTCTCCCTCCCTCTCTCCTCTCCTCCCTCACCCCTCAATCTTCTACGCCGCGCTCCTGCTTTCCTTCAGTCCTTCCCTTATTCTCTCCCTCCCATGAAAAACACAGGGCTATTTTGGGGAAATGTACTGATAACAAGGAACTGAGGGAATGAAGGCCGGTGTTTATTCAATTCCCCTGACGCCATCTTGTCCTTTCCGCTGTGACTTGTTCTGAGTCTCCCAGTCTGTCAAAGAAATTACAACTTTGATTTCTTGGCATGTGTGTCCTGCTCTGCTCGACATGCACTATAACGAATGCATTTGCAGTGAGTGTTGAAGAGCTTAGTGTCACTATAATACGCAGGCCAATCTGGAAGGCTAATTGCCTGCGTTGACTGCACAGCTTTACCTAAGCCACAACAAAGCCTTCTCTAGCCTGCCAACCTCTCTTACTCACTCACGATGTCACCCCTCTCTTCCTGCATTCCTCACCCTTCAGGCCTAAAAACGTCTCTGAATAGAGTCTTAAACAGTAGAACCATGGCCCATAGTTCCCCAGCCCAAAATTAAGCCTAATCCTGTCCTAAAATTCATACTCCCGGGAAAATCTCCATTATTAGGAATGTTTAATCATGAACTAGGCTGAATAAGCGTCCGGAAAACCGCTCCCAAATAGTTATTAATGTAGAACAGTGGACCCCACATCTATCTTGGTCCACATTAAAACAATATATCTTAGATCAGAATGTATTACCATAAAACCCTGAGTTTAGAAATATAGAAGCCTGATAGATCTTGAACTTGAACTGTAGAAATCTGGTTTGAGTTCAACTCTGATCAAACTGACACCAGAACCATAGAAACCATATTTAAACTTTAATGTAATACAGCACACTAATACAGTACACTTTAGTCTATAACAGGAGTACTTTGATACACCTGAGACTAGTACAAAATAACCCAGATAAATCTTAAACTAGAAGAGCATAACTGTAGTCTAACAGTAGAAATGGTGATATTGCTGTTGCTGATGTGGAGAACTCTGTAAGTTGGCAGGTGATTGACAGCTCCTGGGTGCCAGCTATAAAACCTGGGGACATGGCCACATTCCAATAAACATTCCGGAACTCCTGCTGAGATCTATTCCCATGGCAACTATGAAACTGCATGGTTTTGCTTGGTCATAATCTGCCAGCTAATATGATCCTGCAGGATAGCTGTGCTATTAATGAAATACAACCAAACAAAAAACTACCTTTCTCAGACTTGAGGAATCCAAAAGAAGGGGAAGAAGAGGGGGAGAGAGAAAGAAAGAAACAATGAAGTAAAACGAAAAGCTTTAAAATAAACCGGGGGTCTTAGCTCATTAATCTTACTGTCTGAAGGCACTTTGTGCAATGCCAAAGTCACCACAACCTAAGTATGACCACATACTCCTTATAGAATGATATCACAGAGGAATGTCATATGGCCCCTCTGGGAAAAGGGAATAAAACAGGGATCAGAGACATAACATGCCCGAAAGCAGGAGCAGGAAACTTGTGAAAGGATGACAGAGTGTTTTTCAAACTCTCCAGAAACTTAAGAGTTATACCGTAGAATCTTAGGGTTGTGGTTTATGTTATGAGACTGCAGATGCAAAGAATGATAAATCAGTGATTATGGACAGACACCCACACACACGCACGCACGCACGCACGCACGCACACGTGTAGTGACATAATCGTACCAATGAACAAAGGCAGAATGTTTAAAGGATGTGCTCGGTAAAAGCCTAAATGCCATCCAACAGGGGGAAAGGACAGAAGGAGATCAAAGTGCAGGTTTTCAACTGATGCGGAGGACATGTGGGGAGACAGCTGCGTGAGGAGAAACAGAAAACACACACACCATGTCAACATAAATGCCAGAGACACACACAGATAGGGAGGAGAGTGGGACGTTGGGATACACCTGGATTTATCTCTCTCCAAATCTTTCTTGTCCATAGAGCATCTATGAGTCAACGCACACCTGGACTCTCTCTCTCTCTCTCTCTGTGTGTGTGTGCGCACGTGTGCGCGCTGGCAGCGTTTCTGTGGACATGCATTCAATGACTGTGAGATGACACCCACTTGTGAAAACATTTCACCATGACTACCAACTAAAACACAGAACACAGCTGTGTGACTGTCTTTTACTATCACACACGCCCACACGCGCACACGCCCACTTGCCCGCGCGCACGCACGCACGCCAGGAGAGGTGATGTTGAATGAAAGAGAGCACTAGAAGAGGGAGAGGATGACCAGACAAGTGACTGTGGGGCTCCTGCCCAAACTACTACTGGTTGACTGTCATTAAAAACCTGCAGACACTGACAGAGTCAGAGAGAGAAACAGACAGAGAGAGAGATACAAGTTTCTCACACTCCTCCCAGAATTCCACAGCCGCTTGTTCTAGTCGTGTCATTGGACAGCCGGTTGCTATGTGACAGTAGTTGCCACAGAAACATCTGAATGGAAAAACTAAAACCTAAGGGGAGCAAAAACTTCATTGCAAAAAAAGGAGAAAAAAAAGGGAAAGCAAGATGGTGTCGGTCAGGGAGAGAAAGATAAAACCGAAAAACGAGAGGAAGACAGAGGAGAGTTATCATTTACAAGCAAATATGCGTATTCCGTTCAATTGGAAGTAAGCATTAATCCTAGGGGGGGAAACCTTTTGAGGAAAAAAGTTTCCCAGGTTTCGTCCCCACATGTAAACACAGACCCGGATCGCACACACGCACATGCTCGTTGAGTAGGTGATTCATAATGTTTGCGCCAATTCGTACCGCACCACCTTCTTACTCGACATCACCACTAAAGGCTAACATCCAGGAAGCACTGTCTCTTCCTTTCTTCATGATTAACCACAGCCGATTCAACTGGGTGGCCTTGATAGGAGAACGTGACCGAGACCGAGGCGAGAGCGAGACTGAGGCGAGAGCGAGACCGAGACGAGAGCGAGGCGAGAGCGAGACCGAGGCGAGAGCGAGAGCGAGGCGAGAGCGAGACCGAGGCGAGAGCGAGACCGAGGCGAGAGCGAGACCGAGGCAAGAGCGAGACCGAGACCGAGGCAAGAGCGAGACCGAGGCAAGAGCGAGACCGAGGCAAGAGCGAGACCGAGGCAAGAGCGAGACCGAGACCGAGGCAAGAGCGTGACCGAGGCAAGAGCGAGACCGAGACCGAGGCAAGAGCGTGACCGAGGCAAGAGCGAGACCGAGGCAAGAGCGAGACCGAGGCAAGAGCGAGACCGAGGCAAGAGCGAGACCGAGGCAAGAGCGAGACCGAGGCAAGAGCGAGACCGAGGCAAGAGCGAGACCGAGACAGAGGCAAGAGCGAGGCAAGAGCGAGACAGAGGCAAGAGCGAGACCGAGACAGAGGCAAGAGCGAGACCGAGGCAAGAGCGAGACCGAGGCAAGAGCGAGACCGAGACCGAGGCAAGAGCGAGACCGAGGCAAGAGCGAGACCGAGGCAAGAGCGAGACCGAGGCAAGAGCGAGACCGAGGCGAGACCGAGACAGAGACCGAGAAAGAGACCGAGAAAGAGACCGAGAAAGAGACAGGGAGAGAGAGACCTGGGCAGAATAACTAAACTGGGAGAGTATTGTGAGCACCACCTCTGGACAGACCAGAAATAGACTTTGATCTCTCCAGCGTCCTCCATCCCCTACAGCAGACTACGTTACACGCACAGATCATCCCTCACATCCCCAGGTTTAGTAGCATTCCATCAGCCACATTCCTGAGCCACAGTTATCCCAAATATTCCAATCGAATGCACATTGGGCTCGGATGTAGGGTGAAGACTCAGGTGGATGCAAACAGCAGGTTGGCCCCATCGCACGCCTTTTAGATGAAATATGGGCACAAAAAATAAAAGAGAACAAAAAACAAGAAACCAGGCAGGTAGTTCAGCCGGCCCGTAATAAAATGTGTTAAAATGCAATTCTCAAACCCGGGTTGCCCACATGAAAGGCACTGTCGTTAACCACTACACCACCGCTGAATATTTGGCAAGACACCATTAACTAGTGTTAAACTGAGTAACATTTCTTATTAAGTTTACCTCCACCACAAATAGCATCTATGAACTGTATGACTTTTGCCACTGGACGTTTTAAAAGCTTATTAGCTATTCGTGAATGACATTGATACAGTAACTACTGTATCAATATAGGTGACGACAACACCTTTTCCGTCAAGTGAAAAGATGATTGTATCGTGTAGCCAGCGAGGTGTTTGTCTCTCCTGAAAAAATCCTAATATCCACCAGAACCGTTTTATTTAAAGGCTTCCTATTACGTAGCTACGTAAAGTTGTAGCCAGCGAGGTTTTGTCTGCCCTGAACCTCAGGCATAATGAGTTTTGACTGTCATGAGAGGCGAACTTGGGACCTGTTGTTCCGGAGCCTGGGTCCCCAACCACTACGCTATTTAACAAGGGGTAGTCAGTCAGTCAGTAAGAGACATTGGCTCTACGTAACCAGGCTCCGCTTACGCCGTCTGGCAAAAAAGACGTGAAAATAGAGACAGAGGAAGAGTTGTTTTTAACCAGAGGAATTAGATGTGCCAGTCTCATTATCCAACATTCCAATCATTGCCAATCCTTGTCAGTGGCAAAGACAAGTCATTGGGCCATGAAACACAAGGAATGGAATGTAAGCTACCGAGACTGGAAGTCAGGCAAACAGTATATAGTCTGGTGGGGATGTACTCAGGCTAGCGAGCACACATTTGTTAATCGACTGCTAATAGAGACCATAAAACTGGACAACAATGCATTATTAACCACATTAACAGACCACTTTAAGGTAAAGGAGAAGAAGAAAAATCCACAGGTTTTTGGCTGCATGGATGTACTGGAATTCAACAGGCAATCACCAGGACACCAGAGAAGCAGTCTAAACAAAGCAAGCTGGTGTGAGTCCTAACTGTGAAAGTCAACCGCCACCAGGGGTCCCGTATCAGCACCGCAGCTTCACAGTCCATCACCGCTGTTATGAACTGGTGCAAGGAGATGACACAACGAGCGTGTTCAAATCCCTGCTGAACAGAACCGCCTTAAAAATGGAGAGGGCGAACTTCTGAGGTGTAACCATGTCAGGAGTTGGCCGGTATGTCCGAAAGCCTTCAGTTAAGGTGTGAGTGAGGGATTCAACAGGAGTGAGAGAGCGGAGAGAAAGGAGAAGGAGAAACTGGGTATGAAATGGAGAAAGAATGAGTTGGAGTGAAGAGAGCCCTGTTTCACTCCACATAATAACACCCCCATACACACACTTCCCTTATATGGCCAGTGTGTGTGTGTGTGTGTGTGTGTGTGTGTGTGCACGTTAACACATGCTTGCGTGTCATGAGGGCTAAGGCGCAGCTCTGCCCTCACAATGTGATTAGATCAGTGTGCTGCACTGAAAGTTTCAACACACACACACACACACACACACACACACACACACACACACACACACACACACACACACACACACACACACACACACACACACACACACACACACACACACACACCCCCATCCCATGGCCCCCTAAAAATGACTTCACCTCTGTGTGCCCCATCGCGCCCAGCCAACCAACACACAGCATGGCCAAGCTACACTGAACGAACCCCGCTTTTGTTTGACATTTCGGTCATTTAGCGCGCATACTTTTCCAGGGTGACTGTAGCGAGTGCATAAGTTTTCATACTGTCCCAAGCGGGAGTCAAACCCACAATCCTTGGTGTTGATAGCAACATGCTCTACCAACTGAGCTACATGGGACTGGAGTCACACATAAGAGCTCTAAGGCTAGATTAGATTTCACCTTCCGCCTTAAATAATAGTTCAAAAGGCAAGAATCTGAAAATTGTGAGATTCAAGCAAACTCCAAAACTAGCTAGAGATCTATGGACTCAGGTGAAAGACAGGAAAAACCTGGACAGAACCTGCAGAAAGAGGAAGGAGGAATATGAGAAGAGGCTACATCACATGTCTGTTTGATGGAAACGGAGCCACTGAAGGGACAAAAATAACCTCAGCAGTTCCGCCTTAGAACAGCAGGAATGAGAAGAAGCCAAACTCTTGGCGTTCTTTCCGGGCTTCTTTTTCCAGCCTCTTGCTCTGCTTAACAAAATGCCTTGGCTGAAACCCAAATGACAGGAATGAAACGGAAGAATCTAGGTAGGTACGTACACACACAAACACACAGACACACACACTTAAGTGAGACATGAACTCTGGGCTCCAAACTAAGCAATGCAATAAAGCACTGTGTGTGTGTGTATGTGTGTCTGTGTGTAGTGGCTGCTACATATGTATTAAATAGTAAGCTACCATGCCAGCCAGGCAAAAGAAGAAAGAAAGCAGAGGGAGGGAGGGAAAGTGATGAGATATTTGGATGGAACAGATACAAACCTTATTATTTAATCTCAACCTCTGCGGGTATTTCTTGAACTGTTTCGGTTATTACCCTGCATTACAGAATGCCCTTGAATGGCTGAAGTATTTGCTAACTAAACACAGTTAAACAGAGTACCAACAGGAGAGAAAGAACTCTGGGAAAGAGAGTCAGACTCT
This sequence comes from Esox lucius, assembly GCF_011004845.1. Lineage (NCBI taxonomy): Eukaryota > Metazoa > Chordata > Actinopteri > Esociformes > Esocidae > Esox > Esox lucius. The sequence continues at coordinate 10,187,931 of NC_047569.1, read as the reverse complement.
CAAAGAAGGAGAAAAAGGGGAAGAGTGAGTGGTTTGTTTTTCCAAAGGACAGCATTCCCAGGCCTGTCCCGTCCCCATTAATAGCACACACGCACGTCTACCAACACGATGACAACCACAGAATAAAACGGGGGAAGACCACAAGCTCATATCTCCCCATCAGCCACCAACAATATCCCCGACCACTACAATTACACCCCATGAGAACCCTGTCTTAGAGAGGAAGAATATCATTACGCAAGAGAGAGATGTGCAGGGTGTTCCTGTGTTTGTGTGAGATAGTGAGAGAGATACTGACCCCACCCCATGAACTCAAGTAAGGCTACAGACAGCCCTGATGAGAACACAGCTTACAGAGCAACAAAAACACACACACAAAGTTTGTATGGCTATCCTCATGGGGACCAAAAAATTTAAATTGCATGCTCCCTTGCCCTAATCTTAACCCTAAACCTAAACCTAACCTTAACCTAACCATAACATTAACAAGTAACATTTATGCCTAAACTTTACCTAGATATAATGCCTAATCCTAACCCTAAACTTAACCAACAATGCCTGGACATTAAAGAAACCCCAATTCTAACTCTAAAATGAATTGTAAGTGTGACCCTAAACCTAAACCCTGAGCCGGAAATTGACTTTTGCCTCATGGGGACCGGCAAAAGGTCCCCATGAGTCAAATTATTTCTGGTTTTACTATACTCATGGGGACAGTTGGTCCCCATGTGTATAGTTAGACCTAAAACACACACACACACACACCCACCCACCAACCTCCCACGACGGCTTACTCTTTAACTGGCAAGAGGACACAGTCCAACACTCAAAGCCCAACACTTTCTTCTACACCTTGACCATCACCTCCAGCACTTTAGATGAATGATTAGTAGTTCTGAACAGCTTAGGGCCACTATAGTAACCTGGCCAATTCAGAGAGGGTGCCAAAAGACCAACCTCCTCACTAGGGTACGGGTTTGGGTAGCCGGGCGTAAAACTACTCACTTTAGAAATATTACGACACAATGAGCACACAGAGAGCGAGGCACATTTTGTTTTTACCACAGCCAGTCAGAAGCTGTGAGGAAGCTACTTGACTTTTATAATTAGTTTCTTTATATTTAGCCCTTTTTGACCCTCTTTTGGTCTTCGTTCCCTAGTGTGGGCTGGCTTTTTCCTTTCAAAATTGTGCCCAGTTGACCAAAATAACCAAGTGAGGGGAAACCTAATGAAACATTTAAGTACAAGGTAGGAGCGAAAACCTGCAGACGCTTGAACTTCCACTGAAACGGCTCCACATCTTTGACCTAACATAAACACTCCAAACTGTAGTCAATCTAACAATGATGAAGAGGACATCAGCTGCTTCAGGGACAGGGGGCAGGCCATGTGGTGATCTATAGTCAGCCGCGGGATGGGAAAAATGCTGGAACTATAAAACGGACCATACACATAGCCAACATGGGTTACAAAACACTGCATTGTGTTGTGATGGATGAATATTGTACAATAGACACTTGGTCCTGGAGGATCAAGAGTTTTGTCTTTTTGTTTCTATCTGGTAAGTTAATTGAACTCATGTCCCAGGGCCAAATCAGTCTTGATTAGGAGAAGATGAAAACCAGAAGTGTTTCAGTCAACCAGGAATATACACATTGAATTAAACTCAATATGAATACAAACAACGTAAATTCAATCAACAGTGAAGACCTACACCCGGAAGCCGCCTAGAACAAGATGAGACCAGACCCTGCTGACTGAGCCAGGTGATGCTGGTCAACCTGGGTGGCCCATGACACTACCCAGAACTACTGGAAATGCAGGGCTTTTTCTAGCGCTCAAATCAGCCTCACCCAACTTGCACTGGTTCTGTGACATGTCCTTTAACAAAGAATGAATTCATTTTCAATTCCTATCGCTTAACATGTGGCCTTTTTATTCAATTGGCTAAATTCAAAACGTTGTCAGATACCTTCTGGCGATTATAAATGCTGATTAGTCATTTACCTCAAGTGACAGCTAACAAACTAGCAACAAACAGTTAACAAGTTAACAATGAGCCGTTAACAAGCTAAACAACCTAAAGAACTAATTCTCATGAATTCCTTTTTTGGGAATAAAAGGCGTGGGTTTTAGTGAAAAGGAAAATCTTATTTACCGTTTCCATTTGGAGCAGGCAGTTGGGATGTTAAGGGGATTGTGTGCTTATACTTTTTCATAATGACAAGGATAGGTTTGATGTCTTCCAACAACAAAAGAAGATGAAAGGGTACATTCAACCTTAGGGCTGGCCAGACTTTTAAACACATTATCTGAATGAGGTCAGAGGGCATTAACTCACACACACTTTCATCATTTACAGTGTGTGAGTGTCTGTGTACATTTACAGTGTGTTAGTATGTGTGTGTCTGTGTACATTTACAACCGATAAGACTGATCAGATGCTCCATGCAGAACACAGCCAACACAAATCAATACCAATACATTGTTTTCTACCGTTCTTTTTCTAACTAGAAACAAATATTACATTTCCCATATGCCCTTACTACATATCCTACGCAGTACAACCTTAACCCAGAGCAAGAAAATGTTTCCTTTGTGGTAGCCGGCTAAAAAAGATACGGGGAGTATTTTTTGGGGTAATATATTTAAATACACACAATTTTAAAAGTAGGTTCTGAGAAATCAAAGTAACACTACGACATCTTGCCCTGACGACACAAACGGAAATCTTCCTCGGCTAATGTCGTTTGCTACATTTTTCAGATTGAGGTGTTGGAGAATTGTACACAAACATGTCATCCGCGATTGGATCATCCGTAACCAAAGCAAATCACATTTTAAAGAAAGGCTTCTTAACCAGCACGGGTTCTGTCTCAGGCCCACCCATCCGCTTCTAGGGCCAATCAGATCCGTTGGAATGTATTTGCATTCTAGGAAGCGTTGGAGAGAGTCGGACTGTGGGCCTGGCAGTCAACCGGACTACCTATTGCTCCAGCTAAGTCAACTGCTCCCTCACAAATCAACCTGTTCGTTTTTCTAGACGCACAGATGGTTTCCATCTTTCTACCTCAGTCTTTTGAAGAGAAACAACAATACATACAACCTCCATACATCACATGAATTCCAGGTAACTTCATTTCACAAGAATGTTCCTTTTCTCAGTTTTCTGAGTAATGTCATCGTGCTGCTAGCTATTTACCTCCTTCTGGGCGGAGGGGTGGGGGGCCTGTGTGCCCACGGGTTGGTGATTTACAGAGGTTTGGATGGGCCCATTATTCCTCTCGGGGAGTTATATTTGGGTCTACCTTTCTCTCACACACACACACGCACACACGCACACTTCATGACTTGTTTTGACTGCAGGCTGGCTCAGTCTGTCAATAAGGACCAGATGTGAGAACGAAAGAGGGAGGAGAAGAACACTGACAGACAGAGAGAATGAAAGAGTACAATATGGAGACGAGAGTTAAAAGGAAAAGAGAATGATGAAAGTGAGCCGTTAGCCAAGGAAGAGAGTTGCAGAAGAGGAGGAAGAGAAAAACAAAAATATGGGGGGCAGGGAGGAATCTGGGTTTGTTTAATTGTCCTTGTATTCCAAAGTCTCACATTCTCTCCTTTGTTGTCATTGCATTCCAAGACATTTCAATTCGGAAAAAAACATCTCACACACCAATGACCGACCAACCAACGGCAACCTGTTGCCCATGACACCGAAGAGAGGAACTTCTAAAGTCAAATGACCCCCCCAACCCCCACTTCCTGCCCTGCCTTTCCACTCAGAGTTAATTATGGTTCTTACTGTAAGCATTGATAAGCGACTGCTATGAGGGAAAGACCAGACATTGTGTGAAGTTGCTTCTTCTTTATTTTTATTTTTTTGCTTCTTTGGACAGACATTAATTACAAAGTGGTAAAGGATTTAGGTTTGGAAGAAGGTTAAAACCAAAATGAATTAGTGGCTAGCACTGGAATGGAACACACAACGATCCAAGCAAGAGCCATTAGGCACAGATCCAGGGTCAGCTTGAACCCTCCCTACACTAGAACAGGTCAGGTAAAACTGACCCTCGATACGTTTCTGGGGGCAACTTTGTCTTTATCCATACCACATACAAAACACCCTTTTAAATGATGGCAAAAATACAACTGTGTGGGAGAAAACCTAAAACAAGTTCTCAATATTCAGTGTTTTTACAGCTGAATTAAATACGCTATTCTGGATGACAGGAAAGGAGCAGGGGGAGAGAGAAACGAGGGGGAAAAAAGGATCGGGAGAAACAGGCAGACAATGTAACGAATGACAGACCGATAAGCTAACAAAGGAGTGAGAGGGCAAGAGAGGGAAAAAGGTTGACGATAAAAATGGAAAATGAATCAAGAGAAACAGAGAACATGATATCTGCCTTCCTTCTGACACACTCCCCCAGATCAGAAGGAATCTTTTCTCTCTTCAAGGTCACTGCTTTTGTAAGAACCCACATTAATCTATTTTAGGCTATTTTTGGGTTTTGATATATCCCTTTATCATAATGTTTTTGCCTCCTCAGGCCTCATTCAGGACTTGGTAACTTTTCAATGAGAGTTCCAGCTGAACTGAACAGGCTCTCATGGAGGTTAGTAGTTCTTAACCTGAATTTCTACCAGTGTTGAAGATGACTCTATTAACTGATGCAGAAAAATCTAAGCACAGGTTGGGCCTGAGCACAAGAAGACACCTCCTGAAGAAACCAGAGCTTGCAGGAACCCAATAACCTGAACTAAAGCCGAACATTTTACCTGAATTCAGGAGGTCCCTCGGGCACATTCACAGATAAATGCATGCACACACACATATGACAGACTTCAGATCCTCACATGAACGACAGTTATCATCATTACCCGCCATCATTACCGTGGCAATCATGATGGCTATTATGATTGGCCGGAGAGTGTTCGGCAAAAGAGCGTGATGGATGAATGGCTGAAGGTACAGCCAGTGGGCAGGGAGAGTATGTGATCTACAGGACAGTGACCTCTTGGAGTGCCTGAGGTGAGTCTTGCCTGGTGTCTTCACACTGATAACGACCTGACCAGACAGAAACAAAAGCAGCTGTGGCCTGAGACGAGTGGACAACCTGAGGCTGGCTGTGTGTGAGTCTGTAATTTAAAGGGACTCTGGGAGTGCGTGGGTCAGTGTGTAATCTGTAGAGCAAGATCCTAGTCATTAACCAAAGCTTCCATTTAGTGGTAAATGCTGAAGGGAGAGAGAGAGAGAAAGAGGGGAGACAAGGGGGTAAGGAAATAAGAAAGGACTGGGACAGAAAATTATTCTGTTTTCACCGGGCCTCATCTTACGCACTGAACTCAGTATCACCCACAGCCAGTCTGACCAGGGTTGAATATGGATCAGTGTGTAGACATTTGGATAGCCTGTTCTGGACAGGCTGAGACAAGAGGTCACAGTACCAGCCTAAACTCCCTCCTCGACCCCCACAAACATTCCTTCAAATGGGCCCACAGGGTCTCTGGCCAACACACAGGAACAGAGTGAATTAGACAGTCTGTCTCTTGAGGTTTCGGTCGGTCTAGTTCAGTCCATCACAATGCAGCGCTTCGGAGTCCTGCTTTAATTTGGATTTGAAACAGTAACGCTTGGCACCATGAGACACCCAGGCTAACATGATCACTCTAACACACACACACACACACACACACACACACACACACACACACACACACACACGTTAATCCACATGTTGGGACTGATGTAATAGCAGGCTGAGAGGGTGGTTCTGATGTCACGCACGCAAACTGATCTCATGTATCAACCCAAAAAGAACCTCACACCACACGCACACGTGCACACACCGTGCACACACACGCACACGCTTCAAACCTGAGCAGTTGCTCTGGGCCCTTCCTCCTGGCTCCTCCCATCCTCACCCTTATCCCTGCTCCGAGAGCTTAGCAACCATTCCGACATGGTTTTCCTGCTCTTCCTCCTGACATGGGAATCATAGCGGGAACAAGAGCCCAAAGAAGACAACCGCAGTCCAGATGCCATGGTGAACATTAGGCACTGGAGAGGAGAGAGCGGGATAGAAACTTCTCAAGTCCACCCACAGAACCAGTTGGACACAGAACTTATTTGTGTGTGTGTGTGTGTGTGTGTGCGCTTGCAACCACGCTCAGAGCAATGCCCTGTGCATTGGTAAAACCCACACTTGTTTCTTTGTGTGAGAAGAGGAGTAGGCTGTAGGCTGATGAGCACATCACACAGTGCTGGAGACTGGACTACATTCACTGAGTTACAGAACACACACATGCGCACAACCCCCCAGCTGTAAGACTGTATGGCAAACGGAACCTTGTGACTGTCCTCCCATGCCTGAAGGTCGACTGGTTCAGTGTCATCTGGTTTTAGACAGCGGACTCACATCGGTTCAGTGTCATCTGGTTTTAGACAGCCGACTCACATCGGTTCAGTGTCATCTGGTTTTAGACAGCCGACTCACATCGGTTCAGTGTCATCTGGTTTTAGACAGCCGACTCACATCGGTTCAGTGTCATCTGGTTTTAGACAGCCGACTCACATCGGTTCCGTGTCATCTGGTTTTAGACAGCCGACTCACATCGGTTCAGTGTCATCTGGTTTTAGACAGCCGACTCACATCGGTTCAGTGTCATCTGGTTTTAGACAGCCGACTCACATCGGTTCAGTGTCATCTGGTTTTAGACAGCCGACTCACATCGGTTCAGTGTCATCTGGTTTTAGACAGCCGACTCACATCGGAGCCTGAGCTCTCCCAGATTGAGTCTGAGGTAAGCTACAGCTGAACCCCTTTGTGTTGCGCAGCTAGAAAGTGTTTCAGAGAGTCTTCCCTTACATAAGCAAAGTACTCTGTAATTACCCAGGGTGGATCCTAAATAATGAGCACGAGAGAGAGAGTACATGAGAGAGAGAAAGCAAGTGAGACACAAAACAGTCAGTTATAAAACTCTCTCAAACTGCCAAACAGGTTGAAGTTGTAGCAATCTTGCCTTATTAGTATACGCATACAGAGATGGTGGACTTCAACACATCTCTTCACAGAGGAAAGGAAGAGAGCGAGACAGAGAGACAGAGGCAGAGAGAGGGTGAGAAGTCCAGAGGAAGCGTTACTTAGCGCTCATTCGGGTGGAAAACATTTCCTAAACAGGGAACAAGGATTCTCCGGCTGCCCTGCAGATATACAGGATTCTCTGTCTAGCTCAGTCTCTCACCACTCGTCTATCGGTCTGCCCCCCCCCCCCCCCCCGCCCCACATTCAGTTGCTCCTTAAAATAACCCCCCAACTCCCCACTTATAGCGGAACACAAAACATTTATGTTGCTCCTGTCCCAAAAACAATACGTCAGCCCGTCTGTCTGGGTTGAGAGAGAGTAGTGTGTTTGGCGCGTGAGAATAGTTTTGACTACATTAAAGGTCCCCAAACTGTTGAATCCTGAAAAACTTTCCCAAACATTCACAGTAAACTATTACCAATTAGAAAACAAATTATTATCCTAACTTGTTGGTATGAAACCAGCTTTCTAATAGGCCAACATACATGACAAATGACAAATATAGCAAAGTGAGTACGAGAAAGAAGGGGCTAGGTGAGACGTGGGGGGGGGGCATAAGAAAAATGGCTTCTAAACCAGAACCCCTTCTGGCCTGCTGTCGCTTTCAAGTTGATACTTATCCATTATGGCCTAGGGTCAAGGGCATGATGGGAAAATAGTGAACTAGTTAGATTCAGCATCATCTGTTTATTGCCATCTATTATTTTCATCATCTGTCCCTTACCGCTTTTCTCCATCATCCCCACCGCTCTGATCCCTAGGTGACCTGACCTTCTAGTTGAAACATAATCCCCCTTCCCTTCCCGGGCCCCAAACCCCCCAAGGGACACAACAGAGGTGTGTGTACTCCCACGCTAAAAGTCCCCAACAGAGCAGCACTGTGGTGGGCCTCGGGGAACGGCAGTAACCATAACAACACTATTCCACCGAAAACACTACCACACAATTACACAATGCAATGCAACTATACAACACAACTACAAAAAACAAATGGAAAGGTCTACAAATGGAAACGGTTTAGTATGTTTCAGCTAACATTCCGCTACAAGGCCATAGTGTTTACATACGGTGTTACTGCATTCGTTGATAAAGGTAACCGACAGATCATCTACAGCTCAAACTGTGGTATGGTACCCTGTTCTCCCTTTGGTGGATATATATTCAATGAAAACATTTCTGAGGTGGTACGCGGCATTAAAACTGAGGACAACTGATTTAAAGAAATCAAGTAACAAAAAAAAAATATCATAATGGGCTAGTTAGCCAAAAAACTATTAGCCTGTCGTTTTTAAATAAATTGGGGGCATTCAGAGCATATATACAGTTGTGTTCAAACGTTTACATACCCTTGGAGAAATAGTAATATATGTACCGTTTGTAGAGAAAACATGAGTGAGCATGTTTCATTTATTTCTTATGGGATTCACATTCAACATTAGGTAATAACAGATTGACACAATCATAAAACAAAACATGGCAACAAAGAAAAAAAAATGAACTGACCCCTGTTCAAAAGTCTGTATACCCTTAGTTCTTAATACTGTGTATTGCCCCCTTTAGCATCAATGACAGTGTGCAGTCTTTTGTAATAGTTGTCTATGAGGCCCCGAAGTCTTGCAGGTGGTTTAGCTGCCCATTCATCATGGCAAAATGCCTCCAGGTCATGTAAAGTCTCCTCAGAGTGGCTCAATGATATTAAGGTCAGGACACTGTGACTATTAGGGTCAGGAGACCACTCTAGAACTTTCACCTTTTTCTGCTGTAACCACTGGAGGGACAACATGACCTTATGCATAGGATCACTGTCGTGCAGGAAAGCCCAAAAGCGTCCCATGTGCAGCTTACATGCAGAAGAATGCATATAGTCTGCCAGTATTTTGATAACATGCTGCATTCATCTTGCCATACATTTTCACAAGATTCCCCGTGCCTTTAGAGCTCACACACCCCTAAAACATCAGTGAGCCACCAACATGCTTCAGTGGGGATGGTATTCTGTTCACTATAGGCCTTGTTGATCCCACTCCAAACAGTGTGACCATAAAGCTCTATTTTGGTTTTGTCATTCCAAATTAGCTAACAAACACATTGACTATTTATACACATACACTCATTTCAATTTAAAAAGCCACAAGTGTGGGAAATTCACCAATAATTGCCATTTTCACCTGTGTGTGTTACCTTGTGTGTCTGTAACAAGGCCAAACATTCAAGGGTATGTAAACTTTTGTTCAGGGCCATTTAGGTGGTTTCTGTTATCATTATGATTTAAAAAGGAGCCAAACAACGATGTGGTAATAAATGGCTTCATATGATCACTATCCTTACATTAACTTTTTTGTTTTTGCAAGATCAGTCATATTTTCAAAATCAATGCCACAATTTCACAATTTCAACCAGAATATGCAAACTTACAAGCACAACTATACATTAGGTTGGTCTGTCACAGTATGCATCAGTACGCATCTTTTCATTTTGTTATTGTGATTCAAATTAGTAATTCAGTATAGAGAAGCACATACTATAAATGACACAAAATATAACAGAACACTTACATTGCCCTGAGATTATTGTGGCCTAATTAAGAAATATGCTGAAGTTTTTTTAGCTATAAAGCTTTTATATTAAAAAGAGGAGCAATAAATCTCAGGAAAGAATTAAGAGACCACTGCAACTTTCTCCTTTCCAAAAAAGTCAAAAAGCAAGGTTGTTAATGAGGAACAGTAGGGTTAAAATTAAGAGACCACTGCAAATTGAACGCTTTGGATCCTCACTCAAAACTTTCCTTTTCAACTTTTTTGGAAAGCAAAGAAAAAGGTGCAGTGGTCTCTTAATTTTTTCCGGAGCTGTATTTTAGCAACCTAAGTCACCACATTATTTTTGCAGCTTGCACGAATATTATTACTACTGCCATAACTTGAGAAAAAAAAAATTACTTGTTACTTAAGTATACACAAACAGTTGATATTAACAAAGCAAGCTATTGATACATGTTGCCACTCATGAAGCTGCAGTGCTGGTTGTTCGTGAGTAGTCATTTATGGTGCATGTAAAAAAGTCTTGACATTGCTGAATGATTCACTAATATAAAATATGGGCTCTTTTCTGTATTCATTGAAATTGAGAACCTTGCTGCATCGACTTTGCCACCTCAGCTACACCACGTGGAGGGCAGCTGAAACAAGTTTAGGGTTACCGGCAACAGTGTGAGATGACTTGTGTAGGTATGAATGCAAGGCTTTATCGTTGCATTTGAAAAAATTTGGAGTGCATTTCCCAATTCCTTCTCAACAGTTTCCAATGGTAGACCACAATAAAGAGTACATTTTTCACTGAAAATGCTATGACAAAGTTACTGGTCGGTTGGGCCACTGATTGATGAGATCCACATGCCCTACATGTGTTTTTACTGGCCCTGGGCCAGTGGGCCATCGTCGGACCTAGATCTAAAAAAGAAGATCTTTCCAGACCACTGGCAATCTACATAGTCACCCCACCAAATTCAGTTCAAGAGCTCATTGAAAGATAGTTCATAAGTCTCTAAGAACCCAATAGGAACATCTAGGGATCTATAGGCCTCATTTGCCATAATCAATGTCAACTGTCAGAAAGAGACTACACAAACTTGGCCTTCATGGGAGAAGCCTGAGCTCTAGGTTGGTCTGTCACAGTATGCATCAGAATAAAAATGATTGACATTTGACAGACAACACCTGAGTAAATACTAAAACAACTGGGTCAAGATGCTCTGGACAGATGAGTCAAAATTTGAGTTTTTTGGATGCAATGGCTGACACCATGTTTGGCGAAAACAAAATAACTTTATAACAACTGTAAAGCATGGAGGCAGAAGCATTGTTGTTTGGGGCTGCTTTGCTGCCTCAGGGACTGAGTAAATGATAAATTCCATATCCTACCAGAGAATCCTTGAGGAGAATGAGGCCATCTGTCAAAAAGCTGAAGCTTTTGCAAAAAGGACAATGGATTTTGCAAAAGGACAATGATCCAAAAAAGCTACAACTGAGTGAAAGAAAATGCAAGGTTATGGAATGGCCCAGATCTTAATCATATTGATATGCCCTTGAACATGAAACAACTAAAGAAGTCCGGTAAAGAAGGTGGGCAAAAAATCCTCCTGGTAAGAGACTGACAGACAATTACATGAAACTGTTACGTTATTTCAGCAAAAGGGGACAACACCAGCTACTGAAGCAAGTAGTGAACTCACTTTACTTACTCATCTATGAAATTGCATTTCTGTAGATTTTCTATGAATAAATTACTGGGAACGATAATCTTGCAGAGTCATTTGTTAAATGAGGTTACCTTTACCTGTCAAGTGTTTGAAGTGAAGATCACAACGGAAACTATTTCCAGGGGGTACGCTTACTTTCTCACATGGCTGTAGCTTCTTAAAATATCTGAACTAACTTGCGAGCCGCTCTGAATAAGAGCTTCTGCTAAACGGCTAAAACGTAAAAGTGGGCGTGTTTGTGTTCGAAGGGGTGGACTGCAGAGGGGGGCTCTACAGGGGAGCGAGTAAGAGAGAAAAGGCCAGTGGGTTTGATTCTAAGTGGGTGGCCTGATTAAAAAGAAGTGAAGTCATAAATCCAATGATCTAAACACTAGGTTCTTTTAGCCTTAATCCACACCTCCTCCCGCGTCACTCTGTCTGCACTTACAGAGCAAAACACCAGTCCCTCTCTCCCTTCACCTCCTATGCCTGCTTTTTAAGAACCTTCTCAGGCAACACTCCATCTGGGTTCACTTTCTCAATCTCCTCGTGTCAGCCCTTCAGAAGTGAAAACAAAAAGGCCGTCCCTGTCTTTCTGTTCAAAGTCTCTGCTTCACCCTCCTCTCTCACTCGGAAAGCAAGGGGCTGGCCCATCAGTCATCATGTGTGCCATGCCGTGTGTGTGCCATGCCAAAGATCTCTAGTGCCACTGTTTACTCCAGCTATTTACAGCGCAGTCCTTAAGTATTTGGACAGAGACACAAGGTTTGTTGTTTTGGCTCTGTTCTCCAGCACTTGAGATTTGAAGTGATTTAAAAACCCTGGGGTAAAAGTACAGACTAGTAGTATTAATTTGACGATACTTGCATTTATATTAAATGAAACTTTTAGACATTACAGCAGTCCCACCATTAGTCCCACCATTGCAGGTATAAAAAGTATTCGAAAAACTGGCTCCACAGGTGTCTTTTATTAGGCAGGCATGTTTGTTTTTATCATCAGCGTGTTGAAGTGTATGTTTAGTTTACAACAGAAAATTGGTTTAGCCGTACACAGGAAGTCACATTCAGTCAAAGCGTGACAGTAATTAGCCAATGGGCTTACAGTACGGTGATGTGTATTCTGGGTCGCATTGTCTATAAAGTAGAGGTATGACCAGAAGTTTGTTTGAGATTGAGATCAGATCTAGTTTGTAAGACCGAGTAATGAGTCAGTAACCTCATGAACAATAGATTATCAAATGCTGCAAAAAGGTCTTTGAATGACTCTCTCCCTTGACGACCAGGTACGCGATTGCTATTTCAACCACTATATGAAACGGCTGGATTTCCAACAAGTGCATGCATGTCTACACTTGCTTGGAGGTCAGTTGCAGTTGCTTGACAATAAAATGATCAAAGAAGTTCACTGTCAAGCTGGGCATTATGATGCAGATAAATCACAATGAATCGATCAAAATATTAGTTGTGCAAAAATGAACCGTTTATTACATTAATAAAGCAATGGTTAGCTCAGCAATGGCAGATTATTCAACAATAAGTGAAAACAAGGAAAAACAAGATTGTGATGTCTGACAAAGCAGGAATCCTTTCCTGGAGAAAGAAGTGGATGTGTCACTACCAGTCACAGAAGACTTCTCCACGCAAACTACAGAGACTTGACTGCAAGGTGCAAAAACAAAAGTTAGCCTAAAAAATAGCCATCATAGGTATTGTGGACAGATGAGACAAATATTAAACTATACCAGAGTGATGGCAAGTGAAGTGTGGAGAAAAAAGGAACTGGCATACCAATTTATCTGCAAAGTATGGCTGCAACTGGAACTGGCTCACTTGTGTTCATTGATGATGAATTCAGTTACATCTGCCCTCAGCACATGTGACTGGGGTAACCATACAAACAGGATTTTTTTTCTACTTTAACACAAATATCAGCTTCCAAAGACATTTCATACTTTATAATCGTATGATCGAAGTTTGCTGTATGAATGTACCGGCCCAAATTTACTTTGAAAGCGTTAAAGCCCCAGTAACTTTACTTGTATGGTTTTATTTTAATTTTTCTCTTCATTTGTAAACACAGACATTTTACAAAGGGCATGTTTAAGACTGTTCATTTTACCTTTTGTCTGCTAAAATAGGCCGACTATGTATAAAAAGTCCTATACGGTTTATGGATGAAAATACCCTCAAACGCTTGATGTTGGCCATCTTGTGTGACAGGTGTGTCTAAGAATGTACATGAAGGATCACACACATGCCAGAACTCAAAGTGGGATGTCACACAGAAACATATACACACAAAATGCATTTCATCCTGGAAGGTTTTCGGCCCTTATGCAACAGCCAGAGAGAGCATGAGGGAAAGATAGGCTACATTCCTACTGTCTGTCTAAGTGAAAACAACTCAGACCGTGGGGGCTTTATTTCTCTCGCTCTCTTCTCTCTCCCCCTTTATTTCTGGCTTTGACTTCCCCCTTTCTGCAGTTATTCTCTCTTTTCCCTCTTACGTTCCTTCCCTCCTTGTTTTCTAGGTCTGTACCTGATATCTCGCTCGATTGTCTCATGGAGCCTGAAGGAGATTACCTCATCTCTCTGCAATGCTCAGATTGAGAGGGAGAAAAGTTGAAAAAAAAGAGTCAGCAGATGAAAAGCAAAAAAGCAACAACGTAGTCTAAAACAAAATATGCTACATAATGACATTGCGGCAGCGAACTGACTGACAGATGGTTAAAGGGGCATAGAGGGGTGGGGAAGTGTTGAGTCTTTGGCGTAAAGCACAGTACACTGTGGATAGGAGGTGGGCTTGTTTCCAGAAAAGGAAAAGGCTCCTGCTTTCCTTGTGAACTTATTAAGTAAGCAGCAATTTAATAAATTGTAGTCCAAACGTTCTCTTTGTCCCCTCCCTTCTGGTCTGCTAACAGAACATCAGGGCACTGCATTCACCAACATGGATTTAACAGACAGACCTTACGGAACAACTTGGAAATCTCCCAGACTAACACACATCTCCCAGGCCACCACCCAGCAGCCCTGGCTATCATCAAACACATTAGTAACCACAACAACTTCCTGTTTCTCTAAGCCCATTTCCTGTCTGGACTGGATCAGTCTGGAGCCACGACAACAGTGGAGGAGAAAGTTCTTATAACAAACCGATTTGATAGAAGCAAGTTATTAAGATCATAAACGATACAGTGACTTGCAAATGTACCTTTAGAAAAAGAGAGGGTAATCAAGAGAGAAACAACGAAAAGTATCATTCAAATGATGACAGTGACGGTAACTACTTTCATGTCGGTCTTATCCTTAACAGTCCGTTACATGGCAATTGAGCAAGGCCTATACACACACACACACAAATTAATCCGACATGCTCTATCACCGGCCCACTATTACAGCAGCTCTGTGCACAAGCCCACATGGAGGCCATTGTACCGCTGTAACACACACACACACACACACACACGTTGTAAAGAGTTCACATGGGGACTATTAGGACTAGAGGAAACAGGATGACATTATGGCTCGTCTTCATTTGGTCGCCAGCGGCCACAGTCACAGTCACCACACAGTGAATGAAGTCAAACAGAAAACTGCCTTGGCTATTAGCAGCAGGCGCTAGTCCAGAAGATAATGTGCCCCGTCTGACGCTTGTTTAACATTAGTTTGGTGTTTATTTAATGCTTTATAAATCTGTCTGATGTTTGCTTTAGCTAATGTGTCTGCTACAATCTGAGAATAGCCATCTGAAATTAGAGGGCTGCTTTGTGCATGTGCGTGTAAGTTAGTGGTAGAGCGCTTATATTGCACACAGCAAACATCCTCCCCAACATGGCAAAACGGAATAGTTTCTCTAACCCAGGCCATTGAGATAAGAAGCTTGGGAAACCATCCTCCATACCGGCTCCAACCACTCCATAGGTATGATACTGCAATGAGTACACAAGCAAGCAAGCAAGCGCGCGCACACACACACACACACACACACACACACACCTCCAAATATAGGCTGTATTCTCAACATGATTTATAAAAAGGGCACCAACACATCATTAACTGAGTCATAAAACAACAACACAACTTCAGCAAGCTCCGTTGTTCAAACAAAGCCACAACCCACAAATAAACCCTTCCAGGGAAATAATTTTGCTCTGCCATCTTTGGGATAAACTGTTCAGACACTCAAAAAACCCATTAAAAGCAACAACCATCGCATCGACTCCGACAGCAACAAATAGTGAACCGTGCCATGAAGGCAACGAGGACAAATGAAGCAAATACACACATTGTTGCATCAACATGCATTCATACACACACACACACACACACACACACACATTTCCCACAGGATTTCTACCATGACAACAAACATTTTAAAATAATGAAAACACACCCATTAAAACTTAGACACATACACACCTCAAATCACAAACGCTTCCACAACGTTACTCACCACTCTGGGTTTGGCTGGTGTGCTGAGCTCCTCGCTGCTTTTCCTTTGCAGTCCGGCTTCTCTGGCACCGGTGGGAGCGGCAGGGCTGGAGTTGGACCCGTCTGGTACAGGCACCGTTCCACCAGGCCCAGAACCAGCCACGTCCCCCTCCCCGCCTTGGGCATTCAGAATATACTGCTTAGTTACATCCTCCAGGGAGGGGGCATCCTCACCTGCTGGCTTAGCCGGGTTGGAGGATGCAGGGGCGGGTCGAAAGGCAGGAGGTTCCCCCTGGGCTCTCTGGGATTGTGGAGGCGGAGCAATGGGGATGAAAGTGGCAGGTTCGCTGGCATGGCGGACATGCTTGGGCCTGGTGGGAGGTTTGGGGGGAGTCGGGGGGAGTGGAGGAGTAAGATCCATTTGATCTTGATCAGGGCCAACTCCTGGACCCTGGTCTCCTTGAACTGGTTCTGAGTGTTCAAGCTCATCTGATGATGACTGGGCTACCCGTGTCGGTCGTTTCCTGGAAGACCGCCGGCCCATTCTGGGGGACAGAACTTCAGGGTAAAAGTTTAATTTCTCACCTCCACCCCCTCCTTCTGTGTCATCTGCACGGAGACGGGAGGGCAATGCCCTTTCTGATTGGGAGCGGGGTTTCCCGCCTTCGTTGATGCCATGGCGACTACGTAATTGGCGTCCACGTTCATCTCCTAGCTCCCACAGCTCATCTCTCTGCTCGCTTAAGATGGGCTCGCTGCTAGACGGAGGGATTTGACCAGGCTGATCCAGCTCACTGATTGGTTCATTGGGTTGATGGGGACTTTTAAACCCTGGGTCGTCAAGCAAAGGACCATCACCACGGCGACTGGGGTCAGAAAAGGATTTCTTCTTTGTGGCTTTCCCGTTGTTCTTGTCATCAGTCATCAATCTGTCCATCGCACCTGGCTCTGCAACAATGCTCCGAATCACATTGCTGTAGTCGTCCCGTACACTATCGTCACGGAGACCACCATCACTGCACACTGATAGGTCACTGGCAGCACTGCCTGTGCACTCTGATAGGTCGGCAGCAGAGGACGACTCTGGGACACTCCCTCCTCCAACTCCTCCCCCTTTTGAGGACAGAGAAAGTGACCCCAGCAGGTTGCTGTCTACGGAGAAGCTGTTACTCCCTTCTTCTGACACAGAGCGGCGCCGGTGAGGAATGGGGTCACTCAGTGAACGGTAAACAGTAGGATCCCCGTTCCCGTTGGACTCGCCGTTGCTGCCGTTACTGGAGTCGGAGCCGGTGTTCCCAGCTGAAGAGAACTTCCGGCGGCGGCGGATAGCGCTCGGAGTTGGAGGAGCCTCAAGTTCTGTGGAAGAGGCACTCTGGGATATGTTGGTCATTCCACAAGTACCATTGGCACTCATCTCTGTTAATACAGCAATGCTCTCAGCATCAGCCCCGAGGCCAAGAACAGAGACAGAGTTCTCATGTTTCTCTCTTGCTCCGTCATGGAACCCAGTTCCCTCATTCGCTCCCTCATTCAACCCTGGCCGTTCCTCCTGAAGCAAAGCACACTGCTTCCAACCTGTCAGGGGTTGACCCAGCCCATCTCCTGTCAGCGAAGACCCTAAACCAGACCCAAAAAATGGCCTCTCCGGGTCACCTGGTCCAGTCTCTGGTTCTGTGACAATACCCTCATCGGTCAGGCTCGACTCGTGACCCGAAAGCTCATCCACAGATCTATCGTAGGACACGTTCTCCTCAGAATCTCCCATGAGCAGACAATTCTCTCCGTCCTGTTCCCTCTCCCTATTCTCTTCCTGGCCTGAAATGGAGGACACTGCTTCCCTAGTTCTGCTTGTCTCATCCTTCAACTCTCCTCCCTCCCCCTCTTTCAACCCCTTCAAACCTTCATCCTTAGTGCCATCTGTACCTAGCACATCATCCTCTTCATCATCATCATCATCATCATCTTTGCGAGCGCTCATCTGGCAAATATCTCTTATCACCTGTCTGGCCTCCTGCACATACCTGTCCTGCAGCGGGGTGGGCATCACTCCCTCATACCCATGAGTCCCTGCTCTGCAGTCCCCTCCATCACTCTCCACCTCTCTGTCAGGCACCAACATCATTCCTTCATCCATTGCTCCATCTCGATCCAGACGTTGCTCAGAAGAGCTTCTTTTGGCTGATGAGCGGGCTGAATGTTGCCGCCCTACTGGTTTATCAGAGTAGGTGAAGGAATTGGCACGTCGGAGCGTTGCGGTGAGATCCTTTAATGAAGGGCGGAGCACTGGGTGGAGGCCTTGACTTCTTGACCCCATCCTGTACACTGCAGACGACCTCTCAGTAACCCCTGACAAAGACCTGTCCGTCTTACGAACTTTGAGCTCTGATAGGTCGGTTTTCAGGAAACTGAGAAGGGACATTGTCTCTGAGGCGATATCCGGGTTTGACATTGACATTCGATTCCGGTCCTTATCACTCACCACACCACTGCTTGGCAACCGCTGGAAACCTGTAGTCTCCTCCCTAGAAACTCCTCCAGTGTTCCCTGTGGCTGACGGGAGGTCAGCAGGGGGAACGATGCGAGGGCGGACCCTAACAGGGGCACGGGAGAAGTTATCCCCGTGTCCAAAGCTGGGGGAGCGGTACATAGTGAAGTTACCGTGGTAGGTCTTACTGAGCATGGAGGAAGATGGCCCGACCATGCTGCCCGGGGTGGCTGCACTGCTACAGTTAGCCCTTCTGTTCGCATAGCTAGCTTGGTCCTCTTCTTTAAGGGTCTCTGTGCTGGAGTATCTGCTGCTGCTCCGTGACTCGCCGGGACTCGAGATAAAAGACGAGATGTTCACCTTTGACACCCTTGACACCCCTGGGAGGGGCGTGGTAACGGGAGATGATGCCCCGGCCACGCCTGTGGTGTACTGGCGTCTGTAGCTTTCTTGCGCCCCCATCTGGTTGGGAGTAGAACTGTACCCCCACTGCACCGCACGGGTTCTAGAGCCTTCAGGTTCTCTGAGCCGGTTCCGGGCGCTTGCAGACTGTTCTGCGGTGGCTGTGGTGTTAAGTTGGTGTCTCTCCAGGTGTTCCATCATACCTGTCTGCTCGTCATCACTGTCATCTGATTCGCCATCGTCTCGCCCTGTTCCTGTGGCGACCCCGCTGTTCTTCTTCTTCTTCCTCAGTGAGCGGCGTCTCACAGCGTCTCGGCTGGGTCCTAGCGATGCAGGGCTGTCTTCCTCACTGCCTGAAGACTTGCCCAGGACCTTACCCCCCCACCAGCCATTCTTAGCACGGGACAGGTAACTTCCAACTCCTCCTGTGGAGCGGGGGACCGAGGTAGCACTTCTTCCAACTCCCCGGGAGCACTCCTCTTCTTCGTCTCCTGAGCTGAACCTCCAGCGGGCTCTGATGGCTGCTCGGGCTGAGGCTCTATCAGAGGAGGGGACCGTTGGTCTGGAGGAACTATGTAAGGAATGTAAACTATCCGTGGGCTGCACGGCCCCCTGTCTTTGCTGCTGCTCTTCACAACGCTGGATACAGGAGAGGCCCACAGAGCTGCTCCGGGGTGGGGGGGTGGGAGTAGAGGCAATGGTTTCAGGGTTAGGGTCAGAGTTCAGATTAGACGTCCAGGTCTCAGTCCCTTCTGCTCCACTACTAGGGCTGTGGGCACTGCGCGTGTTGGATGGCTTGATCACCTTAAGAAACCTGCCGCTCCTACTAATACTAGCGCTAGCTATTTCAGTCTCTGCCTCGTCTGAGTAGTGCTGGTCAGGGTGATAGTGTAAGTCCATGCCCTGGCATCTATTCGCTCCCCCCTTTCTGTCCAGGGATACAGCCCTGCGGTTTCTGTCTGACACTGTGAGTCTAGTGGCTTCAGGGACTGGTGACTGCCTGTTACTTCTGTCTGATGAGGAGTTTTCCTTAAAAGATGCAGAGGGCTGGAGGTGGTCAGCAGATTTTAAATCCTCTGCGTCAGAGGTGGACCGGTACTTCTTTCTGTGCCTGTCTCCAAAAAGCTCTCTGATCTTGGTTACGCTTGGCCAGTGGGTTAGGTCAACGTGAATTGGAGCTTCTCCATGGTGAGTTAAGAAATAGCTCCTGTGTGACTTGCAGACAGGGGCCCCACTGACAAAAACATCATCGTTCCGAGGCTTAATAACGTTATTGTTATCAGAGAAAGACGGGTCGATTTGGGAATAAAGTCTCTTACCAGCGCCAACGCTGCCTTCGGCAGATTTGCGTGTATAAATCCATTTTTGACTCCTCTCTGAATCCGACCCAGAAACCGAGTCTGTGCCTGAATAAAGCTTTTGGTCCTGGACTTTAGCGTCAGTCGGAGACTCGGTTAAATCCGTTTCAGCCACTTGTAAATATCCACTGTCCTCGTGGAACGACTTCCGAGACGGGGACCCTTCTCCCTTGCTGCCTTTAACACGGGGTAAAATTGTACTTTTCCCGGCCACGGCACTGCCAGTGCTCGGAGAACCGTGCGATAGAGAATTGCTGTTACTGAACTTCTCAGTGAGTTGGCGAATAGAGGGAGAAATGGAGGAGTGAGGAGTGGAAGAACCTTTCTTTAGCTCTGCGGTGGGAAGGCTGGCGGCGGAGATTTTGGAAACTTTCCTTGACACACTAACATTACTCGTAGCCGAGGGGTGCGCTTTCTCGGCTGTTGCCACCGCAGTAGATGGGGGGGGAAGGGCGCCGCTACTGCCCTCACAATCCTTTGATTTGTTTTGTTGATCGTCACAGACACTTTTGTTCGCGCTCCAACTTTCTAACTTTTTGAAAGAGACACTGCGAAACACCTTCACCTTCTCCTTTTCTGCCATTGTGCATGTCCTACTTTTTTCTCATGTTATTTCATTGAAAAAATGGTGAAGCACTTTTTCTTCCGTAGTGCCTACGTTTTCACCCCCTTTCAACCTACCACAATAAGGCTAGTCATTTAACCACAACTTGCTGGCAAAGCTTTTTCTTTTTACTCTAGTAAAAAGAGGGTAAAACATCAGGCCAAAGTGTTTCAAATGAGTGCATTATGGAGTAACCAAAGTGAGAGAAAAAGAGAGAACTCTCCTGCATTCTGACCTTACGACAAGTTGTCCACTGGAATCGCATCCATGCACGAAGAAAAAGGGCTCAAAGTTTGTCCAATCTTCTTCAACTTGTTAAACTCTGCAGCTTTTCCATACGTTCCCTCCCATTGCAGACTCTTTCCCATCGTCTAATCCACACGTCGGGCCTTAAACTCATCATTCACCGTTATACCGAACGGTTGGTGTATTCATTATTTTGACATAATTAGAGTTTTCCGTGACTTATGTTTTTACATGCAAATGCCTGAGAATTAGATAGAGCGGGGGTGGGCGGGACTATTCGGGGTATAAGGGCTGTCACAGCCCCTCGGGAATGGGCAGAAAAAGCATTTCCTTTTGGCTAGGGGAACACTGATATTGCGGACAGAGATAATTATAGTTCAAGACCGTGTAAACCTCTGAGAAATCAGACTTTCCACTTGTTAACCAAAAAAAATAAATACCTTTTGGTAACATTGTTTCCCCTGTATGTGTTTTATAGACGTGATTATTAGTGCTAACTCACGCGTGGTCGCCTTGACTGGAGAGTGTTGGTGAATTGTGTCAACAACGTTAATACAGCATTTTCTCTCATGCACAATGACTCGTTTGTTTTTTCTTCCCATGACTGTCTGGTTAAGTAGCTCTTTGTTCCAGCAATGATATGACTCTCCTCTGTGAATGCTGACCGCAGCACCATCTTACGGTCAATGTATATAAGTCTACGGGAACCCTGTTTCTGTATGGGAGTAGAGATGCGAGTTTTCAATAAATGAACCAACTTCATACCAGAATAAGGACAATTAGTTGACAGGTTCATATTTATTGACAACTGGCAGAAGCAAGTTTATTAGTGTCAACATGCTCTTTCGCAGGAAATAACGTACAAAGCATGAAGGTACAACAAAGCAGAGCTGTAAATGCAACGCAGAGAACTTAAGAAATAGACGAAGAATAGAATTGCATGGTCATGTGACAACAAAACAACTAATAAATAAACGTGTTCACATAGGTGATTAATTAAATGTGTAAACGTGTAACAAAAATATAAATCAGTTCTCTATGTTATAAAAATATATCTACTGTAAAAAAGTACACTAATGAAACCAAAACATACATGATCGAAAAGAGGAGCAGACATCAATGTGGACACTTAACTTCATAAAGAGCTTAAGTTAAGAGCTACAGGCACACAGATTTTATGAGATACTATCCTTGTGAAAAAAAAACAATTCAAAGTCATATAAATAGATTTAAATCATAAATCTAACCTAAACCCTTAAAGCTAACACTAAACTCTTACCCTTAACTCCATAGGTGCTTTTAACCACGACCTAGTATCGCAAGGCCATACCTCCAGATCTTTGGAAGACTGCAAACCTCTATATTTCGAAAACGTCTGTATTACTTAAAAACTGAAGAAAATATATAACTTTGGATGTGTAAACCTAAAAGCTATAGTAAAAGTTTAGTTTACCAGCGTGGCCGAATGTCTGTGATGTACTGAAATTAAAAGTCAAGAATGTAATGGTTATGATTTCAACAATCAAGCAATATGTTTTTGTACACTACTTGGGACTACTGAAACATTTGTTTGGTTCAGAAATTATGATGCTTGCTCCAAATGCTGCTGTTCTGTGAACGTCTTATTGGAATGACGTTGATGAGGTACACACTGTAGTTCCATGAGGAGTTAATATGTCCATCTTTTTTCAAGCATGGAAAAGTTCACTATGATAACCAAGAGAAATTGGGAAAGATTTCCTAAACTTCACTAGAAAGTTCACTAGGCTTAGCGTAGATTAGCCCAAAGCTAACTTCTAAGACAGACTGGTGTAATCCTGGAAGAGATATTTCATCCCCACCAGGAAAGTAAAACATGTAAACACACACATCATATTCCATACAAAATTTTGAACAAAACAATAACATACATATGAGACAAACCATCCATGTACATCCATAGTGGTATCAAACAATATTATTAGCTGTTCCTGATTACACATATTTAAGGACAAAAGCTGATCGGTAATTCCACCTTATTAGTTTAGTTTTGGCTGATGCTGTAAAACATCTACGGTCATGCTTCATTTTTTCTCTTAATATAGAGATATTTACAAGACAGTTTAAAAAAATAAAAACACATTAAGCAAGAAACTCATGAAACAAAATATTACCCCTCTTCGAATGAAAGGTAAAACAAGACAGGTCTTCACATCGTATCGAGAAGTGCATTAGATCACAAGGCATCAATTTCAATCTTCAGTAAAATGTCACTGAGAATTTTAATATTTTTTCAAGACATTAAAAGTTTGTGTTACACATTCTAGTTTGGTACACGCAAGAAATACCATATCACAATCAAAATACAACAAAATGCATATTTAAGCCACAATAGTTGCATATGCAATATGTGCCACCTAGTGGTTGATATAGAAATCAACTGGCAGCATTCTCGATGCAGACGTTACAGAACACCTTCAAGCAAATGCAGTGTCACAACTGCTAACTTCATGAGATTTAGCATACAGTCCAAAGCACACACAGTGGCAAACTAACTGACTTATTGGCATGCTGGCACAGAAGACAATAAGGTTTCCGCTGGGTTCTATGTATCCAAAACCAGGGTTTGGAACCGGTTCTTGTAACGCAGGTGTGTCCAAACAGCTCCACGGAGGGCAGAGTGTCTGCAGGTTTTTGGTTCCCAGTTCACACCTACACAACCAGGTGAGGGTAGAAACTAACCAATTAGTAATCTAGTTAGTCAATCAAGGTGACAGCGAAACCACTCGGCCCTCCGTGGAATAGTTTGGACACCCCTGTTGTAACGGAACCGAAAACAATCAAACTGTTCAGAAAAGAAATAGAACCAGATAAAAAAAAAAAAGTAATCCTTTTTAATTTGATAATGCTATAATGCTGCTAATACCTTAAACTCATTTTAATTCAAGTCATGTCGGCAATTCAAGCCCTTGGCATAACCCCAACCGCAACCACACTTCCCTCTGCATAACCTCAACCACAACCACTCTTCCCTTGGCATAACCCCAACCATGACCACTCTTCTTTCTCCCCACCAGTTCACAGTTGCTGTTTTTGGTTCTAACTGGTTCTGAGCAAGATCACTCTTTTTTTTCTATGGGCATTTCACCGGCATCTTTGTTCCTTTGTCTTTAAGCTGCTATACCATTGAAAGAGCTTTTAGTTAAACATGCTCGAATTCTAGTAAATCAAGGGTTCACTTTGGATCCCCTGTCTCGGAGTATAGACATCTTGCTGACCAGCATTCTGGTGCTCTTGCGGAACCGTGGCTGTGTGAAATAGAACAAAATAGGATCTAAGACACTGTTCATGCTGGCGAAAGGCCTGGTACATTTGTAGATAACCGAGAACAGGTTCCGCGTGGCACATGGAGCATCTGGCAAAGTCCGTACCAAGAGGTACATGGTCTTAGTGAGATGGAATGGCAGGAAGCTCACGGCAAACACGGTCACGACGACAACTATCATCTTGACTGCCGTGTCTCGTTTCTCCATCGATGACGCCATGGTAACACCTTGATAGGATGGAGGACGGCAGAGGAGGCGGGCCATACGGCAGTAACACACCACCACGCCCATAAAAGGCAACAGGAAGCCGAGGCAGGTCAGGGCCATCCCGTAAGGGTAGTAGTTTCCAGAATCCTGCGGTCGGCTCAGTTCGTAACACACAGTGCGGTTGCGCTGTGTCCCTGTGGTGGCGTAGTGTAAGGTGGGGGCACAGAGTGCAGCGACCACCAGCCACACAACTCCACAGACCACCCATGCCAATTTGCGGCCCCCATGCTTGTGCCAGCCGGCCATTGGGTGGCAGATGCCAAAATAGCGCTGTAAGCTTATGCAGGTCAAAAAGAGGATACTGCCGTGCAGGTTGCTGTGGAAACAAGAGCAAATATTCGGATTGTTAGAAGGATTGTATTCTCTCTAAACCAGAGGTGTCAAACCGGTTCCATGGAGGGATGAGCGTCTACAGGTTTTCGTTCTCACTTTTTTCTTGACTGATTAATTAGGACACTAATTGTTTAGTTTCTACTCTGACCTGCTTGTTTGGGTCTGAACTGGGAACCAATTCAGAGGAAAAAACAAAAACTTGCAGACACTCGGCCCTCCTTGGAACTGGTTTCACACCTCTGCTCAAAACGATCCACTCAAAGCTCTTTCTGGAGTGTTTGATTTTATTTGTTTACAGCCTGTTTAACATCCGTGTGACTGTGAAGTGTAGGAGTTTGAGTAGGTCATGGATAGAACTGTTACATGGTTGGCAGTTAATAGGTGGTTAACTACTATATTACCTGTAGAATTGGAACCGGACCAGTTTGCAGGCCAAATCTCCGAAGGGCCAGTAGTCATGGCTGGCATAGTTGAAGATAAGCAGAGGAAGGGACATCACATATAAAAAGTCTGCAATGGCCAGGTTGAGCATGTAGACTTTGCTCCGGGTCAGGCAAGGTCGTGATCTCCAAATCCTCAGAATGACCACCCCGTTCAGAGGCAGGCCAATCAGGAAGACCACGCTGTAGACTGCAGGAAGAAGGTAGCGCTTGAAGTCCTCCTTATATGTGCAGCCTCGGCTGATTGGCCAAGTGAAATTTTCTCCCACAGTGATTACATATTTCTCAGAGTAGGGTTCCGTGAACATTCCAGGTTGGAAAGCTTCCGTAGAGAACACTTCTAGAGAGGACATCGGCATGGCAACAGTTTCACATTCTGAAACAGAGAATTGTCATAAGTCTACATTGCTTACCATACAGTGGATATAAAAAGTCTACACACCCCTGTTAAAATGCTAGGTTTTTTTTATGTAAATGAATCAGACAAAGATAAATCATGTCAGAACCTTTTTGCACTTTCAATTCAACTCAAAAACTTACAATAACCTGATTGCATAAGTGTGCACACTCTCTTATAACTGGGAATGTGGCTGTGTTCACAATTAACCAATCACATTCAAACTCATGTTAAATAGAAGTCATTACACACCTGCCATAATTTAAAGTGACTCTGATTAATCACAAATAAAGTTCAGCTGTTCTGGTAGGATTTTCCTGACATTTTCTTAGTTGCATCTCAGAGTAAAAGCCATGGTCCGCAGAGAGCTTCCAAAGCATCAGAGGGATTTCATTATTGAAAGATATCAGTTAGGAGAAGGGTACAAAAGGATTTCCAAAGCATTAGATATACCACAGTGAAGAGTGGAGAAATGGCACAACAGAGACATTACCAAGAACTTGACGTCCTTCCAAAATTGATGAAAAGACCAGAAGAAAACTGGTCAGGGAGGCTTCCAAGAGGCCTACAGCAACATTAAAGGAACGGCAGTAATTTCTTGCAAGTACTGGCTGTGTGCTACATGTGACAACAATCTCCCATATTCTTCATATGAATGGGCTATGGGGTAGGGTGGCAAGACGGAAGCCTTTTCTTACAAAGAAAAATATCCAAGCCCAACTGAAGTTTGCAAAAACAAACATCAAGTCTCCCAAAAGAATGTCGGAAAATGTATTATGGTCCGATGAAACAAAGGTTGAACTTTTTGGCCATAATTCCAAAAGGTGTGTTTGGCGCAAAAACAACACTGCACATCACCCAAAGAACACCATAACCACAGTGAAGCATGGTGGTGGCTGCATCATGCTTTGGGGCTGTTTTTCTTTAGCTGGAACTGGGGCCTTAGTCAGGGTGGAGGGAATTATGAACAGTTCCACATACCAGGCAATTTTGGTACAAAACCTTCAGGCATCTGTTAGAAAGATGAAGATGAAGAGGAAGTTTACCTTTCAGCATGACAACGATCCAAAGCACACATGCAAATCCACAAAAGCATGGCTTCACTAGAAGAATATGAACATTTTGGAATGGCCCAGCCAGAGCCCAGACTTGAATCCAATTGAACATATGTGGGGTGATCTGAAGAGGGCTGTGCACAGGAGATGTCCTCGCAAACTGACAGATTTGGAGCGCTTTTGCAAAGAAGTGGGCAAATATTGCCACGTCAAGATGTGCCATGTTAATAGACTCCTACCCAAAAAGACTGAGTGCTATAATAAAATCATAAGGTGCTTCAACAAAGTATTAGTTTAAGGGTGTGCACACTTATGCAACCAGGTTATTGTGAGGTTTTTATTTTATCCCCCTCAAAGATTTCATTTTTTTTTTTCAATTGAATTGTTCGCGTTATAGGTCAAATTAAAGATGGAAAAAGTTCGGGCATGATTTATCATTGTCTCATTCTTTTACATCACAAGAACCTGACATTTTAACAGGGGTGTGTAGAATTTTTATATCCACTGTATGTCTGCTTCAGAGGGACAATATACAACACTGTTTCCAAAATAATTGGGGCACTGTGTGAAATTTTAAGAAAAACAGAATGCAATGATGTGCAAATCATTTAAACCCTATATTAGATCTAAAATAGTACAAAGACAACATATAAAATATGGAAACTGAGAAATTTTAGTGTTTCTTGAAAAATATATGCCCACTTTGAATTTGATGCTAGCAACACATTTCAAAGAAGCAGGGACAGTTACAACAAAAGACTGAAAAAGCTGTGTAATGCAACAAAAAAAACTGGTGGAACATCTCACAATTAATTAGGCTAATTGGCAAAGTCAGTATAAAAAGAGCATCCCTGAGAGAGGATGAGTCTTTCAAAAGTAAAGATGAGGAGGGGTTCACCACTCTGTGAAAGAATGCGCAGGCAAATAGTGCAACAATTTAAGAATAACATCTCTCAACGTAAAATTACAGTATAAAGATCTCATCTACATTACATAATATCATTAAAATATTCAGAGAATCTGAAGAAATCTCTGTATGCAAGGGACAAGACAACCAATTTTGGATGGTCGTGATCCTCATGCCCTCAGGCAGCACAGCATAAAAAATAGTAAATAACTGCATGGGCTCAGGAACACTTCCGAAAGCCATTGTCTGTGAACACAGTATGTTGCTGCATCCACAAATGCAAGTTAAAACGTTACCATGCAAAGAAGAAACCACATATACCGTAATTTCCAGTTTATAAATGCGGCTTATACACAGATTTAGAAAATATTTTCAACATTAATACATAGGTGCGGCTAATACACAAGTTTACATTTTTAAAATGTACCGGCAAACTTTTCCATGGATTATTGTTTGACAACGCAGAGCTCTCAGAAGTTCATCTAGCAAATATGACACAGTTGGCGTTACAAGGTTTTCAAAAACATATTTTATCCTTCAACAAATACATTTTAGTAGCACCCTATGATAGATGTTTAATATTAATGTACAATGTATGTACGAATCATAATTCTCCGGGAAAATGTGGTTTATATATGGGTGCGGTTTGTATACATACAAAGCTACAAAATGTATGTTGCTGTTTATACCCTGTGCAAGTTATGAATGGGGAATTATGGTAAACAAGATCCAGAAACTCTGCCAGCTCATTTCAGATGGACTGAGGCGAAGTGGAAAACGAAGCTGCGGTCTGACAAATCAAAATTTTAAATTATTTTTGTGAATCATGGATGCCGTGTCCTCCAGGTTAAAGAGGAGAGGGACCATCCAGCTGATTATCAGTGCACAGTTCAAAAGCCAGCATCTTTTATGGTATTGGGATGCATTACTGCTCATGGCATGGGTGACTTGCATATCTGTGAAGGCACCATTAGCTGAACAATATATACAGGTTTTGGAGCAACATATGCTGCGATCCAGACATCTTTTTCAGGGATGGCCTTGCTTATTTCAGCAAGCCAATGCTAAAACCACATTCTGCACATACTACTACAGCATGGCTCCATAAAAAAAGAGTCTGGGTGCTTAACTGGCCTGCCTGCAATCCAGACCTGTCACCCATTGAAAACATTTGGCACATTATAAAACAAAAAATCGGCAAAAAGGACCCGAACTGTTGAGCACTTGAAATCCTATATCAAGTAAGAATGGAAAAACATTTCAGTTTCAAAACTACAGCACTTTTTCTCCTCAGTTCCCAAACACTTAGAGTATTGTTAAAAGAAGAGGTGATGCAACACAGTGGTAAACATGCCACTGTAGCAACTTCTCATCCATCATGACCCTTTACCCATATTCTCCACAAGGTGGCATATTGGGGATGTTATAGTGTTTTCCATTTGTGGTTAAAACAGCATAGCCAGTTCAGCCAGGAAACCCGAGCGATGCATCCTATCACGGTATCAGATTTCATGAACGTCTATTTAATTGTCGGGTTACTCACTCGTCTGATATGCTGATGGTTGTACTAGCATGCGGGTGCGAATCTACCCACCCACCCTTCTTCCACTGGTTTGATTCTGTTTCCTTTAGTGGGGGCGGGGGTCGCTACTGCGTACCTAGCTCATGGCCTAAGGGGATTGTTATTAATAATATAACAGTGATGTTACTGTTGGTAGTATTGTATAGCATACGTATCATGTGATGGCAGTGAGTTACCCCAGAAGGGCAGAACCTAACCCAAGACACTGTATGTATGCCAGCTGTGCATAGTTCGTTAACAAATCGTTTAACTGATACGCAGCATTTTCAATCTGAACTGATCTCATATAAAAATCTGTGCCAACGATGCCCTAGTCATAACCTGCAGACAACGAACCCAGCCAAACAACTATCCGTCTGTCCGTTAGCCCTCCACCCACAACCTACTTCCTCTGGAGTAATACTGCCTGTGAATTCAAGAAATTGCGCCACTGACATCAACTGTACAATTCATGCCCCTTTCAGCTTAACCATCATGGTCGTTACCCTTTATCAATCACATCGTGCCTCTGCCAAAACCAAAAGTGGGCGAGAGTTAAATTGCCAGAGCCAACGTCAGACACATGCTTGGCCTCTATTGTCTGAGCAGTGACTCACTATTTCACAACACGGTTCTGCGGAGGTTGGTGCAGTCCGCCAGATGCGCTCCTGGATATTTAAACCCCTTAGTGTTGCAGGAAGACCAGGACTGGCAGGTCCTGACTATGGGATAGCCTCCAGGCATCTCTATGGTTGTCTAGGTGTGCCAGTCAGGTCCTGACTATGGGGAAGCCTCTAGGCATCTCTATGGTTGTCTAGGTGTGCCAGTCAGGTCCTGACTATGGGGAAGCCTCTAGGCATCTCTATGGTTGTCTAGGGGTGCCAGTCAGGGCTTGACAGCAGGGATGTCTCTTGGCATGGTTTTTGGTTGTCCCCAATCAGAGGCAGCTGCCCTGTGTTGCCTCTAATTGGGGGTCCTATTTAAGTCTCCCCCCACTACTGTGTGGGTCATTGTTTGTGCTGTTTGCATTCAGTTTTCGGTTTACCTCCCCTTTTCGTCATTTTTGAAAAGAACAAATTAAATAATGTTTTTTTGTACAATGTCTCTGCGCCTCGGGTCCTGCTTCTAAACCTTGAAAAGGACCATCTTGCCCACCGTGTCACTGGCTCATTCATTCTGCCACCATCTGGTAAAGGAGCCTCGGATGCCCGGAGCAGCAGGCGCTGACACCTTTCCACCCACAGGGCACCATGCGGTTGAACAGCCATTGTTAGGTGTCCGCCTGCCCTGCACTCTGCCCTGTACTCTGTTAGACAAATAAACACCCAAACACTGACAAAAAAGAAATGAACACAAACACAAACCCTTTCAAAAACCCACAGGACAGTTCCCCTTCATCCAAAAAAGTTGAAAAGGAAAGTTTTGAGTGAGGAACACAAGCCTTCAATTTACAGGGGTCTCTTAATTTTAACCCTTCTGTTCCTCACTCGAAACCTTCCTTTTTCTACTTTTTTGGAAAGGAAAGAAAGGTGCAGTGGTCTCTTAGTTTTTTCCGGAGCTGTATATATATATATATATATATATATATATAAATATATGGTATTGCACATAAAGTATAGAACTGCAGCGTAGGTAAGAAACCATGCCACTGTAATAAAATTGCAGAAAGCCATTTGTGTAATGAAATTGTTGAGCGCCTGAATCTGGATGATAAATGCTGACAGTAGATGGTCATGTTTTAAACAGCAAGGCAAGCTTCTGCAGATTATTTATGGCAGCAAAAACCAAACAAGCACTTCAGTTGGAAAATGTAAACCCTGTTTAGGACTATTGCTCAAAAGTCCCAAATAAAAGGTATTATAGTATGAGAAGATGGCAGTGTGTGGAACAAAGATAAAATGTAACAATTAACTTAAAAATTTGCTTGAACTGCGGACATACATTATCACACAATTTCAGGGTGAGGCGAGGCGAGGCAGCCACTAACTACTAGCTGCACATCACCAGCAACCAAAACGAGTTGCAGCACATTTGCAAAGGTCCTCCCGAGAGTCATGTCTGATCTGATTAATCCAACAAGCACGTCTGCCGCAGTTAATTTGAATTAGCGCATCCAAGGTTTGAGTCTGAAGTCACAGTTCAGCCAGATGCAGGGCATTACATGACATGTGTGACCTGCAGATACCCAAGTCAAAGGAGGCATGTTTATAAAGTCACCCCTCCAGTTCAACCAGGCAAGGATCGCTGTTCATCGTAAATGTTGCCCTGTGGCGCTGGATATGGTTTCTGTTACAGCATACCATGAGTTCGTAGAAAATGATTTGGCTTATGAAATTGAACGACTACATTTCTGTAACACAACCTTCTTGAAGATGAACCGGAAAGTCGTGTTTGGCAAAAAAACAGACACACGCATACCGAGTTTTAATTACATTTCAGGGCAACATTTAATTTGTTTACTTCAAAATTAACCCTAACCAGTCCCAAACATCTAGCACGAAACTCTTTAAACAAATTTTTATTCCTAAACCGTAACCTTTACGTCTAACCATTTAACCATTTAACCTTGACCCTAAACTTACACCCAAAACCTAACCATAAGCTTACAGACATTTTGATGTTTGTACCCACTATGCATTCGCCAAAACTCCACTTCGGTGAATTCTGGTGCAAAAAGGTAGAGAAACAAGTCCACACACAAACAGACACACAGGCTGGCTGTGAACTGGTAGATTTCTGAAGTTTTGTATAACTTTTTTTCTGTTGTAGCAGCTGTTTTTACTAATCCTGTTTGAAGAGGTAAGCCAGTGAACCATGTTGACCTTAGGAACTGACTTCCCATTTTATTATTTTATATCATCCCAAGCATTTATTATGGGCAGTAAAATACACTAATAAGGATTGTATACGACATGCAATGCACCCCAAACCAGCAAAAACAACATACATTCATTTAAATTGTAGTTAGACAAATCAACAATATTGTGCCATGAGTGTTGCCTATGCATATTAACCTCCAACAGCAGAACTCCCCAGGCCCCTCAGGTTATCACCCCTTTTCTCGCTTTCTCTGTGAGTGGTTGTTTGTTTCTGCTTGTGTGTGTGTTTGTGTGAGAGAGTGCATATAAGAGTGTGATCACACAAGCATACTAATGTGCTGCCACTGAGTGTGAGTATTTCCAGTAAAAAGCTCCTGACTGTCCAACTAATATGTGAGTCCAATGTGATCTCACCATTTCACATGGGAATTTCATGTATTTTGGACAAGCGTCTAACTTAGACTGTGCGGTTTCGGGAAGCAAAACAGTTCAGACGCTAACTTAGATTAGATATGGTTAGAGCTAGAACACGAACACAGACTTGTTGCTCAAATGTAGCCTGAAATTGATTTGCAATGAACAACAGTGCATTTTATTGGCACCCTTGCTCTTTCTTCAAATAAATCACAATTGTCTCTAAAAATCTTTTTAAGTTTACCTACACATTAAAGAACTTGAAAAGCAGTATGAACACTAATACACTTCTGTATGTATTGTATTCTCTTTATTGAATAGAAACCTGCTTAACTGCTATGCAAAACCCAGTGTAATAAATGGAATGTGTTAGACTAGGCCCGAATTGCCAGGGATTGGAGAAGACCCAGGTCAGTATGCTCTGTTCTTAGACGTGATTATGGCCACAACTGAAGTTGTCAGGCCCTAACCTAACTTATCTATGACCCAGCTACAGATGGCTCCAATGTGAAGTTGCTTGTGTCTCTGTTTCTCCCATTTGGGGTAGCTCAGATCAGGAAGTCTGTTAACTCTGACCCAGAACATTGGTTGCCATGCCAGTGTAGGGTCCCATCTTGTGTTCCTATTTGTATGACGACTGGTTTTCTTGTATGTATCTTGAGCAAAAGAGATCATGTTTTTGGAGCTGACAAGTAGGGGTATAAAAAGGGGAATGCAGTAATGTATAATCACTACTCTGTTGGTCTCTGTACTTGATTGTTCCTGTGCATCCGAGAAATTCAACTTGAAGTAATCAACTGTTATTTGAACGACTGAATAGTTTCTTTCTTAAGACATTGTGAAAATGTTCAATCTTCCACCGAATCCGTAGCATTGGATAAGCTTCCTGCACCTCCACACTGACAGTTTGGCCCACTCTTTTTGTTCAAACTGCTCCAGTTCTCCCAGATTTGAAGGGTACCTGCTGTTTTCAGATCTCTCAAAAAAAAATAAAGATTTTGTTCTGGATTGATTGCTGGCCACTTCAGAACTGTCCAGCATTTTGTCTTGAACATTCATTTGTGTTTTTTCAGGTCAAGTGTTTTTGCTTGGTTAAGTGTTTTTGCTGGGTCATGTGTTTTCGGGTTCATTGTCTAGCTGGAACACCCATGATTTTTGATGGAGAACCAGCTTTCTCACAAAGGGATTAACACTGTGCCCCAAAATGTCTTGGTATTCTCCTGATTTCCTGATGCCATGCACATGTTCAAGGCACCCAGTACCATGTGTCTGGTCAGCTTCAATCTGTGTGGCAGATAATTAAGGTGCTTTCACTAACAGTCAATCATTTTCTGTAATTTTCTGTTGAGTTTTTTACTTCAACTACATCCGGGGAGATTGGGATACAAGGGCCTAAAACGTTTTAACAACATGATCTATTGTGGAAACGGTAAGGTTTCTGGGAATGGACTTGTTGCCTTGTGATTGTCCATGCTTTTCTACAGTTGTGTATCTGACCAGAGTTCAACATTAATGATGTCCCACTGGCCGGGGCCAGTAAGACCTTAAGTCTGGTCAGTAGACAAAGACATTCACTGGCTCAATTTCCCCATTTAAATTCATAGTATAAAAAAATGTGGTTGTCATCTTTGTCACTCTACCCACTTGTCCTCGCATTAAAAGGCGTCTGTGACGCTCATTCTCACCCTCCGTGCGGTACAGTAACTGTGGCGTCTTTTTGACTAATGATATTAGATTGCTCATCTGTTTTGTCCAATCATATTTCATTGAACATTCTAGAGCAGGACCCAAATATGATAGAGCAGGGCCCAAAGTAAGAAGCAAGCTAGCTAACAGTCACAACACAATAGCAACCATGGATTAGCGTCATGCAGGTAACATTAGAGATTCAGCAGCAACAATAAGACCTCCAGATTTCATATTTTGCCTACAAAATAAAAGTCTGTGGTGTGTTGTGTATATTGTGTAGGGCCTACATTTTCAAAGGAAAAACTAACTGGGGTAAAACATAAATTAAACAAATTACTATTTAAATAATACTATATAAGGTAAAGAATATTATAAGATGGAGCACGTTGAGAAATGGTTAAAGCTTAAGTAAGTTAATGTAGAGAACATTTCTAATATAAAAAAAACTGATTTTTGATGTTATTGTTGTTAATTTGCTTTTGCTCGTTTGTTTTGGAGAAGGTTTTGGTTTTACAGTTGTGCTCATTAGTTTGCATACCCTGTCAGAAAGGTAAAATTTTGGCATTGATTTTGAAAATATGACTGATCATGCAAAAACTATATTTTCTTTAAGGATATTGATCATATGAAGCCATTTATTATCACATAGTTGTTTGGCACCTTTTTAAATCATAATGATAACAGAAATCACCCAAATGGCCCTGATCAAAATGTTACATAACCTTGAATGTTTGGCCTTGTTACAGACACACAAGGTGACACGAACTGGTGAAAATGGCAATTAAAGATCAATTTCCCAGACCTGTGACCTTTTAAATTGCAATTAGTGTCTGTGTATAAATGGTCAATGTGTTTGTGAGCTCTTATGTGGATGCACTAAGCAGGCAATATACTGAGCCATGGGGAGCAGAAAAGAACAGTCAAAAGACCTGCATAACAAGGTAATGGGACTTTATAAAGATGGAAAAGGATATGAAAATATATCCAAAACCTTGCAAATGCCAGTCGGTACTGTTCAGTCACTTATTAAGAAGCGATATCTTGATACCAAGCCAAGGTCAGGTAGACCAAGAAAGATTTTAGCCAAAACTGCCAGAAGAATTGTACGGGATACAAAGAAAAACCCACAGGTAACCTCAGGAGAAATACAGGCTGCTCTGGAAAAAGACGGTGTGGTTGTTTCAAGGAGCACAATACGACGATACTTGAACAAAAATGAGCTACATGGTCATGTTGCCAGAAAGAATCCAATGCCAATGCCAATGCCACAAAAAAGCCTAGTTACAATATGCCCGACAACACCTTGACACACCTCACAGCTTCTGGCACACTGTAATTATTAGTGACGAGACCAAAATAGAGCTTTATGGTCAAAACCATAAGCATTATGTTTTCGAAGAGGGGTCAACAAGACCTTTGGTGAACAGCATACATTCTGCACTGTGAAGTATGGTGATGGGTCACTGATGTTTTGGGGGGGTGTGAGCCCTAAAGGCATGGGGAATCTTGTGAAAATGTATCACAAGATGAATGTAGCATGTTATCAGAAAATAGTGGCAGACAATTTGCGTTCTTCTGCACGAAAGCAGTGCATGGGACATTCCAGTACAACAATGCACAAGGCCAAGTTGACCCTCCAGTGGTTACAGCAGAAAAAAGGTGAAGGTTCTGGAGTGACCATCACAGTCTCCTGACCTTAATATCATCAAGCCTCTCTGGGGAGATCTCAAATGTGCGGTTCATGCAAGACCAATCAATCAATCAAAATGTATTTATAAAGCGCTTTTTACAACAGCAGTTGTCACAAAGTGCTTTACAGAGACACCCGGCCTTAAACCCCAAGGAGCAAACAACAGCAGTGTTGAATTTCAGTGGCTAGGAAAAACTCCCTAAGAAGGTCGAATTTTAGGAAGAAACCTAGAGAGGACCCAGGCTCAGAGGGGTGACCAGTCCTCTTCTGGCTGTGCCGGGTGAGATATTAAGAGTCCAATTGGAATAATAAATACATTTCTCTTGGCTAAATCCAGAGTATATTCGATTTTAGACTAGGTCAGAAGTATGACCAGGTGGACAAGGACAGGAACAGCAACGGTCCCCCCAAACCAGGTAATCCGCAGGTGTGGACCAGGACCTCATCTCCTTCTAAAATTTAAAATTGGAGGAAACTGAGAAAAGTTAGTAGTACATCCCTCATGTCCCCCAGCACAATAATATAGCAGCGTAACACCTTGGAAACTGAACTGAAGACGACCAAAGACTTTGCATGACCTGGAGGCATTTTGCCAAGACGAATGGGCAGCTATACCACCTGCCAGAATTCAGGGCTTCATAGACAACTATTACAAAAGACATGCTGTCATTGATGAACAGGGGTCAGTAAACATTTTTACTTTGCTGCCATGTTTTGTTTTATGATTGTGCCATTCTCTTATGACTTACAGTGGAATGTGAATCCCATAAGAAATAGAAGTGTTTTGCCTGCTCACTCTTTTTTTCTGTACAAATGGTACATATATTATAAATTATCCAAGGGTATGTAAACGTTTGAGCACAACTGTAAATCTGGAAGGCAATTCATGAACAGTTTTAGAGAATGGTTAATTGAGGGGGAGTCGGCTACTTAGGTTATTAGGGAATTATGTTAAATAAGTATTGTCAAATAATGTTAAAATATTTGATAAGGAAGAGATGCTGGTGTTAAGGGATGATGTTAATGCAATACATAAACATGTTTGTAGCAACACATAGAAAAAGAAAGCTTTCTGAGAATTGGAGGTTTGGAGATAAAGGAGTTTCAAGTGGCTGGTTACAGTATGATGCTGAGGCTGTGGTGAAGAGTCGTTCCAGTATGCTGTGTGGCCAGTATGCTAAAGATAAAAGCAGAAACCACTAATTTGTCATCAGAAATAAAAATATTGTATTCAACATACCTAATAATCTGTAAAAGTAAAAATACAGTCCTGGCCAGTAGATATCAGACTAATAAGGTTTAAAATTATTCAGATAAATCAAAATGATACATATGTGAATACCAACAATTTTAATGCTGAATTTTTTGGAATAAAATGCATGGGTGCCATTACTTTTGTCCACAATTGTATTTATTCATCCCTTAATTGAGCAGCAAAGATAATTACCCAAAACACACTGACATAGTTACTAAGTAGTATTTGAAGGCCAAAATGTACATGTGCACACACAAACATTCTGTGGTTTCAATCAGGTTGAATATCCATCCCCAGCCCACCCATTTGGTGGCAAGAGAGAAAACAGATCTTGTTTAATTGACAGAAACGGACACATATATACACCCACACTATAATGATATTTTATGATTACATCTCTGTCAAAGTTACCAAGTAAGAAACAGTTCTGGTGGATATTAGGATTTGTAAGCAAGGCATCATGCCATGTAAGCAAGACATCTTTTCCTCAGCCTAATCAATGACTAATGCTGCTTCCTCGCCATTCGTGGCATTTACTGGATGGAAGACGGGGTGGTCATGCTGTGTGGATTAGACACACAAAAGTTTGTTTTTCTATCCTTGCCAGGACCAGAAAACCCTCTCCCCAAAACATAAACCTAACATTACCCTAGTCAAAAAAATCCTTTTTTTCTTTCAGGATTTGGAACCATCCTATAGGAACATTATATGATTTGTTCCAATACAAATCTAAGGATACAAAAAAAGCTCAAAAGGAATCCCACTGGATTTGTAAATTATAAAAATACTATGCGGTTACTTTTACCAACAGTTTGAGTGATGCCAATATCCAGAGCGGCTTGCTTCTGCCAGGTGTTGTAATACACATACTGGAGAGAAAGAGACCTTCTTGTGTAATTGCTCTCCTTCTCTCTCACACACAATTACCTTTGTCACATTTAGAAATCTAAATTAGGAATGCAACCAAGCACAGAACCAATGTGCCTACAGGGCCATATGCGAACAGCAATGAGCTCAAAACCACTGAAGCGGAAAGACAACATTTTAGGGATACAAACAACCTTAATAGATAAGCATGGACACACTGACACTCGTCACCATCTATATCAATCGATCCAGCACAAAAATATGACCAATGAACAGACCAGCACCACAAAGGCAGGATGATAAAATATGCTTTCACTCACCAAGGCTGAGGGCTCACTTGAAGAGAAAGGTGGCACGGCGGTTCTTCCTCTGGGCAAACTTTCGATGACTTTGGGAATGAAGTCATGTAGCTGCTGAATCAGCTGGCTTTTGATGGACAACATGGCCAATGCGTTGCGTCGCGGCTGTCCCATGGTATTGCGATTGAAGGTTTTTACCCTCTTCAAGGTGTAAAAGTTCCTCTCTGACTCAGATGTCGTCATAGGTGTTGTTATGATCATTTTCAACAGAGTGACGGTCTCAGCAAAAGCCTCTAGGTTGTTCTCATGGATGGATCTTAACAGAGACAGGGCCGTCTTACCAGTGTGAAGCTCTGTGTGGCGATACAGAGCGGTCAGATCAGACTTAAACTTTT
Organism: Esox lucius; assembly: GCF_011004845.1. Lineage (NCBI taxonomy): Eukaryota > Metazoa > Chordata > Actinopteri > Esociformes > Esocidae > Esox > Esox lucius. Next base: position 10,149,390 of record NC_047569.1, on the reverse strand, counting down.
CCTAGTTTCCTAGAGGCCATAGTTTCACCACACAGTCAAGCTCAGATGTAGGGAATGACAGGAAAAATTGTGTTGATTACTCGTAGGCCTGGCTCGTCTGTTCCATCATGAATGGTGGCAGCACATTCATCAGTTTGCTTCTGCATATTCTGGACGTTCTCCTTGAAACGGGTGATGGCACTGCTAATCCCAGATGCATCAATGCTCCGTTTTTGCAGAGTGTTGTATAAAACATAAACCTCTGGTATACGGAAAACAAAACATTTCCAGCAGCTGCCGAAAGGCTCATCCCATCCTGGTTGTGTGCGTATGTCCTCCATTCACAGGAGCAGCGCAGTGCGGTTTTCCCAAACTGCATTGACAGTTCTACTTTTAAAGTTCCATCGTACAGCAGGTGCCCTTGGAATGTGTCTCTGTGTTGCCTCAGCATGTGCCGCAACACGTTTTGCAGTGCCAGAGAAAAAGGTGTCAAAAGCAGTTAAATCTGCAAAAAACACCTTCAGGATGCTCATCCTTGCTGAACAAAGTTGCTGCAAGGTCAGGTTCAGCTGGTGAACATAGCAGTAAACAAACTGGGCATGTGGGTATGTCTCTTTCATTAGTGTCTGTAGCCCTCGGATGTTTCCACTCATTACAGCCGCACCATCATAAGTCTGAGTGATCAGCTTTTCTCCCAGCTTCAATGGATCCAGCACACCCTTGATGCTATTAGCGAGGCAGAGTCCAGTTTTATCTTTGACTTCCACAAACTCCAAAAACCTCTCTGTCACTGTATTGTCATGGTACACATCTCCCTCACATACAGTCTCGAAAATGCCAGGATTCAGCGAGTCCACCAACTCGTTGTGCGGTTTCACATTTTCCACACAGTTTAATACGTTATGATCCGACTGAGAACATACCTGTTTTCCTCCACCTATTTGTCATGCTGCTCAATGGAGCGCCTGTATGCACTGTCAACTTGGGCTGCAACATTTACCCTTCCAAGTAAGCCCAATTTCACAGCATTGTCCAGATGACTCCCACTGCTCTCATGTTTTGCAATCCTCTCAGAAAGATGTTTCAAATCTTTGTAACCTGTCCTCGACCAAGTACCATCTCCACCAAATAGCAGACATGGAAAACAGAAGAGTGCCTTCTTTTGTATATTAACCGTTAGCCACTTTTTCTTCAAAAACCACTCCACGTTAAACCTGCCGTTACTTTTACCAACAGTTTGAGTGATGCCAATATCCCGTGGCTGATGGGCACCAAGTTGTTTTTCTTCAAGTTTTCCTCCAAATTAAGTGTTTCAAACTCGGTGCTCGAGTATGAAATCCACGTTATTAATTTTCTCAAGTTATCTGGTGTTTGTGAAGCTAACAATCTAGCTAAGACAATATACCCTCCTTGCTCTTCTTGCCGACTAATGTTGGTGCCAGACAGTCAGACAGCCAATCAGGTCTGAAATATGAAACTTTTCATCAAATTAATGTGATCTACATTGATCACACTAACATTGTGAGCATGTGTATTCATATTTTCACACGTACAAAGTACATTGCATGGTGAGAGAGGGGCTAGCCCCACATTCACGCTTAGCCTATGGCCTACTACTGTGAACTCGAATCGGCAGAACGCAGTCTGAAGCAGCAAGGCAGGGACCAATGAACATGAAATTAAAGCCTAACACAAATGATATGCAATTTAGGAAGATGCTATATTCGTAGATAATATATTATAGGAAGTCATCTTTGAGAAATAAAAATAACAATTTTGTTGCAGTTCTTTCTGTTGACAACAGGTGGGGCTGTGCCCCACCTGCCCCTAATGACAAGTCGACAGTGCACATGGCATGGGTGACTGGCACATCTGTGAAGGCAACATTATTGCTGAACAATATATACAGATTTTGGAGCAACATACACTGCCACCCAGACAACATATTCTTCAGGGAACACCTTGCATATTTCAGCAAGACAATGCCAAACCAGATGCTGCATGTATTACAACAGCATGGCTCTGTAGCAAAAGAGCACATGTGCTAAACTGGCTTGCCAGCAGTGTCACCCACTGAAAACATTTGGCGCATTATAAAATAAAAAATACGACAAAGGAGACCCTGAACTATAGCAAGCAAGAATGTGAAAACATTTCATTTTCAAAACTACAGCAACTAGTCTCCTCAGAATGCTTACTGAGTATTGTTAAAAGAGGTGATGCAACACAGTAATAAATATGCCCCTGTCTCAAAATGTTTTAAACCTGTTGCTGGCATCAAATTTAAAATGGCCATGTATTGTTTCCAAAACAATAACAATTCTCAGATTCAAAATTTGATATGTTGTCTTTGTACACTTTTCAATTAAATGTAGGGATAAACGGTTTGCACATTATTGCATTCTGTTTATTTGCATTTTACGCAGCATCCCACTTTTTTTCCTAAATCAGTAACACAAATTTAAACACACATTTTTACCCCAAACCTAACCTCTAGGCCAGAAAAAGTATTTTTCCTACAGTAGAGACTGGCTAATGATGTACAGTAGATAATGATTTGTCAGATTTCACCTGTAAGAACTTTGGGTTTCCACCTGAATTGTTAGACTTGGGTCACACATACCTAACGGGTGGGGAAGGTTCAAGTAACAGAACCAAAAACCAGAAAAGAACAAACGTTCTGAACTAGGAAGGTAGGTGATCTCTAGTGTTCTGGTACTGAACTGTTATATCAAAAGCATGGGACCGGTTTACAACGCTCCACCAAAATTATATAAATCACTTATACAAAGTATTCAACCCTGGATACACACACACAGACACACAGCTGAAATTATTTAAAACTAAGGCCATATCTGATTAAATGGACAGATGATGTGCAGCTCCAAAATAGACACAGGACATACTGGAATGTCACCAGGGTTTATATTTAACCTTAACTTCCCCCTAAACTAAACCCAGTGTGGATAACATCGCTTGTGTCCATCAAGATTTCTGTTACAGATTCAAATGACTGTGTTTTCCCTGGGTTAATATTAAAAAAGCATACAAAAATTATATTACGTTTTACCATCTTTGGAACCATGATCTCCCCCTAAGGTAACACAATTAGGGATCGTTAAAGGGAACATGATGTTGAGTGACTGGAAAGAGGAAAAGAGCGGATCTGATGCCTGTGGGAGTACTTTGCTTGAGTATTCTGGGACGTAGGTCTGATCTAAGCCAGCTAAGTGCAATATCAGTGCATCTGATGTCATGAGCAGACAGCCTTGTCATCAGCAATGTAGCTCAATATCAAGTCTTCAGCTTCCTGTGTCTAGTGAAAAACTGCTGTCTTAAAGCTCCTGTCTTTTAGATTCAACGGTGCTCCAAAAAGGGTTGGGAATTGCCAGGGACCTAACAATCCGATATTGGATCCCTGTATGTAGGGTTCATTAAAATATGTATAGCAAAATGTGATTCTCACAGTTATCAACACTGTGTTCATATTGCGTTACAATGTTCGAAACTACCGAGTCATGGGAAACAACTCGCTCTTAAAATATTTAAAGTGATGTCGCACAAGATATGATTTTAAAGATAGAGCACAAGACATGAAGGAATTAAACTAGAGATAAACTAGAAAAACAATACTTTGATATAATTATCAAAACAATACACAGTAACATTAAAATCCAGATCTTTAATTCTATCAGTAGTCTTTTGGCACTTCTGCCATAAACAAGAAAACACTCTAGTGCACTTTTCAAGGCTTGTGCAGATACATCTGTCGCCATGGCCAATGTTGTCATGGTTTTACAAGGCTGGGGGGAAGTGAATGTTAGTGGAAGAAGAATCAGCTAACTGCAGAGACATGCAGCATTGTTTTCTCTAGCCTCAGAGGAGCAATATTAATGGATTTTATACTTCTCACCAGGTCTCAAATCACTTTATGTTGTATGTGAGGATGTCAATAAATTCATTAGTTTGTACCAACCTATTCAGACCACCCCTCTCTCAGAGAGATTGAACATTGAATGCAACCTTCTCTTCAATGATCTATGTCAACATTTTCGGTGCCAGTGTATTCTGAAAGGGCCCACAGAACCCTTACTAATGTCTGACGTCGGTCTGACCCAACAGGATCATGACGGGAAATGATGTGCGATGAAGAAATAACAGTTAAAATGCTGGCCATCACGAAATATGAACAAACTGGTGTAGGTATAGGCACACACGTATATGTAGGTTTTACTATCAAGGTAAGGACAGGCAATTCAGTGCCTTTAAAATGAACTATTTCAACTAACCCCAACTTCTGAACCATAAACTAATCCCGTAAAACATAAATGTAACCCTTATGCCTAAATGTAACCCAAACCCGAATACCCGAATTTAAGTCTGATCCTAACCCTGAATTTAACGCCAAGTCAGATAAAGCTTCTTATAAAAATGGATGAACGGACAAATTTGCTCGATTAGCATGAGTTTCCTTATTTTATAATTTTGCTTATATCTCAGACGGTGAAACAGGGACGCACACACTCACCGCATTCAGCTGCAGTAAGCTGTGAAGTAATTTTATAGATAACAGTAATGGGTTCGATTTCCACTTAATCTTATCACTTCAGCTTCTTAATCTTTCACACTTCCTCTATTAATTAATACAAAAATCAAATATATACATATTACAGAAAATATTAAATAAATAAAATTGACAGAAGATAGAACTAGATGTATAGAGTGCTGTAAAATGGACGGTCAAAACTCATTGAGAGTTAGAGCTTAATATGTCACATGAAAAACGTAGATCAGAAATTATTTAATCTAAACAGATCTCCGAGAAACGATTGGCTTTGTCAAGTACGCAGCTCTAAATAAAGGGCACATCCAAAACAAGAGTTTTAGGAGCTCAGTAAGAATCTCAAACGTACAGCAATTCAACATGATTCAACGAAGGTTGTTGAATAGTAATAATAACGTAATATCATTAGTACCTAACTTTGTTGCCACTCCGGGTGGATAAAAAATAGACTGGCTATTAAGAACTCAAGTTAAGCACAGTGCCCACGAACAGAAAGCTAGTAGTCGTGACTTTCGCAGTGGCAAAGTATTTCAAATGTTCGAGTTCTCTGCAAAAAAAAGTTACATTTTAACACCTCTGCGTCAGCAACATACAGTCAATTTAATCTGCCGAGAAGTGAGGTCCAACCCTGAGCAGGTGGCTGATTTACTCGTGTTCATAGCCTACAGAAATGTTTTGCATTGCCTACCTTTAATATAGAGAAGTAATAAGCAAGCCAGTCAATGGAGGTCCTTCATCGCCTGATTTTGATGTTTTTGTACGGTATGAAATAGCATTATTCCGCTGTAAGGGTTTTTATTCCGGTACCATTCGTCTGCAAGATTCGTCTGAAAGTGCTCCGCTTGTCAGACGATTCTTCTCACGAACGCGCATACTTCAACTATACGCGCCTCACCATTGCGTCCGCACGTAAAAGTAGGGGGAGGTGGACGCAGGAGAATGAAGGTGGACCTTTTGGGAGCTTCTCTGTCACAGGATACTTGCAATGGCTGTGTTACCATGTTGTAACAGAATTAATACAGGAAATATTGTGGAAAGTCACCTTGCCAAGGTTTATTGCCTTCGTTATGAAGTTGGTCAATAGCCTACTGTGGCCCGCCTGCTGTTTAGAATCCGGTGGCCTTGAAATAGCCTTATAAACACCTTAAATATAATTATATACTGGGCGATTCGAATCCTGAAACCGATTGGCCTGGCGTGTGAGACCTATACCACGGATATGACATCACATTGCTTTTTTACTGCTCTAATTATTTTGTATTATCTCTGGCGTTTTGTGATAGACTATATTCCAAAATACCAATGTGTTATGGCACTATCATTAAAGTGACCATATGCAATATTTTTACTTTACTACCAGAATCAGAATGAGAGTTTTATTGCCCAGTACGTTTTACAACAATCTAAGAATTTGTTCTGGTCCGTTAGTGAAGCAATCTTGTACAAAAGAAATAAAAACAAATAAGATTAGTGGACTAACTATAAAAACAGTAGACTGAGCATTAATAAATTACAAAAAAATATGTTAAGTTCAAAAATTGCCCAGATTAGGGTTGTATGTATGTGGGGAGGGGTTATAGATTTGTCCAGTTGAGGGTTGCATGGATATGTGGGGAGGGGTTATAGTCAGTTGGGCTCCAAAACTGTTCTTGTGGCGATAGATCTCAACCTTATGCCTGAGGGGGGAGTTCTGGATAGTCCATTTCCAATGTGAGAGGGATCAGACCCAATCTTTCCCTCTCGCCTCCACGTCCTGGAGGTGTGTATGTCTTGTAGAGATGACAGATTGCAGCCAATTCCCCTCTCTGCAGAGCGGATGATGCCTGCCCTTGTCCTTGGCAGTGACTGCAGCAGCGTACCAGACTGTGATGGAGGAGGTCAGGATGGACTCTATGATGGCAGTGTAGAAGTGCACCATTATGGTCTTTGGCAGGTTGAACTTCTTCAGCTGCTGCAGGAAGAACATCCAGGACACCAGATGGTCAATCTCACACCTGTAGGCGGACTCGTCTCCATCAGAAATAAGTCAGGTAAGGGTGCTGTCCGCTAGGATCACAATACATTCGGGGCTCAGCCCACCCAGCTGCCCCACCCAGGACAGAAAGAACAGGGTTTTGAAAGTACATGCGGAAAATGTCGATGTACACACTAGCGGGCAACACGTCTACATTGTCATAACGCGCGATCGGAATCATAGATGAATCCAAGGGGCATGTGCTGAATCTGAAAAAGAGCTGTCAGCTCATTCAGACGGACAATGTGTTGGAGACACACACATACAAACATTTAAAATACGATGCATGTCCATCGGAGTTAGTGACGCGCTTAAATGCTGGAGGATGAAGTGAGGAGCCATGTTGACCGCGTTGTCCCCAGACCTGTTGGCTCTGTAGGCTAACTGCAGTGGGTCCAGTAGAGGGTCGGTGATGGTCTTGAGGTGGTAGAGTGCTCAAATAACTTCATAACCTCATAGGTCAGGCAGGGCGTTGGGTTGTTAAATCCTGTGATCCTTGGATTCTTGGGGACTGGGATGATGATGGAGGACTTGAAACAGGCCAGTATGTAAACACAGCAGAGAGCTGATCTGCACAGTGTTTAAGGGTGGATGGGGAGACACCGTCAGGCCCTGCTGCTTTTCAGGGGTTCTGTCTCTTGAATAGTCTGTTAAAGTCCCCCTCCAAGGTTGAAAGTTCCATGGTAGTGGCAGAGGTGGGGATGATTGGGATGGGTGGATATGAATGAGCCCCGATGCTGGGGGTTGGTGTTGATGGCTGGACACACAGGGAGAAAGTATGTTGTCAGGGATGCCCTTTTGTCTGCAGTAGAATCTGCAGTAGAACTCATTCAGGTCATTGGCAAGTTGCAGCTCATTAATGGTGTAGTGGGATTTAGGCTTCTAGTTGGTAATCTGTTGGAGGCCTAGAATTGTTGCTTTAGTTTCTCTCCATACAGGTGCTTGGCTTCCTTCACTGCCTTACCAAAGCTGTATTTAGCCTCTCTGTACCTGTGTCTGTCCCCGCTTCTGAACGCCTCCTCCTTTTCCAAACGCAGGTATCTGAGTTTAGCTGTGAACCAGTGTTTGTCGTTGTTGTACCTCACCCGGTCCGTGTGGGTATGCAGCCGTCCTCACAGAAGCTGATGCATGAGGTCACAGCATCAGTGCACTCATCCAGACTGAAAATGTCCCAATCAGTGTATTCCAGATATGCACTCAGAGCCTCGGTTGCTTCACTGCTCCACATCTCTGACCTTCAAACAACAGGCGTAGAAGTTTTAGTTTCTGCCTGTATGTGGGTATTAGATTGACCATGATGTGGTCTGAGAGTCCTAGAGCAGCGCAGGGCACAGCATGATAGGCATTATTGATTGTAGTGTCGCAGTGATCCAAAGTGTTTGCTTCTCTGGTCGGGATTTTTATGAACTGTTTATATTTCGGGAGTTTGCCAAGAACAATAACTAAGGAGTCTGGGTGTGACCACTCTGCCTGTAGAATATGTTCTTCCAGCTGCTGTTGTGTTTTGTGCATGTTGGCTGACGGTGGTTTGTAAACACTGACCAGGATAAATTATGAGAATTCCCTCAGGCTGCAGAAAGGTCTGCCGTTGATAAAAAATAATTCCAGGAGAAAAGTACTGTAGTATGACTGTCACATCGTTGCTCCAGCTGTTGTCAATGTAGAAACATATTGTTTTGCCAGAGAAAAATGTACTAGCATAAATTCAAGCAAAAATTGACAGGTAGACCTCATTTCATGCAATTAATGTTCAAGTTACTGTTTCAAATATCATTTTTCTACAAAATTGTTCGGAGTGTCTGATATATCCCCCATTTTAAAACATCCTGCTGGTCCGCTCTGGTGGCACCAGGAAGCTTTTCATTGGGGGAGCTAGGAGAGGGCTAAGTCAAGGTCAGGGGTTGCTGATCACCGGGGATGTGCGGTTTAATGACACACCTCCGCGTCCACGTGTACCTGAATGATTTCTGGGGGTGCTGATGTGGGGGCTAGGCTGATACTTGAGGGTGCTTTAGTCCCATCTCTGCCCGTTCTGGCACCACCAATGGTTGTAAATAAACAATAAAAAGTTGTGTTACTGTTTAAATTCAGTGTTGTAAACGTTACAGGCAGGATTCTACACAGTGCCCTTTTAAACACCAACGTGAGCCAAACAACTAAAACATTTCCAGATCCTTCTGAAAATGTATTCATTTTCCAAGGAACTTTTTACCAGCAAAATAATTTCTATATAATATCATACACTTGTACTGCAAAGCTGAAAATGTCTCCTACACATTTGTCAGAGTTCTTTGTACACACCCTGCGATACGACAGGTCCCTTGCCTCTGTCATATCCTTACATGATATTTCCTGTCACTGCTGTGCAGGTCACACTCAGCTTACCCCCCCCCCAACACTCCGGTGACAACACACACACTTGCGTACCTGGCTGACGTCTCTGTTTTGATGTGGGCCCACCACCTCAAGCTTAACCTTGACAAGCACTGACTTTTTTCCAAAAACAAATTCATTGATTAGAATGCACTCACTACTAAGTTTGTTGTTGTTTCACCAAGCTTACTTAAAATGTATGCACTTACTGTAATGACTAAAATGTAAAATGTAAATTCAAATTGAAAAATGACAAGAACAAAAATGCTAATGCATTTAGTTTCCAGTCAGTGTGTCTATAAAAATTAAGAGTCAAATGTTTCAGATGTTACATAAATTAAGTTGATTGCCTGTAGCTTTGCAAAGTTAAAGCTTAAATTGTGATGGCACAAGTGTTGCCAATATTGTAGTGTACTGTAAGGGCCAGAGTCCAGGCGAGTGACGTGAAGGAACTGGTTTTCTAGGGGAGAATGACTGAGAAACAAAATCAACATTCCTTGGAATATAATGTCATACTGTTAGCCACTACATGTGGTGACACATGTACATTCAATACATTTCTTTTTCAGAGAGACCACTTTTTAAAGCTGATTCCCAGAGACTTTTGAGAAGGAAATAGAGACACTGCTCATCTTTACATAAAATAAAAAAACGCACATGGCTATTGGGGACCTTGCAGGTACATTGTTCATGCCAATTTTCCTGCAATTTTGGATGTAGCAAGAATGATAGGGGAACAAAAATCTGATGAGCAAACATTTGGCTGGATTTGAAGATCGTTTTTTTAAATGGTGAAAAAAGGCAGAAGGATTGTCAAACCAACACATTAGTTCACATTCTTATTTTATTGGATACACACCTGAATACTAAATGAGGTGCCCTTAATACATACAGATACTAGAATGTACTGTATCTTGTTTTCTTTAGTGTGTAGTTGATGAGGCCAGAGTACTGACACACATTTTCTGATAAATGAGATAGGGGGTTAGATCTAGAAATGACAGGGGGTTAGATCTCGAAATGAGATAGGGGGTTAGATCTAGAAATGAAGTTATGAAAACAAGAAAAAGAGTGTACAAGTATGTTGGATGTGCCCCATGCATAGAAACACTTTAAAAAGTTTCTCCTTTCTAATGTATACATTTGTTACAAAAGAGTTGATTTCTGATAAGGATGCATGAATTATTTATTTGTTTATTTGACATTTGTTTATTTCCACTGCAACATAGTTTCAGATCCGACCCACTGCAACACGGGTTCAGATCCGACCCACTGCAACAAATTGGTTCGGGTCTCACCTACTGTTCTTTCAGCAAGAGCTGTTTCCTCTATCTTTCACCCATTTCCTGTCCAATAAAGCATAACATTGCTTTATTGATAGTGGAGAGAATGTGTAATAGTGTGCACTAAAATAGCAGGGGGTCAATGAGAGGGATCTGTGTTTAAAATGTACACATGTTTATTTAGAAAAATATGAGACCAGAGGAGTGCGAAAATCCAGTATGCATACATCAACTGTGAAAAGAACTATGCTTTCCTAAGTCCTGTCCAAATATTGTCTTTAATTTGTGCCAAAATCCAGGGTTATTCAGATACACGAAAGCTGCTTGAAAGGCTAGGCGTCTTCAATCTAACTATACTCTGAACTTACTAAGTAAATCAGAGCTGTCTGAGTAATAGATTTTTTTAAAGAACACAATGTGTCTGGCTTCTGGTCTGTATATTGAGATGGTTCACATTTCCATGTGTCTGTGAGTGAGTGATAGAGACAGAGAGAAAGAAAACAAACAGCTTGTGATGGCTGTTCCACAAACATGTATTGGTAGTTAATGTTGTGTGTACGTGCCTCTCTGTGTTGAAATGCAATATTGCCTAAAATTGATTATGCAACCAGAAGTGCTAAAAACAAGAAGTGGTAAGACATTCTAGTCTTTATGTTTCATCAAAAAAACAGTTGAATTAACTCTATAATGGTGGAATGGATTCTTCAAGGATTATGAGATGCATGTTTTTCTCTGCTCGATGTGAATGTTGGGGTTTTGCCATAGCAATCGTTTTTAAGATTAGGCCTACTTGTTTCATTGACCACAGGCCTGGGCCTGTTCAACTGCATTATTTTTTTTACCTCCACATTAGTTATGTAGAACTATGTAGACAGTAGCATAGATTCCATGGAAGATCTCACCAGCACCGGTAGAGTGAGTATTTATACATAGTAGAGTGGGGACGTTTCTGCCCAGACCAGCCCCTAAGGCTGAACTAAAAAGTGTTTGGTTGACTCAAAGGAAAAGCCAACCTCTGACAGTACTCCGAGTTAAATAGTATGTATGGAATGAGGTCACGGTTAGGGGAAGCGTTAAGCTTGGGATTAGAGTTTAAGCAATAACCACGAGAAAATGTTCACAAAGAGCATTAAGATTGTTTGATTCATTAGAAAGGGTGGAGCTTCATTTCAAACTATCACATTTAATTCTGCTTTAAGGGCAAAACCAGCTTCAAGGCATGTTTGAGCAAGTTAAACAACCGCATGCTTTCAATGATAGTTGGTTAAAGTGGCAGAATTGTTATAAATTGACTTGCAACCTATGACTAGGGCTGTGTTTTCTGGACCACTCTAGATGGGGGCTGAATAGGACTAACTGGGAGCACCAACTGGAGGCTTCACTGCCATATACCTAATATGTATATGAAGTTCTGAGGTCATTATCATTAGACATAACCCTTTTGATGCACAACATGGGTCAAAACTGACCTGACTGAGTTTTTATTTTTAATATCTTTGCAATAAATTAATTTCTTCATTCAGTATTCCAGGTATTCCCCAATTAATTGCTTTTGATCAGAACAAATAGTTGTTTTCATTTTTCCTTTCTTACTTTTTGAATAAAAATCATTTTTATATCACTACCCTTCTAATGCACAACATGGGTCAAAAATGACCCATATTCATTCCCTGTTATTTTATGAACAAGTTAGTGTTTCTTGCTATATCTTTGAAATAAATCTATTATAGTATTACATATTCCAGGTATTCATTAAATGTCTTCTACATAAATTATTTCTACATACCCTTTACCCATATGGGTAAGAAGTTACAGTAGCAACTGTTGGTCATATATATTCACTACGGAATTTGATAGGAACTTTTGATATTAGTAAATGTTTGCAATTAGGAACATTTACTATGGACAACAATTCATAAATCATATCATAGGTTGCAACGTCACAATGGACAACTTCTCCACCACTGTCCCTCTTACTGAGAAGCTCCTTAAGAATAATCTGACCATTGTGGGGACTCTTCATCAGAACAAGCCGGACATACCGCCTGTCATGAAGCCACCCAAATTTAATTTAATTGCTGTAGAATAGTTTAATTGCTCAGAATTTGAATTAAATGGCAAAATGAACATGGTAACCTATGTGCCAAAGAAGGGAAAGACTGTTGTACTCCTGAGCACCATGCATGATGACAAAAGGAGGAGTGGACACTGGATCAGATGGTTCGCACTTCTACATGTAAGCGGAGGACATAGAGGTGGCCCATGGTGCTCTGGTACAATGTGCTGGGTGTTGCCCTAGGTGCCATAGGAGGACATCAGGCAGGAGGGACAAGTGAAGAGGAAGAGGTGCAAGATCTGCCCAGCTGCCAAAGACAGAAGAGTCAGCTGGTGATCCCAGTGCACCAGGCCTGTCTGCAAGGAGCACAAACACATCGTTGTCATTTGTGAGGCATGTTAGCACTGAGATGGCAATTTGTGCTGTACCCAATTGCACTACAGTTCAATATCAGTGTTATCGGTTATCAGTGATATGTGTGTTATGTGTGACAATATATTTTACATATTTACTATTATTATTTTACATATTATTGTTTGGTCCAAATCACTGTTAAAATAAATATTTTAACAAAAACTATTCTTATAGTATGTCTTTATGCTTATAATCACACAAAGTTGATGTTGTAATTCAAAAACAATTTTCATAAAGTAAGAAAGGAAAAAATAAAATAAGGATTTGTGGTAATCAGAAATAAGATATTTATTGACTTCTTGGAATATTATATAATTAAATACATTTATTTCAAAAGATATAGTAAAGAAACACTCAGCCATGCATGAAATTACATAGGGAATGAATCCGGATCATTTTTGACCCATGTTGTGCATTAGAAGGGGTTTGCATAGCTTGTGCATCAAAGGGTTAACGGATATCTATTTATTATTATTCTGTTGGAGCGATTATCACTAGCATGTTTGTGGAAAGGTCAATGCTCCCTGGACTGTGTAAAAGTTTGATGTCTGCTAAACTCATACTACTGAGAGGTTTCTCTGTAGCAGTTTGGACGCTGGACTGTTGAACTCTGAACAACTGAGCATTTACACTGCTTTGAACTGCTTGCATAAGAAATGAAACAAGAAATCAAAAAACAACACAAGGACATAATTATTATTAGGCTGAATGAAAATACAAACCAAATTTACGACTGGTTTTGCGAACACAGATTAAGCCTAGTCTGGGACTGAATGAGTTCACTATAGAATTTACATGACGTGACAAAAAATGCCTGAAATTGTGCAAAGAAAGCATCTTTCTTATAACTGTTTCTCACATTCGTTTACATTCTCTAATACCTGGATAATCCATCAACATGACAGGTGTGGAATTCCAATCAACTCACATCCCGAACACCTCTTCCCACTATCCTTCAACAAATCATATACCCTGCCGCCTACTGCACAAGTGATAGGTTAGCAACCACAACATTCCCAAAATGTTCAACTAGGTTCTTGGTCTGTCGTAACCCCCAGAAACTCAAAGTTGATGCCAGAGATTCCAGACCCGAATCTGAGCAGGCTGGGGCATAGGGCAAAGCTATGAACCCGAGGGCCCTTGGAAGTTCTGACACTTGTTACGCGTCACATGAATAGGGCCCAGTGTTTTAAATGCACGGAGGTGTTAACAGTTACAGTAATCGGCAGAAATGTGAACACCAATATTTCTAGAGAGGTCATAGTTTTCTTCAGCTAATCAAAGGACAATAAAATCCATTCAAGGTACCAGTACCAGCCCTAGACTTTTCGGGGCCCTAATAAGAATTTGAGGCTCACTCAAATTCAGGGCTCATTAGCAGTCTTGGGACCCTGGCAGTCAGGGACCCTAAGCAGCCGCTTATGTTGCTTATGCCTGGGGCTGACCCTGCAAGGTAAAAATCTTGTATGATGTGAATCTCCACTGATCAAAAGCCTTTATCTAGGTTACAAGAGCAAAGGATGGTTCCCTTGCTATCTGGAGCAGGAATGACGAAGGATCAAAGGTCAAATTGGGCTTTAATTTGCTTCCAAATGTGGAATGTGCTATGTATGATGGGATTATGATTATAAAGTGACTTCTCATGGCGGTCTGGGTACATTAATACTGATTTAAAAGCAAGGGGTGGCAATCCTGCTGTAAGATTCTGAGGCGTCTTCAAGACAAAACGTTACATTGCGGATATGTGCAGCGCTTGGGAGAGCCACACTTCCCACCACTTTGGACTTTTAAAAGTGCTTTTCAACAATTCTTTGTGTTTTATAATAACAGATTAATCAATTACATACAGATGTTCTATCTAAGAAACTTAATTCAATAATTAATTGTGCGTGTGATCTGGTAGTCTGAAAAGAAAAGGCGTGATTGGCTAAAGCAGAGGGTCGCAAGGCTGACATGCTACCCTGTCCTTGAAAGGTCAGTGTTGGATAAATTAGAGCAACATACATTTTTTGGAGGTGTTTCCATGTAATTTTACTTTGTTGTGTGTCATTTATGACCTAAATGTTTCTTTGTCCTTCTCTGGGCTTGTAATCAACCAATCAAGATTGTGAACACACTGAAGTGAATGGTAATGGTGGGTGATCATGACATGTGTTAGCCGCTTGTAGGTCTAAGACAGCATGTTTCAGTGAATGTGTGCATAGGGTGTTGTTTGCATTGCTCAATTGTCCAGGAAGCCTGGAAGAGTATCTTAAGGAAGTGAAAGAAAGACAGACTTGTTTCTCAACGAGCTCCGCCCACACCCATGCAATTTCACTCTCTGCAGAAAAAACCCTGAACTCAGCGGTAGATAGAACAAAAGGACAAACAGCTCCGGGGAAAATTAAGAGACCACTGCACCTTTTTCTTTCCTTTCCAAAAAAGCTTTAAAGGAAAGTTTTGAGTGAGGAACAGAAGCGCTACATTTGCAGTGGTCTCTTAATTTGAACCCTTCTATTCCTCACTCAAAACCTTCCTTTTCGACTAGGAAAGAAAAAGGTTCAGTGGTCTCTTAATTTTCCCTGTAGCTGTATATCTGGGACACTTCATAATGTACATGCTTTTGTTGCTGCTTGCTCTTTGGGGTTTCAGGCCGAGTATCTATAAGAGCACTTTGTGACAACTGCTGATGTAAAATAGGCTTTACAGAATTTGATTGATTGATGTTAAGAATTTGTGGAAAAACATGTTGCCAAGTGCATGGTAAAAGGTTAGATAACATTAAGGTTAGATATTAAGTTTAAGATTAGTGGGGTAGGTATTAAAGTTAGGGTTATGTATCAGTTTCTGATAGTTAAGGTCATGATTTAGGTTTGGGAAAGGCTTAACAAAAGAATCTGCCCAACCACCACCACAGGCGCCCTACCAACTAAGAGTCTCATTTAATCTCAAAGCATACACCACTGGCCATACAACACAAAACATATCCCATAGTGGTGAGCCGATACAACGATTTAACGTTGAATCGCGATATTGTATTGATACGCTGATTTCTAGAATCGATATTGTGACTGCACAGAGTTAATGTGCTTCTTCTTGAGCCACTCCTTAGTTGCCTTGGCTGTGCGTTTTGAGTCATTATCATGCTGGAATACCCATCCATGACCCATTTTCAATGCCCTGGCTGAGAAGAAGTTCTCACCCAAGATTTGACGGTACATGGCCCCGTCCATCGTCCCTTTGATGCGGTGAAGTTGTCCTGTGCCCTTGGCAGAAAAACACCCCCAAGTTGAGTTGAGTTGATGCCAAAGACCTCGATTTTGGTCTCATCTGACCACAACACTTTCAGCCCGTTCTCTTCTGAATCATTCAGATGTTCATTGGCAAACTTCAGACAGGCCTGTACATGTGCTTTCTTGAGCGGAGGACCTTGCGGGTGCTGCAGGATTTCAGTCCTTCACGGTGTAGTGTGTTACCAATTTTTTTCTTGGAGACTATGGTCCCAGCTGCCTTGAGATCATTGAAAAGATCCTCACTTGCCGTTCTGGGCTGATTCCTTCCGTTCTCATGATCATTGCAACTCCACAAAGTGAGATCTTGCATGGAGCCCCAGACTGAGGGAGATTGACATTTCTTTTGTGTTTCTTCCATTTCGAATAATCACACCATCTGTTGTCACCTTCTCACCAAGCTGCTTGGCGATGGTCTTATAGCCCATCCCAGCCTTGTGCAGGTCTACAATTTTATCACTGATGTCCTTACACAGATCTCTGGTCTTGGCCATGGTGGAGAGTTTGGAATCTGATTGATTGCTTCTGTGGACAGGTGTCTTTTATACAGGTAACAAGCTGAGATTAGGAGCATTCGTTTAAGAGTGTGCTCCTAATCTCAGCTTGTTACCTGTATAAAAGACACCTGGGAGGCAGAAATCTTTCTGATTGAGAGTGGTTCAAGTACTTATTTCACTCATTATCTCATCTCATCTCCATCCGCTTATCCGGTATTGGGTCGCGGGGGCAGCAGCTCCAGCAGGGGACCCCAAACTTCCCTTTCCCGAGCCACATTTGCCAGCTCTGACTGGGGGATCCCGAGGCGTTCCCAGGCCAGTGTCGAAATATAATCTCTCCACCTGGTCCTGGGCCTACCCTGAGGTCTCCTCCCAGCTGGACGTGCCTGGAACACCTCCCTAGGGAGACGTCCTGGGGGCATCCTTACCAGATGCCCAAACCACCTCAACTGGCTCCTTTTGACGCAAAGGAGCAGCGGCTCTACTCCGAGTTCCTCACTGATGGCTGAGCTTCTCACCCTAAGGGAGAAGCCAGCCACCCTTCTGAGAAAACCCATTTCAGCCACTTGTACTCGAGATCTTGTTCTTTCGGTTTCACTACCCGCCAGCGTGAAACATTCTACCCCTCAATGCCAAAATCTACCCACATTTGGCAGGTGATGGATATACATTTTAAGCCCTAGCCACAGTCAATGAATTTTCTTTCACCATCAACCAAATGTGCTAAAAGCAACCACACCTTATGAGTGTTTCCAACTGTGCCCTCCCCACAACACTGAACATATTTTGATGTAATTCTGAAATAGCACACTTAGTTGAATTAGTCAACCAACAATCATGCACTTGATAAATGAAACAGTACCCCAGTTTATTGTTAAAACAAAACTTGGAATTTTCGGGTTTGGGGCAACTACTGCCAGATCCTCACAGGATGTCATTACAGTTGCAACGCCCCTCTAGCATGGTACAGACAAAGTCATTCTTTAGCAACCTATCAAATTTGCAGTAAAGTTGCCTTATTTAATCACTTAAATACAAAATGTTTGATAGCTGGGAATGTTGTTTAAAGTGTCTGATATAACATACATTGGTGATATTGTTTTCAACTGCTTACCTCTCAAGAATATACCTTTTTGTGTTCAGTGTGCTGAAATCATGCTAGTAGTAGGCATGGACAACCATTGTTAGCATTCACCCCTTAATGTTGAGGTAATGTTTTGAGTGCGATAGTTGACTGGTTGCTAGGACATATAACATACATCATTCAGAACATCTGGACTGAAGCCTTCATATTAGCCTTAAGAAAAGGAACTATATAGATGTTTAAAATCATACAAAATGGCATTGACAACAATGAGGAAAATATCACTTCTGTATCCAAATCATGCTACTGAAAGTAGTCATTACCTTCGAAAAACCGAGAGACAGACAGACAATTCCTTTTATAGGAAAATTTTAATAGTTATTCAATGTTCTACATCTTACAGTAAATATTATACAATTACAAACGTGGCTTAGTTATAGTACTAAGATCACTAACTGATCTTAAAAAAATAAAAACAAAAAATTAACAAAAACATTAAAAACAAAATTAAAAACAGATTTACACTTCATATCACAAGCCTGACATGGGTCCGCAACACAGGACCAATAGCTAACATACAATTCAGTTCACGCAATGTTGAAGAAATGTTGTGCCATAGTTTGCCACAACGGTATGGTAATGCTACCATTGTTTGAACAAACTGGGTACCAAACTTCAAGGGGGTTGTTCCTAAACTCGCTCCAGGGATAAAAGTATTTTGGAAGATGGGGAATTTCCACTTTTTGCATCACATTTAGTGTTCAAATTAATATCTGAGGAACTCCAAAAAAAAAAAAGAAAAAAAGAAAGCTGCAGAACATGGAGAAAAAGTCTACTATTCCTCAAATAGTAGTGTTTTAAACAGGTAACATTTTTAGACATAAAACAGAAAAGGTAATAAAAACTGTCTGGGGAAATATTTGTATAATTTGGGCTTCACATAGTCGTGAAGAAACGAAGATTAGCAAAATACAAAAAGGAACCCCAACAACAAACAATTCTTGTACGAATGTTCATCAACTTTCCTGTATATTTTGAGAATGTCTTCAGATGGAATGATACAAAAAGGGATGAATGTGATTAGGACGACCAAAAAATGTATCCCTGTTGATCTATGCAGGTATCAGTGCTTTTATCAGAGTTGGGGTCAAATCCATTTCAAATAAGCAGTCGTCTTTCATCCAAATTCTACACCACCCCCTCACCCAGACCATGTGCCTTAAATCAGGGCTGCCCAACCCTGTTCCAGGAGATCTACTGTCTGGTAGGTTCTCTTCAGTCCCATTTTGAATAACCCAATTAAGCTTTTCATCCAGCTAATTATTAGAATCGGGTGTGCTAAATCACAGTCGGAGATAAAAACTACAGGACAGTAGATCTCCAGGCACAGGATTGGGCAGCCCTGACTTAATTGAAAGGAGCTGACGCCAACACTCCTGATGACATCACTACCATCAAAAACACCGACATGCAAACCATAAGCAACAGTACGTGTGTGTGAGAACGCCAGAAACAAGCCCCTCGGAGAAAGTGTGAGAACGTGTTTGCGGACCCGCTGAGACCTGCGCTCTCTGTAATAATGATACACACCTTAAATAACACTCACAGCGCTCAACTTGACACAGCTCAGGCAAATCCAACACATTCTGTCCTCACGTTTAGGCTGAGGAGAAGAATGCCAAAAGGAATTCCTTTGCCCATTCCAAAATCCTCCCTCGTCGAGCTCCTTTTAAATAACATCAGATGGGTGTAAGCAACACAGTAACAATAGCACCGCCGATGGTTACCTACAGGTAGGTTCAGTCGAGTTGAACGACCGTCTTGCTTCAGCCCATCCAAACGCTCTCAGATCTACATACAATGTGTGGAGGTAGAGGTTGATTTCAGACTGGGCACCTGACTCTGGTGGCCCAAACAAGCTAGGGTTGATTACATGATACGTCCTGCCGCGGTCACTCGCGTGCGTTCCGTTCTGCCAGTAGACTGCATTTCTCATGACACACGTCATCTCTTTGACCGTCGTGAAGAGGCGCCTAGGGCAGCCCACAACCGACACTTAAAGAGCAGGGCCGCCCACTGTCCTTCCTGAAGGACTGAAACGTTCCTTGTTCCATCCTTCTTTTTCGAACAAGGGACCCAACTTACACCTGGGACACCGGAGGGAGTGCAATTAAACAGCAGGCAGAAAGACAAAGTCTCTCAGACCTCCAGGACCTAAATGGGGCTGCCCTGGCTTAAAGGACCAGGCAGAGCCAAACAGGGCGAGGGAGCGATTGGTGGTGTGGGAGAATTTACAGAATCACAGACCCGTTCTAACCCAACGGCAGGACACTGAGGTCATTTATAACAATCCGACACCAGGACCAGATTTTCAGACAGAACGTTTGGGATTTGATAGAGACCAAGAACTGGATTTTATGCAAGACTTATTAAACAACACAGACTAAAATACACAGCTGACATGGAAATACCGAGATCAGACATGAACCACTCCCCCTGCCTTCGTTCCCTGTGGTTTTAGATCCTAAATGTGGTGGGTCTCTTTAAAAGCAGACAGGAGCTGCCATCTGTGTTGGCGCGACCATGCTTTGAACGAACACACTGAAACTCACCATGTAGATGGACAGTGGTGTGATGGGCTGAGTCACACCAGCCCTGGATGTGAACGATTCTTACGCTCAAACAACCACTCAAGGAAAACAAAATGCAACAGCTTTTTTTTCCTCTTCTTAACCTCAATGTGAAACAACACAGAATTAGTGGTTAATTAAATAAATGAACAACAATAAGCCATTTTCTATTGTTGAGAATTATACTAACTAGTACAAAGCTCATCCAGTAAAGACGTCTTACTCAACGCTTGATATTTATTACCTTAAATAACCTTTTAAAATGCCTTGGTTTCACTACAAAGTACTTAGTCTAAAGGTTTTGTCAGTTTTTTTATTCTCCATTTGTGTTTGCAACACTTCCAGGTGAGATGAATGCAGTAACCACTCTGATATGTATGGCTCCACCTCAGAATCCAATACGGGTGACTACGAGGGATCGAGGCCGGATACGAAGCCTACAATCCGGATTTAAAGATGAACAGGATAAGGATTTTAAATCTTAATTTAAAAATGACTAGAAAGTCCTAACTGTGTGGATGTGTGTAACCAGGCATTTCCCACCTATTATTGCAATTATCGACTTGATCTGTGCTCCGTGCACCGGACATGCTTGGCTGTGACCCCTGTCCTCAAACTGATCCCTACTCGTTCAGTAAAACCCTGAAACACGGGCACACACACGCTCCCTTCCTAGAAGACCTGCAAGCCCCTCCCCCGGCTCGGCTTTCACATCCCTTTAACTCCTACACACGGCCCTCCATCAGTTGGTAGTGGTCAGATGTGTGAGTGTATGTGCGTGTTTTAGTGTGTTGGCACATTCCATATATGGTTATTCGATTGACTTTAAGTGCCATTAAGTGATCCAGCTTTAGGTCAGAGTTGTGTGTATAGGTGTGTGCTGTACACACAGTTATATAAATATATTCACATCTTATCATTTATTGGTCTAAGCTAAAAGACGTAAACGGTCTCTAGACTGAAGTGAACTCAGTGACTGGTAAGTACTGCGGCCCATGTGAAACTCCACACCACGTCTTAACAGCCACACGGCAGATCTAGTTGTTACTGATCTAGTCAGGACATCAAATCTAGTCTTTACAGATCTGTCTATGAAACAGCTACAAGCTGGAAGACAACCCTTTTTTTTTTGTCAGAAGTGGAAGATGAACTGAAGATCAGAAAAACGAGCAGAACAGAGGATGAAGAGAGAAAGATGACAGGTACCTGTCCCAAAACAGTGCTTTGTTGGAAAGGAAAAAAGTAAGTGATTAAAACAAACCCAAAACCCTGTGCTGATATCTAATGGTTAGAAAATTTGGCAGCATAAGTTGATGATGAAGATGGCCAGTAGTGACGATGAAGGTGATGGTGATGAAGAAGTGCCCAGTACATCCCACCACTGCACTGGGATATGGAAAACACTGGCGGAATGACAAACACATGTGGAGCAACAGACACCCATGATTGGTCAGTCACTCTGGAGTTCCAGTGAAGAAAAAAAAAAAAGAAGAAAAGAAAACAATGCAATGACATATTGGCAAATCAAAAGAGAAAAGAATTGTTGAGTAAAAAAATTAAAAAAGCAGCTTTTGTAAAACACTGGAGAATGCATAAAGTGGCCGTTGCACTTTAGTTTTTGTTCTTGCGGACAGAAGTGGGGTTCCCATGGTGACCACAGGAAGCCCGTGTAAGACTTGAGTAGTTGCATACGATGTTGGACTCCAGATCTGGAAATGACAACCAACAGAGGGAGGGAAGAAGGTTACAATTCGGTTGTGCTAAGGTTTGGGATGAGCATACTGGATAATGCTGGGGGCTAGGAGAGAGAAAGAGAAGACAGATATGAGAGACATGAGATGAAGAGATGGGGCAGAGTGTGATGGAGTGACAGAGAAACGAGAGAGAGAGAGACAGATGAAGAGATGGGGCAGAGTGTGACAGAGAAACAGAGAAACGAGAGAGAGAGACAGATGAAGAGATGGGGCAGAGTGTGATGGAGTGACAGAGAAACGAGAGAGAGAGAGACAGATGAAGAGATGGGGCAGAGTGTGACAGAGAAACAGAGAAACGAGAGAGAGAGACAGATGAAGAGATGGGGCAGAGTGTGATGGAGAGACAGAGAAACGAGAGAGAGAGAGAGACAGATGAAGAGATGGGGCAGAGTGTGACAGAGAAACAGAGAAACGAGAGAGAGAGACAGATGAAGAGATGGGGCAGAGTGTGACAGAGAGACAGAGAAACGAGAGAGAGAGAGAGACAGGGATATAAAGATGGAGATTTTGAAGAGAGAGAAGCAAGTTGGATGGGTTGGAAATCAACAACTAAAAAGTGAAAGAGCTATTAAATCATGTTCTCCTCACATGACTTCTCGGGGTGGGGGTGGGGTGGTCGAGGTTCTACCAGTGGGGGGGCACGTAGCTGTAGCCAGGCGTGCCCTGGGGTCGGTACTGTGGCATGGCGACGTGTTGGTGGGCTCCAAGCTGAGCATGCTGGGGCGTGGTCAGAAGGGTTCCTATGGGAAGTCAACGGCATCGTCAGGGCCGACGTCACAGTCCAAATAACAGCAGAAATGCCATCGGCGGCGACAGGGCCCTTTTTACCGACACCCGACAAGGAAAAAAACCCAGGCGAAAACTTGGCCCTCGTTCTCTCGGTCCTACCTGCGCTCATTGCCATGGTGGTCCCGGCCACCATCCCCATGGCGGCCATGCCGTTATTTCGAGGGGCCTGAACCGGGGCCGGGTAGAGGGCGGAGGGCATGCTGTTGGGCTGCACCACCGTGGTGTGGTGGATGACGTGGGGCTGCGCCGCGTACACCGGCTGGGTGTAGTACGCCCCCTGTGGAAAGAGGGGCGGAGGTTAGTGGGGGGGGCGGCGCACGGCGGGGTGTGTCCGCGTGTGCTTAGACGGGCGTGTGTGTGTGTATGTGGATTGGTGTGTGGATTTACATAGGGCTGGGCCGCAAACACTGGCTGGCCATAATACGCTGCTGCCTACAGGGAGACAGAGAGACAGGGTTAGGGTGTGTGTGTGTGTCTGTGTCTGCGCTCGCTTATCAGTGTGTATAGATGCTACTGAGGGTAGAGGTTAGTGGAGTAGGGCGGTGTGTTGAGACTTCCGAGGGTAGAAGTTGATTGAGCAGGGTGTGTGTGTGTGTGTGTGTGTGTGTGTGTGCGTAGAAACTTCTAAGGGGTAGAAGTTGGTGGAGCAGGGTGTGTGTGGATGTGTGCTTACCTGTGCATATAAATTCTGCAGGTTCTGCATGCTTTGCTGCGGGTAGGCGCTTCTGATTGGGTACATGGTTGTCTGGTATGGATTGGGGGAGGGGGTGTAAGGAGGGGGGGCTCCGTTCGTCTGGGTCGGGGGCACTTTATACGGTGTACCTGCAGTGGTGTATCCTACACACACACACACACACACACACACACACACACACACACACACACACACACACACACACACACACACACACACACACACACACACACACACACACACACACACACACACACACACACACACACACACACACACAGAGATAAACATGGATCCAACCACAATTGTTCCTTCCTGCGGTAATGTGGTACCATAGACAGTGTCTCCCTCTGGTGGCAGAGCTACGTTGCTACAGTCTGATTCCGCATCCTGCCTGGTAACGTGCCGAACCTCACACTGGTGTGTTCACATTCGGCTTGCCTCAACGGTCCTGGCCAGCCTACAGGCTGTGCTCACAAGGGCAGCCCAATACAGATCACCTCCCCACTAATTCTCCCTAAACGTGTCAGATCTTAATGTGCAGGGTACTCTTTGGTTCTGTTTCGATTGGTTGGCAGACCAATTACACTGGGTGGAGAATACAGATGGAGTTGCAAACTAAAAGAAAGCCATTAGTCTATCGATTGGACGCACTGCACTGATTAAACAAGACCTATATAAATCTTCAACGATGGCACAGACACTATGTGGTCATCTACCGTATTCTGGTCCAAACAGCACAAACGAAATAGCTTGGAGCTCAACGGATGCAAATTAAATTCCAATGAATTAGCCCAAGGCTTTCCTTAAAACGGAATACGCAATCAGTAAGGCAAGACCAGAAAGACCACTGATGTGTCATCTGTTAGTTCCCTGCTCTCCGTGTAGCCCTCCGTAACCACCACCAGGGGGCAGCTGTAGGTCATGCAGAACAAAGCTCTGCTCACATAACCAAGGACAAGGCCAAGGACGAACGGACGCAGGGAGGGAGCAAGGGAGAGATGGAAAAATAGAGAAGACAAATGGGAGAAATAAAGAAGACAGCGATGGAAAGATAGAGAAGACAGGGAAAGAGAAGGGAAAACTGAGGGAGGGGGGGAAAGCTAGAAGAATGCTGCTCGAAGCACCAGTGTGCTCCTGCATCATCCGGCTCCATCCGTTCCAGGCGTCGCTTACAGAGAGGCAGTTACACAAGACTGACAGATGACAGGCTGTACTGTTGCATGCAGGCCGTCTGAAGGCCACGGGGGAATTCAGGTTTATAGGTTGAATAGATTGCCATTGTGGTGACCCCAGAAGTGACTAGGAGGGGGCAGGCTATTTCCAAGGTCTGGAGCTACACATCTAACTGATGAACAAGCAAGCAGGGAGTCAGACGCAAAACGTCGAGTTGAGACGGGGTTAGAATGTCCGTTCCCTGACCGGGGCGGAGGGACCACCCGCACGAACATGCAGGCGCGCGTGTGTGGAGCACGAGGACTGCTGCTAGACTAGCCCATCTGCTGCGGAAACACGCCTGTGGGGAGAGCCTCTCCCCTGCACTGAGCTGGTCAGTTAGAAGACATTCACTTCCACTGGGGGGGGGGGGGGGGATGCACTGCCCGGCAACATGCTAGACCCCACCTGTTCCAAGCCGGCCCGCGGCTACGCTAACGCCACACACGCGTGTTACTTCTACTTCTAGAGGCCTCGAGTGTAGATAGGCAATGATTCATTTATGAGCTTATTTTTAACTGCTGCCATTAGCTGTGTGGTAACTCTGTGTGTGTGTGTGTGTGTGTATGTGTGTGTGTGGGGGGGGTTTTACCGGGTGGGTACCCTGGACTACCCGTCTGGTAGAGGTTGGGTGTGTAGGTGGGGGCGGCTGTGGGGTATCCTCCTGGGTAGCCTACAGAGACAGGACAAAAGACTGTTGAGACACAGACACGGTCAGTAGGGTGAGTGGACGGTCACCGGGCACCATGTGGACAGAAGGTGTTCGTCACAAGCGCCCTATCCCCGACGACGGCAAACACGGGGGCTATTGGTTAGGCTATCCACCATATGAGACAGAACGTCTGAACCTGGGACAGACAACACTCCCTCTCACAGCCAGGGTGCGCAGCCAGAGTTCAGAAGTGAGAATCCAAAATACATTTCAATTAATTCCTTCAAATTCCACTGAAGATGTAACCTTTAATGGAAAAGGAAATGCAACTACAATTTTAGATGAAAGAGACAGAATAGAATTCAGAGAAATTCAGGGGCCAATTCTCTTCTGTATTAAATGTCGTCTACACCAGTCGTTCACATTCCCACTGAAATTCTACATCCTGTGTGGTGTGGCAAATTCAACACCATATGCTACTTCAAAGGCAGTCAACTTCCAAACCCTGAATTGAGCAGAGACCTGCAGTGCATTTCTCCGTTCTTGATTTATTAGTTGAAGTTTCTCAGTCTTCCGATTTCCACGTCGACGTGCAACTAAAACACACACATGCACCCTAGACTGGGTAATTAACGTGTGTTGATGAAACCTGGTGGCAATGTTACCAAAAAAAAACACACTGTCCTAAAATACCCACAGGTGGATGGCTGCCTGTCTTCATTAGAAGTTGTTTCACGCAACCACACAACTGTGACCAGCCTGGTTAACCCTGCGAGAGTATAGGCGACAATAAAAAGGCCAGTAACCATTTCACCAATTGGAAGCAATTTCTACCCCAGCGCCGCCCGCTAACAAGACAAGGTGTTGTTCGTCTCACTGTGTAGGAGAGGGGGGTGAAAAATGACAGATGCAGGGAAAGTGAATGAGGGAAATGTGCTGTTCACTCATGTATAAATTAGCCACTTACATGAGAGTTTTCGCTGGCTGTACACAAAAAGTGGCATTGAAGAAACAGGTCCAGATGTACAGAAGTGGCATTCGCCACGTTTACAGAACGATTCTGATCGTGGCTGTGAGCGGAGGTGACAAATGTACGTGGATTATGTCGCGTTCATTAGTCAACTTGTCTAACTGGGTGGCTGTCACACGGCCTCCGTCACACCAAAATAGAAATGAACCTGGCTATATAGTGAGCCACATTCATGGGACAGTCAATCCTGTGTTCAAACTCTGAGTAGAGCAAAGTTTGACTAGTCTGTGGTCTGAATGAATCCCAGATGAGTTGAGGACGAAAACCAACAGTGTTTAACCAATTTAAGAGCCCTGTTCTAAATCGTTTAAAGGGTTGATATGAGACCAATCTGTAGCGGGGGCTGTTTGAGTTACATACTATTTCAAGGCTGCATTGACACAGGTGCTCAATTCTGATATTTGTCCGCAGCATAGCATTCTACCAGCTTCGCACACCCGTATTTACGCAATTTCTCCCATTCTCCTTCCTTTCCTTCCTTTCTCTCAAGCTCTGTCAGATGAGGAGAGTTGGTGAATTGCAATCTAAAGGTCTCTCAAAAAGAAGTCAAAAGAATGATGGATCTTTGTCCTTATGGTCACATAGTTCAAACTTCATCTCATACGCCCTTGGCTCAGGAGCGGCTTCTACCTCTCCACTACCATAAAGGCCTGATTGATGGAGTGCTGCAGAACTAGCTGTCTTTCTGGCAGATACTCCTATCTCTGCAAAGAAACTCTGAAGATGTGTTATTTGGCCATTGGGTTCCTAGTTGGCCATTGGGTTCTTAGATACTTAGGTCGAACAGCCAGCTCTAGGATGAGTCGTGGTGGTTCCAAACATCTTCCGTTTCACAGCCATATTGCTCCTGGGCATTTTCAAATGTTGTTTATAACTATGCCCAGATCTATTCCTTGGTAAATCTCTCTCAGAGGTCTATGGAGTATTCACTTCACTCCGACATGCACTGTGAATTGTCTGACCTCATACAGATAGGAGTGTGTGTGTGTGTGTGTGTGTGTGTGTGTATTTCAACGTTTTATCCAATCAAAAATTAAATTTGCCACAGATGGAATACAATCAAGCCTTACAGACATCTAGGATCAAACAATACAGAATGCATCTGTGCTCAAATCAGAGTGTCTGAATATTTTTTTACATGATGTACATTTTTCAATTTTTTATAAATTGGCAAACATTTCAAAAATGTGTTTCTGTTTTGTCATTATGGGGAATTTTATGCAGATTGATGACAAAAAAATGTATTGAATAAATTAGAAATGTAGTCTATAACACCAAAACAAAATCGGTATTATTATTGTAAAAAATAATGGTGAAATGAGCTAAAGGATTTGTATAATTTGGTTGATTAAAAGACCAATTATCAACAACAACCAAATAATCTGTGCAGACAACCCAATCATGACTGGTGTGTGTGTGCTTGTCTCACCTGTGTAAGCCATGTTCTTTGGATTGCCGTAGGGGGCCCCGGGCTGAACAGGACTGTAGACAGGATTCATGGTACTGGATAATCTGGCTTTACTAAAGGGGAGGGGGACAGAGAAGGGGAGAGTGAGAGACGGGGTGGGGGGTGGGGGGTTATTACAGCTAAGAAAAGAAAAGAAGTTGGCATAGTCAAAAGAACAAGCCAAGACTCCTCAAACAATCTACAATAGAGAGACCGCAGGCCCTGGTTCAAGCCTCAGGCCAGCCCAAGCCCCTAGGCCCTCTAGCGTTTCCATTTTCAGGTCTGTCTCTATAAAAGCATGAAAACACCAACAAAATAAAAACCTGCAAAAACATGTTTAGGGGTTGTTGAAAGCAAATCATGAAGCAGTGTCTTTTTAAGTATGTACATAACATACTGTGTTGCCTCATAGTGTTGAGCAGTGTCTTGTATCATAGTGTTAGTAGTGTGTGTGTTGTTTTCACAGTATGTTTATTGGTGTGTTTGTGTCTTGGTACATAGTACCACTTGCGTTTTTTTTTTTTGATGTATGTGAGGAATGGGTTGGTGTGTGGCATGACTTCTTTAAAGTCAAGTTGGCGTCATACCTTGTGAGTTTCACCCAATGCATGTGAAATGGTGTTGTGGGGGGGTGGGGGTAACAGTACCAGACCAAAGTTTGGGCACACCAACTCATTCAAGGGTTTTCATTCATTTCAGTAGTTTTACCATTTTCCACATTATGAAATAATTACATAGACATGAAACCTACAAAATAACATATCATGTAGACAGCAAAAGTGTTAAATCAAAACACATTCATATTTCAGATTGTTTTAAGTATCCACCGTTTGTCTTGATGACAGCTTTACAAACTCTAGGAATTCTCTACACCAGCTTCATGAAGTAATCACCTGGAATGTTTTCCAACAGTCTTAAAGGAATTCCCACATAATGCAGAGTGCTTGTTTGTTGCTTTTCTTTCACTCTGTGGTCCAACCCATCACAAGCCATCTCAACTGGTTTTTGCAAAAGCCTGGTCATCTGCCGGAGCACTCCATCACAAATGCTTGGTCAAAAAGCCCGTACACAGCCTGGAGGTGTGTTTTTGGTCATTGTCCTGTCGAAAACCAAATATCTGAAATCCTGACTCATCAGACCAAAGGACCGATTTCCACCAGT
Source organism: Esox lucius (assembly GCF_011004845.1). Lineage (NCBI taxonomy): Eukaryota > Metazoa > Chordata > Actinopteri > Esociformes > Esocidae > Esox > Esox lucius. The sequence continues at coordinate 10,120,485 of NC_047569.1, read as the reverse complement.
CAATTGTAAATGTTTTCATGCGTCTTGGCCAAAGCAAGTCTCTTCTTCTTACTGGTGTCCTTCAACAGCAGTTTCTTTTGCAGCAATTTGACCATTAAGGCCTGATTCATGCAGTCTCATCTAAACTGATGATGTAGCGATGTGTCTGTTACTTGAATGCTGTGAAGCATTTATTTGGGTTACAATCTGGTGTGCAGTTTATTGCTGATTACGGTAACTCTAATGAACTTATCCTTTGCAGCCGAGGTAACTTTGTCTTCCTTTAATGTCCTCAGAGCCTGCTTCATCATTGGAAATGCTCTTGAATTGGCTGACCTTCATGTTGTTTCTCTTTGCTTATTTGAGCTGTTCTTGCTGTAATATGGACTGCAACAGTACAGACATAATGATAGTTTTCTGAATCCCAACCCAAGCTTTTCACAACACAACTGATTGGCTCAATCACATTAAGAGGAGGAAATTCCATAAATTAACTTTTAACAAGGCACACCTGTTAATTTAAATGCATTCCAGGTGACTACCTCATGAAGCTGGTTGAGACAATGCAAAGAGAGTGCAAAACTGTCATCAAGGCAACGGTTGGCTACTTCGAAAAATCTACAATATTAAATATTTTGATTTGTTTAAAAAACAATTGGTCACTACATGATTTCATGTGTGTTATTTCATAGTTCTGATGTCTTCATTATTATTCTACAATGTGGAAAATAGTAAAACAAAGAAATACCCTTGAATGAGTAGGTTGATTGGTATTGTATATCTTGGGAGTGATAGGTAGGGTTGAGTGTGGGTTCTACCTCTTATAGTGAGAGGTTGGGTTGTGTGTGGGTTCTACCTCTTACTGTGACAGGATGGGTTGTGTGTGGGTTCTACCTCTTACTGTGACAGGATGGGTTGTGTGTGGGTTCTACCTCTTACTGTGACAGGATGGGTTGTGTGTGGGTTCTACCTCTTACTGTGACAGCATGGGTTGTGTGTGGGTTCTACCTCTTACTGTGACAGGATGGGTTGTGTGTGGATTATACCTTGTGTGGTACAGGTTGGGGTGTGTTTGTCGTACCTCTTGTGCGTGTCTGGTTGGTACATGAAACTGTATTTGTCAGTGGGGTGCCCGCTCGCCATTCTCGCTGTATGCAAATGAGGAAGAGGTGGGAGTGGATATGCAAATCTGAAATTAAAACAGCAAAAGATCATGATTTTAATGAACAAAGCAGCAAAGAAAAAACACAGCAACAGTAAGCCCAAAACACAGGCATGGCAGGTGACAGTCAGCCAAAAGCACAGGCATGGCAGGTGACAGTCAGCCAAAAGCACAGGCATGGCAGGTGACAGTCAGCCAAAAGCACAGGCATGGCAGGTGACAGTCAGCCAAAAGCACAGGCATGGCAGGTGACAGTCAGCCAAAAGCACAGGCATGGCAGGTGACAGTCAGCCAAAAGCACAGTCATGGCAGGCGAGTGCTTTCTTAGATGGTGGTCATGCTGAACTGTTGTACGGGTGGGTGTGTGGAATGCCTAAGTCTACATTCCCCTTGTGGTCTTACGATTTGAAATGCCTTAAAACACACTTAACATTATTTAAATATTATCAGAATGCTAGAATCCTATTACGGGTTATGTTTTTGTTAAAGAGAACAAAGCAGGTGAAAAATGGCTAGAGGAAAACCTGCCTCAGTCCAAACTTAGGATGGCCTCAATTCTTACAAAAATAATTTTGCCCTAAAGAGTGCAAAGTTATAAAAAGGTTTCACAGATAATGGCTGTGAAAGGTGCTTCCATCATGTATTCGTTGTCGGTTGTAAAGACATACCAATACACAAGCAAGATAGGATTGTTTAATTACTGAATAATTTGGGATTTGTTTTGTTAACAGTCGGATAAGCCCAGTAGATGTATATTGGGAAAACACACTTCATCTAATGAGATATTATGTTAAGGCAACTAAATGTTAAGGCTGTTTAAGAGGCCTGGAGGCTAACATTTCACTAGTATCAGTTTATATAAATAAACTGGATAGGCAGTAACCTGGAGGTTGTTTGGATGAAAGACATGGTATATCAGGCCCAATACCATGGGAAAAGAAAATGACAGGTGTTAAATCTGTAAATGATTTAGTAAACAGTTTATTATAGCAATAAAACACATAAGTTAGTGGTATCTGGTCGACATATCACAGCTTATGGCTGTATCCAGGCAAAATGCCATGCTTAAGATATACACATTATGCCCATGCAACACACACCAGTAAGATAAAGACAACAAAGATGCAAACAAGAGCCCATAACAAGCCACAAAAACAGAGATAAAAAGAAACAGAGAGCTCGAGTCATACAGACGGAACGACAGATAGCAGAGGTCGAATTAGCTTTCAGAGGTCTGCTTTTTCAAAATGACTCTCCAAAAACAAACATTTACCTACACTCTAATCTTACAAACGAACATGGTGAAATGCAGAATTCTGTGGGAACGAAGTTTTCTTTACGTCTTCGGTAATCACAGGTTACAGTAACATTATCAACAATATTATCGTGATGGTACTCGGATCGACAGAATTGGCGAAACATGAAGGCTTTAATCGCATGTTAGAAAATATTTAAACCTCTAGACAAGCATCGTTCATTAGTCATTAAATGCTTTATTGTAATAGGATTTTCTTAAGGATGTAATTCGTTTTACATGCAACAAATAATGAAACATTTGATTTCATTTGTTGTTACAGAAGCTTTAAAGATACGGTTACTTAGAAGCCATTGCCTAATAAGGACTACCTCCCTGCCAAAAATCTGTCCATGTTTCACAGTTATTAACAACATTTTGAGTAATGTAAGTAAAATAACTGACTGTGTGTGTTTCGGTTTTAGAGTTATGTTTAGTTGGTTCCAAGGACATGTCATTTTCTTAACCCAACCAGTGACTGAATGACACCATTTGTTGCAAATATGCCAGCTAGTTACAGGAGAGACAAGTGGGACGAAGGTAACACAATGTTAACTAATGACATGGACATGTAACCTAGCAACAAAAATACAACTCACCTCTTCTCCCGCCACACAGTCCTTCACTGCATAGAAAGGCAGAGGAGAGAGTAGCTAAGATACTTCCGATGATCAAGGTTTTTGGATAACTATTTAACAATAAAATGTTGGGACTTGCAATTTGAAATTGAATGTCATGGTCAATACACTTGGACTTATAGAATTCAGAATTAGAGGCCCGCGTTTTATTTTTTATTTTTTTCCTACGAGAAAAACGCAGAATCCCGCGTTAACGTGAACTCTAAGACAAAGACACAAAGACAGACACAAAAAGAAACAGAGAGACAGACAGAGACACAGACAGATCGAATGAGAGACACAGACAAGGAGACAGATATTTGCCAGATCATCAAAGCAATGGATCAATAAACAGATGCGCTAATCACAGCCAATGCGTGGACAGCCCGTTTGTCAGCGTGGTGGTTGGCTTTGTGTGTCCATGCATCCATATTTTACTGCTGTGCCTATATGTTCTGTAGTGTTGACTGTCTGTGTGTGTGTGTTTGTCTGCTATTCTGCTGGGTGTGCCTGTGTGTGTGTGTGTTTGTCTGCTATTCTGCTGGGTTTGCCTGTGTGTGTGTGTGTGTGTGTGTGTGTCTCGTTCCGCTGTGTCTGATTAATCAGGCCTTGACAGGATCACCTTGTGCTGCTGATATAAAATGAAGGTGCCCCTGAGTGCTCTACTTCTCCCTCTTTACCTCCCCCACCGCTCTCTCCAGCACTCAGGTGGTCATACCCCACAGACTGGCATCTAATAGTCTCAGGTGGTCATACCCCACAGACTGGCATCTTATAGTCTCAGGTGGTCATACCCCACAGACTGGCATCTAATAGTCTCAGGTGGTCATACCCCACAGACTGGCATCTTATAGTCTCAGGTGGTCATACCCCACAGACTGGCATCTAATAGTCTCAGGTGGTCATACCCCACAGACTGGCATCTAATAGTCTCAGGTGGTCATACCCCACAGACTGGCATCTAATAGTCTCAGGTGGTCATACCCCACAGACTGGCATCTAATAGTCTCAGGTGGTCATACCCCACAGACTGGCATCTAATAGTCTCAGGTGGTCATACCCCACAGACTGGCATCTAATAGTCTCAGGTGGTCATACTCCACAGACTGGCATATAATAGTCTCAGGTGGTCATACCCTAGTCTGGCATTTAATAGTTTAAAACAGTTGTCAAGTACAAAAACAGAAGGATGAACCCATGGCATGGTACCAATAATATAGACGCTAGTCAGATTTAGACAATAGATGTCCAAATGCAAACCCTTTAAGAACTCAATTGTAATATGCACGTCTTCAGTGTAATATATGGTTGTATTGGCTTAACACAGCAAAAAAAGCTATCTCAGCTCAACAGGAAGTGTGCACTCAGATTGCCCTGATATGCACAGACATTCACACTATAATTAAAGTGTGTCAGAATAACATGGCCATGGATTGAAACCTTGGATGCATGCATGGGGAGTTGAATACTGTTATAAGTTGGTAAAGAAGGCCTACTGATAAAGCCATTAGTCAATGTTGCAAGCATTTATCGAGCCCCTCACAATTCTATTCATGAGATGGACAGTCAAGAGACTGTATGTACATCCACTTTCCTTTCCACGTAGTTTAGGTTCGGTTTAAGTCACTTAAGTTGTGAGCAAAATGTAGGGAGCCCATTCTGATCAGCTAGTTACATTCCCACTTCACATAAATATTCCCACAAGCTGGTAACCTATAGGACCAGACTCACTGACGACCACTTCCTGAACCTGTTCTAACGCTGTCTGCTACACTGCAACGGACACGCTTTCAACGAGGTCCCCCCTCTACACCTTTCCTCCCTACAGAGGCCCACAACACATGCATACAAACACGTCCTGCTATCCTCACACCACACGCTTACAGAATAGCGCGCACACATGGTAACCTGCGCTAATCCATTTAGCCGTCTCCTTTCCAAACATTCCCACTCCATTCTTTGGTTTGGATTTCACTCCCTCCTTTCGTTAACTCCCTATCCCTTCCCAGAAATAACGCCTTCAGTTTGTGTGTGAGAGAGAGCCAGAGCGCCACAGAGACAGAGAGCCCTACGTGCAGAATTCTGTCGAAACATCTTACAAGTCCAAAGGACAACCCCAACTAACACATGTAGGGCAGAATGAGGCCGCGTCCCAAACCCCAACTAACACATGTAGGGCAGAATGAGGCCGCATCCCAAACCCCAACTAACACATGTAGGGCAGAATGAGGCCGCATCCCAAACCCCAACTAACACATGTAGGGCAGAATCAGGCCACGTCCCAATGCTATTAAAGATTATAAAAATTATAATCGGGATACACCTAAAACAAAGCCCAAATTCAAGTCTCCAATTCAAAGCACTTCAAACCCAAGAGCTGACACCAGAAGAGTTCCCTCAGTTAGCAGGTTCGGGACCTAACCAAACTGATATCAAAAAGAAAAAGAAACTGAATAAACACAATCCCAAACCATTCTAAGGACTTATATCTACAACATTGGAAAAACTAAAGAAAAACACAAAGCAGACTGAACTCCTATCTCACCCTAAATAGAAAATATGAATTTGCAGAGCATCTCCACTCTTTCAGACATCTGTAACAGAGACACCTAGTACAGGCTGAGTGACCACCACTTGGGAATAGAAACCATCAGACATTAAAAAAAACATGCCTACCCAAACATAACCCCTGATTACAATAGTTTAGTAGTTTAATTGAAATTGGAAGTGATGGTTGTTGTAGATTGTTGAAATTATGATACTCTGTTATTATTTATTGCTATCTTTCCTGATTATTCAATCAAATGTATTTATTTGTATTGGTATTAACAGCTATCATTCTATTATTGTAATTTCCACTACGACATTCTTGTTAGTATTCCTTATTATCTTACAAAAATGTGTTTATTTTAGAACAATGTGCCAAAACATAAGCCAAACATATGCATTGATGTTTGGCAATAATTACGCAATGTTTTTCATGCCAAATAAGCAACTGAATTGAGAAAGAGAGCGCACGCCACAAAGGGAGCGGGTGAGAGAGAGCCTCAGAGAAGGAGGGAAAAAAGCGAGGTACAGAGAGAGGTAAAGAGAGCAACAGCGATAAAGGAGGGCACGTATAAATGATTGAGCTACTGACTGCTGAGAGGAGCGCAGCATCACAGAGAGCCAGAACAGTGCACACGTCACCCAGTTGGAACTCTTTGTGTGCCACTGTGCGCTCCTGCAGGTTAACTAGCTACGGCCGGCCGGGTTCAGAGCCAGAACCATCTCATGCAACAACAACCAAACAGAAAAAGCTTCTTCCCCCAAGCCATCAGATGGGTAAACTAACTGCTCTGACAGTCGAGCGCACACACACGCCAAACAATTCCACTGCAGTAAGGTGTGACGTGATGTCAAAGAAAACAGTAATAGTATGAGAATAGCCTGTATATCATTTATCATCCACTGTATTTTATTAGTGAGTAAACACGTTGTGGCCTAGGGTGGTCCAGTCCAGTCCAGACAGTTCAGATAAACATCTCGGGAGAACATTAAATATCCTGCTACCACTCAAGGGAACTCCTAGGGAAGTGACTGAACACATAAAACCAGCCCCTCGACACAAGGCCGCGGTGGATCAGGTGCAACAGGGATATCGAGGCTACCGTCTCTAAGGAATCTGTCCGTCTCGGGACAAAGCAAGACGCTCAGAGTGTCAGAAGCTAGGTGTAGTCGCGGAAGAAGCGCGCGGCCAGGAAAAACGAGCGAGATGTGGCTGTCTGTTCATAAAGAGGAGTCTGTCTGGAAGTCAATCTGCTGTCTCTCTTTGGGTCATAAATCATACAACATGCACAAGATTGAATCGTTAAGCTTGTTTCATCTGAATTTTCCAGGAAATCAAGGCCATGCCCCGACTTGCCATGATGTGTCACAAAGTGAGTCATAAGTGAAGTCCACCACCCCGCATCAGTTACTTTCACTTTCCCTAATTTACACACTGGTAGGAAGGCTTTTCTGGCAATCATCTGGAGTTACATCATAAACTGTTGGAAGGAGGCGACATCAGTAGAGAAACAACATGAAGCGGATGGGTCAAGTAGCCTCGCACTGGTAAAAAAAAACAACAGACTGAATGGTTATTAAGGCTAATTTGCTAATTAATATAATTATACATATGAAGTTTTAAAATATACTGATAAAGCTTAGATATTAAGATATATTAATGGCAATGGGCAACACAACAGAAAATCTGCAGCTGCTTCTGGCAAAGCACGTTTTCCATTTTCATACATTCTCTGCACTGAGGAATTCGGACAGGGGAAAGAAAAACACACGTTCTATTATTTTAAAAAGACCCATTTCGTAATTTGGAGAAGTTTCCCACTACATAATTGTTATTATTTTAAACACTTAAACATGAAACAATTGTATTTATTTATTTATTAGTATTAATTCATTATTTAAGGTGTGGTTTGTTATTTATTTGCCATGTTTAAATTCAAATACACCATTTAAATAAATTTAAAAAACTATAGGCTTAGGCTATAAGACTAATCTCAATACAATGCATCTAATGTTAACAAACACGTTTAATGGCCCCTTGAATAAATGGTGTTGCTTAGGGTGACATAGCAGCCTGAGATGCTGCCTCTGATGCACATATACTGCTTCAGCTTGAGTTCAAATCCGACCTACATCACTCATGCTAACACTGCTACTTTAAGACGGAAACGGTGCTGAATAACTAAATCAGGGTGTACGGTATGCAGCCTACGCTGGGATATCTTTTCTTTCCTGACAAGAGAACTGGCTAAAACTGTGCCAAAAGCCAACAAATCCTGGCTAACGGAAACACTGCTTTCCTCTTAACCGCCTCCTCTGCATCAACAACATCCATGTCCTCCTCCTTTCTCCTTAAATCCTGTACTCCCTTCATCACTCACTCATTCCTTCCCACCATCCCCACCTTTCACCTCCCCTCAGAAGCCTCCATTAACCTATCCTGTCACTCATTCAGCACCGAGGATGAATAGCTTAATCGTCCCCTTAATTCACACGATGCCGGACAGCATAGGTGCCCTGGGGGGTCCCATTCCAGGACCCAATAGAACCCCCCAGCTGGGCCTGAATAAAAAAGAGGGGGTGAAGTGTGCGTCAGAGTATAGCTATGTGTGTGTGTGTGTGTGTGTGTGTGGGGGGGGGGGCACACTTTGTTTCAACTGGTTGATGATGACGATGAGTGCGTTGGCCCCTTGGTGGTGAAAAGCCCATTCTTTCCTTAAGCCTTCCATTCAGCGGAGCTAGCTCCATTGGTAAGACTATTCTTTGCAGGACAATCCCACTAAACAGACACGGCAAAGAGGGGGACGAAGAGAGATCTTTAAATTCTTCCGGCTTTATGAGTGATCGACACCTTTCTGTCACAACTACTGGTGGCACGGACATGACAGGGGCAAGATTAGGTGTTCAGGGCTTTATTAAGGGCAGCCTCTCGAACACAGAGACCTGGCAGCTGTTCCCGGCCTGGCGGTTTGCACGGCGAAACGCTAAGAAACAGCGCATACGTTGGGGTTCGGTGAGCTTAGGTCTCGGGAGCAGGTGTTTCTGGCTGACCCGGGGGTGGGGGGTGGGGGGGGGGTACCCGGTAGCACAGCGGGGGTCTGGGTGGGACAGCAGAGGTGGTGATTACAGCAGAAGAATATCAACTTATAACACAGGCTACCCACCCAACCACCCCCCCAACTCCTCACCTAACCTGGCATCTGCTGTCTGGGCAGCCTCGCATGATGACAGACTCCTACCTCCCAAATGAACCCCCACACCCGGCTTGCTCACTAACTCTCCCTTTCTCTCGGGTGGTGCGTCATGGACCAGGCATCTGTTAATAGGCAGATGTCAAGCTGCCCTCGCAGCCGTACGATAAGCAGAAGTAACCCAGGGCTCCGGTGAAAGCAATGTTTAATGTAAATATATACATACAAAGACAAGTGAGAACCGGTCTGTCTAATGAAAATATTAGCTAATATAGTGTAAATAAAGATAACTGGACGGGATGTGGCAATAATGCCAATAAATGGTTCAAGAGAGATGATTGTAATACTCTCTGATCCGTAGACACACAACCATTCAAAATCTGAAATGTTTGAGTCATGAAAACAGGTGAAATTAGTTTGAATAGGAAAAATAGTGTTCGATAAGGTTAGAAATAATTATTTTTAATTGAGATAATTGTGCCCTTCAAACTTTGCTTTTGCAACCTTTGGCATTCTAGATGTCAATTTGCTGAGGTAATCTGAAGAGAGTTGACGGGTACTTCTTACATACTGGACGGTCAAACTGCTCACACAACAGCTCACTGGGACTGAGATCCGGTGACTGTGCAGGCCACTCCATTATAGACAGAATTCCAGCTGACTGCTTCTTCCCTAAATAGTTCTTGAATAGTGTGGAGCTGTGCTTCGGGTAATTGTACTGTTGTAGGTGGAAATTAGTCCCATCAAGCACCATCCACAGGGTACGGCATGGCATTGCAAAATGGAGTGATAGCCTTCCTTCTTCAAGATCCTTTTTACCCTGTTTAAATCTCCCACTTTACCATCACCAAAGCACCCCCAGACCACCACATTGCCTCCACCATGCTTGACAAATGATATCAAATACACCTCCAGCATATTTTTGGTTTGAATCTCACAAATGTTCTTCTTTGTGATCCAAACACCTCAAACTTAGATTTGTCTGTCCATAATACTTTTTACCAGTCTTCCTCAGTCCAGTGTCTGTGCTTTTTTGCCCATCTTAATCTGTTCTGTTTACTGGCCAGTCTGAGATATGGCTACAGGGCCTCCCACTCATCTTTCTATTTGGGTTAGAGCCAGATCACGCACACCTCTATGAAGCGAGTTCTACACAGCGTTGAACAAGATCTTCAGTTTCTTGGCAATTTCTCACATGGAATAGCCTTAATTTTTCAGAACAAGAATACACTGTTGACTTTCAGAAGAAAGTTCTTTGTTTCTGGCCATTTTGAGTCTGTTATTGAACCCACTATAGCTGATCCCCCAGATACTCAACTAGTCTAAAGAAGAACAGTCTAATTGCTTCTTTAATCAGTACAACAGTTTTCAGCTGTGCTTACATAATTGCAAAAGTGTTTCTAATGATCAATTAGCCATTTAAAACAATAAACATGGAGAAAACACAACGTGCCATTGGAACACAGGACTGATGGTTGCTGATAATAGGCCTCTGTATGCCTATCAGGGTTAATTTAGTAAACTAATATTCTGACTAAAATATTAATCAAACACCCATTTTCAAAAATAAAAAATGAAGATAAACATAAATTCCGTGAAAAAACGATAACTGTAACTAAATTCTATTTCAATTTTGATTGGCTACAACGAGACATGAAAACTCCGCCACTGAAGACGTAATGTTTTTTATTGTCCAATTGTATTCATGCACCAGAAGTTCAAAACAGACCATTTTTGATAGTTGCATTCCAATCCTGTTATTGGCCAAAATACATTTTCCCTGCGCTATTTTGCACACACGCAAATGGCCACAGAACCGTAGAGAGCGTCCCAGAGGCGTTGCTAGGATCACAATACACAGAAATTTTTTGCCACGGGCTATATTATGCAAATGTGAGACGAATTTCACTTGCCTGCAGTGGGCAACAGCCAATCAGAATTGGCGTGTCTAGTAAATTTTTCCGCTGTTTCCCTTCACAATAGTCTCTACTGTACAATCTTTCCTATAGCAAAATGGACGAAAAATGTACTACAATACAAAGGGCTGTAGTCGAGCAGTTAAATTAATGCAGTGAAGACTATTTAGTTAACCTTACCCCTATTAAAAGCTAACTAATCATCAAGTTATATTAGTATTACAAACACTCAAACACTTGACTAGTCAAACACAGCGCATGACTTCATTAGATTAGGTTAATGAACACATACGCGTTAATAGGCTATGGCATGCCCTAAAAAAGAAACCGGAATGCCGTTTGCCTAAAATTAGAAGGCCCAAGTTAACCACTGCTTAACCATGATAAATACAGTAGCGTCTGGCGGGCAGTGTCTCGAACCTGTGACCTTCGGCCAGCCAGGTGGGCGCACTACGCACTGCTCCAAATAAGGATATCCCATTTGGAGGGGCAAGTAGTGGCCTTACCAAGGTCGCTACAATACTTTTCACCACAAATTCCAACAAGTCCCTAGCAAGGTGTCAATATGGCTAAATAAATAAACAAAGAACGTTTGCAGTAGTGGCGCGCTTAATGTCAATTGACCACTTCAAAATTACGTGCGCAATAATGACACCGTTGACGTTCGCGTCGTGTGATTTAGGCTTACTGTGAAAGCGGACATGGTCTCCACACACATACACTTCCATGCAAGAATATTACGAACCTTAAGAGGCACCTAAAGGCCCTCAACCAAAAGGAATATGAGCAGGTAAATTAAACCTGAAATATCGTATCCACATTGTTATATAATGGTGCATAGTTTGTTTTTAAGCTAGCTAGCTAATTTAAACAAATTAGATCAACAGATGAATTATATATGCTGGCTACTAGCCACAGCTAAATGTATGCAACTGATGGGTACATGGCTACATTTTGGTGCCATGTTATATTTGCATGTTTACAATTTTATTCATCCCAGGGGGGAAATTCTTGTTGTGGCATTGTGAACACACCAATACACCACACACAAAGTCCTTAAACATCCTACTTAAAAAAAAACGATATTTAATTCATTATTGTGTTTGAATATTAATGGTAGATTGGAGGTTGTTTAATGAGTAATAGAAGTGTTTTTAAGTAAGACTAAATTGTATGACTAAATTGAAAGGATATTGAGTGGTCTAGAATGAACAGTGATTTCGTCGACTTGACAGTAACTAGACTAAATCAAAATGAAACAACTAAAATGTGGCTATAACTACTAGGCAGACTTTGGAAAAAGACTAAAACTAGTCTAATCAAAATGTGGGTGTCAAAATTAACATTGATGCCTATTTAGATATTCCATAAAAAAAATCTGCCATTTCCAGCTACAATAGTCATTTAAAACATGTCTACACTGTATATATAAAAGAAATTCTAAGCAACCCCAAACTTTTGAACAGTAATGTTCATATTAACTTCATAGTCTGGCTGCTTTCACTCTTCAATGACATGCCCAAAGCCACACAATGAGACAGATTATTTCTGTTTGGGAAAAGCGTGGGGCCTTGAGATGTCAGATGCTGAAAGGGACAGGCCTATTCATGGGCAACAAAAAGAAAATGACCTGAAGCAGGATTCATTCATTATAAATCAATCAGGCCTCCTAGAAGGATTGCCTTGAGCTGTGCCTTGGGCCTGGCCAGAGGGACCTCCACAGACACCGTGGCACAGCATTGCTTCACCAGGGAAAATGAACATGAAAGTCGGGACTATGGGTTCTTCAATATTGGTATTATGTTGTGCTTATGGGGTGCCCTGATTAGTTATGGCAGCAGCTAATGTGTAGTAGGCAGACCTGCTCTTAAAACCGAAGGAATCCTCACACACACCTTACTGCAGACTGAATAGATGAACAGACCACTTGTAACAGCATGACTGGACAGCATGATTAACAAATTCACAGCCAGACCTTGGACTTCATCATTTCTGCCTGCCTGTCTGGAGAAGCCCATCTTTCTGTCAACCTCTTGGCAATACCAGTGTCACAGATTGCAAAGTAACTATTTTGCACTAGGCTGAGTTGAACCTCTCGCCAGGCCGGGTCAGACAGAGAGTACTGGGACGATTGAAGCTCTCGGATTTGGCAGGTACAAAGCACATGTGGTGCCGCAAACGATTCCCTCCAGCGAGAAACAAGCAGTAATGTCCGCTAGTGTGAGGGCTAAGCTAGCCAGACACTGCGCTTGGCAACATAATGATTAGTTTATCCACGGGTTACAGGTGTAAAAGACCGGTCCACAGGAGAAAAATAGTTGCCCAGATGGACCTAGGCCAGACACACACTCCCAATACGTGTTGAGTGTAGATAATAGAGCAATGCACTCACCGCCCAGCTTCCAGTTTCAACAGACACTCTGGATTCTTTAATCCTGGGACACACACAGATATGTCCAATGACAGCATAATTTCACCGAAATAAGCAGTAAAAGGACAGTCTAGCGAGCCAACTGGAATGTGTTATGAAATTGGTGACAGTACAATTGTCAGGTCATTTATAATGTAATTTCAACCTGCCAATCCGAAAACACCACTATTCAGATTACAACCGGACATTAACAATCAAGGTCAAAAGTAAGCTATTCAAATACAGACAATTCAATCTTTGATATATGTGCATTGATTTAACACACACCTGAATGGAGCACAAATTGCCCAGTAAAAATTTTTGCACTGTTGGTGTTTGCAAGCGAACAGCAGAGAAATGCATTCTGTCGCTAGTCGAGTTTTTCCTTTCTCTTTCCATGTGACAGTTTTATGATTGCTGCATTGTTCTTTTCCACACGACTGCCGTTCAAACACAGCACCACATAACAACAGTAAATAACTGACAAAGGTACACGTGGTTTCGGGCTTTATTGGGTTCAATAATTTGTAAATGTTTTAGGCCGATTGCAGTGTCTTTGTCATGGTACGCGGGTATTAAAATATGAAGCGCTGGCTTCAATTCCCACGCACTTTGCGATAGGGCCATTAATGATTTTCAGTGATGTATTATAATTTTACCAGGCCTTGTTATTCAGCTTTATCTAGACCAAAAGACAAAATGTTCAGCATAAATTATTTTCAAATAACTGACTTTCGTAATTGATTTGACACATTCCCACACGGGTTATAGCCACTAACCAAAAGCCAACGATAAATCGATAAATCCCTATTATAAACCGGATAATAGGAAATTTGCAGATTAAGCTCACATCAAGACAATAACCCAGAAATGATTCGAGTTGTTACTGTGCTTCTCTTTAGAAACACATATGACATTTCCGATTGCCTTTTTAATACAAATAATTATAATGTTGAATTCATTGAGAGCAACGCAATGGCCACTTCAGATACTGCACATTCAGTGGACGGTAAACAATAATGACATTACATTTTTGACAAAGCTTTTTGGAAAAAGGATTTAACATCAGCTAAAATGAAAACCCACAACGCAGCAATGTACCTACAGTTTTAGCAAGTATTGCTAAGTTACAACTTCCATTAAATCATTATTGTCTTCACTAAACAGTGAAGGGTTTGATAAAAATGGGCACACACAAACACAAGCTTCCGACACCATTTTGAAAAACCACTGTTCCTTACTGCGCTGCGTGGAAAGAAAAATGCGTGACCAGCGAGCTATTGAAAAGATTTAGACACTAGACTATTCCACCGCAATCACATTGGATCCCATCACGTTTGCTTGTTAGCATCCTTGCATGACTCACACACTGTCCCTTTTCTTGCAATCTGTCAATCGATAACTATATTAGTTCGATAGGAATCCTCTGAAACGATGGACGAACGGCAATACATTGCATTACATAAAGTAACGTTAGCTAGCAATCAAGCCAATCACTGAAAGGTTATTTTGTCCACCAACTAAGCTACCACTAGCTAGCTAAAGCTAACTATTCTCCATCAATGCATTTTCTTAGTATACCATATCGGGGTCGGACAATTGACGGCAAAAGATTAGCAATTACAAAACAGTATTTAGCATGCGAACCATACCAACCTGATGATGTATAATGTGGTTATCTAAATTCCCAATTGTGTTCAGATATCTTCAAGCTCGCTGGCACTGGTAAGGTAACGTTAAATGCTGTCGGTTTTCTAGATTCTCGCTTTGCTCCAGTCCAGCGATTTCGGGCCAGCAGCGGCGTTGGGAACACAAGCTTTCCGCTGAGTGGGGGATGGGGATGCCGAAAGAGGGAGGGATGGAGGGACTGGGGGAGCGAGGGGGCAGCAGCAGCCAGCAGCAGGCAAACGTTGGTCGATGTTGTAACGGTCTTTTCAGACTCAACATTGCTTAAGGCCATTGCATCTTGACCTTAAAGTGTATAGGGTATATAGAAAAACATGTGGAAGTATCTTATTTTCAAAGAGACTGCAAATGTAGGTTATTAGATGAGGAGGACAGAGAAAGAACGTAACGGACTTGAGGTTGAAACTTTAAGAGAAAATAACTACATTTCCCATAAAAGACTCAAAGTGTGGCGCCATTTTATGACGTTTGTAGGCAATACCTTGACCCAGTATTTTTTTCCATTAGAATTATTTGGTTCTAAAAATTGTTGCAAATACTTGGACACTCTGTTAAACCATTAGATAAACCGTTTCCCGTTATTTTTTCTATATATTATTTTGATATATATTATTTATTTTCTAAATTACATAATTTGCCTCTAGTGGGACATTAAACCGTTGTCCTGGTTCATCGTAAGAGTAGCCTACTTATGTTCACCTATTTATGGTTAATTGTGATATCCTGAATACGTTTGCGTTCTGGACCTCATATCACCAACTACTTTGCCACTGTCCAAATAGGTCATTCTTCCACTATCTTATACTATAAATACAGCTCCAGATTATTTTTTTTACCACTGCACCTTTTTCTTTCCTTTCCAAAAAAGTTGAAAATGAAAGTTTTGAGTGAGGATCAGAAGCGTTAATTTCGCAGTGGTCTCTTTATTTAAACTCTTCTGTTCCTTATTCTATTTCTATACGAAAATAGAAATAGAATAAAAACATACTGGTAGATTCCATGAGGAAGCTATAAAAGCTGTGTGGTTAAGTTTAGAAGCTCAGTTATAGGCATGTGAAAAAAGAAGTGTGTTTAACCTGGATTTAAAAATGGATACGTTTAGGGCATGTTTAAGATCTTCTGGTAGTTTATTCCAGTTGTGTGCTGTGTAACTGCTAAATGCAACTTTGCCATGTTTAGTTTGGACTCTGGGCTCTACTAGCTGACCTGAGTTCATGGATTTAAGAGCTCTGCTCGGTTTAAACTCTTCAAACATATTAGAAATGTATTTGGGGCCTAAAACATTCAGTGATTTATAGACTAAAAGCACCACATCTATTCTGTAACTGACTGGAAGCCAGTGCAAAGAATCAAGAACCGGAGTGATGTGCTCTGTTCTCTTGGTCCTGTTAACATTCTAGTAGCAGCATTCTGAATGAGCTGGCTATATTTTTAAGATGATAGAATGCTGTTTTGGTGACTGCTTTGATATGACTGTTGAACATGAGGTCTGAGTCTATCAGAACACCAAGATTACACACTTGGTCCCTGGTTTTTAGTGCCCGAGAATCCAGCTCTTTACTAATAGTAGTTCTCTCATCTGTAATCTAATTTGTGCATTCTGTTTTACAAGTACTGTATTTGCGGCACCACCTAGCGTTGGAAGTAGGCAATTACTTGAGCAGTAGTGATTCTGCCGTGCTTCTCTGGCGCCATCTGGTGGATTTATGGAACTCTGAAAGCGAATGAAATTCAGCGTTTATTTGGCCATTTCGTAGTGAAGGTCATCCTGAGCATCCACCACCGGTAAAGTTATGAATATCTAATAGAAAACAATGATATTGTGTATCAACAGACATGTATATTGCTCCTTCAAGCAATCAATGACGCTATTGATTAAATAAATCAAACTCACAGCTGGTAATCAGAGCTGTGGTCTCAAGTCACATTATTTGGACTCGAGACTTGACTTGGTAAAAAAGAGAAAACATTTGCAACTCGACTTGGACTTGATGCCTAAGACTTTTGACTTAACTTGGACTTGAGCTGTATAACTCAAGAGATTCTCCCTGAACCATCCTCTCTCACCTCAGCCTAGTGATGGCCATACAAGGCTTTGTCACTGTTCATATCATTCTAGCAGCAGGATATTATGCTAGCAGCGCTAACTCAGATTTTCTTTTTTGAAAATAAAATACATCATTGAAATATATAAGGCAATATATGTTATGTTTAATGTTTTCCAATATTGTTCTTGTCTGTTCTTTTTTACAGACTAGATTGTTAACTATGTTGCCTTATACCAGGGGTATTCAAATTTGGCCCTTGAAGCCAGTTCCACTCCATTTGTTCATTGCAATCCTCTAATCAGGGACTTAAGACACCAGGTGGGTCCAATTAATGATGAGACAGAAAACCAGCAGGCTCCAGGTCTCGTAGGGTAAGATTTGAATACCCCTGTCTTATATTTCAATGAAGGCTTTTATTGTGATAAAAAAATCTGAGTGCTGCCAGCATTATGTCTTGGTGCTAAAATAACGCTAATGAGGCCTCGTTCATTCGCGCTGCCTTAAGCTCATCAGCATCTTGTGAGCAACATTAAAGAAACACCTCCGGGTCACGAAAATGTGGAAATATTCAAAATAAAAGAGACCAACGTATTACTTCAAAACTGAATAAATTGAGTTTATTAATTGTTTAAGAAAATGTACATATCAAAACATTGAGAAGAATTCATATATGATTATATTTAAGAGTGATTTCAATAAAAAGTGGGTATTAAAACACATTCCAAGGGCAAAATTCAGACAATGCCAAGGACAGAATATGGAATACATATTGCCTCATAGCTCATAAACTATTGAATATTCCACAGAGAAAGCAATGTAGGAAATGTTCAGGAGAGTGTGTACAGTAAGACAAACCTGTGTAATCATGGGGAATGGTGTGCTACATCTAGCAACACAATATTTTCCACACCTTCGTTTTCCACAATGTAACTCAATGGATATGAAATACATATTGCACTATACAGAAATTTTTTTTTCTGAACGCCGCAGTGAATGTATTGTAGGAAATGTTCAGGAGACTCTATACAGTGACTATATGCAAAAAAATCAAGGGGCACTATGTATTTGCAATTGTTGCTGGCATTTTATTCCGCCCAAACCATTGGCCACAATGTAACCCAATGGATATGAAATACATATTGGCCTGTACAGAAAATACTATTCTATATGCTGCAGTGAATGTATTGTAGGACATATTCAGGAGAGTGGATAGTCCACAACCTTTGCATGTAAACCCAAATACTGTAATGCCAGATACTTTTGTAGTGGGTGAAGAATGCTCTGCAGTTTGTTCTCATACTACTTTAAAGAGTCCGTTAATTTAACATTCAGTGTTATACAGTTCTGTGCATGTACTTTCTTTTTAATGTATATAGCTATGGCCATCCAATGGTCATTTAAATTGACAGGTATTATTACATTTTCAAAACACCACCAGTTGTGTGCTACTCTAGGTGCCTTAGGCAGAACATCCATCGTTTCAGAAAATAGATTTTGTAGCTGTTGGCTAACGAAAGATCACAAAGTGATCCTCTAAATGAGATTTAATGAGAGGTACTCATTGATAGATATTGGGTATGAAAAGTAACTGAATTAAGCTAGACACAATGTATGAGAGTACTAACTATCTCTATACAAAGGACTCTAGTTAAGAAATATGATGCCCCATTGCCAATGGCTCCCAAATACAATGTCCATACCTCCTAATAGGAGTTTTCCATGTGACTCTCATAGACTCTATGATTTAGACCCATGGACCATAAGTTGGAACATACCATTGTGAGGAAGCCTGCTTTTACCTGATGATACGCATGTATTTTAGTTCTATTCTCTTGTCAGAAGAGTGGTTTGTTATCTTGTGCTATATGAGGTACCATATCGTAAGCAGTTGGTATCCACTATTGAGGGGCCCCCTACAACCTGATAAGCAGTGGAACCAGGAAACTCAAGAGGGGACACTACCAAAGGGGACACTAAATGGACATAATCTAACAGCATGGTGGCATGACTCGGACAGATGGATTTTGCGCTCTGTTTGGTGAGTCAAACCATTCTAAAAGAACAAGTCAGTTTAAAGAGCATGAGTATCCAGATGAACACATTATGCAATGGAAACTTATGGTAAGAACACGTAAGATTTACGTTGACACTGAAAAGTATGTGCTTTAGTCCTAGAAATACCACAGGAGATGTGAAGGCTTCCCTGTTGTGATGGGAAGTGCTTAATAGACTGAATAGTAAGTGACACATGTATTACAAGACCTAATATAGGCCACTCTTATATAAGTAAGAAATCTTCGTTAATCATCTAGAAGTCCTTGCTAGGTGGATAGCAGGTTGACGTGTGAAATAGTAATATTAGAAATCTTGTACAAGTAACGTGCTTTAATTAAACTACAACGTGGTACAGACGGGAACTGCAGCGCTGAAGTTGTAATTTTGATGACATCAAAGAGAGTTTGAAAATAGATGACTGCCGCCAAGAGATAATTCAAAAATATGCAATTTTTCCAGAAGAAGATTTGAGGTTTTTAGTTATTCAGAAAACATGGGAAGAAATTCAAAGAATGCCTAATGAATTACAAAAAACACGTTGGTTTTTGATTGTGTTATCAGAAATACAAAAATGGAATGATAAATTCCTCAAAGATGGTCTTTGAAGGAGAAAGAATGTCTTCGGGTGTCGGCTGAACAAATGGCTGAACTGGACAAGTTTAAAAAAGGACTTGAAAAGTTGAAGAATTACAGGAAACGTTGAAAGCAGGAACAATATCTCACTCAACTCAAACCCCATTGAAAAATAAAGCAGGATCATGTCACTATTGTGGAATCCCTGGCCATTGGCAGAATGAGTGTTTGCAAGAAGAAGAAGAACAAAGGAAAAATACAGTATGCACAGACAGTTGCAACATGAGACATTCTGCCCACATGCCAAGCAACAAGATCTCCCATGTATGGAATCCAGGAATCAAAGATGGAGAATTTCCTGGCGATACCTGGAACAGACGTGAGCTTATATAATCATTGATTAAGTGTTTAGTTCCTAAAATATATCATACCTAAACATTGAATGGGGCTGGAACTTATTAAGGAAATCTGATCACTTCCCTTGATAATGACCATGCCTATTCAAGTGAATATTAATTTGAAAGCACTTTGATGGTATATAGCAGGGGTGTCAAACCGGTTCCACGGAGGGCCGAGTGTCTGCAGGTCTTTGGGTTTTCCTTTAAATTGGTTCCCAGGTCAGACCTGAACAACCAGGTGGGGGTAGAAATTAACCAATTAGTGAACTAATTAATCAATCAGGTACAAGGTGAGAGCGAAAACCTGCAGACACTCGGCCCTCCGTGGAACCGGTTTGACACCTGTGGTATATAGCATGTGTACATAACCATATGTATATTTTGTTACAAAAATATAGCGATTGTCTTTTAATTTGAAACGTTTGTATTGAAACGGACTTCCGGTCTAAAGCTACGCGCTCTTGTTTTCGTTTTGGAAGCGCGCGCGTCTGCGAGCGCAGTTCATAGCAGGTAGCTTATTCCAAAAGAAACGGCAATAACTTCGGCATGGAGTGTCGACGAATTCATACTTGCAGCCCTTCCGAAGAGGCAAAAGGTTTGTTTATTCGGTTGAGAATTAGCATTTTGTCAGTTAATGTTAGTTTTGTACAAATGTAAGACAGCATGTGATTGTGAGCAATGTTAACTGATCGGGTACATGTTTTTGTATACATTTCAGCTCTTACGTTGGTGACATGGTGAATGGATTATGGTTCATAAAGAATTAAACATCATAAAACCATCAGTAAAAGTCTCATCCTTGTTCGGGGGGCATGCTAAAGCATGTTTTAACAGGCATTCGAAATAGCCTATTTTGTCCTGTCATGCTTGAACATGTTTTAATAGGTATTCAAGGAAAAGCCTGTTTTGTTGTGCTTTGTCATGTTCACTTTGTCATTTTAATCAAACGTATGTACAGCGTTGATGATAATGTTTAAAACCGTAAGGCCTCAAGGAGGGTCTCACTACAGTTTGGGTAGGCTTTAACAGGCCCACTGCATTCGCCTTATTCACCGCGCCTCCATCTTGAAATCCAAAACGAGGCTAGGGGGTACACTCTAAACCGGAAGTTCATTGACAGAGCGCAGCAGCGGGCGTCTGTCATCATGGCGATGCCTGTGTGGACATCAAATATTTCATGTCTTCCCGAAATAAGTGGACTATGTCGAAAAATCGAGGGATATGTGCATGACGTGGAAGGTAATGCACGGACGATCATGGCTTTTTTTCTGAAATCAACATGAGTTAACGTTACTTTTAAAGTTAGCTTGTTAGCTAGATAAAACACAAGGACGTGACAACATTACAAGCTGATGCTAAGCATTGTTAAGATATATTAACCACGCCAAACTGACTTATTTTGAGTGTTAACAATCAAATATTTTACCGACAGTCAAGAGGAGCGAGACAGTCAATGCGAAAAAACGAGGCACCTTACAACATTCAGGTATCATGACTGTGGATAAACTGCTCAGTTTGCGGAGTGGTGCCACTGCTAGAACAAATACGCTTGCTAAACGTTCAAATGTTAATCTTGATCGTTCATATCAACAGTTCATCTTTCCCTGCTAAACTAAAAATAACTTATGTGCAGTTGATGTGATCTTTAGCTAAAAGTGTATTGGAACCATCAGTCAAAATAGCTGGTTTCCAATGTGTCACTACAAAGCAAGGCAGGGTGCTACTGTTGGTTATTAAAATGATTAAATATTAGGTATAAGTTAATTTGTTTACAGGCATGGGTTGCTCAGTTCACATAGCGATGTTACGTAGGGTTGGGGAAGGTACTATTCAGGTCTCACAGGTAACAGAGATGCTAACAACAAATCAGTAATGTTGTCTACTGGGTTGCACAAACCCAGTAAAATGGATGTTACTGTTTATACGGAGTTGTGTGCTTAACATGGTCTAGATTAGCAATTGTTATTATCATAAACAGGCACAGATCACGTCTTGTTTATATTTTGCTTTAAGACACGGCTACCCATGGCAGGACGTTAGCTGACCAGGCTAGAAAAAAGAGCAACAACTTGCTTAACATTACCCCCGAATCAGCCCTTTGCTTGTTATAATTCAAAAAGGACCGGTTAGTGGCTAATCAAGTCATGTCTATTTAGCCAGAAGGTTTAGCTAGCTATCTATATGACAGTAACGTAAATATGGCTAACGTTAGCATCGTAAACTAATGTTAATATCTTACCTTGAAATGGCGACCGGGATCTCTTCTTATTTTATGAATCCATTCATGGCAAAGTACAGGATCTGTGGGGAAACGATGGAAGGTTTGACCTGTATAGGATTTATTTCTCTTTGAAGACGTACATTTGGGAACACAACAATGCGGCGGCATTGTAGGTAACGTTATGACAGAAGTCTACAGATGGGCGGGCCAACGTTACTTCCGTACCCCACAGCCTCGTTTTGGTTTAAAGGAAGTGCCGTAGGTGAATAAGGCGAATGGTAACCATATGTTGCTGATGAGCGGTTCACTAGCACACGTTGTTACATCTAAGCCTACTGATAAATTTGAAATTGGTACAATGATGATTTTCTAATCTGGTAAAATAGTCTCATGGTTTTCTTACAAAAGGTTAAAGTATTGTGTTTTCTCTCTCCTTATACACTCACCTAAAGGATTATTAGGAACACCATACTAATACTGTGTTTGACCCCCTTTCGCCTTCAGAACTGCCTTAATTCTAAGTGGCATTGATTCAACAAGGTGCTGAAAGCATTCTTTAGAAATGTTGGCCCATATTGATAGGATAGCATCTTGCAGTTGATGGAGATTTGTGGGATGCACATCCAGGGCACGAAGCTCCCGTTCCACCACATCCCAAAGATGCTCTATTGGGTTGAGATCTGGTGACTGTGGGGGCCATTTCAGTACAGTGAACTCATTGTCATGTTCAAGAAACCAATTTGAAATGATTCGAGCTTTGTGACATGGTGCATTATCCTGCTGGAAGTAGCCATCAGAGGATTGGTACATGGTGGTCATAAAGGGATGGACATGGTCAGAAACAATGCTCAGGTAGGCCGTGCATTATCCCCCACACCATTACACCGCCCCCACCAGCCTGCACAGTGGTAACAAGGCATGATGGATCCATGTTCTCATTCTGTTTACGCCAAATTCTGACTCTACCATCTGAATGTCTCAACAGAAATAGTGATTAATCAGACCAGGCAACATTCTTCCAGTTTTCAACTGTCCAATTTTGGTGAGCTTGTGTAAATTGTAGCCTCTTTTTCCTATTTGTAGTGGAGATGAGTGGTACCCCAGTTGAGGTCATGTCGTCGGGCGGTGGAAGGAGTACTTCGAGGATCTCCTCAATCCCGCAGTCACGTCTTCCATTGAGGAAGCAGAGGATGATGGCTCAGAGGTGGACTCGTCCATCACCCGGGCTGAAGTCACTGAGGTGGTCAAGAAACTCCTCGGTGGCAAGGCACCGGGGGTGGATGAGATCCGCCCTGAGTACCTCAAGTCTCTGGATGTTGTGGGGCTGTCTTGGTTGACACGCCTGTGTAACATCGCGTGGCGGTCGGGGACAGTGCCTTTGGGATGGCAGACCGGGGTGGTGGTCCCTCTTTTTAAGAAGGGGGACCGGAGGGTGTGTTCCAACTATAGGGGGATCACACTTCTCAGCCTCCCCGGGAAAGTCTATGCCAGGGTTCTGGAGAGGAGAATACGGCCGATAGTAGAACCTCGGATTCAGGAGGAACAGTGTGGTTTTCGTCCGGGCCGTGGAACACTGGACCAGCTCTATACCCTCTACGGGGTGTTGGAGGGTTCATGGGAGTTTGCCCAACCAATCCAAATGTGTTTTGTGGATTTGGAGAAGGCATTCAACTGTGTCCCTCGCGGCGTCCTGTGGAGGGTGCTTCGGGAATATGGGGTCCTGGGTCCTTTGCTAAGGGCTGTCAGGTCCCTATACGACTTTTATACGATTTTTATGGACAGAATTTCTAGGCGCAGCCAGGGGCCGGAGGGTGTCAGGTTTGGGGACCACACGATTTCGTCTTTGCTCTTTGCGGATGATGTTGTCGTGTTGGCCCCTTCAAAGCAGGACCTTCAGCATGCGCTGGGACGGTTTGCAGCAGAGTGTGAAGCGGTGGGGATGAGAATCAGTACCTCCAAATCCGAGGCCATGGTCCTCAGTCGGAAAAGGGTGGCTTGCCCACTTCAGGTTGGTGGAGAGTGCTTGCCTCAAGTGGAGGAGTTTAAGTATCTAGGGATCTTGTTCACGAGTGAGGGAAGGATGGAACGGGAGATTGACAGACGGATCGGTGCAGCTTCTGCAGTAATGCGGTCGATGTATCGTTCTGTTGTGGTGAAGAAAGAGCTGAGCCTCAAGGCGAAGCTCTCGATTTACCGGTCAATCTACGTTCCTACTCTCACCTATGGTCATGAGCTTTGGGTCATGATCGAAAGGACAAGATCCCGGATACAGGCGGCCGAAATGAGCTTTCTCCGCAGGGTGGCTGGGCGATCCCTTAGAGAGAGGGTGAGAAGCTCGGTCACCCGGGAGGAGCTCGGAGTAGAGCCGCTGCTCCTCCACATCGAGAGGGGTCAGCTGAGGTGGCTTGGGCATCTGTTTCGGATGCCTCCGGAACGCCTTCCTGGGAAGGTGTTCCGGTCCCGTTCCACCGGGAGGAGACCCCGGGGAAGACATAGGACACGCTGGAGGGACTATGTCTCCCGGCTGGCCTGGGAACGCCTCGGTGTCCCCCCGGAAGAGCTGGAGGAAGTGTCTGGGGAGAGGGAAGTCTGGGCATCTCTGCTTAGACTGCTGCCCCCGCGACCCGGCCCCGGATGAAGCGGAAGAAGATGAATGAATGAATGAATGAATGAGTGGTACCCGGTGGGGTCTGTTATGGACATTTTGAATTGATGTATTCTTGGTCCTATACATGTATGAATGAGTTACTAGTTAAAGATGCCAAGAGGGGTCTGGTGTTTGAATAGGAGACATCCTTGACCGGCACCGGTGGATTAGAGGGGTACTCGTAAATCTGTATAACCCTTTAGTGTCCCTGTTGATTATCCAGACATTGTGTCTCCTCAGGCATTGAGAAGGATAAGGTGGGGGGACAGCCCCAATGTTAGAAGGGGTGTGGTAAGTTGTTGCCATCTTACACAAGACAGATGACAACATTTTACCACACCCCTTCTAACATTTGAAATAAATACGGATTGTTCATGTATGGAGTTAGAGACTCCTTGGATGATTATGTTGGTAAGCGTTTGACGCGTCTCTCTTATTTGCTTATAAATTAATAAAAATTCTAAATTGTGCCAAGAAAATGTAGTCTCTGTACTTCCTTCAAAAAGGGTTCTGATCGATAAAATCACTGTCACAGGTCTTCTGCTGTTGTAGCCCATCCGCCTCAAGGTTGTGCGTGTTGTGGCTTCATAAAGGCTTTGCTGCATACCTCGGTTGTAATGAGTGGTTATTTCAGTCAAAGTTGCTCTTCTATCAGCTTGAATCAGTCGGCCCATTCTCCTCTGACCTCTAGCATCAACGAGGCATTTTCGCCCACAGGACTGCCGCATACTGGATGTTTTTCCCTTTTCACACCATTCTTTGTAAACCCTAGAAATGGTTGTGCGTGAAAATCCCAGTAACTGAGCAGATTGTGAAATACTCAGACCGGCCTGTCTGGCACCAACAACCATGCCACGCTCAAAATTGCTTAAATCACCTTTCTTTCCCATTCTGACATTCAGTTTGGAGTTCAGGAGATTGTCTTGACCAGGACCACACCCCTAAATGCATTGAAGCAACTGGCATGTGATTGGTTGATTAGATAATTGCATTAATGAGAAATTGAACAGGTATTCCTAATAATCCTTTAGGTGAGTGTATATTTGTTGTTGAGCAAATTGAAGCAAATATGTTGACAATGTAACCTTTTCCAGACTAGATCTACATAGTTGCATGGGGGAAAATGGTCCAACGACTGAGCAAGATGGGCAATTTGGCGGCCATTTTGATATGCAAATTAGAAGGTAAAAAACTCACAATTTTGCTTGGGTACAAGTTTTTTTGGATTCAGCATCCATGAAATATGTAAAGTAGGCCGGTTCCCGACTTGTACCCATCAATGCTCCTCACTTTCACTTTTTTTTGTATATCCCGTCTAGACTATAAGCTTAAATGAAACAGGCCATATTTGAAGCAATTATAAAATTCCTTAAGGAATAAATTCGGAAGGTATATCTGACGAAAGATTCGCACATCTGTCCTGAACACAATCAAATGTAAATGACCATCCAGTCTCGGAGTTACTCATTTTGTCACCTTTATCTTTGGTTGATAAACAAACATGGCACCAAACATGGAGCCCACAAAGGTTGTAAGCTAACTTTGAGTAACGTAACTTCTAGAAAGATTTTACACAATGATTTTCACCAATCACCAGCTCTCCCAGTATATCCTAAGTTGTTTTAGTCGCAAATATCATTAGTTTTTGTGTCAGACGTATGATGTTTACTTTAGCAAAATGTGACCGCTGATGTTGGCACGTAAGTAGTCCTTGTCCAGATTCGATCACCTCGTTAATTTCATAGTGTGCTGTAGATCTTCAAATAATTACGATGAGGAAATAAAGTTATAAACACGTTTTGAGCTAAATGTGAGTAAATAATAGCGTGGTCTGACCAGTGATTGCTGCATCACTGACACATTCTAATGGTGTAATTTAACGATCTTATGCATCATGGGTTAAACTGGGTTCTTTATAAATGAATGTCATTTGAATTTAGCTCAAACATACACAAGTCCACAAATTTGACAACTTTGCAGGGGGTAGACTGACTTTTTCACCTGACTATATATGTAAAGTCTGCACAGTGAGTGATGTTTTTATAACTGGGTGTATCATATTAAGAATACTAAAATAATGTGTCTATTTTTCAAGTATCCCACCTGCATTTGTGAAACATTCAATAAAGACACAAGATGTGGCCAACCATCTACCAGGAAAGCTACTGTTTACAGGCCCCCAACTGAACCCCATTCTAGCAATTCTAAGAGAACTGCAGCCTAAACATTAATAGACAATACCTTGAAAAGGTGTGATTCAGTGTTTGTTGATGCCTGCACACCCAGCTGCTCTCCAGATAAGAGGGGCTGAAGTGTATGGAGTTAGATATGTGCCAAAAGGTTAAGTGTATGTATTGTTAGGATCATAAGAGAATACATTCATAAATAGGTATGATCGTAAACAAAGTAATATGTAAAACATGAAACGTAAGCATGAAATTAGACCTGTGAACGTACCAACACCCTTTCACGATTTTATACATTGCATTCTTACTTCATATCTCCATTTATTTGTTTACAAACTTTAGTCAGTAATCTGGCATCTGCAAAGATATGACCTGAACGTAGCTCCCCGAAACTGTAAAATAAGCAACAGTAAGTTGGACTACTAGCCCAGTGCTCTACCATGGTTGTGATTCCTGATTTCATGTTCAAAATAAAAGACCATAGCTGTTTTTGCTTTGACTGCATAACTATATTACACAAGTAGCACATCATGCATTTAGACATTAAGTAAAATACTTGTGTGTGAAAATGATAAGGTCACAGAATAGCCTTGTATTGAATATCTATCTGAGCGGCAAAATATAATTACGTGATTTAGGTCAAGATAATCCTTTAAATATTACAGTCTGGCATGTGCTATTTAATAACTGGTTTAATAGCCCAGGTTAAAAAAATTAAGACCCATAAAGCAACTTAATATGATCACATCATATTAAGTGATGTGATCAATAAGCTACGAAAAATGTGTAACTACTGCAGTTACTAAAAGCTATTGAGCTTGATCAACAGCAGTGCATTTTGCTATTGTATAGCCTTAGTAAAGCCATGCATGCTTAAATAATTTGCTTCTCGTTCCTCATGCTGAATTAACTTTTCTACATTGGTAGATAAACGTGCCGGCCCATGGAAATCAAATGCCTGTCCACCACGTTTTTTTTTTGCGCTGGACCAGAGAGCAACTGAAATGTTTTAATTTCACAAGCTACTGTATCACACCTCACCTCAGGTGTTCCTAACACCAACTTGCACCATCCCTGAGTCTTTTGCTGCAAATTCACAAATAAATCCAGAAAAATAATTTGAGTGGTCCACTGAACACACCCAGTGTCCCTCTAGTTGTGAGTCTGCACAGACACTTGTCAGTCTAGGTTTGGGGACAGGAGCGATGGGCCTTTGAACTTCCTAAAAGGGAAAGAGGAATAATTGGGATAATTTATCAAAAGTACCTCTTTCAGTAGGCAATGTTCTGTTGGGAAACCTTGGGTCCTGCTATTCATGTGGATGTTACTTTGACACGTACCACCTACCTAAACATTGTTGAAGATCTCTCTTCCACCGGGTTCCAAAACTAGCGTTCCCTTTCTGCTGACTTCATTTCTATCCACGTCTAAAGCTGTGGATAGAAATGTCTCTGACCAACTCATGTTATCTCTCAGAACAATTGTCCCTAAACAGCCAGGCTTCAATATGGG
The DNA here is from genome assembly GCF_011004845.1 of Esox lucius. Taxonomy (NCBI): domain Eukaryota; kingdom Metazoa; phylum Chordata; class Actinopteri; order Esociformes; family Esocidae; genus Esox; species Esox lucius. The sequence continues at coordinate 10,092,043 of NC_047569.1, read as the reverse complement.
TCACTCAAACAAGACCACTCTCCCACATGCTCTTTGCACTGCATACAAGGAGAGTTGACTCTCTCTCCTTTTCTCTCATCCATCAAGATTTGTCTACTGCCTTTGACACTGTGAATCATTTGATCATCCTCTCCACCCGCTCAGGTCTGTGTTCTTAGGCTTTGCACATTTCAATTGCATCTTTCCTGGTAGGCCGCTCCCACCAGGTGACTTGGTGAGTATCTGTGTCTGTTCTGTGGGCTCTCACTACTGCTATCACCAAGTGCTTGATTCTTGGGCGTCTTAGAGAACAAATGTGTTCTCTAAGACGGTTCCAGTAAACATACTGTATTTAGGAGCAGTATAACAGGGAGTGGTCATTCCCCAATCATTACATTGGATATTTGTGTTGCTATTGTGAAAAGTATGTTTTTTTCCCCCCTCAAATATGAAATTCAGTATTATTAAACTGAAGGCATGTAGTTACAAAGCGAACAGCAAACGGCTTTATTATATTTTTTTTTAGCAAAGATGGGATAGGCCTAGATTTTTATTTTGTTTCTGCAGGATGAACTCTGCGACCCATCACTAACCATACCCTCCCGCCCACCGCTTAGTGCTGCCTCTCAGGGACCTTGTTGCACTACTCCCTTGTTCTACTGCCTTGTACTACTGGACTCTGACACTGCCTTGCAAAGTATAATAAGTAAGATCTCATTTGTTACATGTATATGTCTACCTCAGGAACCTCACTGCTGCTATCCCTGCATTTCAGTTGCACATGCCACCTTGCACCTTCAATATGTCTGCACTGCACATTTAGAATTGACGTTGTACCTGCATTTTTTTTTGCACTGTCAGAATTGCAATTTGTATTTGCCTCATTGTACAACTAATTTCCCACTTGTACATACACATTTTTAATACTTGTAGATTTTCTGCCCTCCCCATATGCCTTTTTTGCTACTTTAGAATTGCCATTTGCACTGTATTTGCCCTCATTGCACATCTGTACATTCCACTTGTAACATACACTATACCTAATACTTGTACATTTCCTGCCCTTTTATATTAGCACTTCTGGTTAGATGCTAACTGCATTTTGTTGTACTGTACTCGTACTGTTCAATTACAATAAAGTTGAATCTAATCTAATACTGAATGTAACAAAATATTGATTCCAATATTTAAAAAATACACATCTTGAAGAAACCAGAAATGTTCATTGGCCAATGAGGTGTACCCCCTGAAAACAACCACAACTTATTGAGGCATTAAAAACAAGGCAGCTACTCCGACTATTGTCGTTATGTTTGTGCCAACAGAAAAAAATCTATAAATATTTCTGACATTCCTTTGAACCTGTGTTCATATGTTGCACCACTGTCACTCGTTCCTGTAGTTGCCATGGTCAATAACATTGCTGCAGCCATGCTAATGACCAGAGGTTGAACGGTAATGACTTTAAATTCCATCAAAAATAGATAGCGATGCTAACGTTACCAATTGAAAATATTAACTAGCTAGTTAACATACTGTGTGAAGAATGAATTTGCAATGACATGTTGCAATCTACAACAGCATTGCGATGAAACATGCAGTCTATGAATAGCACTACTGTCACCCCTAATGTGTACCAGTGTATTAGGTTTGTATAGAGCCCCGTGTCTTAATCATGGTCACAGTCATAGGTCTAAGCCTAATATAAGCTTCCTCTCTTTAAGACCTCTTATCAGTCCCTGTCTCCCATCTCTTTTGTAGAGTTCCCCTGTGCCTCTTCTCCTTCTGCCAAACTCTCTCCTCATTTCCCAGTCCTCCACCCCTCTCCATGTCATACTCCTCTCCTCTTTCCCATTCTCCTAACCGCAGCACATTGACCTGACAGCAGTGCTATAACCACTCAGCCCTCAACACAGTCACCTGCAATACTACTACTACATTACTAGAATAATGAAGGGCTACATTTCAGAATGCAGTTGATAAGAAACGGGACAATTTCTAAGCTATGAATTAGAGGATGAAAGGGCTACTGTGAAGGGGGAAATGGAAGGGGAGGCCTGAGGTTAAGGGGGCATAAGGGTAAACAGTGATATTTGACATGTGAAAAACAGAGAGCAGTACAATAGGGGTGGGTAGATGAGATGACATGAGAGGGGGAAGAGGACGCATTGACTGGTTGTAGCCCGGGGCAGAATGTCTCACTCACCGGCAGTGTTCAATGCCACTCATTTATTTCTGGCTCTGTCTCGCACTTCACCTAGATCAGAGCACGGTTGTGTTGGTGGACTGTGTATGAACAACAATAAAAAGATCCTACAGAGAGAGAAAGGTGTGGTATAATGTGCATCCTCCTACTGTTGCTCAGGTTCAACTTTATTAATGGGGGAAAATGTCCTTGAGCAGTGGTTAAACCAGATTACATTTTTTTGTTTTTCTACATAATTACTAGGGCTTGCGCAGCAAAAAACCTTGATAATCCAGCAATAATCCCTCCTCTAGCACCCTGCGGCTCGGGCCCCCTCGGAGGGACCAGTATAGGGACCCATAGCCCCCCCACCCCACCCCACAAAAAAACATTTGGTGCGGCGACAGGCCGGGGAGCAGGGACTGGGGCGACGGAAGGCAGCGGAGCAGGAACACGGTGGCGGCAGGCCGCGGAGCAGGGAGTGGGTTGCACCGAATGGCCAGACGACTGCCAGTCCTTACATTGATTTCAGGGATGAATTAAAAAATCTCATCTCTTTTTACAAATATCTGCAATTTGGACCACTTGGGAAATGAGACAAAAAGTTAAAGCACTTCATATCTTCATCTACTTCCCAGCTCTTTGAATCAGAAAAAAGTTAAAATATCTCTTACCAAACTTGTTTTTCCATATATTCCAGTACTTCTCAGCTATTTAAATCATAAAAAGTTACACAAATATATCTAATCAAACTTAAGATACTGCGACTCGAGGTACCATACCAACAGGATTTTTTGCTACTTTTACACAAACATGGATATCAGCTGTCAGACATTTCATACTTCATAATCGTATGATTGTTCAAAGTTTGCTTTATCAATGTACCGGCCCAAATTTACTTTGAAAGCATTAAAGCCCCAGTAACTTTACTTGTAAACAGCAATTCTAGTTTTTATTATTTTTATTATTACTGGGGCTTACACAGAAAAAACTCCAGGTTAGTTCCACATACTACTTCTTCTTCTTTAGAACGCAACTCCTCTTACACCATTTAAGCTAGAAACTTCATTCAAACTTTAAAACGTGTCTGGATATTTAACTTTTATTAAACTTTTAAAACTTCATTGACTTGAATGGGATTTTTTCAGAATTCTGAAGTGTCCATTGTTTACACTTGAACAATTGAATAACTTTTTGAAAAGTCTCAGTCGTTGCAAACAACCTACTTTTCCGAACAACTTAGAGAAACATTACAAAATTCTTGGGCGTCCCCACATTTTCAGCTATTAATGTGAAAAAACTTTTTACAAATATCTGCAATTTGGACCACTTTACAAATGAGAGACAAAAAGTTAGGGAGTTTCGTATCTACGTCTGCTAGTCAACTATTATGAAAACACCAAATTTGATACTGCAACTGCAGTAACCATAGCAACGCGTTTCTAACAATATTTCCCCAACAGCTGCCATTTAACCCACTTTCCCAGCATGATGGACAAAATGTTAGAGTTTCATATATTTCACTACTTTTCAGCTATTTAAATAAGAATATTTTATGAAAATATCACAGAGACTGCAACCGGAGTAACCATGGCAACAGCATTTTTAACAACTTAACAAAAACAGCACCAATAGAATTTTTTTTTTATCAGACCCACCAACATGGAGGAAAATTGGTGGTGGCCACACAAAATATTAACACTTTGGACCCAATGTGGACATTTTCACTTAGGGGTGTACTCACTTTTGTTACGAGCGGTTTAGACAATAATGGCTGTGTGTTGAATTATTTTGAGGGGACATCAAATTTACACTGTTGTACACTCACTACTTTACATTGTAGCAAAGTGTCATTTCTTCAGTGTTGTCACATGAAAAGGTATACACAAATATTTACAAAAATGTGAGGGGTGGACTCACTTGTGAGATACTGAACACCGATCAGCCATAACATTATGACCACCTGCCTAATATTGTGTAGGTCCCCCTATTGCCGCTAAAACAGCCCTGACCCGTCGAGGGATGGACTCCACTAGACCTTTGAAGGTGTGCTGTGGTATCTTGCACCAGTACGTTAGCAACAGATCCTTTAAGTCCTAAATGTTGCGAGGTGGGGCCTCTGTGGATTGGACCGGTTTGTCCAGCACATCCCACAGATGCTCGATTAGATTGAGATCTGAAAAATTTGGAGGCCAAGTCAACACCTTGAACTCGTTGTGCTCCTCAAACTGTTCCTGAACCATTAGAACCATTAGTATTTGTTCATGATCTCACCCGTTATACAGTCTGGTGCTAAAATTACTCACCAATGAACAAGCGCTAATTTCCGGAAGGAATCTATTTTTTTTTTTACGTGGACATATCAAACTGTGGACATATTTGTTACGGCCTTTCCATTGTATCAGGGATCGTTATATTTTGTATATACTGTATGTACGCTGTTGTCTTATCTCAACAACTCCCAATGGATTCAGGAGAGAAGATTGCGGGAAGATTTATTTACAGGCATCCGCACCAAGCTATTGTGCTTTTTTCCAACTCCTTCCAAGCAGGAAGTGTTGTGGGCCAGGGCTTGTCACTAAAGGCACAGGGAAACTGTACAAGATGAATGCAGCATGTTATCAGAAAATACTGGCAGACAATTTGCATTCTTTTGCACGGAACCTGCGCATGGGACACTCTTGGACTTTCCAGCACAACAATGACCCTAAGCACAAGGCCAAGTTGACACTCTAGTGGTTACAGCAGAAAAAGGTGAAGGTTCTGGAGTGGCCATCACAGTCTCCTTTTCTTTGTTGCCATGTTTTGTTTTATGATTTTGCCATTCTATTATGACATACAGTTAAATGTGAATCGCATAAGAAATAAAAGACGTGTTTTGCCTGCTCACTCATGTTTTCTTTACAAATGGTACATAGATTACCCATTCTCCAAGGGTATGCAAACGTTTGAACACAACTGTAAATTTACAGAAAATAAATGGATTATTCACCATCAATGTGTTCACATTCTGAAAATATAGTACCAATGTATTACGCTGGTGAAAGAAAGGTTGATTTATAATGTAATTTTAGACTGATTCAAGAATGACAGATACCACAATGACCATGAATTAAATAAATTGTGAAATAAATTGTTAAATGTTCACCGTTATGTTTTTTTTTATTATTTTATTTATAATTTGAATTATATTCCCTTTTATATTTAATTATTTCACAGCGTATATATTTCTTTAACAAAGCCCCTAAAATTCCTCCATAGGAGGCAGGCAATGTCCTCCAAAATTATCTGATTGTTTTGGGCAAAATCATGTTATTGTCCTGTATTTTTCAATGTTGTCAACCTACTCAGTGACCAAGAATTAATGGACTTAATCAGTGGTGGTAGCTTGTATGGCTCCCTTGGTGAAGAATAAGGGGCGCCAATGGCAGACCTGACAATTTTGGTGTTCTCTGGCAAATGCCAATCGAGCTGCATGGTGCTGGGCTGTGAGCACAGGTCTCTGGGCTGTGAGTCAGGCCCTCATGCCACCCTCATGGAGTTTATTTATAACAGTTTGGTCAGAAACATGCACACCAGTAGCCTGCTGGAGGTCATTTTGTAGGGTTCTGGTAATGCTCCACCCGTTCCTCCTCGCAGGAGCAGATACTGGTCCTGCTGCTGGGTTGATGCCCTTCTATGACCCTGTCCAGGTTTCCTTGTGTAATGGCCCATTTCCTGGTACTGGGAGATACAGCAAACCTTCTAGTGCTGGCATGTATGGATGTGCCATCCTGGAGGAGCTGGACTGTCTGTGCAACCTGAATGGGCTGCAGGTCCTGCCTCATGCCACCAGTGGTGACAAGGACACTAGCAAAATGCAAAACTAGAGATGAATCAGGAAGGATAAGGAGAGAGCAATTGTTTGGTCCCCACCTGCAAAATCATTCCCTTTTTGGGGGTTGTCTTGCTGTTGCCTCTCCAGTTTACCTTTAGTCACTTTCATTTGAATCAACACAGGTAACATTGATTCACAATCGCTTATGCTTCCTAACTGGACAGATAACAAATTGTAGCATATAAATACAAATAAGAGAATAAAATGATTTCAGTATTACTTGTTAACTACAAACACACAAATACAACTAAATTGCACAAATTCTATATCACAAAACTATACAAATATAAAAGCACACAAAGAAGAGAACCTGATTATTACATTATTGCACTTAAAACATGAAACACACCAACTAAATTGCCCAACTGCCATCTAAACCCTGACTTTTCTTTCCTTCGTTGCAAAAGTAATCAATTACATCATCATAAGAAATCTGTCCAACAATTGCATGGTTAAAACTTATGACTGCAAGGCCACTAAGATGTTCCTGTGACATGGTGGACCTCAGTCAGTATTTTATTTGATTTCAGCTCCTTTCTGCTTCAGCTACGGTCACTGGAAGACAAATTCTGAGAGCGGTCCACAAATTTGGATAGATTTCTGAGGTCCCATTTGTGTTTAAAAATCAGCAGCCCTAGCAGGGTCATGGTCTTTGGTGGCAAGTTAGGCAAGTTTACAGCAGTCCAAACTTCTCTCCCACATTTTCCAATATGGAAAATCTTTCCAGAAGTTCTAAGGTTGCAGCATCAACGACTTTGAAAAATGTCACCTCCAGCTTCTTTAGGGCATCACTCAAAGGCTCATCAAATGATTTGTTTGAAAAGTGCCACTCTGTGGACCTCAGCCTTTTTTGTTGTAGAACAGCCTCTACATTCATACTCTCGTAAATATCCTTGGTTGACGTTTCCTCCTCTGACAAGGACTGGGCCTCAATCTTCATTACAGGGTTTTGGTTTGATCCCCCGCCTCAGTCAGTGCCTCTCTCACACCTGCTGTCTGATACCTCAGTGGCTGGACACTCTTAACTTTACTCTCTTCAAAGTTTTTTTCAGCATGGCCCATCAGTGTGTGGAGGCTGAGTACAAGGTGTTATCTTCTTGAGATGCCTGTGGCATTGACCAAATTTGGAGCATCAGCTACAACCAGGTCCAGTGTGTGAGCCCCACATGGCACAAATAGAGCTATTGGATTCATTTCCAGGTGTCTGGCTTGGACATCTTTGTTTATGCTCCTCATATTGGCCCCATTATCATAAGACTGTCTTCTGCAGTCCTCAAAAGGAATTTTGAGAATCAGAGATGCCAAATGTTGGCCTGTGGACTCTGCCTCCAAAAACCCTATAAAATGTCCCTTTATGTGGGTCTCCTCCTTCAATGACACGTCTAATCGCAGCCAACAACTGTTCAGTGTGGCTGACATCTGAGGTGCAATCTTGAATGATAGAGAAGCATTTTGCTCATTGCTGAAATGACCTTGCTGCTCAACTAATCCAGTGCCCATGAATTTGCATTGAAATACAGTATATGAGTCTGACTGTCACGGTCGTGGTGGTAGGACACAGGCGCAGAGACGAAAGGGTGGTAGTAATCCATAGTTTAAAGAAAAAAGAAACAAAACAATAGCAGTGACATAGGGCATCAAGTACAAACAAAACCAAAATTAACCACCCTGGGTGTGGCCAAACATGGACCATAAATAGGTTCCCCAATTGGAGGCAACGATCTACACCTGCCTCCAATTGGGGAGACCAAACTGTGTAGAGGTGCCTAGAGGCACCACCTTCTGTCCGGTCATGGCTATGGCCCCAGCCCAGCGCAGAGATGGCTAGGGGCATAGCCAGGAGGTGAGACTGACACCCTTAGTACATTTGTTGCACAATTAAATATACATGTCATTATGCACAATTTATCAAAGCGCCCATTCGAGTTATAAAATGCACATGTGCTTTACGATTTGTTTCCCTCCATGTCACTTCCAGGGTGTCAGAAAGTCATTGCTAAAATGGCTAAATAAGAAAAAGAGTGGACCACCGAAGACTGGAAGAAGATGTTATGGAACGATAAATTGGTTCATCATGCAGGGTTTTTGTATGCCCTAGAGTAGGTGAAAGGATGGTTCCTCCGTGTGTGACAAGTGTTTGGCTGTTATGTCTGCAAAAGGTGGCTTTTTTGATGAGTCAAACCAGTGTCGTCGTTAGCCCTGGGCTATAGCCCAAGACCTTTTCAGAATATCCCCGGTTCTCAAACTGACCAAACTAATAAATACATTTAAAACAGACACTGATCTATTCATTTATAATTCTGATCGCGCATTATGACAATGCTGACGTGTAGGCCGCTAGCATGTACATCGACATTTTCCTTGTGTACATTCCCTGTGTACTGTATAGACAGTCTCTGCTGTGGGCCAAATATTGATAATGAGGTATGCTAAATCAAGTGACATTAAGTCCTCCGGTAAACCTGACACCATAACAACAACAACAAAACAACAACAAAATATGTATATATATAAACACCACCCAGTATGGCACTTGGTAACTGGAAGGCAAAGGGGAAGTCGGTGAACATGCCAGATCATAATGCTGAACATTCCCATTTACAGTCCTTGGATGTGTGTTTTTGGAGAAAAGGAGATATCTTTAGATGAATGAGGGGCACCCAGTTTCTGCTTTTCTGGAGTGATAAATGTTGTCTGCTACTGTAGCAGATACTGCTGCTACAGTACAGGCTCCTCTAGAGGGCAATGTGACTCTACTGCACCTAAGACAGACAGACAGAGACTGACAGATGGACGGAAAGACAGACATGGCCCTCATTTACAACAACACTGACCCACTCACAACTTAGCCTGACCGTGTGAGTAAGTGCATTAGTTACTGTTCTCAAATAACAGATCTTCTCTCAGTTGAGTTGGGAGAACACTTAGGTTATCTGTCAAATTGACTTAATAGATAATTGATGGCTAAAAAAGCAAGATACTGCTGGTTCTCAACACCCAATGAGAGGAGAGATATACAGAAGTATACATAAACTGTCTCCTTTTCTGTAATTTTTTTTAACAGTGGCAGTATGTACAGCACTGTTCAAAAGTTTGGGGTCACTTAGAAATGTCCTTGTTTTCTAAAGAAAATCCCATTAAAATAACAAAATGTATCAGAAATACAGTGTAGACATTGTTAATGTTGTAAATGGCTATTGTAGCTGGAAACAGCAGATTTTTTATGGAATATGTACATAGGCTTACGGAGGCCCATTATTAGTCACCATCAGTCCTGTGTTTCAACAACATGTGTTTGCTAATCCAAGTTTATCATTTTAAAAGGCTAATTGATAATTAGAAAACCTTTTTGCAAGTATGTTGCACAGCTGAAAATGGTTGTACTGATTAAAGAAGCAATAAAACTGTCCTTCTTTAGACTAGCTGAGTATCTGGAACATCAGCAATTGTGGGTTTGATTATAGGATCAAAATAGCCAGACACAGACATTTCTTCTGAAACTTGTCAATGGCCAAGAAATTGAAGATCTCGTACAACTTTGTGTACTACTCCCTTCACAGAACAGCGTAAACTGGCACTAACCAGAATAGAAAGAGGAGTGGGAGGCCCCAGTGCACAACTGAGCAAAAGGACAAATACATTTGAGTGTCTAGTTTGAGAAGCAGATGCCTCACAGGTATCGCAACTGCCAGCTTCATTAAATACACTGCTCAAAAAAATTAAGGGAATGTGTAATCATCACAGTATAACAAGTCAATTAAACTTCTGGGATATCAATCTGTCCAGTTTGGAAGCATAATCAATGTCACCTGTTTTGGTGCAAATGAAAGTAACGACAGGTGTACTGGAAAGACAACAGCAAGACAACCCCCAAAAAAAGAATGGTTGTGCAGGTGGTGGCCACTGACTTTTGCTCACTCCTTATCCTTCCTGACTGATTCTTCTCTAGTTTTGCTTTTTGCTAGTGTCCTTGTCACTACTGGTAGCATGAGGCGGTACCTGCATTCCATTCAGGTTGCACAGGAAGTCCAACTCCTCCAAGATGGCACATCCATACATGCCAGCACAAGAAGGTTTGCTGCATCTCACAGTACAGTCTCTAGAGAATGGACGAGATACCAGGAGACGGGCCGTTACACAAGTAAATACAAAATGCAGGATAATTAAAGTAATTAATAGAAAAGGTCTATGTACAGTTTCTGCAAAAGAGGTCTGTTTAAAAAAGTAGATCAATTAATATGCTGAGGTGACATAGCAATATTAATGGGACAGTAACTCTGGGGCATACCTGAGAATGTGTTGAAGTGCAAATAACTGTGCAGATGCTAAAACTGCACATTGATCTGGAGGAGAAATTAACACGAGGTGTAAAAAGTACAAAGTAAATGTATTCATCTGGGTTCGGCTTTAGGGAAGTATCTAATTAATTAACCAGGTAAACTACCCAGTGATCAATTAAGTAAAAAGGAAGAGTGTACATTTCCAATTAATGTCACTGGTTAGTTATGAATTCGTTTTCTTCAGTCATTTTGCTCTAACTTAAGAACTTCCCAAAACTGGTGAACATTTACTTTGTACTTTTTACACCTCTGTTAACATGTGCAATGATCAGAAAGCATCTCAAGCAATAGTTTCTGAAAGGCAGTAAGGGAGATGGGAATTTTCAGTTTCAGGCTTTTTTGCAATTCGTTCCAGTCATTGGCAGCAGAAAACTGGAAGAAATTACGGCCAAAGGAAGTATAAACTTTAGGGCTGACCAGAGAGATTTTGCTGGAGCGCAGACTACGAGCGGGTTTTGCTATAGTGACAAGTGAATTTAGGTATAGCGGGGATTTACCTAGCAATGTCTTATAGAAGAGCTGATACCAGTGGGTTTGACGTTGAGTGTATAGCGAGGGCCAGCCAACAAGTGCATAGGGGTCACAGTGGTGGGTGTTATACAAATGCATGTTTAGCAGCATGAGTGAAGGAGGCCTTGTTGGGAAGCCAATCCTGGATTTAATTTTAGCCGGGTGTTGGTCAATATGGGTCTGGAAGGAGAGCAAGCAGGCCAACCAGGTGCCTTGATATTTGTAGGTATCGACATATTCTAGTTCTGAACCGTCCAGAGTGATAATGCTAGTCAGGCCTTTGAAACAAATGCATTTAGTTTTACCGGAATTCAAGAGCAGCTGGAGATCTCGGAAGGAGTGCTGTATATCATTGAAGCTTTTTGGAGGATAGTTAACACAGTGTTCAATGCAGGGCCAAGTGTATACAGAATGGTGTCATCTGCATAGAGGTGAATCAGACACCAGCAGTAGTGACGTCATTGAATTATACAGAGAAAAGTGTCAGCCTGAGAATCGAACACTATGGCACACCCATGGAGACAGACATTAGTCAGACAGCAAGCCATCTGATTTAACACACTGGACCCTATCTGAGAAATAGTTAGTGAGGCAGTAATTCAAGAAACCAAGGCTGTTGAGCCTGCCAATCAGAATTTGGTGATTGACAGAGTTGAAGGCCTTGGCCAAATCTATAAAAACGACTGCTTTTTTTATCAATGGTAGTTGTCGTTTAACACCGTGAGTGTGGCCAAGGTACACCCATGGCCAAGGTACACCCATGGCCAACTCAAAAGCCTGATTGCATAAGGCAGAGGGTACAAGTGGATTCAACCTGGCTGATTATCTGTTTGTTTACCTGACTTTTGAAAACCTTTGAAAGGCAGGGCAAGATGGAGAAAGGTGTGTAGCAATTTGGGTCAAGGGTTTATCCCACTTTGAAGAGGGGGATGATCACCACAGCTTTTTTAATCTCTAGGGATTCCTGATGAAATGAATGAGTGGTTGAACAGGCTAGTGATAGGAGTAGCAATAATGACGACAGATAATTTTAGGATGAAAGGACCCAGTTTATCAAGCCTGGCTGACTTATAGGGCTCTAGATTTTGCAGCTCTTTTAATACATCAGCTGCCTGGATTTGGATGAAGGAGAAATGGGGGGGGCGATCAGGCAAATAGCTGTGGGAACAGCAGAGCCATTGGCCATAGGGGGGTAGCTGAGTGGAAAACATGGCCAGCCATTGCAAAGTGCTTATTGAAATTCTCAATTATTATAGTTTCGTCAGTTGTAACAGTATTTCCTAGCCTTAGATCAATGGGTTGCTGGGAGGAGGTGTTCTTATTCTCCATCGACTTCACTGTGTCCCAGAACCTTTTAGAGTTAGAGCTAAAAGATGCTAGCATTTGCTTTCCTGACTATGTGTACCGGTTCCTGACTTCCCTGAAATGTCAATCATGGTGGTGGTTTGAGGCTAGTTCAGTACGACATAGAATGTTTTTGTGCTAGTCGAGCGCAGTCAAATCAATAGCAAACCAAGGATTATAACGGTTCTTAGTTCGGAACTTTTTAAATGGGGCATGCTTGTTAAGGATGGCAGGGAACTCATTTTTGAAGAGCAGCCAGGCATCCTCAACTGTCTTTCCAGGATACTTTTGCCAGATCAATTAGAAAGGCCTGCTCGTCAAAATGTTTTAGAGAGTGCTTGATGGTAATGAGGGGAGGCCATTTACGGATGCAAACAAAGAGGCAGTGATCACTAAGATCCTGGCAGAAGGCAGCAGCAGCAGTGTATTTTGACGGTGTGTTAGTGAGGATAAGATCTGTGAGTGTTTCCTTGTTAAAACATTTAAGGTTGTATCTGGTTGGTTCATTGATCATTTGTATGAGGTTCAGGGTATCAAACATTGATTGTACAGTTGCAGGGGTATTTAACATATCCCACTTTAAAGCTCCTAGCAATAAGAACTCTGAGGATAAGTGGGGAGCAATCAATCCACATATGGTGTCCAGAGGACTGAAGGAGGCCAGTAACAGGTGGCTACAGTAAGAGACTTATTCCTGGAGAAGTGGATTTTCAAAAGAAAGAGCTCAAACTGCTTTGGCACAGATCTCGATAAAATGACAGAACTCTGTAGACTATGCCTGCAGTCATTTGCAAATCCTCCCCCTTCAACAGCTCTGTCCTGACAAAACATTTTGTAGTTTAGAAATTGTAATTTCAGAGTTCTTGGTGGATTTCCTAAGCCAGGATTCAGAGACGGCTAGAATGTCAGGGTTGGCTGAATGAGCAAGGCTGGTAAACATATCAAATATATGGAGTAGGCCTCTAATGTATGCATGAAACCAAGATCAAACTGTCAGAAACAGACTCCAAGAGGGTGGCATGAGGGCCCAACGTCCTCTAGTGGGACCTGTGCTCACAGTCCAGCATCTTGCATCTTAACTGGGATTCGCCAAAGAATACCAGAATTGGCAGGTCCGCTCCCCGTTCTCTTTACAGATAAGAGCAGGTTCACGCTGAGCACATGTGACAGATGTGAAAGAGTCTGGAGACGCTGTACTGAATGTATTGCTGCCTGCAACATCATCCAGCATGACCGGTTTGGCGGTGGGTCAGTGATGGTCTGGGGAGGAATATCCTTAGAGGGTTGCACAGACCTCCAGATGCTAGCCAACGGTTCCCTGACTGCTGTTAGGTACCGGGATGAAATCCTCAGACCCATCGTCAGACTTTACGCCGGTGCAGTGGGCCCTGGGTTCCTCCTGGTACAATGCCCAGCCTCATGTGGCCAGAGTTTGTAGGCAGTTCCTGGATGACGAAGGCAGTGATGCCATTGACTGGCCCTCACGTTCCCCAGACCTGAATCCAACTGAGAACATCTGGGACGTTATGTATTTGCACTCGATGCCACCAAGTAGCGCCACAGACTCCAGGAGCTCACAGATGCCCTGATCCAGGTCTGGGAGGAGATCCCTCAGGACACCATCCGCCGTCTCATCAGGAGCATGCCCAGACATTGTTGGGATTAGCAAACACAATGTGCCATTGAAACACAAGACTGATGGTTGTTGATAATGGGCCTCTGTATGCCTATGTAGATATTCCATAAAAAATCTGCCATTTCCAGCTACAATAGTGATTTTCAACATAAAAAATGTCCTCTGATCAATTTGATGTTATTTTTATGGACAAATGTGTTTTTTTTTTTAATGGACAAAATGTGCTTTTCTTTCAAAAACATTTCCAAACTTTTTAAATGTAGTGTATGCAACCGCTGTGTGGTGTGAGGGTAGTGTGTGCATAAAAGGAGAGGCAAAAAAGAAAATAAGAAAATTACAACAACACGAGGATGACGTTTCTATACTTCATCTCAAAAAAGGCAGCACCACATAGTCACGAACACCGACAGGACACAATAACCCGTGAGGTGTGGGTGATAAACAGGGGACCTAAATAGCCACATAATAACAGATTAGGCGCAGGTGTGTCACTTGGGGTGCGCTGCCATCTCCGACTGGCAGTTAGTACGCCAGCGAGGTGAAGAGTCGGAATGGGAGAGGGTGTGCTACGCCACGCGGAGCCACTGTCACCGTCTCATTATAAGAGGAATTCCACAGCTTATGCACACATTGAGCTCCGTGATTGGCAATTGATTAGCTAAATGCTATTCCACAATCTTTACACAAACACGTCTCGATGCTACCAAGGAGGTTGTGTTGTTATATAATGTGTTCCCATCTGAAAGGTCATTGTGTTGCTTTGATGATCATCTTAATAATTTGACACTCTTTTTTACCAAACTTCCCATCAACTGTGTAGCGCAGCTAGAACCATTGTGGCATGTACAGTGCGACGGAGGCTAATGGAACTTACGCATCTGTGGCTTCCCAGCCCTCCTTCACACATCTTCTTGTCGCCCTTTTCTGACTGACACCTCGGACACTTTGATCACTCAGCATGCTTGTACTGCTCTGCAGAGACTGGTAATAACAGTGAGAACACGAGGGAGAGACGCAGAATAGGATGACAAAAAATACCCCTCTGTTTTCTCTGTGTGCCGATCTCCTCCGGGGAGCGAGGCTCTTTGAGGGGAATCTGAGGGCTTAATGCTGATGTCTGTGGACCCTTGGGTCCACAGACAGTCTCTTTCTGACTTCTAAAAGTCCTCTAGTGGCCTGACACGCACACACACGCGTACACACACCACCGTGTTCTTAACTATACATACACGCCAACCAGGCTACCAAAGAAAGAGAAAAGAGGAAGAGGGTGAAGCCTAAGGATGAGGAGAGAAATAGAGTAGAGAAAAACCAAAGGACGAGGATGAGAGAGTGTAAGAGATACCAAAGACTTAGGAGGATGGGGTAAAAAAGAGAGGAGAAAAAAAGATGATAGACATGATAGAGACGCACTTTAGAAGAACAAGGACAGACTTCAGACAGCTGTCAAGGTGACAACAAGCACCGATGTCACTTTAGCTCTCGTCAGAAACATGCCAGTGTTATTTTTTGTTTGACGCCTGGTTGGGTTGAGACTGCGGTTAACAGCATTGCTAAGTAGAGGCAACAGCCACACTCTATGTGCAGCAGGTAGTTCCAGACACATCAAGGACTCGCATCGTCAAAAGATGCCCACCGGAAGTGTGTGCCCTGGGGCCTCAGTTGCAAAAGTCCAACCCTGCTCCTCTGCAATGACATATCCCACTTTGATCTTTACAAAAATCAATCCATAGAGATGACAGAGGGAATTGTCTCAAATCTCAACACAAATCTCTAACCTCCTCAAGAGCAGGATGTAGCTGTCTGACATTCTGTCAAATAAAAACAACATACAAAAACAGCAAAAATCCCAAGCATTGAGGCAGATGGATCTCCATTGACATTAAGGCTTTTACAATGAGAGCAATTAGCATTTATTGATATAATTAGAAATGACAATGGGGATCCATCTGCCCTGCCTTAAATGAATCAAGCCTTCACTTATATCTGCGTCAAACCATACACATCCAAGGATCCAAAAGATAACTGTAAGACGCAATCATTTAAAAAATGTTTTGGAGCTCTGACACTCAGATGAATATATAATAAATTAGCATTTGCTGAATTAAAACATGCTCGATGCCAAGTTCTAAATCTGCGGGCCTGTTTGGCATTCCTCATGAAACACAAAATAAATTGGATATCACTTGTTCTTTTCTCCTGGACTTAATTACTTATTTGCTTGAGGTTGGAACTTTTCATAGAGATCAGAAAACTGTTTTATGCTGTTGATATGTTCTAATTTTCTAATATTTCCATTTCTGTTAAGTCCTGAACCTTTTCTAAAGAAATTGGTTAAATTTCTGCCTAACATTAAAGAGTTTTAAGCAGACACTCTTATTCAGAGAGATTTATGCTAGGGCAAAACCTTCTTTACTGACCCCCTCTGAAAATCAAAGCCAAATCCCCCACATTGCAAATACCAAGATCTAACAACTGAGCCATGAAGCACCCTCAATATGCTTAAAGTAGACCGTGATAAGATCTCAGTTTTATACTTCTTGCATCCATCTTCTCAAAACCCAGTTGATGACAAAGCCAGAGGTCATTACCTGTGAACTTTACTTCCGATAGATTTTGAAAGTGAAATCAATCTGCCTTTGACCTTTGTCTTAAAACCCATTGGATGAGAGCTAAATGTTCCTCCCTACTAACGTTCTCCTCCAATGGGTTTGTGAGGGGAGGGTACTCATGGAGTATTCAATTTAGGAAACCTGTTTCTTTCTCTTAGAGACGTCAGAAGGAGAAATAGCCACTTTATGAGTGAAGCCACCAGGGGCTTCTACAACCCTATTGCCTAAATGGCTTTGTGAACTGGACTGGAGAGACTATAAGCAAAGCAAGTAAATGCTGTAAAATTAAAGGCTGAAGAAAAGAATCAGAATGCCCTTGTACAGCTGTAGATTCAGGCACACCTTTCTATTCCAGACAGCACACTTTGATGGATATTTTTTTTTGCTACAGTTACCTATCTACAAAATAATATAGCAGTATTTAAAAAAAATCCTGAATGTTCTTTTACTCCTCCCCCTGTCACCAAGCGCAGGCAGAATGGCAGTCGATGTTGAATCTTTACTTAAAAGTAACACAGAGCACTTAACACATGAAAACGAAAAGAAAGGGCTGGCTATGCAGCAAAACGTAACTCACCATGGGCAGAACACGAGACATGAACAACATGATCGACAAATATGGGGAGCAGAGGGGAAACATTTAAACACATACTAATGAGCAAACAGGGACCTGGTGTGAATGATTAAAGACGTGACACAAAACAAGTCCGGGATACGTTCATATGTGATGGGAACTCAAGGTGCACGGAACAGTGGCACTGCTGCTCACCTCACCATGACAGTACCCCCCCCCACCCCCCGGGACTGGAGAGGGCGGCGGTGGCCAGACCTCAGCGGACAGCGGCGGAAACCAGACCCCGGCAAGCTCAGGCGGCGCAGGCCGCTCTTCCTTGGGCAGGTAGGGGGCGCTGGCTGCGGCTCCAAGGCAGGTAGGGGGGAACAGCCGACGCCTTGGAGCTGGCACCGGACGTAGAGGGGGTACTGGCCCCCCTCGGGCACCCACTCAGTCCCCACCTAAAAAAAATCTGGGGAGGCCTCTGGGGCTCCGTAATCCGAGGAGGCCTCAGTTCAGGGGGGATCCGCGGACCAGGCGTTGGGCACCTCGCCCTGCATTGCGGTGCTGCCCTTCCTTCTGCCTCCTCTCCTACATCCCGTCATCTCTGCCTCCTGCATGAGCCCTAGTACCAGCTCCTCCTCCTCCTTAGTGAGGGGCTTGACCACTCCCCATTGGTCCAAGCCCCATAGCGACCCCCCCAAACTTGAAGCAATCTCTAGCCTCGCTCCCTCAGGGGGTTTTCCTCCACTCTCCCATAAACCACCTCCTCATCATCCGAGGAGAGGGAGTCAGACCCCCAATCTCCCCTCCAGGAATAACTCCTTCCTGGAGGGACTGCCTGCTGGTTCCATTTTTCTTGGTCAATAATTTCTGTCACAAGTGTGTGTGGTGAAGAGGAAGGAACCAAGCGCAGGCAGAATGGCAGTCGATGTTGAATCTTTATTTAGAAGTAACACCGAGCACTTAACACATGAAAACGAAAACAAAGGGCTGGCTATGCAGCAAAACGTTACTCAGGCAGAACACAAGGAAACATGAACAACAATGATCAACAAATGTGGGGAGTAGAGGGGAAACATTTAAACACATACAAACGAGATGATAGGGACCTGGTGTGCATGATTAAAGACGTGACACAAAACAAGTTTGGGATGCGTTCGTATGTGATGGGAACTTAAGGTGCACGGAACGGTGGCGCTGCTGCTCACCTCACCGTGACACCCCCATCAATATCTAATAGTAAAGTGCATTCACCATATAATTTCCTTTTATCTTAACAGATAATAAACAATAGGTGAAAGCAATATGGGCACCAATTTACTGTCAGGTACTGAAAAGGGTATGTTTCAAAGACTGATGGAAAGGAAGGTACCATAACCTATTGAGATACACCAAAAACAAATCAATAGACCTGATCAGAAGTGTTGTGATACCGCTTAGATTTGAACCTCCAACCTTTCTCCCTGTCCTCTCCAGTTAGAGAGAAGGATGTTTATGGTTCAAACAACTCCACAGTTAAGTCAGCAAACCCCTCGCTTCATTAAAGATGAAAGCTGGAAGGAACACCCCGCCTGAGGGAACACACACGCGCACGCACACACACACACACACACAGAGGGCTCACACACTAGAACACCCCAATCACCTCCCTCCTCAAGTTTCTGATTCAAGTAGTGCGTTTCAGAAACGAGTGGAAATACCAAACTGATTGGTATGTGTTTGTGCATGGGTTGGTTACCTTGGTGAGTGGAGCACTTTATTTTTTCGTTCTGACCTGACTTCAGAAGAGTTTGACACAGAGACCATTGACTTTCGTATTATCTCACAGAACGAGAAACTAACAGACCTGACGATCAAAAGGAAAGAGCCCTCTCGCTCCCTTTCTTCTCCCTCCCCGGGTGCAGGCGCATCAAAGCTCATCAAAGGGATCAGAACAGATATGAGGGCGATCTAAAAGGAAAACAGGCCAGTTTATAAAGCCGTAACGCCTGTCCCTAGGATGTGGGGAGATATGGGGGAGATGGTGTTTACTTAGAGGGCAGTTATCTTTATTTCTGACCCCGTTTTCTCCCCAAAGTGTGATTGCTACCTGTGTTTACACATACCCAGAGTTTGACCTAGTGTAATGGTGCTGCTAAGCGTTGATGGAATAGACAAAATCAATGCTAACTTGGCACAGTGAGCGTCAAATCTCTTTGGCCACTGACACTTGGCTCTGTACTCAACACTGTAGAGTTGATATTATACTATGACTGTAGTGTCAAGTGCAGACTATCTGTTTAAATTTGAGAGTACTCATCCATATTGAATGAATTTAGTTGTGTGCATAGTCCCTCCATTTTAGGGCACCAAACGTATCTGTGCACATCATGTACAGTGAAGTAGTCTTGTTTAGATATTTGTCGCACATTCTTTGATTGTAATTATCACCAGTCTGCAAACCAGACATTGCCAGATGCCATCTTCCCTGGTGATGTCCTGCCATGTTTGTACAGCAGCCATCTACACGTCCTGCTTGTTTTTCGAGAACTGTATATCCTCTTTTTGGTACTTTTGACCATCCTGTTGATGAGGGTAACTAGGGATTTGCACCTTGCATTCCAGCCACTTAGTTCACCTAGTTCTGCTGATGTAGTCTTCTTTAGAGAGTAGAGGCTGATATCAACATCTGGCTCCTGGAGAGTTTTCCTGATCTGTGGGACAGCTCTTTGTTATTGTTTTTTCTTCATTATGGTGAGAATAATTTGGTCATCCACTGTAAAGGTATTCCTTGGTCTAGCAAGTCATTTGCTATTGCTGAGCTAACCTGTGCTTTCTTTCTTGTTAATTTGCCAAACAGTGGGTTTTGGCATTCCTGTTATAGTTATATCCTCATGCTTAATCTTTGCAGCTGTATTTCATTAGGTGGTTAGTCTTTGCAGCTGTATCTCATTAAGTGGTAAGTCTTTGCGACTGTATTTCATTTCAGCAGGTGTGTTAGTGCATATACAACAAAGCTGTCAATGTCTTGATTCAAGGCTTTAATGAAATACAGCTTCAAAAACAATTCTCCAAATATTTATGACACCATAAAATGGGGGTCTATTTGTAAATGATCAATCCTAAATTAATAGAAAATACCATAAAATGAAAGCTGTCAGTCTGCACTTAAATGTACCATTTCAATGTAATATACATGAATTTACAGTTGGTGTACACATTTACAAAACAAGTTTTAGTTAAGTATTTGTAGATTTAAGAAGATAAGGGGAGTCTTGAGTGCAGTATATTGCTGCCTCTATTTAGTTAACATTGTTGTTTGATGTGGTTACCATAGCCTAGTTATTTTCTGTGTGGAAGACAGTCGTTTCTGAAGACCACAATGGGAAAGAAATTACTGGAACAGTTGGTAATTGGATTAGGAACACACAACAATTATTTTCTTGCATGCTATGTTGCCTTGGAGTCTTGTTGGACCTTAATTGACGGCAGGGGCAGCTGGTCAACCTTTCTCTTTACTTCTAAATATAGTTTTCAAATTTGAGCCTGGTCCAATCCAAGCCCTTTTACTGAAGCCTGTATATATCAATATATATTGAGCCTCAATCCTAAAAAGTTTGATAAAAAAATGTCAGGACCTTTCCCTGGACTATGTTGAGATTGTGCTAACATGGCAAAGAAAAGCAGTGAGTGAAGTGATAAAAGAGGAGATATGCCTTGCAAAAGTGAGGGGAAGATTAACCTGAATTTAATCAACAACTGTTGTGGATTTGGGGATTACAAAACACCCATAGCCGGTATATCTTCGGAAATCTGACAGATGTTCCTGCTTCTGTTGCCTGCGTTGTTGGATTCCAACAGCTCCAATTCTCAAGCATATTACAACAGTCTCATGAAAACACTGACATTTCTAAACTGTCGGAAATAGCAATTTCTCTGATTATTATTATTCATTTTTTACACTTTGCCATGTTGTAGTTAAGACTGTAGCTATTGTTTTAAATAGAAGACTCCATAATTTCTGATGTATTCAGCTTTGTACACGCTGTTTAAAATGGTCTGTAAAATGTATATTTATTAACAGAGCTACACCATCACATGGGTGATGGAGCGCTCACACATTTCTCTCCTTCAGATCATAATTATTAGAACTGACATGAATTGATACAAAATGTGGTCAATATACTAAAAACAGATGATAATATTATTTTAATTGCAGATAATTACTAGTCAACATTACCTTTGACAAATAGTTATTGTTTTAAGAACAATCAATTAACCTACTGAAATATCATTCTTTATAGCTGAATTTCAGAATGTTTATGTGTCTGTAAAAACTGCTCACTGTGACGGCCAATCACGGACTGTGACATGCCGGCCATTACATTTTTATGTTCTATGAAAAGTTTAAGGATAAGTTTAGTAGATAATTTATTGAAATGTTATGGTTAGTCTGTAAAGCATGTTCAGATTGACTATACAAATAAAGGGTCAACCTCCTGATCAAAAAGCCTGCACATTGTTGGTGGATATAAAACTAATTTCAGAATCTCGTCAGGAGGTTCTGAGACACCCCAGCACTCCTGCTTTCTGTGTATATGGCTACTGTAGCTATTACTCGAAAAACATTTAACATTTTTGGTTTCATGGGAACTGACTAATCTTATATTCATCCTACTATGTCTCCTCAGTACTGTTTGGTAATCATTAGTTTGGTAATCACTTGAGTATTTTGAATTGGATGGCAACAAATTTGATTCACTGAATAACCTCCGCACTTCACAACAGTCACCAAGTCATATGACTCATTATGGCATGTCATGTAAAATAAGATTTTAAAATTAAATAAAAAAGACAGGTTTAAAACGGTTTCAGTGGAATATCACAAACATTTTAAATCAAACTACATTTCAACTTTATCAACAAAGTTGCTGGGGCTTATTTGCTTCAAGCTACCTTCAGGTAACATAACTTCTAGAAGGTTTTTACACAATGTTGACTGGTCGCCAGCGCTACCAGTTTTAGTTGCTAATATAATTTGTTTTTGTGTCTGAGGTATTAAGTTTATTTTAGGCAAATATGATCGCTGGTGTTGGCTGCGTGTAGGTGCGTAAATAGTCTTCATAAAGGTGCAGTTGATTCTCAGCGGCAAAAAGAGACGTTTTGGCACGCATTCCTACAGGTTATGGTGAAAGTTTAATTTATCAAGCATGGCTGACAGTCTGCAATTTACTGAAAATGGACAAGTGATACTAGTGGTTTCTCCTCTGATTTGGATAATCGAGGATCAGGTTTGTGTTCTGAATGCAAAAGTAATTGACACGGCATAGGCAGGTCAATATGAGACTGAGGACGAGAAAATCATTTGGTACATCTGAGGGTAGAGACTGCCGTGCCACCTCTTCGGTCAGGTTTTAGACTGAGAATTTTTTTCCTCAAACTGCTTATTCTTTCTACCTCATCCACACTAACAGAAGATTGCAACAGGAGCCGCATACCTCTTTAGAAAACCCACCATTAAGCGTTGCCGGTTCTATTATATCTTCTAAAGCGAGTGTGTAGCCCGGTCGCAATAACAATTTGCTGAGGAAAAGGTTATGCATTTTGATGAGGTTTTATTAGATTTTTTGCTGCCTTGTTTTGAGGTGTTAGCCCAAGCAATACATTTGATTGGGTTAACTGTTGGCAGTCTCACTATAGCTTCATAATGATAGGGGGCAGGCTGTTAGTCAGCCTGCTAGCATAGTGGAGTCTGTTGATAGCATAGCCAGAGAAGTTAGCATAGTTTTGCCTATTGAGACTGACTTGTTCCAGCTGGGAACTTAAACAAGGTATTGCTAACAATAGAAACCTCATTTAAGATAAAGCCTTCCCTCACCCCAGTCATGAATAAAAATAACTGTATTGCCTCATCTTAAAATGGGCCATACACAATGTTCCTCAGTGAGTTTACAGAATTCTTGTCTAACCTTGTAGTCATGGCAGACACTTCTAATTTTTGATGTTTTCAATATTTATATGGAAATGTACAATGACCCTCTTCAAAAAGCATTTGAAGCCAGAATTGAGTCAATGGGTTTTGTCCAACATGTCTCAGGTGCACTGCCACAATCATACCTTAGACTTAGTCCTGTCATGAGAAATGGATATTGTAGATCTAATATTTATTCCCCATAATCCTGGAATATCGGATCAGTCTTATTACATTTATCCTTAAAATAAGAGACACACTTGCACCCCAAACAATGACATTTAAAAGCCGTAATATAAATTATTGGACTACCAATACATTGTTTGATATTCTTCCAGGCTTGCTTATCGATGACAGTAAATAAATATGCAAACAATCTAATTGAGAAACTTAACTAGAACGAGAACATTTGGACCTACCAGTCCCGTATTAGCTTCTCTACACTGGCTGCCTGTTAAGGCTAAGGCAGATTTTTAAGGTTTTATTGTTAACCTACAGGTGCTGGTCATAAAATTTGAATATCATCAAAAAGTTGCTTTATTTCAGTAATTCCATTCAAAAAGGGAAACTTGTATAATGTATACATTCATTCCACACAGACTGATATATTTCAAGTGTTTATTTCTTTTCATTTTGATGATTATAACTGACAACTAATGAAACCCAAATTCAGTATCTCAGAAAATTTGAATATTGTGAAAAGGTTCAATATTGAAGACACGAAGGCGAAGGGAAGGAAAAGATGTGGTAGAAAAAAGTGTACAAGCAATAGGGATAACCGCACCCTGGAGAGATTGTGAAACAAAACCCATTCAAAAATGTGGGGGAGATTCACAAAGAGTGGAATGCAGCTGGAGTCAGTGCTTCAAGAACCACCACGCACAGATGTATGCAAGACATGGGTTTTAGCTGTCGCATTCTTCGTGTCAAGCCACTCTTGAACAAGACACAGCGTCAGAAGCATCTTGCCTGGGCTAAAGACAAAAAGGACTGGACTGCTGCTGAGTTATGTTCTCTGATGAAAGTAAATTTTGCATTTCCTTTGGAAATCAAGGTCCCAGAGTCTGGAGGAAGAGAGGAGAGGCACATAATCCACGTTGCTTGAATTCCAGTGTAAAGTTTCCACAGTCAGTGATGGTTTGGGGTGCCATGTCATCTGCTGGTGTTGGTCAACTTTGTTTTCTGAGGTCCATGGTCAACGCAGCCGTCTACCAGGAAGTTTTAGAGCACTTCATGCTTCCTGCTGCTGACCAACTTTATGGAGATGCAGATTTCCTTTTCCAACAGGACTTGGCACCTGCACACAGTGCCAAAGGTACCAGTACCTGGCTTAAGGACCATGGTATCCCTGTTCTTAATTGGCCAGCAAACTCGCCTGACCTAAACCCTATAGAAAATCTATGGGGTATTGTGAAGAGGAAGATGTGATATGCCAGACCCAACAATGCAGAAGAGCTGAAGGCCACTATCAGAGCAACCTGGGCTCTCATAACACCTGAGCAGTGCCACAGACTGATCAACTCCATGTCATGCCGCATTGCTGCAGTAATTCAGGCAAAAGGAGCCCCAACTAAGTATTGAGTGCTGTACATGCTCATACTTTTCAGTTGGCCAACATTTCTAAAAATCCTTTTTTGTACTGGTCTAAAGTAATATTCAAATTTTCCGAGATACTGAATTTGGGATTTTCATTAGTTGTCAGTTATAATCATCACAATTAAATGAAATAAACATTTGAAATATATCAGTGTGTGTAATGAATTAATATAATATACAAGTTTGACTTTTTGAATGGAATTACTGAAATAAATCAACTATTTCTTATTCAAATTTTATGACCAGCACCAGTATATACATGGAATAGGTCCAATACATGGACTTGCTCCTACTTACCTCGCTGAAATGATTCAGCCATACATGCCTACATGTAACCTTAGATTGCAAGATGCAGGCCTTCTAATTATACCTAGAATTTCTGACAAACTGGTGGAGGCAGTGTAAAGTTGCTATATTATTGTGCTGGGGGAGTAGGGTCAGTTCTCCATTATATATCTATTGAATGCACTCTCTAAATATTCCTTGTCCTGCTCTGTTTAAACATAGGAGGAAATGAGATCTTGACCCACAGTACAAAGCTTGAAAGACTCATCGCTGTCCCTGTCAAGTCCGCCTGGTTGAGTTGCAGATCAAGACGATACCTGACGATTCCAGCTGCCACTCTGCTGACCCCCACCCAAGACCCACCACCCGGGACAGCAAGAAGAGGACTGGTCACCCCTCCGAGCCTGGTTCCTGTCTAGATTTCTTCCTAAATTTCAACCATTTTTAAGGATTCTTTCCTAGCCACTGTGATTCAACATTGTTTTTGCTTGCTGTTTGGGGCTTCTAGTGCCAATACAGGCCTGATTTCAGAGGCTATTCCGTGACTAATCCTTGTCCCGATTTGAAAGCTTGCTACCTCGTTAATATCATAGTGTCTGACCAGTGACTGTTGCATCACTTGTACCTACACGTCTAATGGTGCGTTCTAACGATGCATTTTAACTGGTGTGATTTTACGCTTCAGGGACCGCTCTACACTGCATGCACAATTATTCGGTAAATCGTATTTCTCAAGATTTATTTTATTGTTGAACAATCACAATGCTTTATGTCAATCCAAAACACCACTGAACCTTTGAAAAATATGTTTTCAGGCATTTCTTTGCCCAATCAATACAGTACATTTCAAATCTTATTCAGTGGTGGTTGTGATTCAGCCTTCTTGACCTTGGCCATGTCTCTGAGCACTTGACACCTCGTACTTCTGGACATTCCAGGTAGGTTGCAGTTCTGGAATATGATGGCACTGGAGGATAATGGGTTCCTGTTAGCTTTACCTTTAATTCCCTTTAATAATTAAGTCTTTTTTTCAGTTAATTTGCATCTTTTCTTCTCATTGCGTTTTTTGCACCTCAGTTGACTATACGCAAACAACCTTTGAGTGTCCGGTGGTCACGCCTCAATAGTTTAGCTATTTCAGAGTGTTGCATCTGTCTGAAAAAGCATTTTACATTTTTTGACTTTTCAGTGTCAGTTAAATCTACTTTTTGGCCCATTTTACCCGAGGTCAAGAAGCTGCCTAATAATTATGCACACCTTGATATAAGGTTTTATTCACTGTTGCCACACCCTATTTACACAAATATATATCACCTGAAAATGATTCAATCCAATGAGCATTGAAGTTTATATGGTTTGGAGTTGGAAAATGTGCATAGAAATAATAATAATACGATCAGAATACTCACTTGGCCAATTAATTGTGCAAGTAGTGTAGACTGATCACACCGTTGTGATCTTATGCGTTAAAGGAACTTTGAAGTATTAAAATGTTTGTCGTAAGTGTACGAACTGCCAGATTAAAAGTATAAAAACTATTCAATGAAATTAATTTAGAGTATCACGGTTTGTTTACAGTATTAAACAGTGGATGTATTAGAATTCTCAAAAGTGTTAAAACTGTTTTTCACATTAGAATTGTTTGTTAAAAAAAATGTTGCTGCTATGGTTACTAAAGTCGCTGTATCATTGGTTGGGAAGGAGATATTTCTTTTCTGATTTGAGGAGTCCATGTCTTATAGAACAATAGTAAGTGATTAAGTGTTTGATTCTTTGTCTTACTTGCAGGTCCTTTTCATTCAGAAGTTTAAAGCTGAACACGTGTACAACATTATGTTCATACAGTACAGTGCAAGTGGGAATCCATTATGGCCCAGGATTCAAACCAGTCATTCCAGCCACACATCCATAATTGAATCATCATAGCTAGATAGGTTTCTTGAATATGTCGTGTGAAAAGATCACGGACGGCATATTTAAGAAAAATACATTGGTTTTGCACTCTGGTAAAATGACAGTTTCACGGCTCCTCATCTCTCCTCTTTATCCAGTATACACTATCTTTGTAACGGTCCCTGCCTGAGAGGACTGTTCCACTTCGTGTTTTCTTTTTGTCCTTGTATGGTCTTTCCTGTTCTTGTTTCAGTTAATCGGTATATTCGTTTCACCTGTGTTTTAGCGCCCACCTGTTTCTGTTCTCCTCGTTTGTCTGTGTATTTAGTTCAGCCATTTTCTCCCTGTCACTGTTGGTCATTGGGCTTGTGTGCCTGTTATGTTTGTGTGCTCCTGAGCTCCTGAACTCCTAAATCCCTAAGTATTCTGCAGGGCCTGGCACTCCGTTTTGTTTTTGTTCATTAAAAAAGGGAAACGCCTCAACCTTCTGCGCCTGCCTCCGTCTCTATTTATTAAACGGGACAATCTTTCCATTGTTATTTTATTTCACTTCCTAACTTGTATGGCTCTTTGTAACTTGTATTTATCTTTCTCTTGCCTCTTGTTTCCTCTCTTTTTCCCCCTTCTATTCCCTCTGTTTATCTACGGCCAACACTGGGGATGAGTGTGTGATCAGACACGTTGCCTTTACAACACTCGCTTCATTCTTCTTTCCCCGAAATAGACAGATTTAATTGCCTTTCATTCAAACCGGGACGTGTCTCTTCCCACAATTCAGGGAAAGAACGGCACACCCTGACTCGTTCAGCTGTGAAAAAGAAACATAATCTTATTAGGGGAGGATTCCAATAAGCCTAATTTGCTCTATTGTGAAACATCAAGGTAATCTACTTGCTCTTGAAGGATACAAGCATAGATTACACCATGCACCGCACCCTGGCGTTTAGATAACGCATAGTTTCCAAAAATAATCATCCCAGTGTGTGATGATAGAATGAGAGAAGATGCACACAAACAGGGAGATTTTCAAAAGGAATCCATGGCCCTTCCTCAGCAAACTCCCAACACAACAGGCGTTGTCTGATGCTCATTCTCACTCTCTCACCAACACTGTCTGATTGTCCCTATGTCAAAGACACATGAATCTAGAGATTAGCATTCATAGCTGTCTTTGAGACATTAAGGAAGCAGAGGGAAACTTTGATTGTGTGTGTGTGTGTGTACACAGTATGTGTGATCCTAGTTGAACAATACATGTGGGTCTAATAAAACTTAATGAAGCAGTGCCCTCAGTGTCCACTAGGTAAAAGGCTTTTTCCAGTTTAGGCTAGAATTTACGATAGAGGGTTAAGATTAGGTTTCTGGGGGTAGGTTAGGATAAATGTGATGGGATGTTATTATTATTATCCTAATGTTGAAGCATCGTCCAGAGAGTAATTTTTTTCTGCAAACATCACTAGTTGTGCGTTTGAAGAAAACAGACTAGCTACTTTAGCCATGGTATGTTCATGTGTGGTTCCATCTCAGCTGTTTTGTATAGTGGTTGAAATAATGAATCACGTACCCGGTTGTCAATGGAGAGAGTAATTCAATTATTTATTGCATTGGATAGTCTTGTTCTTGAGGTTACGGACCTGGTCTTCCTTACACAACCTCAATCTCTTCTCACTGTAATGTTGGTTACAAGCTGATATATACATTGAAGGGTGTGTCTACCTAGCAAAGATTAGGTTTCCAAGACAGTAACCCCCATGCCAAATGGTCAATGTAAACATTCCTGTGGTTATCAAAGCGCAACCTACAGAGAGATAATCTAAACATTCATAATGTAATTATTAATGCTCAGATTCCACACTCCCCCCTATCAAACATTTAAAGAAAAACATTACATGTTTGATAAAAGTACAATTCAATTCCAAATGAAAAGCAAAGGCCCATACACTTATGTCACAAAAGACTAAGACAAAACAACAAAAGAGTATCTGACCAATCAGGTCTTATTGTTCCTCAAATGAAAATGCATGTAGACACAGTTGACACACCACACTGACAGATTATAAGGGTTGAGAAACATATTGACATCAACAGGATATTATCAGTGTTAACGGTGTTCAGCAGAAAATCGGACTCAACATGACATCATGATTAAAACATTTCCCCCAAAGTCCATTGAACAATCAAAACCCCCCCTTGTCCATATCATGATCCACGCAACAATATCATACAAAAGACTTGTGCATATCCTGTTGTACCTGTGAAAGATACTTTTAAAATAGGGAAAACCTCTACCTTTAATTGGGGACAATTCACTGTCCAAACATACCATGATAGCCGTCATAATGTAGATCATTAAGCATCATCACAAATACGTCAAAGTCCAATACAGAGATTGTCATTGCACAGACTTTCCCACCTGTCTTGCGAGAAACAAACCTTCATACATATGAACTCACCATATCAGTTCATTTAGGAAAATCTTAGCTTGTAAGGAAAGAAGTTAGTTTCCAATCAAGTGTCCTTTAGTTCTTGTCTTTAGTTTTCTTTGTCTTGTATCAGTGATGTAAAGTTCCAAATCTGTTATTGCAGTCTGTGTGATGTGGACCCAGCAAATTGCCTGGTTAGTGTAGGCGTGTAATGGAATAGTGAGTTTCCAACACTTCAATAATTCAGATTAACACCACAGCAGTGTCTTCCACTGTGTTGGGACCATGTGACCTTTCCAGTCAACTGGCCCGTGGTACTCTGACCTGTAGTATGTGGAGCCATTCAGGACTCCCCTTGTATCTCTGTCGATGATTCATCTAGAAATTGAGTGGGAAGCCAAGTGATCTGACCCTGGCATCGTCCTGCCATGTGTCTGGTCAGGAAGATTTGGAACAGATTCAACCAGTGTGATTGTTGAAATCCCTTCAAGTCTCAAGTCAAGTCCCAAGTAATGATGAGCAAGTTATATAAGTTCCACAGCTCCGATCAAGTCAAATCACAAGCCCCTAAGTTTTCAAGTCAATGGTTAAGAAACGTTGTGTTATATGATGATAACCAAATATTTATTGCTGTTCTATCAATTGATTTTGTTGTTGAAATTTTGAATTGGCTAATAGAAACCTAATATTATTCAGTAAATTGTGTTTATACAGGTGCTAGTCATAAAATTTGAATATCATCAAAAAGTTGATTTATTTCAGTAATTCCATTCAAAAAGTGAAACTTATATAATGTATACATTCAATCCACACAGACTGATATATTTCAAGTGTTTATTTATTTAAAAAAATTAGAATATTGTGAAAAGGTTCAATATTGCCACACTCTAATCAGCGAATTAACCCAAAACACCTGCAAAGGCCTTTAAATGGTCTCTCAGTCTAGTTCTGTAGGCAACACAATCATGGGGAAGACTGCTGACTTGGCAGCTGTCCAAAAGACAACCATTGACACCTTGCATAAGGAGGGCAAGAAACAAAAGGTCACAAGCACATTAATAGAGAGGCGAAGGGAAGGAAAAGATGTGGTAGAAAAAAGTGTACAAGCAATAGGGAAAACCTCACCCAGGAGAGGATTGTGAAACAAAACCCATTCAAAAATGTGGGGGAGATTCACAAAGAGTGGACTGCAGCTGGAGTCACTGCTTCAAGAACCACCACGCACAGACGTATGCAAGACATGGGTTTCAGCTGTCGCATTCCTTGTGTCAAGCCACTCTTGAACAAGACACAGCGTCAGAAGCGTATCGCCTGGGCTAAAGACAAAAAGGACTGGACTACTGCTGAGTTTTTCTCTGATGAAAGTACATTTTGCATTTATTTTGGAAATCAAGGTCCCAGAGCCTGGAGAAAGAGAGGAGAGGCACAGAATCCACGTTGTATGAAGTCCAGTGTAAAGTTTCCACAGTCAGTGATGGTTACAGCTCAGGACACAAGAAACCAGGCAAGCCTAGTTCAGCCGGCCCGCAATAGAAAATGTTGCCACATCGAGATTAGAACCTGGGTCAATAGTTAATTGGCCATTCATGAATGACATCAATACATCTCTGTTCCGGTCCCGTCCCACCGGGAGGAGACCCCGGGGAAGACCTAGGACACGCTGGAGGGACTATGTCTCCCGGCTGGCCTGGGAACGCCTCGGTGTCCCCCCGGAAGAGCTGGAGGAAGTGTCTGGGGAGAGGGAAGTCTGGGCATCCCTGCTTAGACTGCTGCCCCCGCGACCCGGCCCCGGATAAGCGGAAGAAGATGGATGGATGGATTTATAAAATAACTATTAATAAAGGCTACGATAACTAACTTTTTCTTAAAGTGAAAAGATGAGAGAATCGTGGAATCTACCAGAAATAATTAATATTGTTGCACTCAATAGATTTGATCTCCGGTATTCCATATGAGAGACGCTGTCTTTAACCACTACGCCACGGCATCACAAGTTTCAGCAGTCACTAGACTACGTTGAGGATTGTGTTAAATAGGCTTCCTAGTATCTACTAACTTCCTAGGAATAATCATAAGCAACTTCAAGCGAGACCGAAGATGAACTACTCCATCCCATGTGGGTGGGTGGGTGGGTGGGTGACATTCACTGTTCTTTGTCGGACATTTAGAAAAGTGAAACTGGAGTGAAGTATTGTTGTGTTGCCCCGCTCACCCTCACCCAATGGATGCGAGTTGAGAACATTGTACACTGGGTCTCTGAGCATTGGGCAGCACGAGCAGACAGAGATGAGAGAGGATGCGAGGTGCTGGGGAAATCTAATCAAGTCCCTCACGTCATACAGCTCAAATCTAAGTAAAGTCACAATTCAAGTCAAAGTCAAGTTGCAGTGTTTTCTCTTTTTGTCAAGTCTCAAGTCGCATAAAATGTGACTCGAGTCCACATCTCTGGCATCAACACTGTATTAACCTTGAGAACCTCAGTGGAGGTGTTAAATGGCTACGTGAGACTAGCAGTGTACACATTTAGAAATTAGTTTCAAGACAAGGGTTGTGGAAAACCAAAAGAACAGGAAGAGAGTTAAAATTATACACATTTATGATCGTAATGGAGGAATTAGTGTTTTTACATTGACAATGACCCTTACAGACCTCAGAGGTTGTTGTCTAGTGGGACCTTCTCAATAAGTTGTGTCACGTTGTCCAGCGATATGGTAAAATAAAACCAACAATATCCTTTTAATACAAAAATACATTTTAGATGTTTATATTTAGTGACAGCGGTGACGTGATAATGACAGCGGGGACAGAAACTGTGCAGACATTTGGTGACTGCTGGCCCACAGTAGAACTTCTTTAAAAACAGCAGCCTGGGATCAATATGTATTGAAATTAGACAACTGTGAGTGTCACAGAACACTATGAGGCGAATCTCTTTTATAATTCTAACTACAGTATGTCTGGTTTATCTGCCAACAACAGTCCATAATTAAAACCTCAGCGGAAGGGCTCTTAGGTCAGCGAACAGTCCTTCTCCTTCCCCCCTTCCATCCCTCCTCAACGTACCCATGTCATTGTTGTCCGTTGCTCCATGACTCTCGTTCCTCCTACTTCAACCATCTCTCTTTCCCTTCCACCCTCTTTCTCTTTACTCATGCTAACAATAAAACACAGAGCTAGGTCTAATCATTTGTTAATGATGTCTGTGGGTTCACTCTGGAAGGACTCCTTTGCTAATCACAATATTACAGCAGCTATTGGACACACTAGCCATGCTTCCCACTTCAAGCAATATATGTGGTCGGACAGCAATTATAATGATGTTGTGCACTCAAGGTGGTAAGGCTACTGACTTTTTACATGAGTAGTCCATAATGAGGACCAAATACATTTAAAAAGACTGAGTCTAACCCTCTGGAACTTTGTTTGAAGCTTATATATAAAGCCCCACAAGGTTACTTAACACTGCACATCTTTTGCACAAACTCTCTCAGTGACCCCCTGAAAGGATTTGTGATTCTTTTGATTCACAGAGTAAATTACCTACAGTATAGGTTTCTATCCAGAACTGCAATATACAGTGCAATCCATAGGTTTTTTGGAAAGTGACAGTGTTTGTCGTTTTGGCTCTGTACTCCAGCATTTTGGATTGGAAATAATAGTGATGTTGTTAGTTTTTTTTAGGGTGTTTTCATCAATATCGGGTGCACTATTTAAAAACAACAGCATGACAATTGGCTTCACAGCTGTCTCTTATTAGGCAGGTGTGCTTATTTGCATAGTTAGTGCATGCACAAGTGAGCTGTTAATGTCTAGTCTTGATTGTAGGCTTTTCATTTGCATTTGGAGTCTGTAACTAGTGTCTGTCAACACATAGACCAAAGTGTCAGTGCAAGTAAAGATGGCCATCATAATGCAGATACAGTTGTGCTCATAAGTTTGCATACACTGGCAGAAAGGATATACAGTGAGGTAAAACATGTTTTTGATCCCCTGATGATTTTTTACACATTTGCCCACAGACAAAGAAATTATCAATCTATAATTTTAATGGTAGGTTTATTTGAACAGTGAGAGACAGAATAACAGCAAAAAAAATCCAGAAAAACGCGTCAAAAATAAATTGAATTGCATTTTAATGAGTGAAATAAGTATTCTAACCCCTCTCAATCAGAATGATTTCTGGCTCCCAGGTGTCTTTTATACAGGTTAATTGTGCAACTAATCTCGGCTCGTTACCTATATAAAAGACACCTGTCCACAGAAGCAGATTCCAAACTTTCCACCATAGCCAAGACCAAAGAGCTGTCCAAGGACATCAGGGACAAGATTGTAGTCCCACACAAGGCTGGAATGGGCTACAAGACCATCGCCAAGCAGCTTGGTGAGAAGGTGACAACAGTTGGTGCGATTATTTTCAAATGGAAGAAACACAAAATAACTGTAAATCACCCTCAGTCTGGGGCTCCATGCAAGATCTCACCTTGTGGAGTTGCAATGATCATGAGAATGGTGCGGAATCAGCCCAGAACTGATCTTGTCATTGATCTCAAGGCAGTTGGGACCATAGTCACCAAGAAAACAATTGGTAACACTATGCTGTGAAGGACTGAAATCCTGGAGCACCCGCAAGGTCCCCCTGCTCATGAGAGCACATGTACAGGACAGTCTGAAGTTTGCCAATGAACATCTGAATGATTCAGAGGAGAGCTGGGTGAAAGTGCTGTGATCAGATGAGACCAAATCAAGCTTTTTGTAATCAACTCAACTCGCCGTGTTTGGAGGAAGGAATGCTGCCTATGCTGACCCCAAGAACACCATCCCCACCGTCAAATATGGAGTTAGAAACACTATGCTTTGGGGATGTTTTTCTGCTTAGGGGACAGGACAACTTCACCGCATCAATGGGACGATGGATGGGGCCATGTACTGTCAAATCTTGGGTGAGAACCTCCTTTCCTCAGCCAGGGCATTGAAAATGGCTCGTGGATGGGTATTCCAGCATGACAATGACCCAAAACACACGACCAAGGCAACAAAGGAGTGGCCTAGTCAAAGAAGCACATTAAGGTCCTGGAGTGGCCTAGTCAGTTTCCAGACCTTAATCCCATAGAAAATCTGTGGAGGGAGCTGAAGGTTCGAGTTGCCAAACGTCAGCCTTGAAACATTAATGACTTGGAGAAGATGAGTGGGACAAAATCCCTCCTGAGATGTGTGCAAACCTGGTGGCCAACTACAACAAACGTTTGACCTCTGTGATTGCCAACAAGGGTTTTGCCACCAAGTACTAAGTCATGTTTTGAGGGGTCGAATACTTATTTCACTCATTAAAATGCAAATCAATATATACAATTTTTGACATGCATTTTTCTGGATTTTTGTTGTTGTTGTTCTGTCTCTCACTGTTCAAATAAACCTACCATTCATAGACTGATCATTTCTTTGTCAGTGGGCAAACTTACAAAATCAGCGGGGGATCAAATAATTTTTTCCCTCAATGTAGAAGGATATCCAAATGCCAGTCAGTACTGTTCAATCACTTATTAAGAAGTGGAAAATTCAGGATCTCTTAATACCAAGCCACGGTCAGATAAACCAAGAAAGATTTCTGCCAAAACTACCAGAATAATTTTTCAGGATACAAAGAAATACCCACAGGTAATGTCAGGAGAAATACAGGCTGCTCTGGAAAAAGACGGTTTGGTTGTTTCAAGGAGCCCAATACAACGATACCTGAACACAAATGAGCTGCATGGTCGAGTTGCCAGAAGGAAGCTTTTACCGTGCCAATGCCACAAAAAAGCCTGGTTACAACATTCCCGACAACACCTTGTCACACCTCACAGCCTCTGGCACACTGTAACTTGGAGTGACAAGACAAAAATAGAGCTTTATGGTCACAACCGTAAGCGCTGTTTGGAGAGGGGTCAACAAAGCCTATAGTGAACAGAATACCATCCTCACTATGAAGCATGTTGGTGGCTCATTGATGTTATGGGGGTGTGTGAGCTCTAGACACTGGGAATCTTGTGAAAATGTATGGCAACTTCTTAAGTTAAGAAGAAAGCACAGCAGGGCTCGACAATAACAATGGCCAGATGGCCCTGGGCCAGTAAAAAGTAATGTTGGGACTAATAAAACTCACTGTCCTGATTGGGCCATTGCAAAATATATGAATAAAATACATAATCGCGTTATAAACTCAACATCCTCCAGTTGTTTTGGAATCTGGGAAATAACTACCTTTTAGCTCTCTTCGTGTGCTTTTGGCCAATAAAGGGTTGAGTAGGGATCTGATGTGTGGCTGTCTGATATTGTTTTCCCCCCAATAAAACAAAAAAAATCATGCAAGTCACTAAAGGGGAGAAGATGGCAGCGAAGTATAACTACGAGCTCAAATGAAAGTGCTAATTTTTACCTCAGTAGTTAAATGTATTTATGTGTATCTCCTTCGATGGAACTTAGATGCGCTGTGTCATCTGTTGCATGTTGCCGGCTAGAGAGGAAACATTTGGATATTTTTACAAAGGCATTGACAACTTCCCATACTGCCCCTGACTGCCAAGCCAACTGCAAACAGCACCTGGTCTGCACGACAGCAAAGCGGGTGGCTGACAATCCGTCTTCCCGGCCCTTGACCATACTGGTCAGGAATTTAAATGCAGATGCACATTGAGTGATTACACTTCTTATAACAACCACATACCACGTAATTAAGACAGATCAGCCTTGTTCCCCCGGAGATGAATGAGCTTTGTTGACTTATTTTTGATTCATTTTTATAATTAGAAATGCGATTAAAGAAATATATATATATATATATATATTTTTTTTTTTTGTTTTTTTTTGTTTTATATATCCAGCATTTAATAAAATATTAAAGATGTTAAGTAACAAGCACTGTAACACTGATAAATAATTTTTAGAGGGAGGGACAGCAAACATTTTATTGGGGCTAATAAGTTTCAAACCCACTGGGCCCCAATGGGCCCCACTGGGCCAGTGGCAAAAAAGATTACCGTTGAGCCCTGCACAGGCTTTCTGGCGCAGCAATGGCAAATTACCTGGTAGACCAAGGGCAACCTTTACAGTGGATAATGTTTTAATTTTTTTACCATTACCAAAAAAAGAACAAAATAGAACTGCCTGACAGAAAAGCCAACAAAGAACACTCCAGAAGTTTGGCGTGGAAGTGTTTGTACTACCATTCTTAGAATAGTTATCTTGCCAAACTGCAGATGCTGGACTGCAAGTTTCAGAAAGGATAACTTGCTTTTCTTTCAAAAATAAGGACTAACCCCACACTATTGAACAGAAGTGTAGCTACAAAATAGTTCTAGTCTAATCAAGTTAAACTTAAGATGAAAAGAAGATTTTTTATGAGCCACCATATTGATATTGTTTGAAAAGAAGGGTTGAAACGTTTTCTAGATGGGAACCAAAAAGATGGAAAAACTCATGCAATGTAACTGGCATGTATGTGTCAGTTTGGAGCCAAACAACTGGGACTTTGTGTGTGAGTTAACTTTGGGTGCCAATACTTTGCCCCATATTCACTACTCACTGGAGAAGATGCCATATGTGTCTTCCCATATTTCACTTTCAGCTCTCACTTAAAGGAGGTTGAAATTTTTTTTTAAAAATGAACAGATTTTCCCAAAGACAACTTTAGCAATGAACCTTTATTCAAAAGCCAAGAAAACAAAATGAGAAGTGGAAACAGGAGAAATGATGACAAAACCCTCCATTTCTTTTCGAATGTCAGAAGGACATGTTCTAAACACACTCCCCATAACACATACATGCATTTCTCTGCACTTTGTTCATGTCTCTTTTGAAAATGATATATCCATTAGAACAAGGGTCCTTGAGAGACAGCAGTCTTTATAGCAGGCATACGCCTGTTTTTGTATTTCAGTGTTTGCTGAATGGTAAAGAAATAATGTGTGTTTATGTGCATACAGCTTGTGAGACAGGGAAGGAGAGGGAGAGGGAGAAAGTGACACACCCCCACCCACACCCCATCAGGGAAGACAGAGGCAGAAGTAGCATCTCCGGTTGAAACACGAGGAGTGTTTTAAATCTGTCTGGAAAGAGCAAACATACTTCTTCCAACCTACTGAAGGGTTCTCATCTCCACGTCTCCAACCCTCGTATATACAGACATCCGCTCTTTACTCTTTCCTTTCACACTTTTTTCTTTCATCTTTTCATCCCTCTAGGATTCTCAGGAATCTTTTGTTTGAGCTTACAGGCAATGGTATGTGTGTCAGAGCTTTTCGATATGTGTGTTTGTGTATGTGCCTGTTCATTAGAATATCTCCCTGTTGCTGTCTCAACAGTAAATCAGCTTGGATGCATGTACATGATTTCAGGTTTCAGGTGTGACTCAAGGTTTTCATGAAAGCTGGCATCAATTGAGAAAAAGGTGTTCCTGAACATGCTTCAACCAAGTAATAACATGCTTGGCCTATTGCTGAATCATAAGCCTGTTTCTTTGTCACTAATAAATATTTCATATCTATGCAAAAACCAAATGCTCCATAGATGCGTCTCAGGTAAGGATTGATTTGTTTTTTTGCAGTAGGTACCAGTGTTTTCTTTCCTCCAGCATTCTCGTCTACTCAAGACAAGTTGACCATCTGCGGCGTCTACCCATCGAGGGGCTGAAAGCACTGGCAATTGGTATGACCAAATACATTTTGAGAAAAAAGGCCTGAAAGTCGGATTCCAACACGCAATACAAGTCCAGATGCATGAACAGACTGCAGCTCACGTCAGTGTTTCTATCCCACACAGATCTGTCTATTTCTACATATGAAAAACAAACAGGACCAATGAATCTATTCATCTTAAAACACAGCGATTTGCAGCCACGCTATTACTTCCACATTGTGATGGATTTTCTGTTAGCTGCTCTAAAAACGTATCAGTCTCCCTTTAGTTGAATTGTTGGAGGCCTGTTGTGAATCACAAACAATGGCCTGGGGGCTGAGTGCATGTGAGAGAGATCAGGATTAACTGGGATTCACCTTTACGGCAGGTTAGCCAAGAGGTTAAAACCACATGTTCAAATCCCGCGTACAGCATTGTGTGATGCCGTTACGAATGAGCAAGACACTTAACCTTAAAACTGCTCCAGTGACCCCTTGGTGTAACATCTCTGAAAAGTGCGGACATCACAATACTGTTTTCTCTGGACATTAAAGTCATCTTCAGTCAGCGATCTGAGATATGTTCTCTTTAGGCGGTATTATGCATGAACTCTGTGTGCGTCATCCAGCAAAATGAACATGAATATATGTATGACTATTTATTTTAGTCATTTCCCACATTGCCCGGCTCAAACTGAAAACCTTATCAAACATTCTGTCTGATCAACATGGATGAATTATGAATATGACAACAAAGAATTGCTTCTGTGTGAGTGTGGGTGTGTGTGCATGCAAGTGTATGCTTTGTGTATGTGTGTGTCTGAAAGGATGCGGGATGGTTTGCATGTGTGAGAATAGGATTCATTAGTTGTAAATATGAGAACAAACAAGTGTTTGTTGGTGAGCAGGAGAAACCATGTTTTTAAAGGCTGTGAGTTCTAAACCATGTGAGATTTAAGAACTGTGAGTGTTAAAATGTGATATTTAAAAACTGTGAATGTTAAAGACTGTGATATTAAAGAAATAGGAGTATTAAACCATGTGCGATTTAAGAACGTGACTGTTAAAATGTGACATTTAAAAATGTTAGTATTAAACGACTTGCGATTTAAGAACTGAGTGTTAAACACTGTGGGCCGGTTTCACAGACATGGATTAAGCCTAGTCTAAGACTAATAAATCAAGTTCAATAGAAAACTCCATTGAGCTTTTTTTTTGGTCCTAGACTAAGCTTAATCCGTGTCTGTGAAACCGGACCTGTGAGATTTTAGAACGGTGAGTGTTTAACGCTGGAATTTTTGGAACTGTGAGTGTTGAATGCTGTATGTTTCTGTTTGGATGGAGGAATTACATTGTAAACAGAAAGCTGTCTGACATGCTTCTCTCTTGAGGCACTAGACTCATGACTGTCTGTCAGCATTACGTTCCCATTCCAATCTGACCCGGCACGACACAGGTTTCCGGCTGATTGATTAGTCCATAGAGAAAATAGAAAAGACGTGTAAGAAAGCCATGATGAAGATGAAAGGCAGCATTAATAGATTGTCAATCAAGCCATTTTGACTGCAGTGTTTTCAGACACAGAGATGGGCAACATGCGTGTCTTTTGTTTCTGAGGTGTGTGCTAGAGTTTCTTAGGAAATTGACTGTGTCAGTCGGGAGAACAGCTGGTTCTCCTGGTATGAAGGAGGAGGTATACCTTGGAGTGACTGGGCCTGATGTTCAAAGAATACACAATCATTAATACACACATGACCACATTCACACACATGCCTGAAGACATCAATAAGCACACAATCACCACATCCCACACATTTACACAAAGACACACGCACGCAAACTCATGTACACAAGGGACCTGATAGAGGTGTGTTTAACAATATGAGCAGTTCTATTAATCTGTAAGTCCCTCTGTCAACTCAGATTGACAAACTTTCTCTTGTCATTTCTTGTTGTCTCCATTACTTTCTCTCTCTTTGGCCTTAATGAGTAACCTTTCAAAAACACTTTTGTTTGAACTTAGTGGAACTCACAGCATTTAAATGCTTCACAGACAGTAATAATATCTATATTTCTGTTAAATATCAAATTCCTATTTAATTCTACAAAACCAGATTTATGATCATAATTTTTTTTCTATTTGCCTCAGAATTTTGTAGAATGAGGCAGAATAAATTCATGCAGTTCAATTAATAACTCGTATAATTTACCAATATGCAGTGCATTGTTCAGACGGGACACTGGACTCACACCAGGGGAGTGAGAAAATGGGCGAGTCCAAGTCAAGACCAAGACTGAAGTGGGGTGGAGGTAGAGGTGAGACCTAGAAATAACCATCACCAGGAATTCAAGGCCAATTTAAGAATTGATCTCCACCATAAAACTACACCGCTCAAATTAATCTGGTCTTTCTTTCCTCAATTACCTCACCTCTCTTTTCTTCCTCCTCCTGTATCTTTCCATTTTCCTCTATTTTTGTCAAGACAGGAAACACAAGGTCAATCACAGAACTGATATAAAGGAAAATCTTTCACAAAATGTATGACTCTACATTTCCAATTCACTGGACGATAGTCAACAGATTTCATGGAGGGAGGCTCAATGTAAATGTACAGATGTGGGTAATCATCATCAATGTCAACTCTAGGAAGGTTTGCATAGCTTGGACATCTGCCAGGGTCCAAATTAATGACTCTAGTAAAACAAGACAAGAATGTTTACAATTGCCCTGATCAGGATCAAAGCATACATTTAGCCATCGTCGTTATCTTGCCAGCCAGCTACAGTCAGCTACAGTAGCTCGCTTGTTAGATGACACAAAAGATATTACCAGAGTTTAGATGATCTCAAGAGATTTTAAGGACATTGAGCTGGTGACATAACAGTTGATTTTGTCTAGCTGCTACATCATGCTTGGCGTCTATATTGACAGTCTTTCACAGACGTCTCACTACTACTACAGGTGAAGCTTTGCAGAGCTGGGCACCAAACCGTTAACCCGGTAATCGTTAAATAACAAAGTTAACATTTCTGTTAACGTTTTAACATTTAAGTTAACTGTGAAAATCATTGTTGGCCAAATTAACTTCTGTTACATTAAACTTACATTAACTTGAGTCCTCTAAACCAAAAATGTCATGAATAAACTTTGAAAACCCTCTAGACTCTTTTTTTTTTTTGCTTCAATCTGGAGTGGGGAACGAGACCAAAACCAATGCTTGCTGTGCTGAATATCTAGATGCTATTTTCAAAGTCAAAAATGTATTTCTCTGCAGTATGATTGCGCACTGGTCTCAAGGCATCAGTATGAAGGTCAGGGGTGAAAAAAACACTCAGGAACCCTCGTGTTACTTGCGAGCAGCTATTTGTGTGTTGTAAACATCATCCGTGATTGGCTAATAAAGAATGTCTCTCTAGAATCTGTGAAATGGATATGCTATTCATTGTTTTACGAGATCTTCCAAAAATGGAGTAACTTCAACATCACTTTATATTGCTTCGCCTTGATGGAAAAAGACAAATGTAATGTCTAATGACTTAGTCAGGAAGTCAGAAACCCAAACATAAGCAGGAAAAATATGTAAGCTTCTAGCACATACCATTCAATTAAACTTATGTTAAATTTTTTACAATTTAACTCATTAACGGTTATTGAAATAAACTTTTTGGTTAATGGATTAACGATTAACGGAGCCAACATTTTGATTAACTGTGCCCTGCTATGCAGCTTTGAAGCTTCGCACCCAGAGCGATCGCCAAAAAAGTGTTGTGCATTAATGTCTTTGCCAAAGAAAAGATTTTATAGAAACTAAGATTACTGCCTGCCTGCCTGATCTTCACACATGTCATGATGACCATCATATAAGCATGCAAACATCCAGCGATTTTGAATTATTTACAATCGTTGCTTATTTTTGATTTGTTCACTACATTTATACAGTGTCAAGTGTTAAAATTGTTCAGGACATGATTGTTAATGTTAGATACAGGCCTGAATGCAGTGTTTTTGTAGGGGAAGGCAGGTTACACAGACATTTCTATGGTCACTCATAAGCAAAACAAATGATGCCTTACACCACATATTTTCTCATACTTATTTGCTCAAAATATAGATAGTGGACTAATTATTACCAAGCTGGTCTTGTCTGGTCTCAGGTAGAATTTATGAGTCACTGTCTGTGACAGATTCAAGACCAAGCACAAATGTTACCAAGTCCGAGACAAGGCTGAGACACTCAGTAAGTCGTCTCAAGACTAGACTTGAGACAGGTCTAAAGTACAAAAAATCAGCTGTTCACGTCTTTCTTATTAGGATCGGTATGTTTCTAAAAAAAAGAGGACTCTTGCAGTACTTCTATATTTGCAATAAAACGATTAGGGGAGTGTTGTGGCTATAATGAATGCATTCTACTTATCACAAAGTGAGTACCTTATATGCATAAAAATGTAGGTTCTACTGTAGCTCTTATTGGCTATGGTGTTCTGCGTAGGATTCAAGACCAACACATTTTTATATTTGTCCAAATGCGATTTCGCTTTCTTTCTCTACATTGTTATGAAATGTTCCCAAATGCTTTAGGGAAATCCTTTCCCTATAAAACATTTATTTAGGGTGTGCGCACTGACACCTTTTAAATACCAGGATAGCAGAGAAGTAAACAGTCACCTGCTGTACAGTGATTACCTGCTCAGTCACGTAAACAGCCTAAAATGTACCCAATGCCTCCGTCACCAGATTGGATTTGTGTCACAGACATACTGAAAACAAGAGTCAATTCATTTTGATCAACACGCAACCATCCCAAAAGATCGTAGCTGAGGAGACTCTTTGTGATTGAATGTGTGCTTTCAACACAGGGAGATCAGGGAATTAGCACTCTTGTATAGGCATGATGACAGAACTGGCAACCCAGCTCTGTTACTCCTATCTCCAGAATATAAGCAGGCTATGAGCTACATTTCTGCCCCTCTAAATTATAAAACAATGGTAAAGAGACCAATGGCATTGAGTAGTGTCACTGGTCCATTCCACAGGCATCAAATGCTATTGAAGTGTCTACAGTACCATGAAATCTCAGCTGCTCTGTACTCTATCAGCCCCATGAACAGCGACCTACACAAAGTCAGGCGGTTTTGGCAACAAAAACTGGCTAGCACATAGAGAGAATAATTCACTTACTACCAACAGACTGTGAACGCAACCATACATCTGTGTTACCAGAATAATCTAAAAAAATGTCTGAAACAGTCTAAAGTCACTGATGCTAACAAATACTAAAAGACAGATTGGATTTCAATGCTTAAAGTTTCAGTTGAACAAATTAATGTGAACATGACCAAACTACCTAGTGTTATAGGTCAATAAAGGGGTGACAATCCATATTTAGACAAATTAATGTCAACAAAAACAGAATGGTCCAAAAAACAGTCAACAAAAAGTGATTGGTCCAAATAACAAATATAGCCTAACGCATACTGCAGTGAGTTACCGCTACTGATATTAAAACATTTGAGGAGTAAAGTAGACCTACATCCACAACTGGTCGTGATATTCCAATGCCCAAGGGCCTCAAATGGTGATTCAAATTGACTCTGCACCGTCCGGGGTTGCTCAGGGTTGATGTGTGAGAGAGTTTATTTGCCTCATTGCGCTCAAGAAACTCATTGGGGTGAACTGGACGCCAGCAAAGCCTGCTGGGAGTTGTTGAAAGTGGCAAGATCATTAGCATGAATCGGAAGTTACAAAATTGGAAGGGG
Source organism: Esox lucius (assembly GCF_011004845.1). Taxonomy (NCBI): domain Eukaryota; kingdom Metazoa; phylum Chordata; class Actinopteri; order Esociformes; family Esocidae; genus Esox; species Esox lucius. The sequence goes on along the minus strand of NC_047569.1, from coordinate 10,048,449 downwards.
AGGATGAAGCTACGGCAGCCTACTATAAACATGTTTCTTATTGGCAGAGTTAAATTAATAACAAAAGTAATAGGCCACCATGAAAACCACATTCCATTTTTGTAATGACATAAAGTGGATATAAAAAGTACATATAAAGTTTCTTGTGATGTAAAAGAATGTGACCCTGATAAATCATGTCAGATCCTTTTCCACCTTTAATGTGACCTATAACGTAAACAATTCAATTGAAAAACAGACTGAAATCTTTGAGGGGGAAAATAAAAAATTTAAATCTCACAATAACCTGGTTGCATGAGTGTGCACACCCTTAAACTGATACTTTGTTGAAGCACATTTTGATTTTATTGCAGCACTCAATCTTTTTGGGTAGGAGTCTATTATCATGGCACATCTTGACATGGCATTATTTGCCCGCTCTTCTTTGCAAAAGCTCTCCAAATCTGTCAGATTGCGAGGACATCGCCTGTGCACAGCCCTCTTCAGAATACCCCACAGATGTTCAATTGGATTCAGGTCTGGGCTCTGGCGATGCCATTCCAAAATGTTAATCTTCTTCTGGTGAAGTCTTGCTTTTGTGGATTTGGATGTGTGCTTTGGGTTGTTGTCATGCTGAAAGGTGAACTTGCTCTTCAGCTTTCTAACAGACGCCTGTAGGTTTTGTGCCAAAATTGCCTGGTATTTGGAATTGTTGAATCAGGACACCCTGACTAAGGCTCTGGTTCCAGCTGAAGAAAAACAGTCCCAAAGCATGATGCTGCCACCACCATGGTTCACTGTGTTCTTTGGGTGATGTGCAGTGTTGTTTTTATGCCAAACATACCTTCTGGAATTATGGTCCAAAAGTTCCAACTTGGTTTCATTACATTTTCCCACATTCTTTTGGGGGACTTGATGTTTGGTTTTGCAAACTTTAGCCAAACTTTTCTTTCTTTGTAAGAAAAAGCTTCCGTCTTGCTACCCTACCCCATAGCCCATTCATATGAAGAATATGGGAGAATGTTGTCACATGTAGCACACAGCCAGTACTTGCCTGAAATTCCTGCAGTTTCTTTAATGTTGCTGTAGGCCTCTTGGAAGCCTCCCTGACCAGTTTTCTTCTCGTCTTTTCATACATTTTGGTAATGTCTCTGTTGTGCCATAATTTCTTCACTGTGCTCCATGGTATATCTAATGCTTTGGAAATTCTTTTGTACCCTTCTCCTGACTGATATCTTTCAAAAATGATGCTTTGGAAGCTCTCTGCGGACCATGGCTTTGCTCTGAGATGCAACAAAGAAAATGTCAGGAAAATCCCACTAGAACAGCTGAACTTTATTTGTGATTAATCAGAGTCACTTTGAATGATGGCAGGTGTGCAATTACTTCTATTTAACATGAGTTTGAATGTGATTGGTTTATTCTGAACACAGCCACATTCCCATTTATAAGATCCCCAGGTTACTGTAAGGTTTTTATTTTTCATTTTTCCCCCTCGAAGATTTCAGTTTGTTTTTCAATTGAATTGTTCACATTATAGGTGGAAAAGGTTCTGACAGGATTTATCTTTGTCTCATTCTTTTACATCATAAAAACCTGGCATTTTAATAGGGGTGTGTAGACTTTTTACATCCATTATATACTGTGGTGAGTGTCAGTGTCTTTAAAAAGACTCACATATGGCCTCGTGGCAATTGTTGACGAAATGAGTATCCTCTCAATCTATAAGCTACAGATGCATGTACAGCTGCCAACCAAGACTTTCTTTACTCAGATTTAGCAAGGAAAGTCAGGGTTGACAAACTCTGCCTAAATTGGTGGTAAATGGTTACTACGACGATGATTATGATGTTTGTTAGTTGACTCTTTGTTCATTTAATTGGAATTTGTGCACGTTTGCCTAAAAGCGGCGCGTTCTGCAATGCAGGCTGAGTTTATGCACAATGGCTTGTGCTCTGTATTCTTCCCTGGAAGAATGAACATTCATAATGTCATGATAGGAGTAGTTTAAAGGAAGGTTAACAGCTAAATCTAACACGTGGCGGCCAACAAAGCCTTGTTGGCAGCGCATTGCCGACAGAGTACGTTCGTAAGAGCAGTGCTCTTGTCATATGTTCTCTATTTTGTCTTACAGACTTTACTTTTCTTTTAGTATGTTTGAGATGTAAGGACAATTAAAATAGTCTAAATATGTGAAAACAATCAAGAATAAAATTTTGGGCCACATATCGGCTACATCTCTGAAATGGACACAGTGAGTAATCTCTGAAATTACTAACTGTTAATGATTTAAGATAAAGCACCTAGGTTGTAGGGCTCCCTGTAAGAATTGAATGATCAAATACCTGAACATTAATGCTGTGAAATGAGTTCCTATTCATATTACCCCTCATGTTCTCTCAGGGGCGCTCTAATGGGGATATGCGTACAGTCAATCGCACCATGCACCCTCAGGATTCCTACGGAATTTGTTTTATTCTGTACATAAGCCTAGGCCAAGCCTATGCATGTAAAAATAATTGACCAAGTATGTTTTGCGAATTACTTGCGATTGTATAAAAAGTATACTTGATCTTTCTTTAGAACACATAAATGGCCAGGGCACACAACAAATCCATTAAGTAGTTTAGTGAGAGAAAGTTCCACCTTACGAACTGCACGGCATAGCCTACAGTATTCCAGCTCAGATGTTCAGCATCACTGATGGAATACATGAAATGTCCACAGGCAAAATATCACAAAGCAAGGCACACTTGTCTGTTCAACAGTGAGGGCATTACTCCAGTGAGTGGTATTAGATACGTCTGACCCTAGAAGCCGGCAACGATGCGGAATTCCCTCAGATGAGAATCGATATCTTTATTAGAAAACATAATCGGGGTAAACTAGAGGAGTCTCTAAAACACCCTCACCCTGCGGAGTGAGCCTCTTTACAATCCATGCAACAATGTTGATTGGGTCATCAAAACGTGCCTGTCTTTTTGTGGGTGGAAGGGCGGTGCTTATGTTGGGTAACATCGATTTAACCATGAAGAAATCCTGCTCGGAGCAGTTTAGAAATGTAGTGTACATTTCCATGTTTGCATACCTCGGGAAAACAGTATTCACCTTTCGTAGTACGAGTTAATCGGGAAGTCACACCCGACGTCACTGAGTTACTCCTGAAGTTTCCTACATAAGCCAGTTACCTCACTTCGTAGTACACCCCTCAGGACTGGGAGAAAATGACAGAACTAAACACACAAGGCAGAACTTAAACACCATGTCAGGTCCCCCCAGGCATGGTCAGGTGCCGGAGGTGGACAGCCTGCAGAGGTTTCCAGGCCTGCAAGGTCCTGTGCTGGAGGCAGGTGGTGCCAGCATAGCAGAAGGCACCAGGACATCAGAGGGTGCCAGGACAGCAGAAGGAGGCAGGATGGGGCGGCGGAGCAGAGGGAGGAGGTGGCGACAACAGGGGCTCGTTGGAAACACCCCTCCCGGGGTGGCTGCAGGAATCCCTCAGAACAAGGCTTGGAGTAGAGGATGGCTGCGGAACAGGGCTTGAGGTGGGCTGCTAGACAGGCTACTCCATTCTCTGGTCACCACTACCGGAAACCACCCAGCGAAACAGGATCTGGTCTGCTCTCATCGCCAGCAGTCTAACACCTCCAATCCAGGAAAAGCAGCTGGCTACGACATGGTCCTCCTCTGTCATGTGGTACTCCTGGAACATAGCCGGTTCCGCTTTTCTGGCAGAGGCATTGTTGTACCGCTTCCGCCCTTCGGACACTCCCGGTGCTATCTGCTACTTCCATATTTTGGAGGTGGGTTATTCTGTCATGTTGTAAGGGTGTACAGGAAGTAGGCACAGGCAGAACTAAGATTCCAAAAAAAGGTACATTTAATCCAAAAGTACTCAAACAGCATACACACAAACAGTGTCTAACGACAAACAATAACCAATCAGGACTGGGAGAATAGGACAGAATTAAATACACAGGCAAATGAGAAAACAGGACACAGGTGAAGGGAAACTGATTAACTGAACAGGAAATACCAAATAACGACATGAACTACAACAGAAGACCAGAAGAGGGCGAGGCAGGACAGAACAAAACACAACAGATATTGCAAAATGTCCTGTTCTGTTGGGACCGTTACACTTATGCTTTTTTGCATCCTACTATTATAACTATATTGCTTAGTGTTTTGCTTAGAAGGTACAACCCCATTTCCAAAAAAGTTGGGATGCTGCATAAAATGCCACTAAAAACAGAATACAATGATGTGCAAATCATTTACCCTTGTATTTAATTGAAAATAATACAAAAAGAACATATAAAATATTGAAACTGAGAACTTTTATTGTTTTTGGAAAAATACATGCCCATTTTTTTTATTTGATGCCAGCAACACATTTAAAAAAAAGTTGGGACAGGTGCATGTTTATCACTGTTGCATTACCACTTTAACTCCGTGTTTGTGAATTGAGGAGACCATTTGCTGTAGTTTTGAAAGTGAAATGTATTCCCATTCTTGCTTGATATAGGATTTCAGCTGCTCAACAGTTCGTGGTCTCATAATGCGCCAAATGTTTTCAGTGGGTGACAGGTCTGGCCAGTTTAGCACACAGACTCTTCACTACGAAGCCATGCTGTGGTAATGTGCAGAATGTGCAAGGCACCCATGCAGAATTGTGTCTGTTTTTAATGCAGTGCCGTCTGGGAGCCCAAAGATCAAGGCCATCCAATATTGGTTTTTGGCTTGCATACAGAGATTTCTCCGGATACTCTGAATCTTTTAATGATATTATGTACCTAGATGATGAGATCCCCAAACTCTTTGTAATTTTACATTGAGAAACCTTATTCTTAAATTGTTGCAATATTTGCCTGCACAGTCTTTCACAGAGTGATGAACGCTTCTCCATCTTTACTTCTGAAAGACTCATGCTCTCTGGGGTGTTCTTTTTATACCCAATCATGTTACTGACCGTTTGCCAATTAACCTAACTTTTCCAGTCTTTTGTTGCACTGTCCAAGCATTTCTGAAGCATGTTGCTTGCATCAAATCAAAACAATAACATTTCTCAGTTTTAACATTTGATATGTTGTCTTTGTACTATTTTCTATTGAATATAGGGTTTAAATGATCTGCACATATTTGCATTCTATTTGTCAACATTTTACCCCAGCGTCCCAACTTTTTTGGAATTGGGGTTGTATTGATAAACAAAATAGTTTTGTACATCAAAAATACTAACAAATATAGAATGTCATTTAGACTTCAGAATAAATAAAGCCAATCTGTATACTGCTATCTTGGCCAGGGCACACTTGAAAAAAAGATAAAAATCAGAATGGTCTCTGGTTTAATAAAGAATAAAAAAGAACTCACAAAGAACATCTAAAACGCAACCTGGACATACAAAGCATTGTAAAACATTTGTAGGCCTACTGTTTCCTATGTGTTTTCACCATGGTCCATAGCTACAAATTGCTTCTTCTTAGGTAGCCCTTAATGATTTTTTGTTTAGAAAATGATATGTCTGCATATTAAACCATTGTATGGTTAGAAACACCTTTATTGCTGTAGTACCATCAGGAAAACTGGGCAGAAGGGAGTGATGGTTTAAAGCACAGCAGTTCTGCAAGATCTTTATTTGATCTTTAAATCTCGCATGGCGAAAACCCTAGTTCCCTGCAGAGGGGCCGGGCTGGAAGTTGTGCATTCCATATTATATAATCATTGCTCTTCCCACATAATGATTCAGGTCTGTTCGTCATCTCACCTTGATAACATGGAGGGCCCTCAGTGTGTCGTAACTTGTTCCTTCCTTCAGAGAACATGGGTTACGAGGTAACGCAATCATATCCCAAGCTGGCCATGCGGGATAATGAACAGTGAGATCCACGTCAACCTACCCCAAGGTGAACTGAATTGTATGAAGAGGCGGTCCCCTAGGGCAAAGCTAAATATGCAGGCTACCTAATTACCCAGTCCTGCCCTCAAGCTGTGACACTGACTTGGTAAAACCTCACACAGGTTGTTATGCCTGGGAAGGGACAGTGCAGTATGGCAAAGGTTGTCCCTTAGGAAAAAGTCTTGGCATAACAATCTGCAGTGTCTCCCCGCGAGACGCACGGCAGACAACGCTTGTTTCCTCATAATGAGTGAAGACAAAAATGGACACAAGCTGAATACACCAGGTGAATCGCTTGAGGAATAGTGGTGACCAGTTGTTGAAACCGCATGAAGGTAAACCAGCCTGGGAAGCCTTCGTTAGCCTGTTCTGCTGGAGGTTTTATTAATTGTTAAAACTAGCCTGGAAGTCAGGTGGGACTGACACTTTGTGAATGTAACACAGTAAAAATGACAAAGGGTTAAAGGACATAATTTTCTAGAGTAACCCAGAAGCTAGAAACACACGTCAGTTTGTTCCTAATGTACAGGACAGCATCTATAAAAAATAAAAACATTTTAAGAGAGGTTACAGAAGTGTCATGTTCTGGCACAGCAGGTTGTGAGGACCAACGCCATCTCTCCTATTAGCACGGACACCTATGTGTACGTTTTGCCCACCCCCTGTGTTCCACCTGTGTTCACTGTCCCTATTCAAGTTCCTCCTTTCCTAGTGTATCTTGTCAGTCTTTGTGTTTGCTTTTTGTTCCTATGTAACACATCTGTTGTGTGTCTTAGTTTCAGTATTGTTATATTTTAGTAAATCTCAGTTCTCCCTGTGCCTGTGTCCTGCCTCATATCTAACAAATAGACAGTAGGGACCAAATTATCTAAAATATGAATGTGTTGATATTAATTATGTTAACTGAACATTGTCGCTGGTTCATATATTTTTCATGTTGCCAAAATATTAACAAGTGATTAAAATGTATTAATTAACTTGTTTCTCACTGTTGTCTTTAATCAACAGGTTATAAATAAAACTATACGTCTGTACAATTGCGATGGTGCGAGGGAGTTGAGCAAAAGTGGAGTTGTAAAACAAAAGAAATACAAAAAGCTGATTACGTACAGTTCATAATTTAAATGTTGTACTGTATCATTGAGCATAAGAATGAAATGTACAATTTCTCACAGACTTACAGATATTGTTAATATAGAAAGTGAACAATAACGGACCCAATACTGAACCCTGTGGAACTCTTTCATGGACAACAAGAAATTCTGATTTAATCCCATCAATTACAATAGCCTGGGTTCTGTCACTAAGGTACATTTTGTAAATTTAAAATCCCTGACCAGGATGACGCTTGAAGACAATATCTTCAATAAGATTGGGCGATCAACTGTATCGAATGCCTTAGACAGGTATACAAAAGAAAACACAGCTTAGTTTCTCATTCCAGGATTTGACAATATCAACCAGTGTAGTTCATGTAATAGTACTGTGCCAGGTCTAAAACCAGTATAGTTGATGTAATAGTACTGTGCCAGGTCTAAAACCAGTGTAGTTGATGTAATAATACTGTGCCAGGTCTAAAACCAGTGTGAACGGGTGAATGCCTACCCTGGGTGTCTGACCAGGGAAAGGTACTCTGAACAGCGGGACAGGCTAGAATGAGACTCAGAGACTTGTTTTAAGGACAGAAGAATGGTTTGTAATTTTTTTTCTTTCCAGGTATTCTTCTTTCAATACACAAAATAATTTCTAACTCGCGGTGACACAAATAAAAAAGGTACAACTTGACAACGAAAACTCCTCTTCAAGGAAAACAAAATAAAACATTAGAATCATTCAGTTTCTAAATACCCCTCTTCCTTCGGCACCCTCAGTCTGGACCTTAAGAAGACAAACACAATGATTAGCTTATTGGCCTCAAGTGTGCACTCTGGCACTGCTTGTACTGATGCCCAGGGCACATTAGGACCACTTGACCCACCTGATCCCTCACACCAGATTGAAATCTGTTCAAAATGCAATTTTCAAATTAACTATATGTATTAAAGCTCCAGCTATAATTGGAGGAGCACTAACCAACAATCCTGGATCTAGAATATCAGTCCCTGTGGTTTTCCTAGCGTATTTGGGTAACAAAGAATCAAAGACCTTTTGTAAGTGACTCAGCGAAAACCCTTGGCTCTTAACCTCAGAGTGTTCCTGCATAATAACTCAATTCCAATTTGATTCTGTATCATTTTGTCACGTTCTTCAGGAGGTTGCAGGACACTGCCAGAAGTTTTCCAACAAAAAGTTATTTTCATAATCAGACCCAAAGAAAACAAGGATTTGGACAGAAATGTGACAATGACTAAAAAATGCACTAGGGCAGGAGGAACTTGAATAGGGACATAACGATGTGGCAAACTATATACAAGTGAAAGAAATTACACTAACGAGACTAAACTGAACAAAGAAACAGAGAAACTAGAACAGAACTACATAGAACATAAAAATGTAATGATCGGCATGGCACAGGCTGTGACGGCCGTTGAAGTACCGCCCCAAAAGAAAAGGGGGGGGGGGGGGCACTAAGACTGAGGCTCTGCCTTGGGACAGGAACTGTGGCCGGGAACTGGTGGAGGCTCTGCCTCGGTGTGGAAGCCGTGAACGGTAGCAGGACCGGGATCAGGAGCCGGCGGTGGATCAGGATCAAGAGCCAGCAGTGGAATAGGAGCCGGTGGAGGACCAGGAGAAGACAGCAAAGGAGCAGGAGGAGACGGTGAAAGGTCAGGACCAGGAGGAGACAGCAGAGGGACAGGAGGAGGATTGGGAGACGGTAGAGGAGGATCGGGACCAAGAGGAGAAGGCGATTCATTTTCCGCTGCTTTTCTACACACCACTTGGTGGGTCTTGTTTTCTGTTGTCCATCTTGAACAACACACTGTTATTTGCCAACCCTTTACCTGTATACACTTTTACTTGATAGCCAATTAAATGAGGAGGGGGTGGGCTGCCGCCTGCCTCTGAAAAATGGATGCAAGAAAACGATAACATCCATCTGACAGACAACGCAGGTGGAACATTGAATAAAAGGAAAAACAGCTTGGTTAATGTGGAAATCAAAGCTTGAGGGGCCCAACGCCTTGTGGGGGCTGATCGGGTGTCCTAGTGAGATCACACATGACATGGAGAAGGTAGGAGAAAGAGAGATTGGGAATGAGCGAGAGATAACCCTTTAACAAGAGAGGACAAAGGTGCAGAGAGAACTGAGTGGTAAGCGGAAAGTAGATTGAGTGGGAGGGAGGAGTGTGTGTAAGTGGGAGAGATGAGTGGTACGGGTCACAGGGCTGAGAGCGGGCTTTTGGAGGCGCAGAGGAGATGGGTCTGCTGGGGCCTCTTACTGGGGAGTGGAGGAAGACAGGAACGTTTTGAGGAGGCACAAAGTCTGACGCAAGGCTGTGCAACACAAAGTCTACTACGTACTTAAACCCACAAGTTAAGTCTTGGCACACACTGTTCTCTAAAAATTAATTAACTTCCGAAAGCCTTTCTATCTTCCAACCAAACACACGTCCTTAAACTTCACATATAGGGCAACATAGTGAACTATGAAAGTCAAAACGGGAGGCAAAACCCCCAGTCATTGCACAAATACAGTACACAGTTGGTCATACATGTAATGGTATCTAGCATGGCTATGGCAAGGGACATTTGCGTTGATGAAAGTAATATCAGCATGAGGGCGAGATAACCCTTTTGGCTTATGTGTTGACTCAATCGAATCCTGTTTCATCCATTCATTATGCAATCCTGAAGAAGGCACTTCATCCATCCATCGGATTATTAGTAACGTAGAGTGTGGTTCTTTCTACACAGGTACATGTTTGTAAGACAGCAATTCTGCAGGATTTTTCATGCAGACCCAGGCTTTTTTACTTGGTATAAAAAAAGTCTCAATGAAATTGAATGCTATAAAAAATTAGGGAGAAACATGAAGGCACAAACCAGAAGTATTCCAACTGATGCAGTGTTATATCACTGTCTAATGATGTTTAAGAGCAAGCCCCTTCATTTAAGTCATATATCTAGTGTGGGCTTGGCTTGCCTGTCTCCTCATATGGCTGACGTAATCGAAGACAGTTCACTAATTGGGGGAATTCCTGAAACCTTTGACTTAACCTGAAAGCCTTCCATTTACTGTTCGTAAAAGAACATAAAAAAACATGTGCATGTCTAGCTGATACAAAATGGTCTTCTCATCTGGACTAATTAGAGCTTAACAGCTCCTTTGATGACGTAATGATGGTTGAAGATGCTGCTGCATCATATTAATGTCATTTACTTGATATTGACTGGGTGATCGAAGCCTTTCATCACTCAATTATACAAAGACCTGTGGTTTAGTTCTCCTTTAAGAAAGATCCTGGTAGAGGACCTGAGGTAGGAAAAGAGGGAGATATATTTGACAGAGTGAAGAGAGAAAGAATTGATTATCTAACTGGAGGACTGCTGTGAATGATTGTTTGTGTCACCGTCAACAGCCTCCACTTGAAGTTCAAATTAGCCATTCACACATCCAGATGTTTTTTTTCAAAATGGCAATGAAACGCTCGGCTCAAAACTCAACTCAATACGGAAAGGTCAAAGTCCTTCATTACCCACCGTCTGCTTTCCCTGAAGGAGACAATATGAACATGATGAAACCTCGCTTACTGTGTTCCACTGGGAGCGATACGGCAGCTCAATGCATGACTCTGAGTGTCATCAGGCAATTATGAAGCCTTTATGGATCAATTGAATTCGAATAACTACCAGTTATGTGTTGTGTCACAATAAATGGAGAATACCTAGATTATAATAATTTATCTACCTTGAGTGATTCAGTCACAGTCATACACACATGGCATTCACACACACACGCACACACACAGACACACACACACGACCACTGCTATTATACCTCTTAGCAAAATCTATGCAATCAAGCCATCCTTCTTCTCAGCAACTGAAAACAAGACCATTATGAGTCGAAAGACAGAGACAGAACAAGACAGAGGCAGAGATGGTGAGCGACAGAGGAAAGAAAGAGAGAGAAAGAAAGAGAGAGAAAGAAAGAGAGAGACATCGAGAGAGACAAAAACCGAGTGATTGAGGGTGGCATTTTTAATAATTTATCTCAGTGAGTTACATAATCTCTCCGTCGGATGAACGGATGTCGCCGACAGCCTCTAGGTGTCACAGTCGCACCGTCTGTGTGCGCCTGAGCACAGCTGTCAGTGTTAAGGAAAGTGAGCAATTGGTGTTGGGTGGCGTGTTGCGTTTTGAGACCTACAAAAGGGTTTACACTATGCCAGGAATGAGGCCGGATAATGTTATAATGCAGGTGCGTCTTTCTTATTACACCGCAGTGCATTAAAGATGACACTCACTTTGTGTTACTGTATAATTGAGGGAGTTAACTTACCTGTGGGACACAAAAAAAAAGCTTTGTTGTCATTGTTCGTTGAGTGGTTTTCCGTTAGACTGCTGTTACCATGGCTCCCCCCTGAATAGACTAGACAACATCCCATTTTTTTTAAACATTGTTCTCTGTCCCCCGCTCTTCTGGGACAGTCCGGTAAGCACAGATTCATCCAGGTTTCGACAGATTGTGACGCTGAGTAATGAGCAAGAGTCGGGGGGTGAGAGGGGTCATGTTTTGGAAGTAAATGTAGCCCTAGGCCCGATACTGAAAAATGTCATATTCACTAAACCCAAACTCTATTTGCAGTGGGGCTTTTAACTGCTTTTTTCCCCCACAGAGGGCTTCATACTGAGATCAGACCTGACTAATTATACTTGTAGGAACTCCGTAAGAATAATAGCCTCGTAAAGACATCGCCCGACCGAGATGTAGCTAATGATGCACGAGGTGAAAGATGAATGATGCCAGGAAGCCTATACATTCTGCCTGATCCAGCCACGTTGCCTTTGCCTTTTCATGTCACTCTTTAGAAATGTTTGATGCGGATCAAAACGTTGCACCCTTAACATCGGCTCGCCATCAAAGGCTGAAAAATCTCTCCCCCTCTCTCCGGATCAAGATTTAAAAAAATGCATGTTCAACAGCGATCACCTCGCCTTACCTAATGTTGCCTCGGTAACCGGGGGATGGAGATGGGGGTGGAGTGGGTAGTTTCCGGGCTCGACCCGGCAGAAGGTTGTCGCGGCCGGATCGGGAAGAAAGAAGAAAGCACCAGCCGATTGTGGGGCGGTGAGGCGGACGGAGATAAGTTTCTGTTTTGTTGTTGTCGATGATGACGTTCCAGTTTCGTATACTGTTTATTCTATTGAAGGTTTTAGCATACCAGACACAGGATTCCTGTAGTTGATAAAAGGTTGTATATTTCTCGTATTTGTATATGTACTGTATACATCTATTTTCACCGTATTCTGTTTTATCACTGCCTGTTGTTTGGATATGACAGTGTCCCAGGGTGTACGATCACTGTTACCATCAGAAGATGAACTCTGTCAGGAAGCAAACAGCAAAAAACTGATTTTCCGGCAATCAGAATGCAAATAGGAAATACATTAGCATTCCAGTTCTGTCACTTTCACATCATATTGACCTATTCTTTCCATAGTTTATCTGATATGATACTGTTAAAATAGACTGTCCAGCAATACATGTCCTCAGGACAGTGTAGCAATAAAGGGAAACCAGTGACCTTGAGGGTAAAGGGTACACTACATTTTTTAGCTGTCGAATTCTGTATCTTTGGACGGAGGTGTTTAACACGCAGAGGCTACACTCGTTCTTTTTTTATTTCTTAGTGGACATTTTTTTATTTTCCATTAGTGGCAGAGCGCAACACCCCTGACTGGAATACTAATGTATCCCCCAGCTGAAGAAGGTTGCCTGCTCTTTACTGCTGGGGACTAAAATGGAGCACACGCACCTGTCAGCCTGCTGGTCATCAGGTCATCCTCATGACCCTGTCACCCGTGTGATTGAGAAGGACACACACGCACACACACGGAGATACACACACATAGACGCCAAACGCCAGGGTCACACAGGGACATCATCTGTAGTGATTGTCTTCTAGCTGATGTCTAACAGAAGTACATATATCGACACCTAAAATAGAAAGCTCTTCCAATTTGAATCCATGTCATTTTATCTCCTGGTCAGCACTTACGTCAAAAAACAGAGTGAAACATGCTTTTTTGTTTTGGGGTACTATTGTTGGAATAGGTCTGAATAGGTCAATAAAGTGAGTTGTGAAAATTTAGATCAGAATAAGAATGATAAGCCTTTTCAAGTCTGACTGAAGGGAAATAGATGAGAAATAATCTGATAATGTTGTCACATTTTTTTCTGTGTGAGTTGAGAGAGATCTAAGTCTATGTGTACATGATCCCACAAAGATAGGTTCCCACTAGGTTAGGTGTTAATGTTTATTTTTAGTGCTAGGCATTAAGGCTAGGATAACTTAAAGCATGAATGTTTTATGAAAGGTCGTTGATGTCAATGTTTTGAAAAGGTTTAGGTTAGGGGTTAGGTTTAGGGCTAGGGAATATTAAACATGAATTTGTTGGGACAGGATTAAGTCTCAGGTCTCCAGAAGGATTTAAGATATGTGTGTGTGTGTGAGTGTACTGTATGTGTGAGCATGGATAAGAAAACAAGTTAAGATGCTACAAGTCCCATTGTGTCCCTTACTACTTTTTAGTTTAGATATTGATTCCAAGTGGTTGAAGGTCTATGCACACAAGCAGTTTGCTTCATAAAAATGTGTCAACATGTTTTCTCTGCTAAAAGTAAAATATCTGCCAAGCACAGGGATTGCCAACTGTTTATTTTTGACAAATCAGATCAGATCTAAAAAAGTGGTAAAAAAAAACACTGGAAAAAAGATCAGTATTGGGCTGCATGTGTGAACAAACTCTCAATTTACCTGCTCCTGAGATACAGGAAAGCTTATCATGATTGCTATGTGAATGTCAAACCAACAACGAGAGTTATTCTTTACCTTTGGTTCCCAGCATCAAAACGCAAACACAATTAGCCCTGAGTAATTATTAGGATAGCAGCAAGAACTCTACAATTAAATTGTTCTTGTTCTGACGGTGGAATCGTTTTTTTTAATCAGAGCAATGTTCAGAAATAATTATGAATTACAGTTCTGGGCTGAATTTTGTACCTAGGTTGTGTGTAAGTGTGTGAGTCTGTGTGTTGCTGTGTGTGTATATTGGTTGCGTGTCAGTTCGAGTGCCTGTGTGTGCATTTTAATGTGTGTGCGTGTGTAAATATGCCAAAAAAATTTACAACCATGGTGGAAATATCTTAATAACTGACACATTCTTTAGCCGTCAATTTATTTCTGCATGTCTCTTACAATAATCATCGCAATGCAGTGTAAACAATTTCTCTGTGTGTATTTTACTGAATATGTTTGTGTGTTGCTCTCAGTAAAAAGGAATGTGTCACAGTCCATGGCTAATCTTCAGTGTGTTTGTGCGCGCCCATATGTGTGTGTGTGTGTTCCGCAAAGCTGCTAAATTGTTCCATGCTGGGAGAGATAAGCAGTAGCGGGCCATGCCCAGTATGAGCTCCTGTTCCAGGGTCGGGGTTGTCGAGAACACACACACGCAGACAGACCATAGGAAGAGGCATGAGCTTGCAGAGATAAGCACACACCACCGTGTTGCTGCCATGACGATGATGTCATCAGAAGTGTCCATTCTTTGCCCCTAAACTGTGTACATACATAAAGCACCCAGGTTTTTCCCATACTGTCTTTGAGCGCATGGGAAGCAACACTGAGGCAATTTGTAAAAGTTACTGTACATGACTTGATGAAAAAAACTTAAACTGTCATCAGAGGATATCTGCCAATTCGAAAACTAATAGTCCCACCTGGGTCATCAAATTAAAATGGTGGAAGGTCTCGATGTCTCTACCCAAGGTAAAACTGCTTTCTGGCCACTAGAGGCCTCTTATGAATCTGTACTTGAACACTGTCTGCTGCTGAGAGTGAGGACTAACATAGTGTACTTACTACTACTGTATTGCGTGATGGTTCCACCCAGCTATTTAAAATCTATGCATTAACCAGAAGTCACTCTGGATAAGACTAGATTATTAAAATGTAAATGTGGATAAATCCTCTCTACCCCTCTACTTCTATTATACCTGACTGTTCTGTTCTTCAACACTGGCACCACAAAGAGGTTAGACTTGGAGTTCAGGCTTTTGCTTTGGCCCAGCCCAAAAAAATAAAGAAAAAAATACTTGCAAAAAAAATGGTTCTTTGATGTGTGTGCTAGTTGGTGGTTTGCATGAGGATCAACATGTTGATTTCACAACTCAGCATCGCAGGAATTATGTACATACTATGTATCTATTTAGGAAAACGCGATTACATTCAGTATGATATTACATTCGATAGCAACATATCCCAGTGCTGTTGGTCCTTAATGACTCGTGATTACATTCTGTGTTAACATGTGATAAGTGCTGTTTACCTAGCATCTGCTAGGGACTGTTATGATCGTAGTATTAGTTAAATAGAGTGGCAGTTTACTAGGGCATTGTGGTTGGGGATGGTGGGAGGGTGTTTCCGTAACTTGGTTTGGGAATTGTGTTGTTCAGACAGGCGTTTTACTGTTTCTGTAAGCTTACCACTAACCCCAACCTCAGAACTGTGATGTCTAACCGTAACCTTAACCGTAACCTAACACTAAATTCAGTACTGTGATGTCTAACCTTAACCGTAACCTAACCTTAACCTCAGTACTGTGATGTCTAACCTTAACCTAACTCTACCCTCAGTAGTGTGATGTCTAACCTTAACCGTAACCTAACACTAACCTCAGTACTGTGATGTCTAACCATAACCTAACCCTAACCTCAGTACTGTGATGTCTAACTTTAACCGTAACCTAACACTAACCTTACTCCTAACCCAGATGCCAGTACTGTCATGCCTAACCTTAAACCTAAATGAACCGTTAACCGTGAGTGTCATTTTTCATTTGGAATCTGTTACGTTAAGGTCCAATATAACAGCGCAATGTAATTGCACAGATTTATTTCCATTCTTAACATAATCGCTGTTTACCAAATAGTTCCATGTAAACGTAATTCCTGAATGGTACGGTTGTGATTTCATGTCACCACAAGATGTAGAAGGAGCGACAAGAAATGGTGTTCTTGTTTATTCTGTTGTACAGTTCACGTGCTTTGCTGACAGCCTTAGTCACGGTTTGTGGCAGAGCAATGTTTTCCTTGCCACATCAGCGGTGCAGAATCCAGCTTGTAACAGTGGAAAAGAATCCGACCAAACAGAGGAAAAGAAGCACTCTCCTGTGATTTCACCCTCTGGGGTCAAATCAAATCAGTTTATTGGTCGCGCATACAGATCAGCAGGCGTTTTGGCAGCTGAGGAGAAATGCTTGGGTTTCTAGCTCCAACTGCGCGTAAAGGAAATACAGTGCAAACAGTAAACAGTAATCAAAAACAAGAGATCAAGAAATGTCAGAATGAATAAACAATTCAAAGTTGGACTAAGAAGTTATTTTTATTTTGTCATACATATTTTTATTCAGAGAATTCAAAGTTTGATGAATTAATGAGCCAAAGTGTATTACGTCTATAAAAACCGAATAAAAAATAGCATTTACCACAGATGATATATTAAGGCAAGCGTTAAATATGTTTGGAAGAGGATGATTAAATGGTGAAGTTTTGAGAATTGAGAGGATGGGAGGTGGAGAGCCAGAGGGAAAGAAAAGGTTATTCGAAGAGTGTGTGTGTAAAGGCGTGTGTTACCTTATACAGTGACATGATTATTGACCATATTTTATTGCTGGCTATAGTTGTGTGTGACAGTTTTATATGATCGTTTAATGAGTTCTTTGATAATGTTTACACAAGCATGCACACATCAAACTGGAGCACGGGGGCAAAGTGCATCATTTCCCCGTCACCAAAACAAAAACAACTTGGAAAAACAAGAAAACGCTCAGCATGAAAAAATGCATCTACAAATGAGCCATTTTTACTTCTGGTTCAAAAAGTCATCGAAATGGTTTTGAGAAAAAAAAGCCCCGTCAAAAAACCCTTCACTATAACAACGATCATACTTCACAAGCCTGCATTAACACGGTGAGTGAAATGAATAAGAAACGTTTATGTTCAAATCCAGTGATTATCAAAAAACACCAGCCACTCTTCTTTCCCCACAGAAGAATAACAATGTTTTGGTGGATCTTTCATTGATTTCTGATTTAGTTTTGTATGTGTTTGAGGATGGGCTGTCGTGACTGTACAGTCCATGAATGCACACACGGTATACAGAAATTACCTACATGTAAGAAGTTGAAGAAAGAAGGTGAAGCAGAAAACCAAGAAAGGTAAAAAGGACGTCTGAACAATTAAACCTTGGCACTTGAGGCTCAACAGAGGTCTGAAATGTGAAATTGCAAATCGATTGGATTCTGTCTTCATAAACGGCGAGGGGTATTGAGGGGACAGGTGGCTCCTGGTGTTTTGTGTGTCCTTGTCTGTGTCCTCACAATCCCTCTGAGGAACAAAAAGGATGATGGTTGGGTCCCTTAGGGTATGTTTCCATTGTACCCATGAGAAAAAGACTATTTTAAGCTTGTGGATGTTGGCAAAAGGCACATGTGTGTTAGAAGTGACAGGCACAAGGGTAGTAAAACCAAATGTATGTGAGAGACAGAGATGCAGATTATGAAATATCACACTCCTTCTGTATCTAATTTCCTAAGTGTTGTAGCAGAGTCTCTCTCTTTGTGCCTATCCTCCATCATCGCCTTTGACTGCTGCACCCAAAACCTCAGGAGGAACCTTCCTGGACAGCACGTTACAAAACCTCAGTAGGAACCCTCCTGGACAGCACGTTACAAAACCTCAGGAGGAACCTTTCTGGATAGCACATTACAAAACCTCTGGAGGAACCTTCCTGGACAGCACGTTACAAAACCTCAGGAGGAACCTTTCTGGACAGCACGTTACAAAACCTCAGGAGGAACCTTCCTGGATAGCACGTTACAAAACCTCAGGAGGAACCTTTCTGGACAGCACGTTACAAAACCTCAGGAGGAACCTTTCTGGATAGCACATTACAAAACCTCTGGAGGAACCTTCCTGGACAGCACATTACAAAACCTCTGGAGGAACCCTCCTGGACAGCACGTTACAAAACCTCTGGAGGAACCTTTCTGGACAGCACGTTACAAAACCTCAGGAGGATGCTTCCTGGACAGCACGTTACAAAACCTCAGGAGGAACCTTTCTGGACAGCACGTTACAAAACCTCAGGAGGAAGCTTCCTGGACAGCACGTTACAAATTGAATCACAGGTGTGATGCTTTGAGATTCACCCTGTTCTTTTCTACAGCAATGAACCAAAGTATTCTCTGTATATCCATTTTGAGTTGAGAGCGAGAAACATAGAGAGAGAGAGCCAGGGTGAGAGAGAGACAAGGTGAGTGGGACAGGAAGAAACGAGAAAGTGAGGGAATGAGACAGATAGAGAAAAAGAAAAGAGGGGGAAAGAGAGAAGGAGAGAAAGAGGAACTGAATGAGGGGGAGAGATGGAGACAGAGAAGAGAGGAAAGGGAGACCAAGAGAGCGAGAGCGTTAGGGAAAGAGGTGGGGCGGAGAGTGTGGAGAGGATAGGGAGAGTGAGGCTCATGACAATATATCTGGTTTATCTTTATAACGAAGTGGGATGGGATATGTCAATGGATTGACCGAGAAAGCATCTTGGAGAAGTTGAGAGAAGGAAGGAAGGAAGGAGACGATGGAGGAAGGAAGGAGAGAGAACAAGGAGGAACATGGAGAAGGGAGGGGATGATAAGAATGAATACAAGAATATTAGGGGGTGGAGTGCTTTTTAAAAGGACACAGAGGACAAGGTGACAGTAAACATGTCATTCCCAACGAATGATGCAGCGCCTCCCTCAGGCCAAATGAGATATCACGTGTGACTAATGAATTTCAGTTTATTACTACGGCTTCTGCCTTGGGCCAATTATTGTAATTTTGTAACTTTGTAAATGACAGATCTCTCTGGCAAGCGTATCATTCTCTAAAGTTTGGTTAAAATGGTGTCTGAGATACCGTGTGTGACTAACTAATGCACAACATATAAACTGATAGAGACGGGTCCCCCCTCCCTTGTTTCATTGCGGGGGACAAACATGCAAGGATGGGTACAGCTAGAAGACATGTTGCCCTATATGTGCCTCTTAAGTAAGCTCGAGGGAAAATTTCTGTTTAATCTTGGAGCAGGACAGTGACCCCAAACACACTGCTAAAACAATGAAGGAGCTTCTCAGGCCAAAACGTGGAATGTTCTTGACTGGTCGAGTCAACAAATCTGAATCCAATTCAGCATGCGTTTCACATGCTGAAGACAAGCCTGAAGGCACAAAGGCCTTATAACAAGCAAGAAGTGAAGATGGCTGCAGTACAGGCCTGGCGGGACATCATCAGGGAAGATATCCAGTTTCAGGTGATGTGTGTGGATCACAGACTACAGGCAATCACTGCTTGAAAAGGTTATGTGAACAAAAACTACAAAAACTGCAATTAAACTCATAGTCATTTAAAATCCAAAAGTGCTGGAATGCAGGGCCAAAAATACAAAAGAATGTACACACTACAAATGCTTTTGTATATCCAGCGTGGGTTTGGCTGTGTGTCACTAACAAAGCACGATATTAATGAAACTGAATTACTTTTGAATTAGAAATAAGCCCTTGCTCGCACCCACATGAAAACACTGGCAACCATCTTTTGACATTTCCCTTCGTTTCTCTCCCCCTCTCTCTATCCCTCTCCATTTCCCTTCGTTTCTCTCCCCCTTTCTCTATCCCTCTCCATTTCCCTTCGTTTCTCTCCCCCTCTCTCTATCCCTCTCCATTTCCCTTTGTTTCTCTCCCCCTCTCTCTATCCTTCTCGATCCATCTCTTCAACCTCGGTCACAGCCAGAGACCTCTGGGCGGATGCTGGGTGACCTCTGAACCTTCAACCCACGCTCTTGTTGTTGACCAAATGTGTCAGCACTGACGGCAGCTTTTGTTCTTGGCTACATTGGCCTGCTGCATTATGTCAGATTAAAAAGGTTAAGGTGACGGGGTGGGATGTGTGTGCCTATGTGTATGAGCAGAGGGTAAAAAGAGTTCTAAAGAATGAGACGCTTTAGTCAAATTCTAACTCTCTCATACTTTCTCTATACTTTCCTCGCAAAAGTTAGATTGTTTTGTTGACATGAAATACAATTTGTCGATATTGGAAAGGCAAATGAAATTTCTATGTAATAGCTAAAATGCAATGAGGATAGTCAAAAACAGTTTATTTCAGCAGTAATAATGATGATATTAATGTGTACACATGCCGCACTAATGCTGTTTTATTGCGTAATCTTCCTTCAATAAATCTGTTAAAAAGCAAAATAGGCAATAAAACAACAATCTACATTGTAGTTATGATGAATTATATACAGTGTAAATACTTTAGGGAGTTAATTATCATGGAATGTCTCTCAGGTTATGACAAACATAGATATATCCGGCAGCAAAACTTGCTGTTTCTCCCTTCTCAGAATAATTCCCATATTTATGTCATCAGTGAATCCACAGGAGTTATAAATTGATTGGGGTATATTCTTTTCATTCTCTTTGTGTGTGTGTGTGTGTGTGTGTGTGTCGCTGTGCAGTAACCACACACACATTATATTTTTCTATTCTTTTCGGGACCTTACAATTAACTCTAACCCAGAAATTTATTTTTTCTATTCCCTAGCCTTAAACCTAAACCTTATTCTAACACCAACTTTAACCTCAATAACCTGAATTCTATGTCTAAACCTAACCTATCCCTAATGTGTAACCCTGACTCTACAGTAATCTGTTATCTTTAAACCTAAAAGTAACCCCAATAATCCCCCAAAACAATGTCCAATTGTACGTTTTCCCCCAAACCTAAGCTGAATTTCACGTTTTCTCATGTGGGGTGACATGCCAAAAAGCCTTGTGTGGACCTATTTTTGCCTGACCACGTAAGCAGAGCCGGCCAAGAAAAGGAAATGTCCATTACTGAGTGAGTGAGTGAGTGCTGGGCGGGCGGGCTGGCTGGCTGACTGACCATTGTTAAATAGTGTAGTGGTTAGAGACGCGTCCTTCCACACAAGCAACCAGTATTCAAGCCTCACCGCAGACATAACAAATTACACATTAGGATTTGTTCCAGATAGACAAAAACTTCACTGGCTACAACATTCAGTGTTTACAGTTATATTGCAACTATTTCTGGTGGATATTCGAAGTACACATCCGTAACCAACCCCTTGCGCAATACAAGTGGAGGGGTTTCAGCGATTCTCTCTTTTCACTTGACAAAATAGTCAGTTATCTTGACCTACACCGATCAGCCATAATTATGACCACTGACAGGTGAAGTGAATAACATTCATAATCTTTTTTCCATGGCACCTGTCTGTGGGTGGGATGGATTAGGCAGCAAGTAAACATTCTGTCCTCAAAGTTGATGTGTTAGAAGCAGGAGAAATGGGCAAACGTAAGGATCTGAGTGACTTTGACAAGGGCCAAATTGTGATGGCTAGATGACTGGGTCAGAGAATCTCCAAAACTGCAGCCCTTGTGGGGTGTTCCTGGTCTGCAGTGGTCAGTATCAAAAGTGGTCCAAGGAAGGAAAAGCAGCGAACCGGTGACCGGGTCATGGGCGGCCAAGGTTTACTGATGTATCTGGAGAGTGAAGGCTGGTATGTGCACCCTTTCCTGGTTACAGTGTTCCCTGATGGCATTGGCCTCTTTCAACAGGATAATGTGCACTGCCACAAAGCAAAAATGGTTTAGGAATGGTTTGAGGAACACGATGAGTTCAAAGTGTTGAACTCCAAATGTGTTGAACTCCAAATTCCCCAGTTCTCAATCCAATCGAGCATCTGTGGGATGTGCTGGACAAACAGGTCCGATCCATGGAGGCTCCATCTCACAACTTACAGGACTTAAAGGATCTGCTGCTAACGTCTTGGTGCCAGATACCACAGCACACCTTCAGAGGTCTAGTGGGGTCATGCCTTGAAGGGTCTTTGTAATGTTCATCTTCAGTCTCGCTAGAAATCGCTCAATACTTATGACTATTCCATTTTGTAAATTAGTAGATACTAGCAGGCCTATTACTGGCTAATAAAAGCCATACAGTTCACAGATGCTGTTTGTGGTGGAAATAAACTTTATAATAAACGTTAGTCAGTTTAACACAATGATTAATTGTGTCTAGCTAAATATTTAAACTTGGCATGATATTAATGCTTGACAAAATGATCTAATGTCGAGATGCAATTTTCTGATGAGTTAGTATGTCCCAATCGGTCCCAATACTGACATACAAGCTTATTATACAAAACTGTACGTACTTCAACATCATCCGCAAACTTAAAGGATCTGCGATTGTAGTTACAACTGTTAATGTACAGACGACTATCTACAGTAATCTTTGTACAAAAGTACACTTTAGTTCCCTTAATAAATGTTCTGTTGTCCATGTTATTTCAGCAAAAATGTAATGGATCAGGTAAAAGTTGCATTCCCGCTGTTGAAATAGTGTAATGGTTAAAGACACAGTCTGCCACATAGAAAACTGCGGATCGAAACCATCCAGTGACAACAACATTCAGCCCTTCTAATCACGGGCCGGCTGAACTAGGCTTGCCTGGTTCCTTTTCTGGTTCAGTTATCTTTTTGGGGACATCAGGTCCCTATATGTACACAGAAATTCATCACAAACACACCAAGACACATGCACTTCTTTCTCCAGCTCTTTGTGAATAATGAAAATGGCTTCTCAGTTAAC
The DNA here is from genome assembly GCF_011004845.1 of Esox lucius. NCBI lineage: Eukaryota > Metazoa > Chordata > Actinopteri > Esociformes > Esocidae > Esox > Esox lucius. The sequence goes on along the minus strand of NC_047569.1, from coordinate 10,025,692 downwards.
TTACCTGGGAAAACAAGTGTTAAATTAGAATGAAATTAAATCTGTAGACATCCATGTCTTTTTGTGTCTCCTTTTTCTATTGCCAGCTGGTGGTTACTGAGCCTGTGCATATTTGGTCAGCTTCTCTCACAATGAAGAGATATTCTGTCCATTTGTGTTCTCTTCTTAGAGCCAAATAGCAGTTTCATTTAATGTGTTTCTCTGTCTCGGTCGCTCTCTGTCTATATAACTCTGTTTGTCTGTCTCTGTCTACATCTCCCTGTCGCTACATCTCTATCTCTCAGCTATCTGTATTAATGCTTGAAGACACAAAGCCAGCTGGTGGGCTGATTGTATATAAACACAGAGAGCAATAGAGACAGATTGGGAGAAAGTGACGAGGGAGGGTTTAGGGAGAGAAAGAGCTCCCTGCGCCTGTGTCCTGCCTCCAACAAGGAATGTTACAATTAGCAGATCAACTCAGAGTCAATGTTTTACATTTATGAACTGATTGCTAATGAAAATAGTGCGATTACGTTTCGGACAGTGCTAGCCAGCAGAGAGGGCATGGTAGAAAGATGTGCCTGTATGAAATAAGGAGCAATACAAAATCTACTTTTTTACAGCCACATTCTAAAATGGTTATTTTCTGTTCTGGTGAAAATCCAATTCTATTTTTTGGTAACTGTCAGCAACCCACCAGGGATCCTCAGCTGGGTACTGAACTGACGTGTGAATACTCCTTTAGTTATGAAAGCAGTGGGTGGCAGGAATGGAAGTTGCCAGGAATACTTCTCAAGGCTTCAGTGACTGGCTGGCATGTGCCAGTCTGGTCCCACTAATATGATCAGTGTTCCTCCACAGATCCACATTGGCTATGAGCAAGTTTATATTTAAGTTATCCAATACAGAGCGTCTTGTAGCAGCAATTAGGGTTAACTGTTTCACTTTGCCAGCTCTGGGATTTGATCTAAAAACCTTTCGGTTACTAGATGCGCTTATCACTAAGCTATCTGCCACCCTAATACTCAAATAGAAAGGCAAAGCAAATGGAGGAGGAAAACAAGAAAACCAAAGATTCTGTACAGAACAATGATTGAAAAGATGTTCCTCGCCCTTGATACACACACAAAACTGTGAAAAGCTCACACACAGAATACAAAAGACCCATTTTAAGGTCGGTTTTATGCCCCCCAAAAAACTGCAATTTAAGTAAAGGGTGACTCTGCGGCCAAGGTTAATGGAGTGTTTTAAATTCGTCTGGATGTCTTTGCAGGAGCACAGCCTGAGAAGGTACGTCCGTCTCAAGGCCTGCTACAGCAGGAGGAAACAGCCTGCTCCTTTACATGCATTTTCCCATCAATCGGTGTCAGTGTGACTTAATGTTATGGCATTGTGCCTGTCTCCGGATGTTAATGGACCTACATTACTACCCCACGTCCCCACCGTGATGTCCCCACTTCCATCATTCCTCCCTCGCCCTGTCTCGCCCTCTCCCTCCTCTCATTTGCTGACATCCCCGCCGTGACGTCTGTCCGACTGTCACCGGCGTGCCGTGGGTCAGCCGCCCGGAGGAGGTTGAATTACGAGGACCCTGCGGTGAAGACGCCGGGACAGGCTAAGAGCTGTCACTGGAGACCGCGATAGCGGAGGAGGAAATGGAGGAGAGCTCTTGTCCCGACATTTTTTCATCTTCCTTAAACACGCCAAGCTGCCTCCTGTCGCGTGACATGTGCAGATGAAGGTAGAAGCAGGCGGACACACAGACAGGAGGCAGACAGGCAGACAGGAACACCGAAAGACAGACACTGTCAGATAGACAGCCAGTAGATGGACAGACAGTTACACAGTTCAGATGCATTCAGAGAAATGCAGGCACGAGCTTAGTACCGGGAAGAGGTACGTTTTCACAATTGTACACTTAAACCTGCTTTACCCTTCCTTATTCCTGGACATTTCATTTGAGTAAAAACGTTCCAAGGTGGGGTTAAACACAGGACACACCTTGACGAGCGAGATGTCTGTGGTTTAGGCTTCATCCACGACAAATGTTATACCATCACTGGGCCCAGTTGAGCCTATTCCGTTTTCTACAGGCAACTAGACTAGAACAATTTTATTTTTTGTTATAGAATGTGTAGACTCTCAGGAATCTTGCCAGCCAATACTATTCAGTCATTGTGTGACGGATCGACGGATGGCCCGGACGGATGAGCGAGTGTAATTGATTTCCAGCACCACGTTAGCAGTTGGCATTCTTCTCCTTTTCTTCAGTCAGAGATGAATGAATAGCAGTCTTAAACACAGGCCAAGGCTTTAGCCTTCAGCTAACATGGAATGTTTGTTTGTGTGAGTGTGCTCGTGACCTGAATATCTGCCAATAACTTAGACTTTTTTTTTTTTACTTATCGTCACCTTGACTACAGCGTGCTTTCCGTGAATATTGGAAGAATAAAACACTTTCTGACGACAGCTACTGTATATCATTGCATTAGGTTGTTTAGTTATTTATTTGTGCATGCGTGTGTGTGTGCAAACGTGTGTGTAATCCTTCATTACCCCTGCTCAATGGTTTATTTGCAGCACTGAGAGTGACATCTCATCTACCGCTTTAGAGTCTTATATTCATCAGAGTGACTGAGCAGAAAACTGTCACAACAAAACAAAGACCACAGCGTTATGATGAGTGAGATGGAAAGAGGTGCAGAGAGAGAGAGAGAGGGAATGAGACCAAGATAGAGACTGAGAGATGGGGAAAAGAGAGAAAGGGAGAGAGACATGCTTGTTTGCTGTGGTGCTGAGATGAGTCATTGGCTTTCGTCATTCCTCGCATCTAAAAAGTTTGTGAGAAATTAATTGAAACTGTTCCCTCAAGATTAAAAAACAAAAAAGCAACAAGAAACTAAGAGTTCCCTTCTTTTGAATGTCATGCTTCTCAGAATCCACCCATTTCCAAAAGTTGTCTTTTATGTACACAACTCCATCACCTACTTGAGTCAAGAGGACACTTGAACTACTGCGCAGTCTTAGAAGAAAAGTAATCTTGAATAAACCATTTGGCATTTTAAAATTTGCCATGCTGAATATGAACAACCCATGTGGAAAGGTTCCAACCGGAACCTATGTCTGATGGGATGGGTTACATTTTTAACTGGTTTAATAATATATTGTAAAAATTTATCAAACTTATCAGATTGAGTCATGGCTAATTGAAGACTTGGCTATTTTTGGCACCCGTTTGTGTAAATGTTTTCTCCCATGTTGACATTGGATTTTGTAGTCATTCTTGAGGAGGTATATAATCCTTTTAGCATCGTTGGAGCTGTAAACTGTAAGTCTCAGTGTTTAACCTTATCATGTAATGGCAATGCAACAAAACAGATGAACTTTTTGTATATATATTTGGACATATGGATGAGTAATCTTTACTTTGGCACTATTGCCAGAAGTTAAACAAATTTACCAAATTGTACTTGGCAATCATTTATTCATCAAACATTTTGGCCCACTATTCTTTTACAGTAGCTTATCAACAGTGTCATTTTGGAGGACCACTTCAGGTCCTCCAACAGAATTTCGATAGGATTGAGATCTGGGCTTTGACACAACCATTCTATAGCCCTCAGTTTGTTATTTTGAGCCATTTTGTCCCACAGCCTGGCTTGTGTGTTTTAAATCATTGTTCTGTTACAAGATCCATACTCAGGTTAGCTTTCTTGACAGATGGCCTCACATTTTCTACAATAATTTTCTGGTACATTGTGGAATTAATGTTTGACTCAATAATGACAAGTTGGCCAGGACATGAGGCAGCAAAGCATCCTCAAACCATAATGCCACTGGCCCCTTAATTTAAGATTGGCTTGAAGTTCTTCTGTTCAAATCCAGTGTTTTGTTTTTGCCAGACATGCCATCTGCCTGGCATTATGATCAAATAACCTCACCTTTGATTCATCTGTCCAGAGCACACAGTTCCAGTAGTTTAGGTATTTATCCAGGTTTTGTCTGGAAAATCTCAGCTGAATCTTAACATTCTTTATAAAGAGTAGGGGCTTGTTCCTCTCTTACCTGTAGGCCAAGTCTGTGGATGTTCTGCCCCCCTATGCATAAGGAAAAAAAAGTTGCAGAATTAGGGCGCCGAAGGGAGGCAGCCAATTGTCAAAATGCCACCTCAAATTCAAGTGCTGCCATTGGTGGATGCCTTATCTTGCCTAATGGGTTGAATTTGGTAGGACAACCTGTCCTATGTAGATTGCCTAATGGCCTGACTCCTGGGTTGAATTTGGTAGGACAACCTGTCCTATGTAGATTGCCTAATGGCCTGACTCCTGGGTTGAATTTGGTAGGACAACCTGTCCTATGTAGATTGCCAGTGGTCTGACCTTTTCTCAATTGGTAGATGATCTGTTGGACAGAGGAATGATGTTCTTCAAAATGCTTGCAAATGGTTTTGTAACCCCAGAGACCCATGGGCATGAATAATCTTTCTTCTCAGGACCTCAGATAGGTCTTTTAATGTTGGCATGATGGTTCATCACACCCACATAGTTATGCCCAAACCAGATCGGTTTTCTAATATTTTTGGAAGACTGGACAATCCCAAGTTATGTTTTTTTGATTTGTTAAATTGTGTTACCCAAATGAATGTGGTTAGAATTTCTCTCTCTAATCTATTTGAAAGGACAATTTCCAGAGGGTGTACATAATTTTTCACATGACTGTATATTTTGGAGACATACCCCTACTAAGCCATGCCTACACTCTTGAGTTCCGCCTTGAACTAATGAAGTAACAAAAAACAGCTCATCTAACTGAGGGTTCAATTCTGAACAATTGACTAGCAGGGGTTCATTGAGGATTTACAAGGTTCCTCATGTCACTACTAATTCTGAAAGTGTACAAACCTGCCGTCTCCCCTTTATTCATAGAGTGAGCACCCTGCTGTTAAAACTGTAATTTAGGGGATAGTTTAATTGTACAGCTGGCTCTACCTTGGCCCTCCGCTCAGCGTGTGGTTGAAACTAATCTTTCCATTTCTGGTGGGAATAAAGGGATGAATTTGCTATAGCAATGTTTCCCAAACATTTGTATTCACTCACAAATTCACAGATTTCAATTTAGAGTCAGTTTTATCAGTCAAAGTAACAGATAATGGACAATCTTTCCAAAAACAATGTGCATGGTCAAAGGCATGAACAAAATGCAGAAATACCCCCCCTCCCTCCCCAGGTACAGGATGAACACCCCCAGGTAAAACCACTGGTCTATGGCTAAATCCCACGGGATTAGGATACCTCAACCATGACTTAGCAGTCGGCAGATTCCTCCACTCCTCTCTTTCCATCTTCATTACCACTAAGGACATCAAAGGTAAAAGCAATATGTCACCTGTCGGGGCTCATTAGGGAAGGAGGTGGGGACAGGGAGGGCTGAGTGCACGTGTTGATGCGCGTCGTTGTGCATGCGGGAGTCTAAGTGGCGTTCCCTACTCCGCTCCTATCCTTCACCTGCTCTGATGTGACAGGAGGCGGACAGGGAGACGCAGAGTCCCGGGGCCAGTTTATTATCTTGCTTTTCCCTTCAGATCATCGTCGATGAGGAAAAAGCACGGATGGAACTGAGACTAACCGGGCCCCTCCATGTCTACCTGACTGGGGAAGCCGAAAGGACTGTGACGGAAGCCTGAGGAACAGGAGCTGTGCCCCTTTGGTGTCTTCCTGTACGTTATTGCATATCGGAAAGTACTTTCATAGGTGTAGGTGTATTTGCACACTGTGCAAATAGGCTTGTGACTTCTTGAGTTTGAAGAAACTCCGGACTCCCCACAAGCCCCCATAAACCCCCACAACCCCCCATAAACCCCCACAAGCCCCTAAACCCCCACAAACCCCCATAAGCCCCCATAAACCCCCACAACCCACCATAAACCCCCACAACCCCCCATAAACCCCAAATAAACCCCCACAACCCCCCGTAAACCCCCACAACCCCCCATAAATCCCCACAACCCCCTGTAAACCCCCACAATTCATAGGTGTAAGTGTTATGGAGAAATGGTTGCGCACTGACGTATTTTTTTTTTTACTTCCAGATAGTGACATCTGACGTGTTAAGAGCAGCAGCTGAAGTATGGCGCATTTGCCTCCTTCCCATGACATTCATATAGAATTGGAGCTGAGCATTAAGGAAAATATGAATTTACAGTTAATACACCCAGTTACAAATTTACAGTTACAGGTAGTACTTCATATACAGTACAGGAATTTACAGTTCATATACCCATTTACACATTTAAAGTTACAAGATATACATCTCTTTAGATGCAGTTCTAAGTGTCATCAATGAAGCGATAAATGTGTACACAGATCTTCAATAAATGTGTACACAGATCTTCAATAAATATGTACACAGATCTGATCTTTTAATGAGTATGATCATTTGTATGATTGTTCAATTTAATGAAGCATTTTTTTAAGACAGCAGGGATGATCTCAGCTTCACATCCTCTGCAATTTAGTCTCTTTGCACACTGTGCAAATAGGCTTGTGACTTCTTGAGTTTGAAGAAACTCCGGACTCCCCACAAGCCCCCATAAACCCCCACAACCCCCCATAAACCCCCACAAGCCCCATAAACCCCCACAAACCCCCATAAGCCCCCATAAACCCCCACAACCCACCATAAACCCCCACAACCCCCCGTAAACCCCCACAACCCCCCATAAATCCCCACAACCCCCAATAAACCCCCACAACCCCCAATAAACCCCCACAACCCCCATAAACCCCCACAACCCCCATAAACCCCAACCTTATAGGGAACAGTGATGAATGTGTTGTTCTAACAGACGGTGACAACGTTGGTAACTGTGGCCTCCGGGGCTTCAAGGCCTGAAAACAGTGCCTTGTTTGTGTGTGTGCATGTGTGTTTGTGTGTATGTTTGTCCCCGTCGTTGGCTAAGTAGCTTCACCACAATCTAGGAGCCTCAACCTGTCGGTGCAGATGTTCCCTTTGATATCTTCCTGGTGTTTTATGAAGGTCCCAAGAACTGCTTGACTGTGTGATGTTTCTTTCGTGAAAGTATACTGTCAAAATGATGTTGTTAGCTGTCGTGTTTGTCAGAAACTCTAACCGTAGTACCAGCGTCTGACACTGCCCTCCCCCTAACTGGAGTTCAGTCTGTAACAATAATGGAAGCTGCTGCCTGGAACCCCCCCCCCCCCAGCACAGACACACACACACACACACACACACTCTCATAACAGTACTTTCAATCAATAGCCTCAGTCAGTCGACAATGGAGGGGGGATGTGAAAACACTTGTTCAGGCTAAGTGAGAGTGTGTTTGATCTTGGTCGATGTGTACATTTGGGGACCTGAAGTGCACATTTGGGGACTTAAAGTGTACATTTGGGTCCCCACAAACAGAGTAAAATAGTCCACAGGAAACATTTGTCCCACATGTTATTTTGGCAGGTCCCCAATAGGCATAATTAGATTTCTGATTTAGGGATTAGTTAAAAAAATATATACAATTGGGCATAGTATTAGAATTCGAAATACTTTTAGGTTTAGGCATTACTGGTTAGGATTAGGAATTAAGTTCAGGCACAAAGGTTTGATTATTGAGATAAGGTCATGTTAAGGCATAGTTTAGGTTTAGGGCTAGTGGAAATGTAACATGGATTTTTGGGTTATAGTTAGGTTCCAGGTCCTCACACTGATAGAAAAACAAACGCGTGTGTTTGTGAGAAGTATGTCTGTTAGCTTTTCTGAAGCTTCTGAGCGTGCTCGCACACACATACGCTACATTCATACCTCTTTAGAGGATATGAATGCTGAAAATGAAGAAAAGTTTTTCTCTTGGATAATGTTCGAAGAACAATGGCATTGAAACAAAAAAGTTTTCCTCCAGCTTCCGTGAAATCAATAGAACCCACAGCTGTGCAGTCAGCAAAAATAGAATGATGGATAAAAGCAGAGTGAAAATGAGAGGGTAAAAAGCAGAACAATGCAAGTTGGGTCATGGAGGGAGGGTAAGAGGGAGAGATGATAGTTAGGATGACACGATAATTAGAACAGCATATGAACTGTCACACCCTCCGTGTCGCATTCCGACGGTGGTGTCTTGCATGTACACACCCACACATGCCCCTATGCTAATCGTACATTGGCTAGTTAAAAACTCACAACAAAAGCAAGCATTGTCTCTTCTTTATTTTTCTGCGATTGACCAAAAAACTTGAATCTCAGAGACGTATCAGTGTGTCCGAGGGGACAGTTCACAAAAGTAAACACCTCCGCAACTGGAGATTTAGATGTGTCCATAGTCACTATCATTTAGTTTAATAACCATTGAGCCTAGTCATTGAGCTTAGCTTTGATTGTCCTGGTTGGTACTAATGTTACTAATTGCCTAATTGAATTCACTGTTAATACTCCCTTTTTTATAAACGGAGTGAAGGTGTATGGGTTGAACTTGCTTTAATACTCAGTGCATGTGAGATTGACGTCTGAAGTGCATTACAGTTGTTTAAAAACTAAGACGAAGTCCAACTACTTTTTAAACACATGTCTGTTAGCCAGCTTGCTAAGATTGAGGAAAGGCCACACTATGTTAGTTAGGCCTAAAGTTAGAAATGCTCACTATTCTTTACAGACTTTGCTAGGTTACGAAAACATCAAATTTAATGACAAAGTGGTTTCCTGGTAAATATTTGCCTTAGATATTTTGCAATGTCATGGCATTTTCAAGCCCCAATAGTGCAATACAGACTAAAAAATCATTAGCCCCATTTCAAAGTTAATGATCTGACTGGGTAACAGAGGTGCAATTCAAGAACATTGTAATTTGTTGAAAATCTGCCCTTTGGGTTTAGATTTCTTTTTCCACTTCGTGACCGGTGGACACAGATGCTAGTGAAACAGAGGTAATGGGGTACACAAAGTCTCTCTCTCTCTCTCTCTCTCTCACACACACACACACACACACACACACACACACAAACACACAATTTTGGCTTATCTGTAGACTGTCTGTTAAAATCAATTTTAGTATTGTCCCCAAATCTTAGTCTGTATCATTCCCAGTTATTGACTATCCCCACTCTGGTCACAGCAACAAGGTCAGGGGAAAACTTGAACGATCAACTGACCCACCAACTCATGTCTCATGGTAACGTACAGTGAGGGAAAAAAAATATTTGGTCCCCTGCTGAGTTAGTCCACTGACAAAGAAATTATCAGCCTATAATTTTAATGGTAGGTTTATTTGAACAGTAAGAGACAGAATAACAAAAAAAATGTATGAATGAAATAAGTATTCGACCCCTCTGCAAAACATGACTTAGTACTTGGTGGTAAAGCCCTTGTTGGCAATCATAGAGGTCAGACGTTTCTTGTAGTTGGCCACCAGGTTTGCACACATCTTAGGAGGGATTTTGTCCCACTCCTCTTTGCACATCTTCTCCAAGTCATTAAGGATTCAAGGCGTTTGGCAACCTTCAGCTCCCTCCACAGATTTTCAATAGGATTAATGTCTGGAGACTGTCTAGGCCACTCGAGGACCTTAATGTGCTTCTTCTTGAGCCACTCCTTTGTTGCCTTGGCCATGTGTTTGGGTCCTTGTCATGCTGGAATATCTATCCATGACCCATTTTCAATGCCCTGGCTGAGAAAAGGAGGTTCTCATCCAAGCCCCGTCCATCGTCCCTTTTATGTGGTGAGGCTGTCCTGTTTCCACCTCCATATTTGATGGTGGGGATGGTGTTCTTGGGGTCATAGGCAGCATTCCTCCTCCAAACATGGCGAGTTGAGTTGATGCCAAAGAGCTCGATTTTGGTCTCATCTGACCTCAACACTTTCAACCAGTTCTCCTCTGAATCTTTCAGATGTTCATTGGCAAACTTCACACGGGCCTGTACATGTGCCCCAGAACGTGGGAGATTGACAGTTCTTTTGTGTTTCTTCCATTTGCGAATAATCGCATCACCTTCTCACCAAGCTGCTTGGCGATGGTCTTGTAGCTCATTCCAGCCTTGTGTAGGTCTATAATCTTGTCCCTGACATTCTTGGACAGCTCATTGGTCTTGGCCATGGTGGAGAGTTTGGAATCTGATTAATTGATTGCTTCTGTGGACAGTTATACAGGTAACAAACTGAGATTAGGAGCACTCCCTTTATTAAGAGTGTGCTCCTATTTTCATCTCGTTACCTGTATAAAACACACCTGGGAGCCAGAAATCTTTCTGATTGAGAGGGGATCAAATACTTATTTCACCCATTTAAAATGCAAATCAATTTATAACATTTTTGACGTGCGTTTTTCTGGATTATTTTGTTTTTATTCTGTCTTTCACTGTTCAAATAAACCTACCATTAAAATTATAGACTGATCATTTCTTTGTCAGTAGACAAATGTACAAAATAAGCAGGGGATCAAAAAAAAAAATTCTCACTGTATATCTTTTTTGATCAAAGGGATTTCATTATGCATAGGTAGTATTTGACAAGACCATACCCAAAATTAGGATACCATTATTCTTTTTAAAAATAATTATAATATCCTTTCAGACAGTTTATATGCTTTATTAGAAAATAAAGAGAAATGAGGCTTGGCACTGGACCACCGGATAAGCCACGGATTAAGATATTTCAAGACTATATGCCTGGTGGATTGACTAGAAATACATGAGAAAATAGATTTAGAGTAAAATTCCTCTTTAAGTAGAATGTTCTGGACTGCTGATGTAGGCTCAATGAAGCCTTGATCGTTTGAACAATTTAGCAAGTTCCTAAAACTGCATCTCATAAGGCAGGAGAGATGGAGTGCAAGAGGGTGGATGAAAGTGAAAGGAGCGCCTTAGAAACCTTGAAACACACACACACACTCAGTGATGTCTCTCAAACTCTTTCACACACACACACACACACACACACACACACTTAGCTTTGTTTCTTAAACTTTCGCTCACACTAACACATATAAACTCAGTTTCCCGCCCCTTACACACCAGTTAGTGGAGTAGCGATGTAGTCAGGATCATATAACTTATTATTTTTCCCGGCATCCTTAGCATGTCAGTGACACGTTACTACGTTTCTCTTCCCAACATTTTATTAGCCTCTGTTCACCTCCCCCGTCTGCAAGCACACACACCGACACATATGCAAGCAAACACACACACATACAGAGCTCTATTCTCTAATGGTGCGACACCTCGCTACGTTCAAACAAATCAATGTCAGCCTGGGGATGAAGGAAAAAAACTGTTGGGGGTGAAGAGAAAGTGGTTGGGTGTCAAACATCTTGTCTGGTAAGCGTGTGTGCACTCACGTGAGTGTGTTTCATTGGATAATGTCTGGGTGCAGTCTGAGCATTGCTGGGTTCAAATCAAACCCAGAGCCTTTTACATGTTGTCTGGCTCTAGTTCAAGTATTAACTACTTCTACCACATCTATCAGATGAGGAAGTGTGACACATATGACAGCTGAAAGAGCTCCATGTGGGAGACGTGCATTTCACTTGAGGGAACTTGAGGTTACAGTTAATTACGTGGAGGCTTGAAGATGGAGGTCATTCTTGAAATGCAACATTTATGTGTATACAAATTAATCATTAACACTAATGTAGCTTTTAATCACTGTCGTCAAAATAAACAATCTAGTCTGAAAGTCAAATAAAAATGTGTCACCTAGCAGAATTATTACAGTGTTTGCAATTAATGCAAAGATCTTGATATTTTAAAAACATTCTAAAGCAATCTTTAATGGCATTTTTAAAGCATTCAACAAACTTCAAGGCTGCAAGCTGCGACTTAAACTAATGAGTAACATTATTAAAGGACAATGACCATACTCACAGTGTCCCCGACCCACAACCCCTCCTTTTTTAACAGCGCCATTTCATTGAATTAAACACTCCAGACTAAAGAACACAGTGTATGTGCTCGTATTAAAGTAACCAAGCTATTTTCAGGAGTAGTACATTTGTTGCGTGACATTTTGAATAGTTCTATTAGGCCAACCATAAGAGAAAATTTTATTCCTGTTCACCTCATTACATTCCTAAAATCATGAAATGGAAAAGATTTACATGTGAAAGGTAGGCATTGATAGGAGGAGATGGCAAATGGAGTGATGGATGTGAAAAAGACAATTGAGAGATGGAAGAAGACAAAGATATGGCTGTGGTCTGCTCCCCAGTGGAATCAGATGGTATGCTATGCTACGAATAGCAACATTTATTTCCCCCTTGAGTGCCATTATTGCTTTGATTCATTTGTATTGTCAGACAAGGAGGCACTATGATTCCTCTCTCCTTATTTTCTGTCTTTTCTCTCTTGCTCTGTAGTGACAGAGAGATAGTCGTGGATATCTCTCCACTCAGCAAGAGCTCTTCAATTCAGGAGAGGAGGTTGACGAAAGTACATTAGAAATGATTATTTGTCTTATGAAGGGAGATTTTTTTCTCTTTGTTTATCATCCTACTAATCCTCAGTTCCCTCTGGCACTCTCTCCCATGCATATTCTCTCTCTCTTTTTCGCTCTCTCTCTCTCTCTCTCTCTCTCTGTGTTGCAGAGAGAGAGTTTTGGAGGTGGCTGTGTGGTGAAAGGGCCTGGTTTCTTTTTTGTTTAAGTTTGTTTTGTATGATTTTTGTTTCCAACTTGTAAGGTACCTTCATTTTTCTTCATACCAGATTAGTGGATTGCTCTTGGAGGGGAAGTTTGCTTGGGTCTCGACGGTATGGCAGCCGCAATGGCTTCCTTGCCAGCTGGGGAGGAGGCAATATCGCTTAGGCACGGTTTCAGGTGTGTACCGGTGGATGGAGTTAGAGTTAAGGAGTTGTTGTTGGCCGTTGGCGAACAGGGAGGTGCTGAACATATTCACTCGCCGTCTAGAATGAACAAAGCAGTTGTTGTGTTTATGAAGAAAGCAGCCTTGGTATGTATGCTGATTCCTAGTGGGCTTTTTGTTAGAAATGAATTGTTGTTTGTTTTGCCTCTTTCTACAGCTTCGACTAGGGTTGTTGTGGCAAATTCATTATGGATGAGCTGATCCGAAAGGAGCTGGTTTGGTTTGTTAAAGTAGCTAGCTGTTTTTGCGTCCTGTCGGCTGCGTTTCGGGTAGAATCGGTGAAGCATGTTGTCTCCTTTTGTTGGCAGGTGTTTATGTTTCTCAACAATGCAGATCAGCAGCTCAAAACCTGTCACGGGGATGGTGTGTACCCAGGTTTTGTTAGTACCGACAGTCTGCGTTGTTTTGAATGTGGTGACCTGGGGCATAAGAAGTTTGCGTGTCCGCACAGGACCCAAGAACAGGGAGAGCAGCCGCCCATGGTGTGTCCAGCCGGTAGGTAGGGAGGGGGATCACCCTGTTGTGGCCAGTTGTAGCTCCGGTTTGGGACAGCAGACCGGGCGGGGTCGTGGTGCCCGGGAGTGTGTGGCTGGGTTGAGTGATAGTGTGCAGCCCACGGTGTTAGTTGGTGTTGTTGATGATACAGGGGTTCTGATATCAGTGGATAGTGCTGTTGCAGTGGAGAAGGTTGTGCTGGGAGATTCTCCAGTGAGGATTGTTGGGAATGAAGGTAATGGTGTGGTCACGGATGGTGTGTTAGTGGAGGGTATGAGTGAGGGGGGCCTTCACAAGTCAGTTGGTGTTGGGGCTGATCGCACCAAAGAGGAAAAAGGGTGTGAGGAAAGGTGTGGTGGAGGAAGTGTTGGCGTCCCTGGGTATTTCACCTGGCATTCGGGAGCTGGGCCTGGGTTAGAAAAGCGTGCAGGTCAGTACAGTGTTGGGTCAGGGAGAAGAGGAGGTAGGTGAATCGGGTGTAAGGGAGTGTGAGGAGATGTCCTTCTCTGACTGCTCTCTGAGTTCAGTGTTACCAGCCAGTCAGGTTGCAGGTTCTACTTACACGGTAAGGGAGCTGTCTGAGTTTTTGGCTGATACTAAGGGTAAGAAGAAGGTAGTTCTGGAGTCCCATTTTCCTGACTCTGTGAGGTTTGTGAGGTCACTGCAAAAGGCTATGAGGACTGAGGGCCTGGGTGTCCTCTCACCTAAGGAATGTTCCCGGTTGAAGAAATGGGTCACTGCGGTGTGAAAGTTCTTGCCTTCTAATAAAGCTTAAATGGCTTGGTTTCTTCCAACATGTTGGTTTTTTGGTTCTCACTACTGGGGTTTGTTCTTGCTTTTTTCCCTCTTTTTTCATGGAGGCTATGCAGGTTGGCTCTCTTAATATAAATGGTGCCAAAAACCGGGTAAAGAGCGGTCAGTTGGGGGAGTATGTCAAACATAAACATATAGATGTCCTGTTTTTGCAGGAGACCCACTCTGATGTTGTAAATGAGGTGGATTTGGGGTTCTGGTGGAAGGGGGCACAGGTGCTGAGCCATGGTACCAACAGTAGTGCAGGGGTGCTGAGCCATGGTACCAACAGTAATGCAGGGGTGGCAGTATTTTTCTCCCTTGGTCTGGGCGTCAATATTACGTCATCAAAGGAAGTGTGTGGCGGCAGGTTGTTGGTTGTTAAGGCAGAGACTAAGAAATGTGCTGTTTGCGGGAGCGGGGCGTCTTTTTTGGGTGCTTACGCAAAGAGCTGGCACTGATAGATCAGGCTGAGCTGCTGGTATTAGGGGGGGATTGGAACCGCACAGAGCCACATCCAGTCTCTGCAGGGGTGCTGAATGATGAATTGATTCAATATGACTTGGTGGATGTTTGGAGAACTCTGCATCCAACCACCAGACAGTATACCTGGGTGAAGGTAGTCGGTGGGAGGGTTAGTGCATTGTTTACGTATGGCTGATGATCGGGTGTCATCTGTTGTGGGGGAGATGCAGGAGCGAGCTGTGGAGTTTTATTCTGATTTATATAGGGCTGAAATGTGTGAACCTGCATGTTCCCAAGAATTGCTTACGGACCTTCCGACACAGTCACAGGACAGTGTCAGAGGAGTGACATGGATGTTCCTCTGACATTGGATGAACTCGAGGCAGCTGTCACCCAGATGAACTCCGGCCATGCTCCAGGACTGGATAGATTGCCAATTGAATTTTATAAGACATTCTGGGGCCTCATTCGTCAAGATTTATGTTGTGGTTTACATGAGTGTGTCAGGGTTGGGGAGTTGCCATTGAGCTGCCGTAGGGCAGTTTTGACTCTCCTCCCGAAGAAAGGGGACCTGAGCAACCTGAAGAACTGGCGACCTGTAGCCTTGCTTTGTGCGGACTATAAGGTCATTGCTAAGGTCCATACTGGACTCCGTTGTACATGTGGACCAAACTTACTGTGTGCCAGGTCGCAGACTATCTGTTTTTGATCAGGGATATGTTGGATTTGTCAGGGTGTTCGAAGATTGCCTTTGGACTGGATTCTTTGGACCAGGATGACAGGGTGGATCACATACACTCACCTAAAGGATTATTAGGAACACTATACTGAATACTGTGTTTGACCCCCTTTCGCGTTCAGAACTGCCTTAATTCTACGTGGCATTGATTCAATAAAGTGCTGAAAGCATTCTTTAGAAATGTTGGCCCATATTGATAGGATAGCATCTTGCAGTTGATGGAGATTTGTGGGATGCACATCCAGGGCACGAAGCTCCCGTTCCACCACATCCCAAAGATGCTCTATTGGGTTGAGATCTGTTGACTATGGGGGCCATTTCAGTACAGTGAACTCATTGTCATGTTCAAGAAACCAATTTGAAATTATTCGAGCTTTATGACATGGTGCATTATCCTGCTGGAAGTAGCCATCAGAGGATGGGTACATGGTGGTCATAAAGGGATGGACATGGTCAGAAACAATGCTCAGGTAGGCAGTGGCATTTAAATGATGCCCAATTGGCACTAAGGGGCCTAAAGTGTGCCAAGAAAACATCCCCCACACCATTACACCACCACCACCAGCCAAGGCATGATGGATCCATGCTCTCATTCTGTTTACGCCAAATTCTGACACTACCATCTGAATGTCTCAACAGAATTTAAGACTCATCAGATCAGGCAACATTCTTCCAGTCTTCAACTGTCCAATTTTGGTGAGCTCGTGCAAATTGTAGCCTCTTTTTCTTTTTTTTTTATTTGTAGTGGAGATGAGTGGTACTTCTGCTGTTGTAGCTCATCCACCTCAAGGTTGTGCATGTTGTGGCTTCACAAATGCTTTGCTGCATACCTCGGTTGTAACAAGTGATTATTTCAGTCAAAGTTACTCTTCTATCAGCTTGAATCAGTCGGCCCATTCTCCTCTGACCACTAGCATCAACAAGGCATTTTTGCCCACAGGACTGCCGCATACTGGATGTTTTTCCCTTTTCACACCATTCTTTGTAAACCCTAGAAATGGTTGTGCGTGAAAATCCCAGTAACTGAACAGATTGTGAAATACTCAGACCGGCCCGTCTAGCACCAACAACCATGCCACGCTCAAAATAGCTAAAATCAGCTTTCTTTCACATTCTGACATTCAGTTTGGAGTTCAGGAGATTGACTTGACCAGGACGACACCCCTAAATGCATTGAAGCAACTGCCATGTGATTGGTTGATTAGATAATTGCATTCATGAAAAAATTGAACAGGTGTTCCTAATAATCATTTAGGTGAGTGTATATGTTTAGGGTGTTGTCTGCCTTTGGGTTTGGGGAGCGATTTTAGTCCTGGGTTAAAATGTTGTATGCTGGGGCTTCTTTTGGTGAAGGTGGGAGGGGGGATCAGTAGGCCAGTCCAGGTGGGTAGGGGCATACGTCAGGGTTGTCCTCTATCTGGGCAGTTATACACCCTTGCTATTGAGCCCTTTTTGGGTCTGTTACGCAGGAGACTGCAGGGGGTGGCCTTGCCAGGTATAGGGTTGAGGGCAGGTTTGGCGGTGTCTGTCTATGTTGATTATGTCTAAGTCCTGTTGAAAGATGACCAGGATGTCCTTGTCATGTTTAAGGGTGCATGAGGAGTCATCATCTGCCAGGTGGAACTGGGGCAAGAGTGGGGCATTGCTGTGTGGGGCATGTGGGGACACGGTACCTCCTGGGCATCCTGGGGGGTTGGAATGGGGTAAGGAGGGGCTTAAGATTTTAGGGGTTTATCTGGGATCAGAGTGGGTCACAAAGAACTGGGAGGGGGTTGCTCAGGCGGTGGAGGTGGCTCCTCTCCCAGGTGTCATACCGAGGAATGGGGAATGGGATCATCAACAATTTGGTGGCGTCCTCCCTGTGGCATCGAGTTGCTGTTCTTAACCCTCCTGCTGGGCTGCTGGCGGACTTACAGCATTGGCTGGTGGAATTCTTCTGGTCTGGACATCATTGGCAGAAGGCGGCTGTGTTGTTTTTACCGGTCCGGGAGGGTGGTCAGGGCCTGGCGGACTTTGAGAGCAGGGTGGCAGCCTTTCGTCTTAAAGCGGCACAGAGACTGTTATATCACACAGGTGTCGGTTGGAGGGGACCGGCTTGCGCATTGCTGAGGAGGGCTGGTGGTCTGGGGCTGGATCTGTAGCTCTTCCTCATGAGACTGCAGGGTCTGAAGCTGGCCGAGGTCTCTGACTTCTATTCTGCAGTTCTGAAGGCCTGGAGATTGCTGAAGTTTGTACGTGAGGATGGAGTGACACCTGGACCTTGGGTGTGGAAGGAACCTATTTTTCATAACCCACTGATCCCTTTGGTTTCTGTCCATTCTGCAAACCTGCTTGGATGGTGGATGGCAGCAGGTATCAGGACCCTGGCGGATTTACGGCAGTCCAGGGGTGGAGGCTGAAAGACCCTGCAAGAGCTGGCACGGCAGTCTGTAACACCGGCTGCTGGAGAGGTTCATGGGTGAGGTACAGGATGCGCTGCCGGTACCGGTGAGGGGAGTCTTCGAGTGGGCAGAAGGGGAGGGGCCACTTCCATTTCCACCACTATAGGTGACGGCAGAGACGGGGGACTGACAGGGGGGTCAGGGGGTCATATTGTCTTTTAGTTCTCCTGAACTGGGTGATTTTGCAGAGGTGGGGAGCAAGGGTATGTTCTCCCTCTGTGTGAAGGTCAGGCACATTAGGGAGTGGGAGGGTGTGAGGGGTCACCAATGGCAGGGGGTTCTGGGCTCTGATGGCATGGCTCGGTATAGTTGGAGGGTGCTCTATAAACTCCCAGCACCCAAACGGTCTGGTGACCACCAGTGGAGGGTTTTACATGGGGCCCTGGCCACCAATAGCTGGTTGACTCGAGTTGACCATGATGTCATTGTTGGAATCTGTGTGTGTTAGGTTGGGGGAGTGTTTTTGTTTAGAGATGTTTGTGATGGAACCTTGAGAGAAGAGCAAATGTGTTTTGTCTAGTTTTTTGTTTGCCCAAGCTAAGTTGTCTGTTTGGTTGACAAGGAGGAACTGGATCAGGGGGTTATTTAGGGGGATGGTCTCTGCGCGCCTTAGGGTCGAGTTTGAATTTTACAAACAATGTTGTTTTTGACACTGTTGAACTATTGAGGAGATTTGGGGACTTGGGGGGGCTGTCTGTGTGGTTGGACAAGGGGGCTTTGAGGTCCAATTGTGATTGGTGTTTGAGGTATGTATTTGTGTGTGGTGTAAGATGTTTTTTGTAGGAGGTGTAGCAGCACACCCTGTGTTTTTATGGGGGTTGGGTTGTGTGTGTGCTAGGGGTGGGTGGGGATTTCTTAATGTAATGTAGAAGTCTTATTATAGAAAGATAAAAAATAAAAATAAAATCTCTCTCTCTCTAAAAAGAAGTGACATTGGGACAGTGTTTTAAATTATTAGCCAGTGGTTTTGGAATGACTGGTAGCAGATTGCTCGGACACACCTTACGCCGGTCGAAGGCGAGCAGTAATTTCATGGTTTATTCCTTTCTTTGATCCTAGCCAGACGTGTGCCATTTGATCTTCCTTTCCTGTTAATGAGACCTGTCCGCCTTTTCAGTGTGGCCTCTGTGTCAACCTCTCCATTCAGCTTACAGACAGACAGACAAAGGCTTTCTCATCTCTCTTCGGTGGGTCTTCGTAGATCTCCTGAGTTCAGTGTTCCCCAGAGGGGTACTGTCCTGAACCAGTCTCCAATGGCGTGCCTTCTTTTCTGGAATAGAAATTCAGCATACAATAGCACAGATATGTAATCCCCTTTGATGAGATAAAGAAACCTTTTCTGAGCATCTATGAAGAAGCCACCCAAAACGTTATAAGCAACACCACAAAAGTGTTCCTCTATAATTAGAATCCTGTTTCCAGATTATTTTGAAGAACCATTACATTTCTTGATTTTTCTGGTCAGCCACATTATAACGATACCATTACACAGGTTATATTATTTTGTTAACAAGTTGAACCAAGCAAGCAATACTTTTGGAATAGCTGGGGTTCCTTCAGAAAGAAATTGAGAAACTCACTGATTTAGGCAACACATTTCAATTTCCAGAAGAAAATATGATTATTTTTTAAGATGCTGACATTGGCCATAGTCATATGCAATATATGATTACATAGCACATCTAACTAAATAAATTGGAATGGAACTCTAACTCAAGGTCGTGCAAAAAGAACATTGAACTTCCCTTCACAATCAATACAATCAATGCAGTGCACGCATTGGGAACAACTTATTTATAAGTCACTTTTAGGTAAATGCCCTCTCTACCTTAGTTCATTTCTAAACATCTGCTACTCTATAAGTAACCTGCGCTCTTGAAGATATATCTCTCTGTTTACTGCTAAAGCCTATTCTTCCTTTGGTCAGTACTAATATTATTTTGCTGCTTAAGCTCAACATGCTCGTCTCATCTTACTCATTCAAAAATAAAATACTGGCTTTTATTTCAACAGTTGCAGGCAGGAGGCAGGACACAGGTGCAGGGAGAATGGAGGACTTAAAAACAACTAAGATTGATTGTAACAAACCTAAAGCAGAACAGAAACTAAAACCATGACACAAAACACAACAAGGTTACCTGGAACAGAATCCAAATAATGACTGAGAAGAAACATGAGGGAAGAAGGATATTAAATAGTGACAGTGATCAGGAACACAGGTGAGGCAATAACAACAATGAACAGGTGTTGGTGCCCCAAATGAGTGAGAGAGGGTGTTGGATCTCACTGGTACGGTAGGCCTGTCGTGCCAGGATTTGACAATATCTGACAACTGCATCTGCTGAATCGAATTCCCTTATTCCTGTCTGTACAAGTGTCCCACTGTATTTACTGTCATTTAATGTTCATTAACCTATTTTTGTTTTACACTGTTTATGTTGTCCTTTGTACCACCTTGTCTTTGAATGCCATAGGCAATGCCATAGGCCAGGTTGTTCTCGAAAGCCTTTGGCCAGGTTCAGAGCCGGTGAAAAAGAGAGTTGCGACACACTATGATCTTGCCGCCACGCAGTCACATGGTTTATGTAGCTCTCAATAGTTCCAAACAGAGCTGCGCGCCAACCAGTTTGAATGAGTTTAAGCGGGACAGACAGCAGCAGCTATATTTGCTGGGGAAATGGACTCCCATAACGTAGAATACATTTACAGCAACGACTATATTTGCAGCAATGTTCGGTAAATATTAACTTCATGAAATGAAACCGGAGATATAATTACTGAGTGAATTAACTATGTTCCTAAATACGACCCATAACTGTTAATGGGATTGATTTCAGTATGGCCAATGTACCCATTCATCCTTCTTTAATCATAGACTAAACATGTATCAGAAAACACACACACACACACAAAAATTAATATTACATCCATACGATATGATGTACACATTGTACAGACTAGTATAGGCCTACTCTTAAGTATGAATATGTACACAACTAACCCTAACCCATAGTATATAATTTGTATGTATATATATATATATATATATATATATATATATATATATACACACACACACACACACACACACACACACACACACACACACATATACATTTACATACATAAAGTCCAGAGCACCTGCTGTCATTTTCCTGCATATCCAGGTCTCTTGGCCTATTTTCTATGTCGGAGGTACATTTTTTTGCGGTTTATGAGGTTCCGGTAGCTAACGTTAGTAAAATGGTCACGACAATTAATCTATTATCTTCCAATAAACATTAACTAAAACTGGCTACATAAAACAAAACTACTGACTAGATTCATGAGAGGTCGGAAAATGTGTTTAACAGAAAAAAATACAATAATTTAATCAACTTACCAGCGAGGGTACTTCGGAAGCTCCTAATATTAATGGTCTTCAGTGCTGGAACTATCAGTAGCTGTTTCTCAATGTCAAGGATCCTTCCTTGGTAGGACTAGTCCTTCCAAGGAAGGATCCTTCAGAGGCTAGAACAGGCTCCTCCTTAGCATTCGAAGAACACGTACAATGCAAAGGCTAGCAAGTGCACGTCATTGCGTGCTTGCGTCATTGAAAATGTTTCGCCCTCTTTTCCGCGCTACATTTCAAAACACTGGACGAAATCGAGTTGGAACTGTAAACGGTGCTGTTCAATTTTTTGTTGCGATGGAGGAGGTGAATCAGCGTCAGTCTGCTTGCAGGAGGAGAATACTCTGTCGACAACTTTGCCCGCAACGTGCGAAGGTAGGTAACGTTACCGACACTAATAAGCTATAATATAAGCCATGGTCGTTTTGTGTTATTAATTTCATGTCAATAAAGTAAACACTCGTGGGAGTTAATGTTTGTAGTTTTCATAACACTTACCGGTAAGGAGAATTGCATTAATTAATCTTATTTACATTAAACTTTCAGTAGCTAACCGTTTACATTAACTTGTAGTTTACTGCATGTATGTAACATTAGCTCATTGTCCAGTAGCTTCTAGCTTTCAGACAAATGAGGTGCAAAACATGAACAACAAGGTAAACGCTACCTGCTAATAAAGGTTGCCATAGGCAGTATGATAAGCAGTAAACTGCAAGTGAGAAAGGTTAAATAGTACTGTAAACGCACAAGCTACAACCAACATAGGAAAAGTCATAATAACACCATTGATAAACACCCACTAACACAGTAAAGGTAGGTGTAAGTGTGTCAAATGGTCAGCAGTTGTCAGAGAAGACCATGATGAAGAAATTACCATTATGTTACAGCATGTGTAAATATACTTTATACAATTGTTATCTTACCAGAACAGGTTGGATAATTAGACTAACCTAAAGCTTTCTCCTTATGTCTACAGTCTGGAAGCATCCCCATCATCGGCAGCTGAGTCTGATCGCCGCTTCATGTTAAATATACTTGTGTACAGCTTATAGCCATGTTTGAATAAATGTTATAATAAAGATATGTTTCGTTAATGTCTTTTTAGAGCTTGTATACTTAACGAGTTATTAAAACAGGTACAATCTTAATAATTATTCAGCTACAAGTTTCCTATGTGCAGATCACAATTTGATGGAAAAATACACATTGAACAACAGTTTATATAATATACACACCCAAAAAATGTATTACACAGACAAACCAGTTAATTTAATGCATTTATTTTTAGAATGTCAATCTCAAATATAGCAAATAATCTATTCAACATCTGTCTCCCTGCTTGTCTTTGGCTTTCCCATCCCCAGTGACAGTCTACGTTTGTTCCTTAGTCCCTGTTAACAGAGATCAAACACAAGAAAAATGTTTACAGTTATGAATGCTATAACGAAACGTTACAGAACATTATACTTGTAACATGGGACACTACACATACATTTTAGCTTTCATTTAACGTTGCTAGTGAAGTTAACAAGGTGCAGCGTTACCTACCATCCTGAAGCTACAACTGATAAACACATCATTTTCAAAATATCTGCTAACGTGACGTGCCGTGACATTAACGGCTTATAAAAAGCGATGAAAATGCCACCAGACATTAAACTTTACAAACACAAATGGTAAAAAGACGGCAAGCGAGCTAACAGACTAATGTTAAAAGATAGGTTCAGTTAGCTAACGTTATATATATCTACCTAATTATGATAGCTATT
Source organism: Esox lucius (assembly GCF_011004845.1). Taxonomy (NCBI): domain Eukaryota; kingdom Metazoa; phylum Chordata; class Actinopteri; order Esociformes; family Esocidae; genus Esox; species Esox lucius. The sequence continues at coordinate 10,002,765 of NC_047569.1, read as the reverse complement.
TGTACCAGCATTAAAGCGTTAAGCTTTACATTGATTTAACACATTAACGGTGATAACAAATGTACGGCAAACACTAAAGATACTTACATTTAAATTATTATTTCGCCGTCAGCGATGCCGCTCCAACTCCCCGCTTAGTTCCGCCATTTAATTAATTTTTACAAGCTGGCAAAAGCTGTGCGCATTGAATTGTGGGTGATTTGGGGCCGCGAAGGATGCACTTATGCATCCTTCGCCGTCTATGGGAAATTCTCAGAACGAAGGACTCAGTCCTTGGTAGGATTCGGAGGATCCTCGACATTGGAACGGTCCTTCGACGGACGTCGATGACGTAGCATCCTTCAAATTCTGGCTTCGAAGGATCCTTCCTTGACATTGAGAAACGCCTCACGTTTGGAACTATTGGCTGCTCCACGACACGTGTTACTTCCACATTCCAAAGTTCCTGTGGCGGTCTATCGGAGTGTCGCAACCATAGACTGTATATATAATGGACGACGCCCTTTCGCTCTTTTCCATTGGTGAAAAATGAAGCCAACAGTGTCCTGATACGACGCTGACATCTTGGACTTGCGTCTGCGCAGATAGCGATCTTGGGACCAGTTCTGCGCAGTAGCGAGAAGGAAGTAAAGCCCTAAAGCCGCGAAATCAACGGCCCCACCCCTGTGCCCCGCCCTCACTCTCCCTCGAAGAATGCGCATACCGTAATCAATCGCAAGTCCAAGTACAGTACAACCTTTGCTTGTTAAACCTAGACGATATGTTATAGCCTAACTTATATCATGTTTAACCTTAATTTAGAATAGGCCTAATACAAAAATAATTGGTAACTTCTAGCTAACGATCACCTGCTAGCTATTAACATGGCTATTAACGAGGCTTGTTGTCTTTTAGCTAACGTTAGCTAGCCCATTACATGTATTTACTAATTAAATAGCTTATAAATTTAACTTACCGAAAAAAATTCAAAGATCGATTGGAAATGCCAGATCGGTTAGCACAATGTACTGCAGAATAACCCATTATGTCCGTGTGAAATTATAGAAATTTAGAGATTAAATGTAAAGTTCCAATCTCCTCAGTCCTCCGAAGATTCAGTGGCTCCTCGGCTCAGATAGCTGTCAATCACAGCTGTGAATCACGACGTCACACCACCGTTTTTAGAGCATTAAATAACTAACTAAAAACAAACTTATTTTAAAAACAAACTCTTGAATTTACATTAGCGTGATACAAACTACAGTAAATGACAGAAACCAGCTTCGGAAAAAATATATTTGAAGGGTAATTTAATTGTTTAGTTGGTCTCGCGTCCCATTGAATTACATGGGGAGGGCGGGGTTTATGACCTATACTGGGACCACTCACCAGGGGGCGATCGAGACGTTTTGGCTTCACTTTTCAGGGCTTGTGCGGCACGCTTGGTCGCAACTCTCTTTTTCAACTTCTCTGGCCAGGTTGTTCTCAAAAATACAATGTTTATTTTACCGTTCAATGTTCTATAACGGTAAAATAAATAAAACAAATGTTGCCATGGTTTTGCAAGCAATACCCCATGATGAATTAAAAAAATATATATTTGTGCCATTTTGTTGAAAATAAAAAATGAAATGTTCTAATACTATACTATATAGAGGTGCCTTCGTCAGCGCTAACAGACGAATATGAAATGACCTATTGCGTTTTTTTCATGAAGAAAACTGGTGCAAAACTTTCAGAGCAAACTGTTATAGTATAATAATAACAATTTAAATGTAATAACTTCAAGTAAAGCCATCATGGTCAATTCTTTCTTTGGACTGGTTTCTCTAGACTGCTTAGGACTTCAGGAGATCAATGGGCCAATCTCCAAATGTGTTGTATTTATTCGTGCCTCTTTTAGAACTCTTCCATTCATCCTCCACATCTGCTGAAGAGTCTGAGAGCTTTAAAGATTTACTTCCCTCCTCTCTGGCCTCTCTCTTTGTTGTTTCCTCATCTATAAAGCAATTTTTGTAGTTCTTCTTCAATAGAAATTACAAAGACTTAGGGCTCTGAAACCGACCAGTGGTTTAACTTGTGGCATACATTTGGTTGCGGCTCAACAGCAATGCCCGGGGGTTTCACAGAGGGCAAATGCAAACTGACTCAGCAACATCAAGGTTGCAAAGGTAGAATTACTAATGGCAGAGATGCAGGCATCCTTAGATTATTTCGTCAATAGTCTGACTTCTGTCAGAGGATTCGTTTGCACTGCAGTGTGGGAACCACACTACAGTATGTGTCGACGTAAGAGATGTGGAATGTTCTGTAAAGGTTATGTGTCCATTGGACATAAATTGAACCTCTCATGTGTGCTAAATCTAATTGGGAGGGATTTGATAAACACGCCAACAAAAAGGTCATAATGATGGGGTTTATAATAATGTTAAATTAAATAACCTGTCTGTTCCCTTTTGTTTTTCAGGAGAATCTTGATCAGTTCAGGGTGGTTTTTTTTCAGTTCGCCCTGGAGGTACTTATTAAAGAGACTTAAATTTAGTCTTATCATGCATTATAAAGGATGTTCTTTAAGTTATTATAGAGACTAAAAGTTAGCGTTATCATGTAATATGAAGGATGTTATAAAGCGATGCAATGTACTTCATAGAAAGTATTACCAAAAAGGTTTCCCTGGAAACAAAGAAAAGGAAGAAACCTGAAGTAGACATCGCTTTCCCGGAGACCTGAATTAGACATTGCTCGGCAAAAAGTTGAAGCGGAGCCCTCTGGTTTACTACCGCGATAATGACAGTACATTTGGACTTCAGAGTCTTGCCTACTTTTGTGAGCGTGGTGAAGATTTCAGGCAGGCTTGTGCCGTTAGCTACATGATAGATTCACACATCAGAAGCGGTGTGGGGGAGTGCTGGTGGGGACTAGCAGTTAGCTGACTAGTGCTTGTATGTCTCAGTCTTAGCTGTAATTGCTTGTTAAACTTATGACACACACACACACAACTTGATGAGTGAGAGACGGCGAAATGGAAGGTAAGAGATGTACACAACGACAGACGAGAGATGGAGACTGAAGATCCTCACTGCTCATTATGAGGCCCTGTTCAACACTCTTTGGACTGTTTCTCTCTTCTTCCACGCCGTGGGTTTTCATCCCGCTCTCGATTAATTCGTACCCTTGCCGCCACCGGGCTCTAATTGACGTTGTGGCAGAGCTTCGGACGGGAGGTTGATTTACCCGTCGGAAGAGTGTCGGGCCTCCACTTGCCGAGGCACCTGCACTTGTTTGTCAGAGGAAAATAACCCAAAGGGATAGATGGAGAGAGGGAGAAAGACCTCCCCTCATCACCACTTCTCACCACCTGACTTACCTCCCCCCTCATCACTCTGTTTAAAACCTCCTGTCCTCTCTGAGTGCCTGTGCCCAGGCTTTGATGGGAGACTCTAAAGGTCATCCATATTAACTATGTTTTTGCCAATGACAGGTATTGAATCAGTACCCAATTTGGCTTCAAACACCACAGCAGGGTGTGTGTGTGTACTCTCTTCTCTCATTAGAGTCAACCTCAGTCTGTAGAGGAGAGCAAAAGGTCCAAAGATCAAACACAGCGTAGACTAATCAACAACTGCTGGGTTCACATCCCCGTATTCCTGAACACCCAGGCTCTCTCTTCTCTCTTTCATTTCTCTATGTCGTATTTTTCTATTTTTCTAAATTTTTCACCCACACTCTCACACAAATAGATAGCTTTATAAAACACCAAAAAAATGTAATCCTAATCTTGACAAGTTTTAACAATAACCCCAGTTCTATCCATAAACCTATCCTATCCCCTAAGCCGGACACTGCGTGTTTTGTTATGGGACTAGCAAAAGGTCCTAATAAGAGCATTTATTTTCTTGTTTTGTTATTGTTTTGTGTGTTTTTGGTCCCAATTCCATCTGTCCACCTACTCTGCTAATTAAGAACACACTTTAGAGATTACATTTTGATACCTTATGTGAGATTTTGTAACATACTATTCCAATAATCAGAATTAAGTAATCTAGGTAGAGGGGTTTCTTGCAACTACATTTATCTTCTGGTCTTCATATTTTTTCCGTGAAAAAAAACAAGTGAAAAACCAGAATCATTATGACAGTAAATGCAAAAGGATTTGAAAATAAAACAATTAACATACTCTTAAAGAAATATCACAGACATACATTTATGTGCTATGTGCCAAAATAGGAACATGGCTACAGTACACTTTGGGATGCAATTTTTCACTGTTCACCCCTTTTTCACTCTGGCCCCATTGATTTAGTCACTCTAATGTTTACAGTTTCAATGACAGAAACATGAGTTTTGGACCATTTGTAGTACTGGATGATAATCTACACAATTATTTACTATTTACACATTCATCAAAATGGTTACCAGTGCGTGCATTCTACTAATGTGACACACATCATTCACTTAGACGGAGATACACTTTTTGTTTGTGCAATGTGTGTCACTCGAGCAGACTGGTATGCCTAATGCGTAATGCATAATGCGTAATGCGTAATGACTAATGCCTAATGCGTAATGCTTAATGCCTAATGCCTAATGCGTAATGCTTAATGCCTAACGCCTAATGCGTAATGCCTAATGCGTAATGCCTAATGCTTAATACGTAATGCCTAATGCGTAATGCCTAATGCGTAATGCCTAATGCGTAATACCTAATGTGTAATGCCTAATGCGTAATGCCTAATGCGTAATGCGTAATACCTAATGTGTAATGCGTAATGCCTAATGCGTAATGTGTAATGCCTAATGCGTAATGCCTAATGCGTAATGCCTAATGCGTAATGCCTAATGCGTAATGCCTAATACCTAATGCGTAATGCCTAATGCGTAATGCCTAATGCGTAATGCCTAATACCTAATGCGTAATGCCTAATGCGTAATGCCTAATGCCTAATACGTAATGCCTAATGCGTAATGCCTAATGCCAATGCCTAATGCGTAATGCCTAATGCCAATGCCTAATGCCTAATGCCTAATGCATATTGCGGAAGCTGACAGTCTTGAGGATGTCAGTGGAAACATGTAGCCCAACATCCGTTCAGCCGTCTGCATATATCTGAGGAACCAGTTTTTGTCATTTTGGCCCTTGCCCCTCAAAAGTCTGTGCATGGCCCTAATGCACACACACACACACACACACTTATACTTTATACACACACCCTGCTGCTCTGCTCAAAAGTTTGTGGCATGACTACTAGGACATAACATGTGCCATAACATCATTCACTCCAGTTGTATTCATAAATTAAACTAGTTTGTATCATCCTGGTAAAACCTTTCACAACCTTTAGTTTCACACATCCATAAAGCTGCTGGAGAAACAAGCCAGACAGTGTACTTTATGCCGTATTGATCAAAAGCTTTCTCACACTATTAGATCTTTTCTTGTTTCTATACGGCCCCATTTTGACCACAGTGGGCAGTAAAGAAACATGTTTATGGACTGTGTAACACTGTTATTTTCCAACAGTAAGCAGGTTCACATGAGTGATTCTTTCCAGTAAAATTCAAGTCTAAGCAAGATTGCCTTGAGTGTTTTTTCACCACTGGAAAATCCAACAGTCAGCTAGAGGCTTTAGTCTTAGAACAGATTTCTACAGGCATCACACCAAATAGACTTCGAAATAAGAATTTTGTCCACTAAGGCCAAGGTCTTCAATCTTCTCCACAGGGACCCCCGCAGACATAATCAAGGGCTTGATGATTAGCTGACAAGTCTAATCAGGTTTGCTATTGTGGAAGATTTGGGGGGAATGACAGTGTGTCTCAAGGGAATCATGGCGTAGATCAAGCTGCTAAACAGGCTGCAGGGTTGCCACCATTTGCTGATTCGCATCAGTTTTCCCTCATAGACAGGAGGGACTGGTGAAACTCCAGAAGGAGGCTGCTGTTGAGCACCCCTTCTGGGCCTCTAGAGGTTGTGCACAAGACCCTGACTCTGGCCTCTGGCATCAGACTTAACATTAGAACCGCCAAATGCCTAGCAAATTGGCATTTGAGTTTGTAATTAAAATAAAACTGCCATTTTGAAAGCTACAGTACACCCTCCTCTTTCCATGACTTTTTCCAAATAGGCCTATATTATGATTTAGAGATGATTTACCTGTTTGTTTTTTTACCGTTTTCAGACTTAATCTGCCAACAGCCCACGCCACTTAGCGTTCGTACCCAAATGGTACCCAGGCGCTAATCACCCCTCACTGAATGCATGATGTTAATGGATGAATGCGCGATACTCCCAAATGATTGAAAACTTAGTTAGGCTATTACTGAAACATAATACAAATGATGTAGGCTACTTATCACATGGGTTACCGTTTTTCAATTGGAGATTCACCTTATTGTGTGGGCTAATATGTAAAAATGTAAATCTACATTATTTTAGGAGGGAAAGAGAAACTAAATCGCCTCCACATCCTATCGTCTTTCTCTGCTTACTTAAGATTAATATTCTACAAATGTATTAGGCTAAATAAATATATAAAAAAATGAAATTCCAACGATATCTCGTCTTGTTCTAATGACTCGTCCCATTTTTTTGGATAACTTATTAATGTCACCTACAGAAAGATCATATATGCCAGTAATCTGTTGATAGCCCCATTACAACCTACTGGAGAAACCGGCAAAGATGCAAAGATTTTCTATGTATACATTTTTTAGTAAATTTTAGTATGATCTTCAATACAAACACATTCTTGTATTTTTCTAACTCATTAACCATTTAAAACAATAATCATAATTGTTTTGACTATTCTATAAAGTTTGATGATGACCCAGTAGATTACCTGATGCTCTGGCTGGATGGTGATGCTGCAAAGGAGAATGTGTATGCTAATAGGGACGATTCGTATGCTAATGACGCCAAACGGCATTCGGCTCTGGCTGTTACTGGGGGTCTAAAAGGCAGTTCTAGTGTTAATCACCTCATTGTGTAGAGTGGCCCCCGGAGTGAGCCACTCTCCAAGGGGGGAGATGGTCAGACGTTTGTCAGCAGATGGATTGATTCCAAATTGTGCAGAGCACTGCCAAAATTTGATTTACCAATGTCAAACGTGTCAGCTAAACAACATGATCCATACGATTTCCAGAGCAATGCCACCTCCCATTGGTCAGGCATTTGGTTATCGACTACATTGACATGTGTAGTGGACTCAGGGGGGTGGTATTCCCATATCACCAAGATCAACAACAACATCACAGAAAGCACGGTTAGTATGCAGGTGGGGTATTTATTAGGGTCGGGTACACACAGTTTGGAGGAAAATAGAGGGGAGTCCGTCAACCCTCTCACCGTCCTTACTTAATGCTGCTCAGCTGTCCCTCGTTGGGGCAGGAAGTCCATATAGGACCCGGGGGTGGAGCCAGCGGGCCCCTATGCATCTTTCCTCATTCACTACAACCCTCACCTCTCCCTGCCATTTGCCACACATGATTGAACGACGCACGACAAAATGATACTGCCTCGTTGTGATTGATAGATTCTCACAATGGGTGGAGGCGTTCGCCACTGCCAGATCCATTGTCAATTATCTGGCTGGCGAAATATCTGGCTCCTGCGATTCGGCGTGTGCACCACACTGTTGTCAGACAATGGTACACATTTCACAGCAGAACTTGTTACAGACATGTGTAAAAGCTTAGGCATTAAACAGAAATGTCCGTGTGTTTACCACCTTCAGGGCCCAGGAATTGTCGAACGTGCCAACTGAACCATGAAGGGGTCGCTAGCCAAAGCTATGGGGAAATGGGAGGAGATTTTCAGTAAACAGAGGAACAGGCCTTACACCTCATGAGATAGTAACAGGCGGATGCATGACTGTGCCATTAACGCGGCCTCCAGTCTCTAACCTGGAAGAATATGACAATAACATGAGTTAGTATTTATGTGGGCTAACCTGTGCTATTAGACGTGTGTATTCACAGGTACGACAGTCCTACAGCCCACCACCAGAAAACCAGGTCATTGTGCCTGTTGATCAAGTGCTTGTAAAGGCCTACAAGCACAAATAGAGACAGCCAAGGTGGCTGGGCCCATTCCAGCTGATCCGAAGCACAGCAGTCAAGGTGGAGGGCCGCCAAGGATGGATCCACCTCAACCACTGCAGTCTGGTCCACAAACCTCAGACAAAGACTCAGAGAAAGTGTCCCCTGGAGGAGGCGAGGCTGGAGATGGTACTCGACCAGCATGCTCCTAACAGGATTGTTAATACACATCGCTCTAGTGAGCAACAACACACATGACACACATACAGTCAAAATTGACAGAGATAGGGTCTAGTGAAAGGTGGAAGGGATTTTAATTTGATTCATCAGTCCTTAAGATTGGGGATCCTTGGGCAGCAAATACACTCTGGTAGTAACAATTGACTAATTCTGTATGTACTACTGTGGGGGAAGAATGCCCCTGATTTATAAAGCACCTGGGAATTCATTTTTGAAACCCAGAACCTAGGCCATCCCTATGTCAATGGTATGCCCTTTCATGGTTGTATTACCGTCAGCAAAATAATTCTGAGGCATTATTGGCACAGGGCCATCAAATTATTCCCATCAGTTGTACTTGGTTAAATCAGATGGAATACATACCCCTCTCCACACGACGAGAAAATGTAACCACGCGACCTGACTCAATGAAGGTATCCCCTCTCAAAGTTGATGAATGTATATGCAGCAATGACAGCAGGACAGAGAGTCCAGGGATTCTTGTGGAAATGTGATCTCCGCTAGGTAGACAAGCCTTTCAGTGTATATAACAACCATTTTTACAGTGAGAAAATGTTGGAACATTCATTAAAAAGGACAACTCTGCTGCATTATTCCAATAAATACTGAATGTACACTCACCTAAAGGATTATTAGGAACACCATACTAATACTGTGTTTGACCCCCTTTCGCCTTCAGAACTGCCTTAATTCTACATGGCATTGATTCAACAAGGTGCTGAAAGCATTCTTTAGAAATGTTGGCCCATATTGATAGTAAAGCATCTTGCAGTTGATGGAGATTTGTGGGATGCACATCCAGGGCACGAAGCTCCCGTTTCACCACATCCCATAGATGCTCTATTGGGTTGAGATCTGGTGACTGTGGGGGCCATTTCAGTACAGTGAACTAATTGTCATGTTCAAGAAATCTATTTGAAATGATTCGAGCTTTGTGACATGGTGTATTATCCTGCTGAAAGTAACCACCAGAGGATGGGTACATGGTGGTCATAAAGGGATGGACATGGTCAGAAACAATGTCCTGTTTACGCCAAATTCTAACTCTACCATCTGAATGTCTCAACAGAAATCGAGACTCATCAGACCAGGCAACATTCTTCCAGTCTTCAACTGTCCAATTTTGGTGAGCTTGTGCAAATTGTAACCTCTTTTTCCTATTAGTAGTGGAGATGAGTGGTACCCGGTGGGGTCTTCTGTTGTTGTAGCCCATCCGCCTCAAGGTTGGGCGTGTTGTGGCTTCACAAATTTTTTGCTGCATACCTCGGTTGTAACAAGTGGTTATTTCAGTCAAAGTTGCTCTTCTATCAGCTTGAATCAGTCGGCCCATTCTCCTCTGACCTCTAGCATCAACAAGGCATTTTCTCCCACAGGACAGCCGCATACTGGATTTTTTTCCCTTTTCACACAATTCTTTGTAAACCCTAGAAATGGTTGTGTGTGAAAATCCCAGTAACTGAGCAGATTGTGAAATACTCAGAAAGGCCCGTCTGGCACCAACAACCATGCCATGCTCAAAATTGCTTAAATCACCTTTCTTTCCCATTCTGACATTCAGTTTGGAGTTCAGGAGATTGTCTTGACCAGGACCACACCCCTAAATGTATTGAAGCAACTGCCATGTGATGGGTTGATTAGATAATTGCATTAATGAGAAATTGAACAGGTGTTCCTAATAATCCTTTATGTGAGTGTATATTCTCCCTTGATTTGTATGGGTTCTCTATTATTTAACCACTACACGTAAGAGCTAAATTCTAACATGATCAGGCATGTTATACGGTGATCCCGGATAATATCACACATTTTATTACTGCACTATCTAAAATAAGAGATGCTTTCAGACCATCGAATCCCTCAGGGTCGTCAGCTATGGCTTGGGTTGGGTTGCCTGAGCATTTAGGTCCCTCGGGGGCCATGTTTGGGCATATTTTGGTCCCGGTGTTGGTGGTCGAGTGGCTCATGTTTTGTTTCTGCACCGTTCTATTGACCTGTGCTACGGCTTTAATGATGAGGTGGTTATGTAATGTATTGCTAGGTGAAGCGGAAATGATGGCCCAGCAGGATGAGGGAACTCCATTAATGCTAGAGGCAGACCATGATTTGTATCCATTGTCTGATTGGTTTGACTCAGAGGAAGGACATGAAGATGACCGTTCAGCACATGACCTGACTGACCACTGCAAATTGAACACTTCTGTTCCTCACTCAAAACTTTCCTTTTCAAAGAAAAAGGTGCAGTGGTCTCTTCATTTTTTCCGGAGCTGTATTTGATTACTAATACAATGACCATGGCTGTGTATATGGCACCACTGAAATATGAATATCTCACAGCTGATATAGACTAAGAAGAACCCCAGGGTGTGATCGACATGGATTAGCCACCCCCCTTGGGCCACAGAACTTCTTTCTGCAATAGGGTAAATCCCCTGATAGTTACATACAACACATCATATAACTTAGCATAAAGGAGAGAGCCAGCAAGCACTAAAGTGGGGTGACCGAAAGGACAGAGGGCATCTCTTTGTGCTAGTAACCTCTCCCCCACTGTCTGGCACAACACGGGATAAACATAAGACAGCTGAAGAGACGAGTAGTTTTGCTACCTTATTGCATAATAAGGACTTCAGTGTTTTATTATTCTAATAAAGAGTTGTATTGCTGTACAGCTCTGGAAAAAATTAAGAGTCCACTGCACCTTTTTCTTTCCTTTCCAAAAAAGTTGAAAATGAAAGTTTTAAGTGAGGAACAGAAGCATTCATTTTGCAGTGGTCTCTTAATGTTAACTCTTCTGTTCCTCATTCAAAACCTTCCTTTTCCACTATTTTGGAAAGGAAAGAAAAAGGTGCAGTGGTAAACCAAGGTTTACAGTTTGATTCTGCAGCAGCTGGTGTCTACAATGGAGCTGGTGTCTACAATGGAGCAGCAATATAAGGGTTTCTTGTGTGTATTTACTAGCTTGTTTTATGTGTACAGGGGACATGAGATGAGGGGAAAAAATTGTGTATAAAGTAATTGCAATTCCCCTATCATTTGGTTTTCTCCCATGATTGGGTTTTTTACAGTCCCTAGTTCATTGTGGGACCCTTTTTTTTTATCTGGAGGCTAGTCTTAGTGAGGGAAATTAGTTGAGATTTGTTGAAGTGTCATTACTGATCTTGTTATTTTTCACACTAAATGTAATCTCTCATTTGTCATTCATATTTTACCAATGCAATTGACGAATTCTGTGTGTCTTAAGATATACTTATGTAAGAATGACAAGACCTACTACATGGCTGGTCTGTTTCAGTTAAGCACATTCTATGAGAGGGAAGCATGTTTATGATTTACCAGTCAGACAAGTGGGGTTTGTGTCTGGCTGGGAAATCTCTGGAAGGCAAAGATGGTCAAGTCCTGTTAAAACATTGGCTATTCCCAGTACAGTAAAACTGATAAAAAGTTTGTACACTGCTATAAGAGAGAACAGTCTACTATACTTCTTTAGAAATTGTAGAAGAGAGTTCAGGTACAGTAAAACTAAATTAAATGAATGGATTATTGAATTGAACAAACATATTAGTAAGTGTAAAATAATCTGGTTACAGGAGGAGTAATGAGTAAGTCTGATGGGTTCTGCTAAAATAAACTTTTCTATCTCTATCTAATGGTGCCTGGAGGTACTTCATGTTAGGCACTGCCCAGAGAGATGTAAAGAGACAATATAATTCATTGAGAGGGAGTAAAGGCACAAGAGTTTGAGGTTATCCAGGCAGCGCTCGTAAAAGCAGGGTTGCTTAGCTACTTGGAGAGGAGCTGAATTGGACTGGTCAGATGGGCCCTGAGCCAAGCACAGGCACACCCACGGTCAGCGGAGGAGTCAAGGGGACAGAACATGGAGTTTGTTCATGTTTCATTATATAAGGATTCCTGAACTGCATGTTATTGTCATACAGTGATGTCATATGTTGCTGCAAGATTCCCTTAAGACACACTGTCTTTCCCCCCAAATCTTCCAGAATAGCACACCTGATTAGGCTTGTCAGCTATTCTTCAAGCCCTTGATTAGCAAGTAAGCAAGCAAGCAAGTTTATTTATGTATCACAATTCATACACCGAAGCAATTCAATGTGCTTTACAAAGACAACTAGTACAAGTACAATAACATAAAAGCAAATACTCAAATGAAAACATCAAAACAAAATAATACATCATAATAAAAGAAATACAATAAGAAAACATATAAAGATTAAAAATGGGATAAAAACGCTATAAGGCTAAACAGTGTGGTTAAGTTTAAGTGCTCAGTCATGGGCACATGAGAAGCAAAGTATTTTTAACCTGGATTTAAAAATTGATACGTTTGGGGCACGTCTAAGATCTTCTGGTAGTTTATTTCAGTTTTGTACAGCATAAGTGCTAAACGCAGCTTCTCCATGTTAAGTTTGGACTCTGGGCTCTACTAGCTGACCTGTGTTCATGGATCTAAGAACCCTGCTAGGTTTATATTCTGCCAACATATCAGAAATGTATTTGGTTCCTAAACCATTCAGAGATTTATAAACTAAAAGCACCACTTTGAAATCTATTCTGTAACTGGAAGCCAATGCAAAGATTTAAGAACCGGAGTGATGTGCTGAGTTCTCTTGGTGATACAATAAACACTTTGTGCGTAACAACAGCTTGTAATAAATCATCTCGAGTAGATTATATTGGTTTACTGAATAGTTAATTAGTAGTCTATTATGCTTTATTATGTATCTGGGAGAACTCACCCACGAACCTAGAGGAGCGGACATGGAGTTTTTACCAAAATCCTTAATGGAACATGTAGAACAAATTTTTCCTTTTTTTGTGCTATATATCAGATTTTTTTCCAGACAAAAAAGCGATATGGTCTTTTTGACCCTAAAAATAAAGCAGTTCTTGAAAATAAGCAAACATTTTCTCTTAAGCCGAACACAGAATCAAAGCTTCTAAGACTCGCAAAACTCTGACTCTGGCAGAAGAGTACTGCGTTAACTCCAGAAGTTCGTAATCTCCAATAAAAAAATTATTTTGCTAGACTTAAGCACTGTACAAGAGTTGCTTAAAGTCCAAAATGGCGGCTAAAGTGAGCCACATGCTAGTAGAAGGCAAATGAGCTGGTGGGAGTCATTCATGGCTTTCCTGAGAGGAAGAAATTCACTTCATTGTTGTCAGTGCTGAATTTTGAATTTCTGTCAGAGAAAAAATGCGGAGCCCACAAACAGTCGAAGACACACAAAAAGACCCCATTCACAACAAATTGTTGTCATAGAACATGCACACATTTTGATTGGGAAACATACAATCAAAACGAAAAAGCACAAAGAAACCTATATAGTTAAGTGGAGGGGAAGCGATGGATGTCACTTTCAGAAGTAATACTCAGAACCAGCCCAATTCAGCTCCCCCTTAGTACTCCCTCTTTCTCACGAATGCCCGGCCTGGCCTGGTTTTCAGGGCATGAGACACCAGTGCAATTAGCATCAACAGGTGTAATCAATTGTTCTCTGCCCACACTCAGAAAGTGGGACAGAAAGTGGGACAGTACGTTGGTGGCCTATACAATGTAATAGCCAGCACAGATGGCTGACATTTAAACAATATAGATTGACACTCAAAAATACCCAAAGTCACCAAACAAAATGTCCTTAGGGCTGAGAACATTGTTAAAAACAGCCTCCTACCACTTTATCTTCTCTAATAGAGTAATGGCCTCAGGTTGGGAGGCTTTAATAAGAGACAATTTGTAGCCAGCCAGGTTTCAGTGAGAAACACGCAATCGACTCTGTGCTCAGTAATGAGTTTATGTACGCAACATGTTTTACTAGTGATTGCTCTAACATTTAGAAGTGCTAGATTTCATGTGTAGGCTGCTCTTCCCCTGGGGCATCCGCCTCAGGTGGCCAATGGAAAACCCAAATTAGTGGCAACTATGCTTTCTAATGGTATTTGATCTGTCATGGTGATAGGAAATGTCAGTGTGTATAAAGAGACTAAAAGGTGGCTCTGGCAGTATCCACCCTATCGTTCAAAGGTTTGGGGTCACTAATAAATATCCTTGTTTTCGAGAGAAAAGCTAATAAATAATGAAAAGCTAATAAAATAACATCAGAAATACAGGGTAGACACTGTTAATGTGGCTCATTTTCAATGGAATATCTACATAAGCGTAAAGACGCCTTTACAGAACAGCTCAAACTGACTCTAACCAGACTCCCTTTACAGAACAGCTCAAACTGACTCTAACCAGACTCCCTTTACAGAACAGCTCAAACTGACTCTAACCAGACTCCCATTACAGAACAGCGCAAACTGACTCTAACCAGACTAGAAACAGGAGTGGTGCATAACTGAGCAAGAGGACAAATACATTAGTGTCTAGTTTGAGAAACAGATGCCTCACAGGCCCTCAACTGGCATTAAACTGTTCCCTCAAAACACCAGTCTCAGCGTCAACAGTGAAGAGGTGACTCAGAGATGCTGGCCTTCTAGGCAGATTTTTAAAGAAAAAGACATATCTCAGACAGGCCAATAAAAAGAAAAGATTATGATGGGCAAAAGGACACAGACACTGGACAGAGGAATATTTGAAAAAAGTGTTATGGACAGACAAATCTAAGTTTGAGGTGTTTAGATCACAAAGAAGAAGATTCGCAGACCAAATGAAAAGATGCTGGAGGAGTGCTTGATGCCATCTATCAAGCATGGTAGAGGCAATGTTATGGTCTGGGGGTGCTTTGGATGTGGTGAAGTAGAAGATTTGTACAAGGAAAAAGGGATCTTGAAGAAGGAAGGCTATCACTCCATTTTGCAACGCCATGCCATAACCTCAGGATGGTGATTGATTGGAGCCTATTTTTTTCCTACAACAGGACAATGACCCACAGCTCCAAACTATGCAAGAACTATTTAGGGAAGAAGCAGTCAGCTGGTATTCTGTCTATAATGGAGTGGCCAGCACAGTCACTGGATCTCAACCCTATTGAACTGTTGTGGGAGCAGCTTGACTGCATTGTATGTAAGAAAAACCCATCATACCTATCCAACTTGTGGGAGGTGCTTCAGCAAGCATGGAGTGATATCCCTTCAGATTACCTCAACAAATTCACAACTAGAATTCCAAAGCTCTAACTGTTGTAAATAGAACAGTGATTCTTCACTGTCCGCATCCGCACTATGTTACTTAGCTTGGTAGAAAACCAAGCTCAAACATTTTGGAATAATTTTTCAACAGACCGATGCGATGGTTAAAAATCTATTCCCAATGCAATTCCAGGTAATTCCAGGGAGTAAATTCCGGAAGGATTAAAAACAGAGCAAAATCACAGTCTTAAACACTGATATGTAATCAGGTAACAAACCAGCAACCAGTAAGTGATGAAAGGTTAAGCCTGCTGTCAACTATTAGTAATTTTAATAAAAATTTTAACAGTCTTGTATGCATTATCTTCGGCAAAAAATATTTTATCAGACAGTTCTGCTGTAGCATCAGGCAGTTATTAGCTAGCTATTATACATTAGCTGCTAGCTGCTCATAGTTTGTTTTTCCCTAGGCTAAGAAAACTTTGCATGATTGTCTGGCTACTAGTGGCTGGCTCACTGGAGCACTGCAGTAACTGGAGTCATTACCATTTGGGGAATTTTATTAGCCTAATTGTTTTGTGCATTCAACCCACTGTCAGTGTCAGGAAAAAGGCTGGCGGTGGCAGAGGGAGGAGAGATGGGGGGGGGGGGGGGTGTTGAAATAGCTCTGTCAGCATCATATGGGATTTCTTTGAGAGGAAACTGCAATATGCTAAATAAGGTGTTTTGCTGGGAAATAAACAAATCCTACAAATAATTTCATGACATTTTAGAATGTATTTCATGTAAAAAAAAAAAAGGCTTATTATAATTTAAACAGTAATCAAAAACCACATTCATTTCAATTATAAACTGTGTGTGTATGTGTGTGTGTGTGGGGGGGGGGTTGTCTGTATGTGTGTGTTTTCATTCGTTCAAAGAACATTAATCACTTGTCACTTAATTTTTATGAAAACCATCATATTTCTCATGAGGCATATGTTACTTATTTATTACCAGCTCTAATTTTCAGCAATTACAGCTCTGAAAATCTGCGGTCCGACGTTAGTCATATTTCCCCACAGACACTTTGAAAAAATATACTAACCTTGACAAGGCTTCGCCTTTTGGATCTGAACTGGCTCAGTGTAATTCCTTGCTTCCAGGTTGTGTGTGTGTGTGTGTGTGTGTGTATTGATCGACCGGAGCAGTGATAGTGGTTTATTCACAGATGGCATGACAAATCGGTCACACTTGACAAAACCTGTCACACACCAGGAAACTCATCCTGTCGTTGCCATGAGAACCCGTTTGAGTGACATTTGAAGAGGAAGTGAAGAGAGCTGAAAAGATAAGGATCACAGCACTGGTATCTTTCTCTTTCTCCATATCTCCCTTTCTCTCATCTCTCTCTCCCTCTGTCCTTCCCACTCCCTCTTTCTGGGCAGGTCTCCAAGTGGACTTGACTGTGTGTAGGTCTAATACAGTCTGACAGGACATTAATCATTAGCCTATCCACAGCCTTTAAGGTGACTGAAAACCCATTTGTGGAAGAAGGAAAATAGAAAAAAGTCTCTGTGTATGTGCTTGTGCCTGTGTGTTAATGCAAAGCCAGTGGACATATACATGTGGATGATACGTATTCAGAATCTCAGAACAATAATTGCTTTCATCTATTTATTTCTCTGAAGTTAATCTCTCGGTGTCTGTGCTAATGTAAATCATTAGCATCACTGGTTCTTTAGGCCCCTTGTCCCTGCGGTCATTAGCTTCTTTCCTTTTTACTTTAAATGCCAGCTTTTCTACTTAGCCCTAATTTAGACCAACTAAAGCCAAACCATATTCCAAACTGTTAATTACTTACTTATTTACTTCAGACACACTCTCCCTTTCACACACATGCACACATACACGCACACACACACACACACACACACAGTCAATCTGTATTTGGGCATCTCTCCATGAGTTCATTATTACAACAGGGAGATGCTAAGAAACACCTGGCGCTGTGATCCATCCTATGGTATTGAACACTAATAGATGCTATATTCTCCATTTTGGGTTTTAGTGTTGTCCCACTGAGAAAAAGATGAGAATGTTGAACACTCTTTTAAAGCCTGGTGGAGGGGAACTCTTGAAAAATCTGCAGGGGTACTGGCAATTAATTTTGCACATCAATTGCTTTCTCTTCGTCCTCATTCACTGTCTTTTTTCTGTCTGACTGTCTGTCTGTCTAGACTGTGCCAACAGCTCTCTCTGAAACCTGTAGAAATCTCAAAACCTTGGGCTTTTGAATCTATTTCTGGTGGGGTGAGGTGGAAAAGGAACACAGAAGGGGAGAAATGGAAGAAAACTCGAAGAAGGAGTAGTACTGCCCACTTCGTATTCCTGTAACCTGCTTGAAAGGTCGACATGAAAGGTCGGCCCCCTCTCCTTCTTTCTCTCCGTGTCTCTTCCACGCTCTCCTTGACGTCAATCGGAGCAGCTTTATAATTGTGTTGAATAATTTCCTGTATTCTGCGCTTGTGATCTCATGACAAGTAACGACATTAACCTTGAGGACAGAGAGGCAGAACACTATCAGACTTCACAATGACGCCCAGGCCTCCGTGACATACAGAGCATTAGACGTTGTAATTAGTTCCCTTTCACAAACTGTTTTGTCAGTAGTTCTATTCAAAAACATTCGACTAGTCCTCTGTGTTTAGTGGAGGGGTACCATGTGACCTATAATATCCTCGCCGTGGGACTGCGT
The DNA here is from genome assembly GCF_011004845.1 of Esox lucius. Taxonomy (NCBI): domain Eukaryota; kingdom Metazoa; phylum Chordata; class Actinopteri; order Esociformes; family Esocidae; genus Esox; species Esox lucius. The sequence continues at coordinate 9,984,683 of NC_047569.1, read as the reverse complement.
AGGTAATGGAATTACTGTTCCCCATATCCCTTTATTAGTGTGAGTGTTTGTCTGTGTGTGTGGGCCCTGTAGAATGTACAAGGGCTTGTGACAGATGTCTCTTCCTGTAGAGGGGCAGCAACTGTGATGAGGGGTTGGGGTTTCAGAACCTTTAGGGGCACATAGAAGGGCTCTGAAAATAAATGCAAAAGTGTTTTTCAAATTATTTTTTCCCCCGCACTTGGTCACCTACGGCCTGCGTGGGATGTTTCACACTCAACCCTTAGGGAGGAGAGGAACAAGGGGTCGGGAAGGGGTTGTGAGCTTTTGGCTGTACACTGTGGATAGTCACTATGGCTTGGTTAACATTCTCTTGTCTTCTCTCTCGCCCAAACACAATCATGTGGAGGCATGACTCAAGAGAGAAATAGAGTGACACTGGAGTGGAGCCTGAAGGGAGAGGGTGTTTGTGTGGTGGGGAGAACTGGGGAAGAGCAGTAAGAAGTGGTTTGGAGAAGTTCCCACGAGATGGAAGGGTGCACTAAATGAAGGTTCCTCCGGGGTTATTTGGGAAGGATAATGGTTCTATGTAAAACCATGACCACACAACTGATCCCTTCGACCTCTTCAGGGGTTATTTGTAGTTCATAGAAAACCATTGAAATAATGCTCTGGAAAGGTTAACAATCATAATGCCCTGTGTGTGTAAAAGCTGTTTAAAAATGACCAGGAATTTCAGTTGGCTGTTTGACAAGTACTGGATGCATATTTGATTGATTGACTCAATGGTGAAGGCTGAAATTAGATACTACTCAATTGAGTTTCACATTTAAAATGGTTAAAGATGCATTCTGGGACTATTGAGAGAAAACATATTTACTGTACACCTCTCATTTTGTGCTGGATATGTCTACATATGGGTGTTTACTTATGTATATAATCTATACTATATGAATCACTATCATACTGTATGAATCACTATCATACTGTATGAATCACTATCATACTGTATGAATCACTATCATATTTTTGTAAGCAAGTGATTTGATGACATGGGGGGAAATATCGGCACATATTTGACACAGTACATCTGTTTTGGGGACTCATTTGGGCTTAAAAACATCACTTTTACAACCAGTGGCCAAATATTGCAGATTTTTTAAAGTAAGGTTTGAAGTCTAAGTTAAAGGTATGGGTCAGGGTTTGGGCCAAGCATTAGCTCTGGTCAAATGTCCATTCAGAGCACAATCGTGTCAGCCGCCAAGTTCAATTTGTAACTCCAGTAGCTGTTTGGCCAACTGAATGGAGACCAAAGTCAGATTAACACATCCATATACCTATTGTATATTTACAAAAAAGAAACTTTCAAATTGAAATAAAGACCCTTTAAAAAAAAAACAATAAACACATAGCCTCAAAAAGAGTTGAACCAAAACAAAAAAAAATTGGGCACTATGTACTGTATAATATTTCTACATTGGCACTTTATATATTATGCTGAGTCCCTTGTGCACCATGGTGTTGCAGTGGTAACAAGTTTCAACACGTAAGACAGCGAAGTGTGCAGAGGAGTTGGGTGACACCGGAAAAGCTTGATCACCAGGTGGGGTTTCTGTGGCGTTCTGGATAAGTGGCGAGGGTTGATGGCAGAAGCAGGGAGCCCTATTAAACGAGTGGCAGTAATCTATACGTGAGATGACAAAGTGCCTGGATTAGCACCTGCACCACTTCGTAGAGCACTGTGTAAGGTGGTACTCTGCAAATGTCGGACAGAACTAACCGGCAACCTTGCAGAGAACAACAGGGTGTTGTCCAGGGTCACACCAAGGTTCTTTGCACTCTGTTAGGGGAACACCACAGAGCTGTCAAATGTGAAGGAAAGGTCTTGGCGTGGATAGGCCATCCCTCAGTGGAAGAGAATCTCCATCTAATCAAGGTTGATCTTGAGGTGGTGGGCTGGCATCCAAGCTGGGATATCTGCCAGATATGCAGAAATGTAGGGTGTCCATATTGTTTTTGCTGAGCTGGAGACATCGAGACCCGAGAGGGTGGAGAAGACGATTTGGTGCTTTACAGTGTTTGATCTGGGGGGGGGGGGGGGGGGGGGGGGGGGTGAGGGGGGTGAGAAGAGAGGTGAGGATGTCAACTTTGGCAGTACGAAGTGGCTCTGATAAAGAAGAGAGTAGTCTCTGTTGACCGAACCATAAGCTTGATAGGGTTAAGGGATAGGGTCAAGGGAATTGTTTAGATACAAAATTGGTTGGACTGAACGCGCACACTCAACTGATATCATGTTAAAATGATTGGAATGGGGGGGTACACGTTTGGGGTCTATGTGCTGTTTTTGCTAAATACATTTTGAAAGCCACACAAAAGCTGTCAGGCAACGATAGACTTTTTAATGATTATTTCTATAATCTTAGAACACTTTACAGCACCATATACTGTAGTATCCAGTTAGAACGTGGCTCTATTTTGAACTATGTCTTTTGCGTGTGTTCTGTATACGGTAGAGAGAGAGTTAGACAGAGGGAGAGGGCCTAGGGAGTTAATTATCCAGCACTGCACTCTGTAAGCCTACAATGAAATCACAGGTAGAACTGCTGCAGCTTAAGCTAATTTAACCAAGTCTGTTTTCAATCCCCTGTTGCCCACACCTCTCATAGCTGTGGCATGCTGACACTGGTTCTTTGACTAGAACAAGAGCCTAAACATGGATGCAAACCCTGAAGATATTCAGGACAGAGGAGAATTAGATGCCTGTTATAGAGAGGCCACACTTTTTTCAAGGTAACGTCATGGAATCTGGATACAGTGCCTTTAGAAAATATTCAGAGCTATTCTCACATTTTATTTTGTTATAGACTAAATGAATAGAATAAATCTACTTAATTGACAACTACAGACAATATCCCATAATGACAAAACAAAAATGTGGCTTTTGAAAGTTCCACTGTACTGAAAATAAAAAAATCTAAATATATAATTCGTAGAAGTATTCAGACCATTTATTCAGCACTTTGTAGAAGCGACTATGGTATTGATCAAAGACCTCTCTATATTTTGTGCCATTCATCCATTCCTCAACACCGAACAACATCATAGCATGATGTTGCCACCCCTATGCTTTACCATAAGGATGGTTTTAGGCAGGTGCGAGCGGCGCCTCGTTTTTACCAGACATACTGGGCACTTGGGCCTAACAATTAGATTTTCCATGTAGCCACTCTACCATAAAGGCCTGTTTGATGGAATGCTGCAGATATGGCTGTCCTTCTGACAGTTTCTCCCAAGAAAAACTTTGAATCTCTGTTAGTGGCAACTGAGTTCTTGGTCTCCTCCCTGACCAAGGCCCTTCTTGTCTGGTTACTTAGTTAGACCGGAACACCAGGAACACTAAAAAGAGTCTTGGTGGATCCAGCCTTCTTCCATTTCACAAGGATGGAGCCCACTGTGCACATGGGAACTTTTAACTGCTTAGCAATATTCTTCAAGGCCAACAAAGAGTTCTTTTTTTTTTGCTGTGACATACACATTGAAGTGTGGGACCTTATACGGAAAAGTGAGTATCTTTGTAAGTCATGACCAATCAATTGACTATGCCACAGGTGGACTCAAATCACGTTAGAGATATCTCAAGGATGACATAAAGAAGAAGCATCAGAGCTCAATTAGGAGTGTCACGGAAAATGGTGTGATTACTTATGTACATGAGATATTTCAGGTTTTCATTTTAAATAAATTGGCCCAGAGTTTTTAAAACTCATTTTCACCTGGTCATTATGGATTATTGTGTGTTGATTGATGGCAAAAAAATACACTGTTGACGCGGCCATGCTGTAGGGCCCTGAACACTGTGTCCGTTCCCTTCCTCTCGCCCCGTTCAAATACTTACCAAAAGCTGGTCTCACTACTCTCTTCGCCAGTCTGTCTCTCTGTTGGTTCAGTCACTGTCTCACAATTCTCTTCGCCAGTCTGTCTTCCATCTTCTGCTGGCTGTGCCTCAGCTTGCTCTTCCTCCAACACCACTACCCAAGCTTCTGTCACTGGTTCACTAGTTTAAAATCAATTTTCCTAAACTAAAAACTTACATTTTATAAAGCAGTTACAGGGGCTTACTGAAATTATTATTACTTCAAATAAAACATTTATTAAAACGTATTGTCAGTGAAATGTTTAGGCTTTTTGGTCACCTTGCTAACATCATTTTCATTTGTGACCTCATCCTCTGAGGGGTGAAGTATTATGCTGTTATTGCTTTTCCCTTGATTGCACAGGCATAACATGAAGCAATTATCTAGCTATCTGTCTAATTATTTGCAAAACTAAAATGCAGGTGGCAGCATTACCATAGTAAAATTTTTAAACATATAGACAGCATAGCTAATAGACATTGTAGAGTATTCAGTCGCTGAGATTTGGCACTGTTTTTAATGCCCTTCCTGTCTGTTGTGTTGCCATCTCTTGTACAGGTTGAATACTGACAGATGTTTAGCCACAACGAAGTGTAGAATGTTGACTGGGAATACCATTTAAACCAACAGGTAGCCAATGAAAACGTTATGCTAGCCACATCGCCAATATGCCACACTTTCAATCTATCAGGCTGCCAAAAAATCATATTATAACAAAATCATATTATAACAAGAAACCTAGTTCAGCTGACTAGCAATAGAAAGAGTTGCCATCTTGAGATTTGAACCTGGGTCACCCACATGAAAGGTGACATCATTAACCCCTACACCACAGAGCTGTACATCTGCCACCTGTCAGTATGGCCTCTTGTCTATAATGACACCCGGCATCTGTATATCCTAAAACAAATCCTCTTTTGCCACTGGCCATTTTAATAGTTAATTGGCCATTCATGAATGACATTGATACAGTTAAACTGACTAATGTTTCTTACTAAGTTTACCTCCACCACAAATAGCGTCTATGTATGCCGTTAGCCACTGGCCGTTTTAACAGCGTATTAGCCCGTAATAAGCTTTACCGGTATCTACTAACTTACTGGAATAGTCATAAGAATTGAGCAATTGCTAGCGAGTCTGCAAAAGCAATTTCATTTCATGGCATAAGAACATAAAAAAAAAAAATCATGGCAAAACAACATACTTTTTACTTTCATTCGTGAATGACATTTATACAGTAACTATCAATAAAGGCGAATATAACAAACTTTTTCATCAAATGAAAAGACAAGAGCATCATAGAATCTACCTGAAATAATTAATACATGTTGTTGCTCTCAATAGATTCTAACTTAGGTCTTCCACATGAGAGGCACTGTCTTTAACCACTACGCCACGGTATTACACGTTTCAGCAGTCGCTGAGGATTGTGTTAAACTGACTGTTTCTTATTACGTTCACCTCCACCATAGCGTCTATGAACTGTATTGCTTTTGCCACTGGCCTTTTTAATAGCTTATTAGCTAGTAATAGACTTACTAGTATCTACTAACTTCCTAGGAAGAATTGAGCAATTTCTAGAAAGACTGAAAATTTACTTTTCCATGCCAGAAACAGTCGCAATATAACTGTATACAGTTTCAGTTAAGGCTTACTATAATGTACATACCAATGGTTTTAGCTAGCGAAGTTTTCGTCTATACGTAATAATTCATAATGCGTACATCGCTTCCCCTGCGAGGAGATACAAACACGGGACCTATAGTTCACAAGTCCGCTTCTCTAACCACTACACTATTTAACAAGGGGTAATCAGTCAGTCAGTCAGAATCAGTCACACCACTGCTCTTCGACTGCCCCCTCCCTAAGTCTTTCTGAATAATAAAAAATATAAAAGGTGTGGGAATGTCCTCCTTAAAAAACATCCATTTCCAATAAAAAAAGGTTTCGGTTTTAAACTATACATACAGTGGATACAGAAAAGAATCATCTCCGTTTAAAATAATCACATTTTGTTGCTTTGCAGCCTGAAATGAAGACAGACACAGTTTGTGTCATTCAGCTGTATTTACTCAGTGAAAATTATAACATCCAAGTGAATGAAATCTTCAAGTCAGTCCACAGATTTTCAATGGGGTTTAAGTCTGGGCTCTGACTAGGCCATGCAAGGACATTCATCTTTTTCTCCTTCAACCAGTTTCGCTGTGTGCTTTGGGTCATTGTCATTTAGAAGGTAAATCTTCCCATTGACAACTTTCTGGCAGAGAACAGCAGATTGTCCTCAAGAATCTGACCCATCCATTTTTCCTTCTATCTTGACAAGTGCTCCAGTCCCTGCTGCAGAGAAACAATCCCATAACATGATATTACCACCTCCATGCTTTGCTGTAGGAATGGTGTTATTTGGATGGTGAGCTGTATTGGATTTGTGCCACACATATCATTTGGCGTTGAGGCCAAATAATTCAATTTTAGTCTCATCTGACCATAACACCTTTTTCCATGTGGCCTTAGAATCTTCAAGGTGCGTTTTGGCAAAGCTCAGTCGTGACTGCATGTAGCCTTTCTTGAGGAGTGGCTTTTTTCTTGCAACCCACCCAAACAAGCCACATTTGTGGAGAATTTGTGATATTGTTGTCACATGCACACACTGACCACTCTTTGTCATGAATTCCTGCAACTGCTTCAGAGTTGCTATAGGCCTCTTGGAGCCTCTCTGACCAGTTTCCAAATTATATATCCCAATAACAAAATGTATGTTCAAGTAAAAAAAAAAAGAAGCAATGAATATCGTAGGTAACCATTGTGCCATACAAAATGCTTTTGTAAAAAAAAAAATCCAAAATATATTTATAATATTGTTTTTAAAGCCTTAATAAGCTAGTCGACCAAGAATGAAAGCAAAACTTTTGCAAGTGGAGAGTTGGTCTGAACATGTTGTTGCTGCAATACATCTCCCTTCCACTATCCCCTTAAAATATTGGTCCTTCTGAAGAACCATGCATATTGGGTCTTACATTCTTTATGTGTAATCATTGAGTTAATTGACAAGTTAATTGATGTGATCTATCTTTCAAACTGTTGAATGACATCCACTGTTTGCTCCGAAATGAACTTCTTGTTAATTGATTAATCAACACGGCCATGCTGACAACCGTTCTTAATCAACACAAGTCCATATAGTGTTCTTTATCATCATATAGTGTTCTTTATAAGTCCATACAGTATATGGGGCTCTCATATAAAACACATTCATTGGCCATTATCGTGTAAGTATGATAACTAAACTCTGATAAGTATGATAACTAAACATTAACACACTCCATTAGATAAATGGAATGACAAAAAAATCTGCAATGATATTGCTCCACAAATGTACTAATCAGCTGCCTCTCCTACATTTTAGATATCACCAACAGAGCAGAGAACCCCATGAGGCATTCAGAAGGTTTTTTGAGTCATTACGGTTTCACATACAGTAGAACCATCACCCTTCCCGCAACAAACCTTGAGGAACCCCACTGTTGTGTGTGTGTGTGGGTGTAGAAAAGAGAGGGGGGAGAGAACCGAACAATAGGAAGACAGAGGAGTGAAGATGAGGGGATTGAGGAGAGGATGGAAGGAAGAGGAGGGCCTGACACAAAGCAGAGAATGTCTTATCATCTACTCTCAGGATGATCTACAATGAAAACCTCCTTGTGCTCCCCTCAAACCTAAAAGAGAGAAGAATAAAAAGCATCCTAACAAAAGACAAAGGAGTGAGAAAACAGCAAGCTGGAATCAAATCAAACCAAGGACACTGCGCTGATTGCCTCTTCAAAAACAAGCGGGAGCAAATTGGTTTGTTTTTTCCATGAAGGAGCGAGACAACTGATACTAAAAACTGTTCAAACGTGGCCAATGAGAAATTAAAGGATCTGAAAGTGAAATAACTAAATTACTCTGTTCACAGATCGCACAGGGGTAATCTTTACCGTCCGTCCTGCTCTTTGCTTCCTCCGCCTCCTATTTCCCCCAAGACAATTACAGAAATGTTCTCATTCCCCAAGAGCTCACTGATACATACAGTGATGAGCCTGGTGAGGGGTGACCAGATACTGGGTTCGTTTGTAGTGAAGACATGGTAAATAGAGCGTACAGAGCAATACCAGGGATGTGGGGCAAAACGTTGCTTACAGATTGAAATATAACTCTAGGCTGAGCCGTCAATATGTTGCATAGTGCATCTCGCATTAACACCCAGGCACGCCCCACAAATACATAGCAGTCAATAAGATTTCAAAGACCCGTTGAGTGCTGAACACACCGAGAGCTGATCCTCAGGGCATCTGAAATAGGCCCATACGATATGGTGTATGCAGGGCCCAGGCTAACAAGGGGAAAGGTGGATATGATTCACGGGTCCCATGGCATTGCAGAACTGTTCAAGCGTAGGAGAAGCAATGTTCTAGGTCTGTCTCATCTCACAAATAGTGCATGGTCTATAGTAGTCATTTACAAATTGTAATGTGACTTGAGGAAAGGGTAATTAGGTCTGACAGTGTTGTAAATGGCTTCTTCCTTTCTTTTGACCTCCTTTGTTCCCTTACTTCATTCTTCCTTTCTCTTTTTTCCTAAATTAATCTGCCCTGTGATCTGAGAGCAGACACCAGGTTGCAGTTATATAGTTCAGCTTCTTTGTCTGATCTGATTGGAAAAGACTTCACCGCTAAGTACCAATTAATGTATTTGCCAGGGACCTAGTACAACGTGTTATTCCACCAGATTTAGCTTGATAGCAAATTTTCATTTGTATTTAATCAGTAATTTTAATATTGGCGATGTGATGACCACTTAATGCAGAAACAGCCAATACTTGTCAGGGAGTCCAAGAAAGTTGTGAGAATGGTATCTTGAATATTAACACCAATGCAAGAAAGATAAGGAGCCGCATAGCGAGAACTCACTGGAGCATGACACTGGAGTGTGACAACAGAACAAACAGCATCAGCATTAACGACAACAACAATGTCTAGTAAAACGCTAAGTGCTAATGCTAGCAAATTAAAACATAAGTAAATCAGAGCATAATGAGTTGTAATTTGGGATAATTACAGAGCTGTAGATGTATCATGCCTAATTGGATGGCATTGCTGAGATAATGAGAAAAGTTTGATTACTTTATGCTAAACGATTTAGCGAGGTAGCAGGTGTTGTTTCTCGGGGCTGTCATGAACAATTCTCTTTCTCACATCTCAATTCTCTCACTCAACCTCAGGAATGACACACATGAACATGCATGCACAGGTAGAATATGGGGCAGTTGGCTGACTTTACAGGCAGTGATAAGGTGACTTGTAAACAATCGTGAAAACAGTCTATATGTATGTACAGTGTGTGTGTGTTTGGGTTATATACTTGTGTCCGTTTGTGTATTATTGTTTAAAGTGTTTGTAATAGACCTCCACGACATCATAGCCCAACATGAAAAACGTCCATTTACATTTTATTTTATGATATGGGTTGAATAGAAAATGGGAAAGCAATTAATCAAGATTTTCCTAATATTAAATTTTTTTGTAGGTATTTTCTTAAATAGATTTGGCAAATATGAATTCTATTTAAATTATCAATTTCAGTAACTGAGCAAAATGTACTAGCTTATTGTGGCAGAGCAAGATAGCCTTTCCAGTATGTTTGCTTCTGTAATGTTATTTTAGCAAGCTAACATTAGGGTACGTAAAACCATTCTCCAGATCTGTATAACTGTTAAGAACTCATCATATAAAATATCAGCCAAAACATTGTTTATTATGGTAGCTATGTCTGAATATATTTAGGATGACACACTGACCTCTCATCTCTCTGCAATCAACAATCAAAACTGGTTTCTCTTAGCTGACTTGTCAACTGGTTAACTGATTTGCTTTGAAGTGTAATGTAAACCATGAAATAACATTAAATGCTTAATGATGATTGCATAGCATTCATTTACTAAGTTGGAAAAAGTGTGTGACTTTACTCTTAAGTGAAGGGGGAAATGCTAGCTTTACCATCCTGTGTTAAGTTTAATTGACTGAAATAATATTTATTGCTGTAATTCTGAAATGGTGAATTTAATTTAAATATTAAATAACTTCATAATAATTATTTAAAATGCTTAAGATTTATATTATATATTCAATATAAATTAACAGATAACACCAAGACCTAGATCTATTGTACAGATGAGCTGTGCAAATACTATCATCTACAGAAACAGCACCCCTAACACATGTTAACAAAAAAAGCTTAATTAAACCCTCAGTCATACACACAAAACAATCCTACAGAATGCAATCATAACAAATAAATTCATCAACAAAATGGACTCCTACCATCTGTCTGGAAATCCCTACGGGACCAACTAATCCAACCTTTCAGCACTGTGGAAATTCTTCTACATGGAATCAGAGCTACCCAAATTCAGTTGAGATCAAAAGGATTTCTAACATTAGTTAACCCGGAGCGTTATCAAGAAGGTACCATTAACTTCAAAACAGCTAGTTTCAAAATTCACGGATGGGGCTATCAAGATAGTATGTTTTGATTAGCTCAAATGGTTGGTACCTTTTCAAGAAGGATGTGAGGTATGTTTTGAACCAAAGGATCAGTTGCCACTCAATGCGGGCCCAGGCAAACAGTCAGTGGAGGATGCTAGACTGTCTCAAGTGAAGTGCGGTGAGATTTTAGGGAGAGATAGCTACTTCAAGATACAAAATGCAATTATGTGTGCTGAACCTATTTCCTATAATGATATATAACCAGAAAGTATATGTATTGTTTTGTGGAAAGGCTACTTTCAATCCACATGGCCAGATATTTATCCTCAGGGACCCATTCAATGAGGGCATCATTCCAACTACGTTTGTACAGGTTATTCAGAAGTATTTTTAGGTGATATTGAAAAACATATACTTGGTTTTTCCTGCATTAAGAAACAGCTCAACAAATCTTTCTGCACGGCACTAAAGGTTGATTGAAGCTTAGAAACAGCCTTCTCCCCCATGGGGGTGATAGGATATACAAGAGTATCATCCGCATTAAAGTGAAAGTACTTTATTTTTTGTAGAAAGAATAACATAGTTTGAGCAGACAGTAAATAGCACAGGACCTAAAATGGGCCCATGTGGGACACCCTTTGTAAGGAAGCCAGAATGAACAATGTCTGAATATACAAATTATGGCCTGTCTGATCCATGCCAATTTTGGACAATATCTGAATAAGTTCTAATTGGTAAACAGTTGCAAAAGCTTTTTAAAAGCATTTAAAGCAACAAATTTGATGTGATTATAAATTGAGAAATATTTGAATTAATATTTTGGTGTCTTGATATATGTTACAATGCAATAAACTCAGTTTACTCAAGTCACCACGCTTTCTTGTTAACATTAACTATTTTCAAGTTGTTCTATGAAGCACAGATGCCAGCTGGTAAAATTACATTAGTCATATAGGCTACCACAACAGTGAAATCACATTCCTTTTATCCTATAGCCTACCTTTTACTAAACAATGCAGATTGTTTACTTTTGAAAGTTGTGGTATTTTTTTTACTTCATTATAAACCACTTATAGTGGTGCTTTTGTTCATGAGTAAACCTATCTGAGTATTCATCAATTAAAGTATACTTGAAAAATATCACACAAAAAAAGGTCAAACTCATTATTAATTTCCTTTATTAGGCTAATGAGAAAAGCAAAACAAGAATGTAATAGTGTTTGCTTGAGGGGCAACAGTAGATCTAATATGTTTTGCTATAAAAGTCATCTCTGCACTCGACTCACTATGTTGTTGGTGTAAGCCCATCTACTTCTTGAACCTCCCACATATTTTATTTAACATTTGAACATTTGGGGAATTTGTCTAAGCAGAAATGCCAACTGGTAGCTCAATAAATTTGGCCAACGTTGCTGGAGTATTAACTATTCAATTCAAGGCTGTTGTGGCCTACAGTTTTAACACATGTGCACTTTTAATTCATGGTGACTCTGTGTAAGCAGGGCTACTGTACAAAACCCACAACAGACAACACATATCCAGAGCATTAGAGAAGATAACTTGCTGTAAAAAGGCAAAGGGAAAACCCTTATATATCTTGTTAAAGCGGTTCCCGCAATTCAACCTTGATACTTAGGAGCACTTCCGTAGCATGACTTGAATGAGCTGTAGATAGGCTATGAACATGTTTCATTAACCTTTAATAATGCGGCTGCGATCTGTTCATGAAATGATGTATAATAAATGCTTTATGGATATGTAGTCAAGGTAAATCGTTACTGATTGATCTTCTCAAGAGGGAATATTTGTGTGCGTGTGTGTGTGTGTTTGGCAATGGGTGGGGTGGGGGGGTGAGATGGCAAGGTCGATACGGGTAGCCATGCAAATGATTGAAATTAAACTCCGATTTGGTCCCTAGGATAGCGTACTATCTGGGTTCTGTGACCTGTATCTGGACTGGAGACTCACACACACACACACACACACACACACACTGCAGTTTGAAGAGGAGGCTTCTCTAATATTAGAAAGCAAAGAAAAATGTATTCACTAGAGCGCTACTGGAAAACTATGTAAAAACTTCTCTAAATTCTGTTTGTCGATGATAGAAAAACAAGACAATGCATCAATCGAATACGGTTCTTACACACAAATAAAAAAAGTTCTAGTTAGTACCGGATAGATCATGTTGGCCTTGTAACCACTGTTAAACCTTCTTTGGTGGTGAATGGATATAGTAAGATCTGGGAATATTTGGACACTGACACAATTTTTATAATCATAAATAAAATTTACATTTTATTGCTTGAGGTCTGGAACGCATGGACGGCAGGATTCCTCCTTCATGATGCTTTGTCAGGCCTTTACTGCCGTTGTTGTTTGTTCGTGGATCTTTCTGCCTTAAGTTTTGTCTTCAGCACATGAAATGCATGCTTGAGCAGGTTCAGATCAGGTGATGGACTTGGCTGTTGCAGAATATTCCACTTATTTTCCTTAAAACACTCCCGGGTTGCTTGCCCAGTATGTTTTGGTTCATTGTCCATCTGTAAAGTGAAGCGCTGTCCAATCACATTTGAATTTGGCTGAATCTGAGCAGACAATATATCTCTTTACACTTCAGAATTAATCTGACTGCTTCTGTCTTCTGTCACATCATCAATAAACACTATTGACCCAGTGCCATTGGAAGATATGCATGTCCATGCCATCACACTGCCTCCACCGTGTTTTACAGATGATGTGGTATGCTTTGAATCATGAGCCCTTCCAAGACTTCTCCATACTTTTTTCTTAACATAATTGTGGTACAGTTTGATCTTAGTTTCATCTGTCCAAAGAATGCTGTTCCAGAACTCGGATGGCTTTTTTAGTTTTTTTTTTAAAGTCTAATCTGGCATTTCTATTCTTGAGGCTTATGAATGATTTACACCATGCTCTTGTGGTATACTTGGATAATGATATGCCTACCTTCGGGAGAATGTTCTTCACTTGGCTGGATGTTTTGCGAATGGGTTTTCTTTACTATGGAAAGGACCCTACGATCATCTACCACTGTTGTCTTCCGTGGACATCCAGGCCTTTTTGTGTTGCAGAACTCACCAGTGCGTTCTTTTTTTCTCAGAATGAATCAAAATGTTGATTTGGCCACTCCTAATTTTCCTTCTATCTCTCTGATGGAATATCTTTTTGCATACTAAGGATGGCCTGTTCACTTGCATTGAGAGCTCCTTTGACTGCATGTTGTGGGTTCACAACAATAGCTTCCAAATGTGAATGGAAGCCGTTGCCACATTATTCAACTGTAACTTATATATTTTGGTAAACAGACAAAAATAACTAAACTTGTGTCAGTGTCCAATTATTTCCAGACCTAACTATCGATATTGGCAAATGATCCCCGCAAACCTCTATATAATTATCTTTGCTATCATTATCCATCTTCAGTACCATGATCTAATCACCATCATCCTCTCTACTGTCACCATATTCTCTACGTCATAATCCTCTTCACCATCATTCTCATTGTTTGTACCGTCATCCTCATCACCATTATCATCTACTCCGCAACATCCTCTCCATCATTATCCTCTTCTTTGCTATCGTCATCCTCTCGACACACTACTCCGCTTCTCTGTCATTATCATCATCCTTCCCTCTACCACCGTCATCATCATCTTCACTATTATCAAACACTCTACAACATCCTCCTCTTTACCATCATCATCCTCATCATCATCCTAGATATCCTGAACTCTCCCCTCATGTTCCTCTGTACCATCATGAATTTGTAATTTCAAGATTCTGTCTTTACTCTTCATAATCTTTTTTTTTGCCCTATTCCGCTTCCCTTTGGGCTGTTTCATCCTTCTCTCTGGCTTACCCCTCCACCTCGCTTCTCTCATGAAGTGGCACTTTACACACATGAGAAAAGCACAGGCACACATGTGCACGCAAGAACGCACGCACACACACATATGAACACAAGTGCACACACACACTTACTTGCACAAACAGTATTTGACTCCTGACAGGCAGCTTTCTATACCCACTGCAGTTTATTTTTAACTTTCTGTCTATGTACCTCTTTTAGTTCCAAGATTTAAACAATAAACTCATCTAAAAGATAGGAAAGACTTTAGAATGCACAGTAAGTGATAGAGAGAGAAAGAGATGGAAGGCGAAAGAGCTGAGGAAGTTATTTTTTTTCTTTATTACCATGTTGTTGAGGTTTTGAGCGCACTCCCTAAGGAGTTGGTGTTCTGACTTCTGTGCTCTGCTGTATGTGTGTATGTGCATGTGTGTGTGTGTGTATGTGCAGTTGTGGTGTTCCAATGTCCCTGAGTAGCTGTTGTTGTTAACCTACTTTAGCCTAATGATGCCGGCATACTTCCCTAAACACTCAACTTCATTTCCTGGAAGGGAAAAACTAAAAGCTCTCTCAATTTTTCTTTCTCTCTCTCTTAGAGGGATGCAATTTCCTCCAAGCCCTCAAGTATGAAACTCAGACCCACTACTTACTGTTGGACCCCATCACACACACAAATACCAAAAACATCATCCAGCAGCCTATTCATGTTCTGACTGCCCTAACCACTCCTGTCCTGCTATGTTGCTCACATTCCTAAGCCTGCTATAAGTCTTATATCCCAGCAGACATATCAGGACTGCATGTGTTGTCTAATCCCAGGTGTTGAGTATAGATAAATTCTACTCTAGATAATTCCAGTTGTAACACCTTCGTCAGGATGAAGACAAAAAAATGGCCCTTGGCACCAAGGCTTAAGTTTCAGATACCCTTTCTGCACCTTTGTTTATAAATCCTTACGGCTGATTTAGAGACAGGGTCGATGGAGATTAACAGAGATTAGATTGAAAACAATCTCACTCTCTCAGAGTTCGTTTTAGAGATTGGAGGGTACCCTTGTGACATAATTTCACAGATCATGAATAGAAGGGGTATAAAGGGATGTTTATCACCTATCTAACTAAAATACAGGTGGGATCTCTTTACGTTTTTCCTATCACCATGTAGATGAGATGCTGACTGAAGAGCATCCTGAGAAGTGGCTGGGCTAGGATGTCCAATACAGAGGAACATGGTTCACATCAGGATACCCCATTACATTTCAATCTATCTAGCACAATGGTTGTTGCAAAAACGCCTGCAATGCAAGTCCTCCAAAAACACGCAACGTTCAGTCTTTGTTTGTTTCTGGGTTGGTACAGTAAAAAGGTTGAGCTGGGAAACGAAGAGTAAGTCAGGCTGTGAAGATGTTGGGTGAGAAGAGGACAAGAACGGATAAGAGGCAGCTAGCTGAAAAATAGTTCTGGGTCCTGTTCTTGTCATGTATCCTGCCCCTCTACTCTCCCTGCCTCCCTGTGCGGCTGGGTAATTGGATTTCAGGGCCAGACCAGAGGTGGCAAGTCCACGCACTCTTCCAACGGTCATGGGGGCGAGGTCATAATAGTGTCATTACTAATCTGTCCCTGGGTGGTATAGGGTCAAAACAGCGACAGAACACTCTTTTTCTCCCTGTGTGTGTGTGTGTGTGTGTGTGTGTGTGTGCGTGTGTGAGAGAGAGAGAGCGTGTGAGTGAGTGTGAGGTTTACAGGGGTCATCTCTTACTCAGAAACTGTATTGGTGGCATGGAGGGAGAGGGAAAGAGAGGGATTCCTCTCATTTGAAATACAGCAA
Source organism: Esox lucius (assembly GCF_011004845.1). Lineage (NCBI taxonomy): Eukaryota > Metazoa > Chordata > Actinopteri > Esociformes > Esocidae > Esox > Esox lucius. The sequence goes on along the minus strand of NC_047569.1, from coordinate 9,968,574 downwards.
CCATGGCTAGGCCTGGTCAGTACGGGGTGTGAGTGAGAAACCATACCCAGGCAGTCCACTACAACCAGTCACCCAAAAACACCCCGAGCAGACAAGCATTATCCACGGTTAACTGAGGGGTCCTTGCTCACCCCCGGTCCCCCACCCCGCCCCCGCAAAAACAAAAATACAAATAAATTGATGGATGTTTGAATAGAGGGAGGGAGGAGACTGAACTCTGTTGTTTTCTATGTCTGTCTGTTTACAGACTGCTGGCCAGTTCTCGGACCCTTATTGATTCCCAGGTAGAGTCTGAGAGGCCAAAACGGGAAGGGCATCGATCCAGCCCACTAGATTTAGGTAATGTATTCCTCGCTAGCCAGTACAGCTCCGGGACCGAAATAGATGGTGACATTTTAATAATTGCCATGTTGGCATAGAATTTTGTATTTCCTTCTGTGCTCTCTCTCTTTCTTTCTTTTCTCAGCCTTTCTCTCCCTCTTTCTCACTCTCTCTCTCTTGTTTAGGTTTGTAAAGGACCTTGGCAGATGGATACAGAGCTTGCACACACAAGCAGGAGCTTTAACAATGTGTGCGTGTGTGTGTGTAGGGAGGAGGCTTAAGCATGGATGCTTCCCAAACAATAGCTGATTAAAATACCCCATTGGTTCTCAGTCGGCTCTGCTCTCCAAGCACAGACTGAAATTCCTTTATTCATCTTTTGGCAGCGGTGTCCTTTCTGCCTGCCCTCTATGTTACTAGGTTTTTCCTCTCACCATCTTTTCTTGCGTTTACTTTGTAATTGTGGCGTTTCCGCATGCCAAAATCTGTCACTAAGTCCTTCCAATAATCAACCATCTTTTTACTGTTGACTGGATATCCTGCTCATCTGACTATGAATAAATAAAGTTAATTCTCCCGCACTCCACCTGTATAAACTTTGTTCTCTTTGAGTTTGACAGATTTTTTTGTCTCAAACTCTTCCTACAATTTTCCACAAGTCTTTGTTAACATGGATATGGAAACTAAAATGTTCAAAGGTGCGTTGAACTGATTTTAATTTGCAGTACAATGTACTTCTTCTGTATTGGTCTGTTCATAAAAAACTCCAAGCTCAAGAAATCTTAGTGAACGTAGTTACTCTTGGCAGGTGCTGCCTTCTCTCAATGCGGGGTGTCACATGTGCTCTCCCAGGCTCCTCGCTGAAAAGCCATCTCTTGAACAGCTTGGATGCTTTCCAATCTGGGAAGATCTCAGTCTAGATGACAGATGCATTGTAGGCCGACACATCCACAATGTAATAAAAGATGACCAAAAGGCCAGTGCGCTGTCATGCGTTTGAAGCTGTAGGACCCAGTCACCTTGTCAAGATTGTCCACCAATCCCTTGTAATTCAGGATCATCTCAGGTTTCTGGTCCTCTCTGGTGCTGACCTTGACATCCTTATGCAGCGTGCTCATCAGCACAACATTTTTCCCTCATTGGGACATGAGGAGACCAGGGCTGTGGTGTATGTAAAGGCAAATTTTAAGGATTGAGGGGCCCTGTTCTTGATTGACAGCAGTTCAGCAGGGAGCTCTGGTTTATTTTCCCTAACAGTTCTGACCATTGTAAGCTTCCATTTGAGCAGCTCCTGACCCAAGGTGTGGGAGGTGACAAAGTTGTCACAGGTACTGTTGTGGCCACTGAGGCCCTAGATCATGTCAAGAACCACCCACATGCCCGGGTGCTCCTCCAATGGGTTTACCAGTGTAAACCTGCATATGTTCCACGCATAGCTTGTGTTTGCATCACAAGATGGCCGGATATTTATGCCATATTTTACTGGCTTTGAAGGCATGCATTGCCTCTCTGAATGCCCCCAGACTTTCATCCACAGTGACATTAGGACTGGGGTTTTGAGCAGTGGCTCTACCCACTTGTCCCACACTGTCCTCATAGCTGCCAGCTTATCTCTCTCCCGCCTGTCAACTCTGGTCTCCCGATTAAAAAACCAGTTGACCCATGAGAAAATAGAAAAGGTCTCCAAAGACATGGTGGCTCTGAATATGGCCCTGCCACAGGGTGACTGTTGATTCGTCTTTGGAAATACAAACCACAGCCAGGACGAGAAGCCTTAAAAAAGCATGTAAATGTGTTTTGTCCAGTTCTCTTCAGTCCTGCCCAAAATCACATCCCCCTTCTAAATTAATCATTTCTAATTTTCGGAACTGAATCAGGAATGACCAGTTCATAGGCAGAGCTTTATATCTGTGACACTGCCATCATAGTGGGCCCTGGCAATGCTTTCTTTCTGGTTTGGGCTGATATTGTTCCCAGACGCATGTTTGGGGATGAGGACAATTCTATTAGTTCCTTTTCTTTATTATGAATGTCTCTCTTGGGGTTGATGGCTGTGGAACAATACCCTCATCATCTGACAACTTATCATCATGATCAGAATTGATCTCAAGATCATCTTCACTTCTTCCTCAACTTCACTATCCTGATCAAGGATGTGTTCCAGAACATCCTGGGCTGTCATTATTCTGCTAATATTGCTCATCTTTTCAGCCTCTGAGAGAGTACAGATGAATAATGTTGGTAGGACTACATGCAGGGACCCTTTTTATATTTGTTTGTTGATTGTTTGTTGTTTGTCTAGGTCCCGGAGTGTGTGCAGAGTTTTCATGTGGGAAATACAACCCACTGCTCAACCAATCTGGAGTACCTGATGATTAGATGCAGGCCTTTTTACTTGCATCGGGAGTTTACATCAATTGTTGTTATGGCAGTCTACATACCCCAGAATGCTAATGCTGAACTAGCAATTAAATAACTGCCATTAGCAAACAGCTGACGGAACACCCGGATGTTGTTTTTGTGATCTGAAAACAGTTTTTCCCAAATTCCACCAAAATGTCTCTTGCCCCACCAGAGGAGACAATACACTGGACCATGTGTATACAAACATTCCAGAGGCTTAAAAATATATTCCCCTCCCCCACATGGAACACTCTGATCATCTTTCATTGTTCCTACTCCCTAAGTATTTACCGCTCATTAAACGTGTGAAACCATCAGTGAGGACAGTCAAAATGTGTCCAGAAGGTTCAGACTCACTTTTACAGTACCAGTTTTAACACGCAGACTGGAGTTTGTGTGCTACTCAAGCCACTCTTAACTCCCATACGGACATTGAAATATATGCTTCCTCCATTCTGGATTACATCAACAATGTCACCACCCATAATCGAATAAAGACCTTCCCCAACCAGAAGCCATCGACGAACAGAGAGGTCCAACAACAGCTAAAGGCACACAATGCTCCTTTCAGATCCGGCGATGAGGAGACCTACAGCTCATCCAGGGATAACCTGAAAAGGGGCATCAAGTTAGCTAAAAATAACCACAAAATGCGGATTGAGGAGCACTTCAGCAACAATTCCGAACCCAGACGAAGGTGGCAGGGCATCCAAGCCATCACAGACTACCAGCCAAAGAACAGAGAACCCCCAGAGCCAGCGTCGTCTCCTTCACCGACCAGTTATACAGGTTCTATGCCCGATTCGACAGGGACAACAAAGAGCCAGCCGTTAAGTGCTTCAAGACCACAACCATTGTGCCAGTGCCGAAGAAGTCGACTGCGTCTAGCCTGAATGACCACCTTTGTTTGCAATTACAGAGATCTTAAGTTTCCTGTAGTTCTTGACCAGGTTTGTACACACTGCAGCAGGGATTTTGGCCCACTCCTCCGTACAGACCTTCTCCAGATCCTTCAGGTTTCGGGGCTGTTGCTGGGCAATACAGACTTTCAGCTCCCTCCAAATATTTTCTATTGGGTTCAGGTCTGGAGACTGGCTAGGCCACTCCAGGCCCTTAAAATGCTTCTTACGGAGCCACTCTTTAGTTGCCCTGGCTGTGTGTTTCGGGTCGTTGTCATGCTGGAAGACCCAGCCACGACTCATCTTCAATGCTCTTACTGAGGGAAGGAGGTTGTTGGCCAAGATCTCGCGATACATGGCCCCATCCATCCTCCCCTCAATTTGGTGCAGTTGTCCTGTCCCCTTTGCAGAAAAGCATCCCCAAAGAATGATGTTTCCATCTCCATGCTTCACGTTTGGGATGTTGTTCTTGGGGTTGTACTCATCTTTCTTCTTCCTCCAAACACGGCAAGTGAAGTTTAGACCAAAAAGCTCTATTTTAGTCTCATAATACCATATGACCTTCTCCCATTCCTCCTCTGGATCATCCAGATGGTCATTGGCAAACTTCAGACGGGCCTGGACATGTGCTGGCTTGAGCAGGGGGACCTTGTGTGTGCTGCAGGATTTTAATCCATGACGGCGTAGTGTGTTACTAATGGTTTTCTTTGAGACTGTGGTCCCAGCTCTCTTCAGGTCATTGACCAGGTCCTGCCGTGTAGTTCTGGGCTGATCCCTCACCTTCCTCATGATCATTGATGCCCCACGAGGTGAGATCTTGCATGGAGCCCCAGAACGAGGGAGATTGACCGTCATCTTGAACTTCTTCCATTTCCTAATAATTGGGCCAACAGTTGTTGCCTTCTCACCAAGCTGCTTGCCTATTGTCCTGTAGCCCATCCCAGCCTTGTCCAGGTCTACAATTTTATCCCTGATGTCCTTACACAGCTCTCTGGTCTTGGCTATTGTGGAGAGGTTGGAGTCTGTTTGATTGAGTGTGTGGACAGGTATCTTTTATACAGGTAATGAGTTCAAACAGGTGCAGTTAATACAGGTAATGAGTGGAGAATAGGAGGGCTTCTTAAAGAAAAACTAACAGGCCTGTGAGAGTCGGAATTCTTACTGGTTGGTAGGTGATCAAATTCTTATGTCATGCAATAAAATGCAAATTAATTATTTAAAAATCATACAATGTGATAAAAATTACAAACCTCTACATGCTTTGTAAGTTGGAAAACGTGCCAAATTGGCAGTGTATCAAATACTTGTTCTTCCCACTGTATGTGCAAGTGTGTGTCTTTCAGTGTGTCTGAATGTGTGCATTGTAGTATGTTCTCCACCGAGGTAGGCGTGGAACGTCAACCTCTGCTACATCTTTATCCTCAGTCTCATTGTCTACAGACAGACATTCTCCTTAAAAAAGAAAGCAGGAAATACAAGTTTGAATGTGTCATATACCCTTCTTCATTCACTGACATGCATGCTAACAAACACACATACTGACCTTTAACTGTTGACTGACCCCTTACCTTCTAGTGTCCCTGAAACCTGATTCAGGGATCCACTCTTCCTGACTCTCTTTCAAGCTCATTGTCCTAACTGTAATTATCCTTCCAGCCATACATTTTTTTTGGTTTTCATGTCCTGTAAGTTTTAGTAGATAGTAAAATAAAACATTGACTATGGTCATAATTATGCATCCAATCGCAACTACACACTAGCATGATATGTTGCCCTGAGGAAACAAACTAAAAAACAGAGTTTTAGTATATAAATAAAAACAAAATAAGTCTTTAAACAATCAAACATACTTCTTTACATACTCATGCACATATTTTTTATTTAACATTATTTCCATTCAAACATGTTAAAAAGGGATATTTATCTTACCAGTTGGTGGCATTGAGTCCCATGCGGCTTCCTAAAAGTGCTGCTCCACCCAAGACAAAAGGCCACACAGTCCCTCATTTCATTGGACAAAAATATTAATAAATACATTTTTTTTATAAAAAAAATTAAAGGAGCAGTGTGAGGTCCAAAAGGGTAGTTTCTTGCCCCATAGAGGGCTACATTAAATGTAACATTTCCGGTAATTTACATTTATGTAAATATATTACAGTTATTAACATATGCACATCAATAATTGCATTAACTTTCCTGTGATGGTCAAATTGAGAAATACATCTTAATATCACATGACTATAATAGACTCCAAGTACCAGAATGTCTTGAGACAAGCGGTGGTGTTTTCATATGTAAAAAATTGGTGGGGCACAGACCATTTCAAATTATAGGATACATACCTGTAAAGCTACAAAACTCCCTCCTGCTACTGATGTGTTTATTTAACACATCAACAAACAGTGTGCCTCCACAAAACTTTTAACGACAGAGTTGCTTGCTTCTACCAGGTGTTGTAGTACACATACTGGAGAGAGAGATACCTTCTAGGGTAATTTCTCTCCTTCTCTCTCACACAAAATACCACACATCACATTTACAAACCTAAATCAGGAATGCAACCAAGCTCAGAACCCATGTGCCTTCAGGGCCATACACGAACAGCAATGAGTTCGACACCACTGAAGGCCACAACTAAGCGGAAATACAACTTTTTAGGGATACAGATCCATTTTATGACAACAACCTTAATAGATAAGCATGGACACCCTGACTCTCGTCACCATCTATATCAATCGATCCAGTACAAAAATATGGATGTCGTCATAGGTGTTGTTATGATAATTTTCAGCAGAGTGACGGTTTCAGCAAAAGCCTCCTCTAGGTTGCTCTCATGGATGGATCTTAACAGAGACAGGGCCGTCTTACCAGTGTGAAGCTCAGTGTGGCGGTACAGAGTGGTCAGCTCAAACAACTTTTCCTCGTTTCCTAGAGGCGATAGTTTCACCGCACAGTCAAGCTCAGATGTAGGGAATGACAGGACAAATTGTGGGAAGAGCGAGCTGTCCACCAGCTTGGCAGCGATCAGGTGGGCACTTTGTGAAAACCTCTGCTCCACCTGGTCGATGACTGTGTCACATGCCTCCATCACCGGCGCTGTGTTGGTTACTTGTCGGCCTGGCTCGTTTGTTCCATCGTGAACGGTGGCAGCCCATTCATCAGTTTGCTTCCGCATATTCTGGACGTTCTCCTAGAAACATTTTTTTTTTTACAGGCCATAGGCCTCACTTATGGTGGCCTCATCCCATCCTGGTTGTGTGCGTATGTCCTCCATACACAGGAATAGCGCAGCGCGGTTTTCCCAAACTGCATTGACAGTCCTACTTTTAATGTTCCAATGTACAGCGGGTGGACTTGGAATGCATCTCTGTGTTGACTCAGCAAGTGCTACAACACGTTTTGGAACACCAGTGAAAAAGGTGGCAAAAGCAGTTAAATCTGAAAAAAACATCCTTGCTGAACAAAGCTGCTGCAAGGTCAGGTTCAGCTGGTGAGCATAGCAGTGAACAAACTGGGCATGTGGGTATGTCTCTTTCATTAGTGTCTGTACCCCTCTGACGTTTCCACTCATTACAGCTGCACCATCATAAGTCTGAGCGATCAGCTTTTCTCCCAGCTTCAGTGGTTCCAGCACACGCTTGATGCTATTAGAGAGGCAGAGTCCAGTTTTGTCTTTGACTTCCACAAACTCCAAAAACCTCTCTGTCACTGTATTGTTAGGCACACATCGCCCTCACACACAGTCTCAAAAATGCATCGGAATATTCCAGGATTCGTCGTGCCCCGGCAGTGTGGTTTCACATTTTCCACACAGTTTAATATATGTTATCATCTGACTGAGAACATACCGGTTTTCCTCCACCTGTTTGTTATGCTGCTCAATGGAGCGCCTGCATGCACTGTCAACTTGGGCTGCGACATTTACCCTTCCAAGTAAGCCCAATTTCATAGCATTATCCAAATGACTCCCGCTGCTCTCATGTTTTGCAATCCTCTCAGAAATATGTTTCAAATCTTTGTAACGCATCCTCGACCAAGTACCATTTCCACCAAATAGCAGACATGGAAAACAGAAGAGTGCCTTCTTTTGTTTGCTAACCGTTAGCCACTTTTTCTTCAAAAACCACTCCACGTTAAACCCGCGGTTACTTTTACCAGCAGTTTGAGTGATGACAATATCCAGTGGCTGATGGGCACCAAGTCGCTTTACTTCAAGTTTCTCCTCCAAAGTCAGGGTTTCAAACCGGTGCTCAAACTTAATTAATTTTCTCAAGTTATCTGGTGTTCGTGAAGCTAACAAGCTAGCTAAGACAATCTACCCTCCTCGCACTTCTTGCAGACTAATGTTGGCGCCAGACAGACAGACAGCCAATCAGGTCTGAAATACAAAATGACGCTGTTGTTTGGCTACCGGCTGTCAGCCCCACTTGGCATCAAATTTGTGTGATCTACATTGATCACACAAAAATTCTGAGCATGCAGATATTTGTATTTTCACACATACAATGTACATTGCGTTGTGAGAGAGGGGCTAGCCCCAAATTCCAGCTTGGCCTATGGCCTACTACTGCTAACTCGAATCGGCAGAACGCAGTCTTAAGCAGCAAGGCAGGGACCAATGAAATATAAAACAATTGAAATATTACACAAGGAAATATAACACAAATCATATGCAATTTAAGAAGATGCTATATTAATATATAATAAATTATAGGAAGCAAACTTCGAGAAGTAAAAGTAACAATTTTGTTCTTTCTGTTGAAAACTGTTGCCCCTAATGACCAGTCACCCCTGCTTGAATATAAAGCTAACTTCACCGCTATTCTGAAGTTTTTCTCCACAACCACCAACGCAGTCATAAAGGTACAGAAACTCCAGGCACGCGAATGCACGTGAAATATTTGTTCCTCTGCGAACGTAACCTGCGATTATTAGGGCTACCAGAGATGGATTTTCAATACGCAAATTACAGAAATAAACATACACTCACCTAAAGGATTATTAGGAACACCATACTAATACTGTGTTTGACCCCCTTTCGCCTTCAGAACTGCCTTAATTCTACGTGGCATTGATTCAACAAGGTGCTGAAAGCATTCTTTAGAAATGTTGGCCCATATTGATAGGATAGCATCTTGCAGTTGATGGAGATTTGTGGGATGCACATCCAGGGCACGAAGCTTCCGTTCCACCACATCCCAAAGATGCTCTATTGGGTTGAGATCTGGTGACTGTGGGGGCCATTTCAGTACAGTGAACTCATTGTCATGTTCAAGAAACCAATTTGAAATGATTCGAGCTTTGTGACATGGTGCATTATCCTGCTGGAAGTAGCCATCGGAGTATGGGTACATGGTGGTCATAAAGGGATGGACATGGTCAGAAACAATGCTCAGGTAGGCCGTGGCATTTAAACAATGCCCAATTGGCACTAAGGGGCCTAAAGTGTGCCAAGAAAACATCCCCCACACCATTACACCACCACCACCAGCCTGCACAGTGGTAACAAGGCATGATGGATCCATGTTCTCATTCTGTTTACGCCAAATTCTGTGTCTACCATCTGAATGTCTCAACAGAAATCGAGACTCATCAGACCAGGCAACATTCTTCCAGTCTTCAACTGTCAATTTTGGTGAGCTTGTGCAAATTGTAGCCTCTTTTTTCCTATTTGTAGTGGAGATGAGTGGTACCCGGTGGGGTCTTCTGCTGTTGTAGCCCATCCGCCTCAAGGTTGTGCGTGTTTTGGCTTCGCAAATGCTTTGCAAACCTCGGTTGTAACGAGTGGTTATTTCAGTCAAAGTTGCTCTTCTATCAGCTTGAATCAGTCGGCCCATTCTCCTCTGACCCCTAGCATCAACAAGGCATTTTTGCCCACAGGACTGCCGCATACTGGATGTTTTTCCCTTTTCACACCATTCTTTGTAAACCCTAGAAATGGTTGTGCGTGAAAATCCCAGTAACTGAGCAGATTGTGAAATACTCCAACATCCATGCCATGCTCAAAATTGCTTAGATCACCTTTCTTTCCCATTCTGACATTCAGTTTGGAGTTCAGGAGATTGTCTTGACCAGGACCACACCCCTAAATGCATTGAAGCAACTGCCATGTGATTGGTTGATTAGATAATTGCATTAATGAGAAATTGAACAGGTGTTCCTAATAATCCTTTAGGTGAGTGTATACCTGCACTCTTAGCTTAAAGTCAGTGTTGTCAGCAGTCATTGAAAACCAATGATCGCACTTTTCTGGGATCCAGTAGGGAATTGAGGTCACCGCATCAAATGCAAATCAACATCCTTCAGCAGAGTGCTTCCCTGTACATGTTTCCTCCCTAAATATCATGATAAATTCAATATGATCTTTTATCTTCAAGGCAGCGCTTTGTTAACAGCAATTTGAGAAATAGTTGCACAATCTTCTAAACAAGTCCTATCTGAAAAAAGATAAAACACCCGGTATCACCAGGCCAGTCATTGTTCAGAGAGAGATGCGTCGATAGTAGTTTTCTAAATCAAATTTAATATGGGTCAGGCTAATATTATCACCAGCCAGAACCGGAGGAAGTTAAATTAATGCTTCATCTGTCACTAATCAAAATATGCGAGACCACCGCAAAATGATGATCACACACACAACATCTGAGGCACACAACTGTTATTTGGTTTTAAATAACTATGTTTTTAAAACATTAAATTAAAACAATCAAACATATAGAATGTGATAATTATTTTGCGCATCAATTGTAGTAGTCCATGAAGTAATTTCATTTTTTTCAAAAGTATCTGTAATCTGATTACAATATTTCCACTGGTAACTTGAAGGATAACATAGTTATAAATTCATAACATACTGTTTTTTTTAATGTCATTTCAACAGTATATAAGGGAGGAAAAGGGGTGTGGTAAGATGCTGCCATCTGTCTCATGTCAATAAAACACATTCCCTTTGTTCTATCACACAAGTCAAATGCAATCCTCCCCCACCTTATCCTTCCTGCCATAATGTTTACTGTTGTGTTTACCTAAGCTTCACACAAAGGACAGCTGTCCTTCCTGCCATAAGTAACTTCTTCAATTCTAAGAGTTCTTACAGCATCTGGACAGACAATAGATGCCCCCTATGCAAATACCAGCTCCGCTCTCTCACACTCCTCTACCTATCTAAACAATGGGACTCAGTGCTTTAATCAGTACGAATGCATCAGGCTTCAGAAACTTCCCCAAGTTATATTCATTACTGTAACCCTGTTATCCAGTTGGTCAGTCCATTTTTGCTTTCCACATAGCACAGTTCTCTAAAATGTGCCTGTCAGGCACTGCGGGGCCTCACAGTCTGGTTTGAGCAACTCTGCCAAGGTTAAAGCAACACTGTCTATTCTTCTGCAGGACCAAGTCAAATGCAAAACATGTGAGCATGATTGAGAAAACCAGCCCTAACCTTAACCCCAATCCTAACCTTAAGTCAGGGACCAGAGTAATCTTTTACATTTTACATATTTAGTTGACGGTCACATACACATTTGATGTAAGTTCTATGTTCTGGGACACAAACATGTTTCCACTTGCCAGCTTGAGATTAGATTTTGCAACCCTTTGGTTAGTAGTCAGATGTCATAACCACTATTCTGCCTGCTGCCTGTCTGCTGCAGGTAGCATAGTCAATGTTGAATGACTCTTTCAATAGTATCTTCTGTTTGAGAAAGAAAGCTTTAGGCACAAGCTCATGGGCAATGCATAATCTCTTTTCAATATTTCACTGGGCAAGTTGCTTTCACTGGAACATTTAGACTAGAACAGGAGTGTCAAACCAGTACCACAAAAGGCCAAGTCCACCAACGGCCTACAGTGCCTGCAACTAATATCGGCACCCTTGGTAAATATAAACAAAATGGGCAGTGAAAAATGTATTTATTGTTTGTGCTCTTCATCTTAATCTTATCTTCAAAATATTAACGAATACCTAACCTTTAAGTAAAGTAAGACAATGGAAAGAAAAACGTATTCTCAAATATGTGTGCCACAATTATTGCCACCCCTTGAGTTAATACCTTTTGCAACCTCCCTTTGCAAAGACAACAGCTCTGAATGTTCTCCTTTAATGCTTAATGAGGTTGGAGAACACAATGATTAACATAATGTGACATTATTTGACAAAACTGTATTAACATCATTCCTCTATAATAACCTAAGTATTCCCTCTCAACCATTCTCTAAAACTTTTCATAAATCACCTCCCAGACTCCTAATAAAAGCCACTAATTAGGCAATATGAATTCCATGTACAGTATATTACTGTGTGTTGCACTGGGGGTTAAATAGGTTTTTCTCGATAATCTGTTTGTATTTTGCACTGTCCATTTTCCCCTTCTATCCTGACAAGAAATACCCCCACACCAGGATGCTGACACCGTTACATAAAAATATGTTATGTATATTAATTCAAATCAAGTAAATATTGGGACACATTACTAAAAACAGCAATGTAATTAAAGAATGCTTCCAGGTTCCCACACAGCAATACAAGAATAGAAAGTTCTCAAAAGGACACTGACGGGCAAATGTTTGGAATAATGTACAGATTCTGAGGAGTAACAACAGAAAATAAATTGTCAGTGTGAAAAAAAAAACTTTACGCAATGCTAAACTCACAGCAATGCACCAATAGAAAGGCTAAAAACAAATAGCAAAACATTTAAAGTAATGGACAACAAAATATCTACACCCTAATAAATATACCAAAAACGATATAAAGTAGAGTGTCTGGTAGCAGTAATTGAGAATTGTGTGTGTGGGAATCAGTCCAGTTCGAGTGACCTTCGCTGGGCAGATAATTTTAGGAAACCAAAAATCCAGTATCCACACCAGACATCATGTCTACAAAAGTAATTCCAAGTTTGCAAATATTTTGTACAAGTAAAAAACCTATGTCGCTGTTTTACCTTCATATAAAAAGGGATGTGAACCTATTTTAGATGTGGCCTTATTTTATTTTTTAAGAGAATTTAGTCATGACTTCCAATCAAATATAAACAAACATTCTAAAAACCTGTTTTTTCTTTCTACACATAACCTGTCGCTTGCGGTGCCGTGTCCGCTGTTTGATGTCCCTCTTTGCTGCTTTGTCCAAGTTGTCCATGAACAATGTTTCTCCCTTTGTGTCTAGTATCAGTTTGCAGCTGCATCGGAGAAGTCAAGTGTGGTGTTTTAGCAATTATAGTATGCTTTATAATCCTTAATTCAATGTTAGAGTTTGTAGTCAGTAGTCATTTCTTACCTTCATCGTCACTCCTGCTCCATTCTTCATCAATACATTTTAGACTAATCTGATATACCACTAATCCCAGCACACCAGTGTTGTGTCGACTGTTCTACCTGAGATATGAAAGACAAAACATTCCTTTTTCAGTACAGTATTGGAGCCATCTATCGCAGATAATGTACATATTCAACCAATGCAGTTCAACGCTATGAAAACACATATTCAACTAACGCTATGAAAATGGGGTATATCCTGGCAATTAGCAAATGATAGAAATTGGGAGTAAAATTACTAACCGCACAAATCTAACATAGATACTGTAGTTAAACGTTCAAATTACAGATAATATATTTTGTCTTGCTCCAAGAAGACCAGGCCCCGGGCCTTCAATCGAGCAAGCTGTTAGAAATAGTTAATAGTCTGGCTAATTTGCTAGGTAGGTATGTTTATAAATATTTAGGGGGCCAAGCAACGAAGTTGCTGGAACCCTTTTATGTTTGTACGTTTTATTATTATTATTATTCTCCAGGGCCATTTTCAGAGGTCCATAGCTCGGTCCCCTCTGGTTCAAAATGCTCCAAACTTTGCCTGATTGTAGACAAATATTTGTGAGAACATTTGTATTACGTGACCTGTTATATACTGTAATTGATTTCCAAAGAAAGGAACCAGCCATGGAGTGATTGGAGTCATTGATTTTGTTATAAGTAGGATGTAAAGCTATTAGCTAGCCGTCTATAATAATCTTTGTACAACAGTACACTTTAGTTCCGTTACAAACGTTTTGTTGCCAACTTTATCCCAGCAAAATTGTCATGGCTGGGGTAAAATTTACATTTTGGAGAGGATAGAGAGCGGTAGGGACAAGAAGTAGCCCCTGTGGTGTAGTGGGGACATCCCTGTTCTTCAATATTCTGACTCTGGTTTGATTCCCCTTTGAGATGTTCCAAGTGTTGTATTTCAGAAATGTATAGCCACTCTGTACTTTTTAGCCTTCACACAAATATATATATCCCCTATGTAATACCATGATTCCATGATGTTTAGGAAATTTCTGGTTTCAAGGTATTTTTGTTTTGTTTTAATTTCCTCTCCTTCGATTGGACATCCTGACTACTAGCTGCATTGGGCATTTTTAAATAGCAAAACATTTCTCTAGTGAGAACATGCAGTAAATTGCTTCCTGTGTCCCGCTTGGCCCCCTGAAACGCTGCTTGCAGCTTTAATTATTATTATTCACCAGGGACATTTTCAGAGGTCCATAGCTTGGTCCCCTCGGGTTCAAAACGCTCCAAACTTTGCCTGATTGTAGACGGCCAAGGTCCGAAGGTACCCATACTCCTCATGGTAGCGCTGTAGCCCTTCTCATGCTGACCAAAAAAGTATATGGGGTCTTTTAAATTCGCCCCTTGGATTTTCCTTTGGTGAAAAACACGTTAACGACATCTCCTCCAAGACCGCTGAACGGATTTGCATGCTGTTTGGTGTGAAGGACCTTTGAACCTTTATCTTTAAAAGTTATATAAGGAAAGCTGATATCTCAAATAGTACGGCGGGTCTATGACTTTAGACGTCCATTAATCCCAAATGGAAAATCAAACAGCTATGAAACGAAACATACCAGTACATGTGTCTCTCAAGAATGGACAGAAAAAGTCCCAAGCAGAAATACCTCTTGGGGGCGCTATAAACATAACCAATGTTTATCACGATTTTGCCGTTAATAAAAACAAACTTAAACGACATCTCCTCCGAAACCACTGAACAGATTCGGCTGACAATTGGTGTAAAGGACCACTGGACCATTGTCTTTAAAAGTTGTATAAGAAAAGTTGATATCTCAAATATTATGGCCTCCATTTTGTCTTCTGTGAAAAACTCGTTAACAATATCTCCGAGACTGCTGAACGGATTTGCATGCCGTTTGGTGTGAAGGACCTTTGAACCATTATCTTTAAATGTTATATAAGGGAAGTTGATATCTCAAACAATATGGCCGAAATCAGCGAATGAAATTGAACTGGGCGGGTCTATGACTTTAAACGTCCATTAAACCCAAATGGAACATCAAACAGCTACGAAACGAAACATACTCATGAATGTGTCTGCTAGGAATGGACAGGAAAACTCAAATACCGCTTGGGGGCGCTATAAACATAACCGATGTTTCTCATGATTTTGCTGTTGATAAAAACACACTTAAATGACATTTCCTCCAAAACACCTGAATGGATTTGGATGACAATTGGTGTAAAGGACGACTGGACCATTGTCTTTAAAAGTTATATTGTTGTTAATGTTTCTGGTGGAATTTCAAAATATGCATCCGTGTGCTATTTTGGGTATTATAGATCACAACCCGATGAGACTCTTCAGTCTGCCAGCTGGCCCTGTGGTGTAGAGGGAACATCCCGGTCATTCAATATTGTGACCCTGTTCGATTCCCTTCTCAAACATTCCAAATTCTATATATCATTAATGCCTTTCCACAACACATATCTGAAATACCATGATTTTCATTTATTTGCGAGAATAATTGTATTACGTGACCCTTTTATGCTGTTATTGTTTTCCAAAGAAAGGAACCAGCCATGGAGTGATTGGAGTCATTGCTTTTGTTCTAAGTAGGATGTATAGCTATTAGCTAGCCATCTATAATAATATTTGTACAACAGTACACTTTAGTTCCATCATAAATGTTTTGTTGCCCACTTAATCTCAGCAAAATTGTAATGGCTGGGGAAACATTTGGAGAAGATAGAGAGATGATGGGCCAACCGGTAGTCCCTGTGGTGTAGTGGGGACATCCCATTTCTTCAATATTCTGACCCTGTTTCTATTCTCCTCTAAGCTGTTCCAAATTTTGTATTTCAGAAATGTATTTCCACTCGGTACTTCTCACCCTTCACACAACAATATACACTCACCTAAAGGATTATTAGGAACACCTGTTCAATTTCTCATTAATGCAATTATCTAATCAACCAATCACATGGCAGTTGCTTCAATGCATTTAGGGGTGTGGTCCTGGTCAAGACAATCTCCTGAACTCCAAACCGAATGTCAGAATGGGAAAGAAAGGTGATTTTAGCTATTTTGAGCGTGGCATGGTTGTTGGTGCCAGACGGGCCGGTCTGAGTATTTCACAATCTGCTCAGTTACTGGGATTTTCACGCACAACCATTTCTAGGGTTTACAAAGAATGGTGTGAAAAGGGAAAAACATCCAGTATGCGGCACTCCTGTGGGCAAAAATGCGTTGTTGATGCTAGAGGTCAGAGGAGAATGGGCAGACTGATTCAAGCTGATAGAAGAGCAACTTTGACTGAAATAACCACTTGTTACAACCGAGGTATGCAGCAAAGCATTTGTGAAGCCACAACACGCACAACCTTGAGGCGGATGGTCTATAACAGCAGAAGACCCCACCGGGTACCACTCATCTCCACTACAAATAGGAAAAAAGAGGCTACAATTTGCACGAGCTCACCAAAATTGGACAGTTGACAGTGGGGGATGTTTTCTTGGCACACTTTAGGCCCCTTAGTGCCAATTGGGCATTGTTTAAATCCCACAGCCTATCTGAGCATTGTTTCTGACCATGTCCATCCCTTTATGACCACCATGTACCCATCCTCTGATGGTTACTTCCAGCAGGATAATGCACCATGTCACAAAGCTCGAATCATTTCAAATTGGTTTCTTGAACATGACAATGAGTTCACTGTACTGAAATGGCCCCCACAGTCACCAGATCTCAACCCAAGAGAGCATCTATGGGATGTGGTGGAACGGGAGCTTCGTGCCCTGGATGTGCATCCCACAAATCTCCATCAACTGCAAGATGCTATCCTATCAATATGGGCCAACATTTCTAAAGAATGCTTTCAGCACCTTGTTGAATCAATGCCATGTAGAATTAAGGCAGTTCTGAAGGCAAAAGGGGGTCAAAAACAGTATTATTATGGTGTTCCTTATAATCCTTTAGGTGAGTGTATATCCCCTCTTTAATACCATGATAGTTGTTAATGTAGGGTATAATGTGTCAGAATGGTTTTATGGCCCTAGAGGGCGGGGCTTCCATATTGATGTAACAGGTTGGCCGATTTCGTCTCTGTTCTTTGCGGATGATGTTGTCGTGTTGGCCCCTTCAAGCCAGGACCTTCAGCATGCACTTGGACGGTTTGCAGCCGAGTGTGAAGCGGTGGGGATGAAAATCAGTACCTCCAAATCCGAGGCCATGGTCCTCAGTCGGAAAAGGGTGGCTTGCCCACTTCAGGTTGGTGGAGAGTGCCTGCCTCAAGTGGAGGAGTTTAAGTATCTAGGGGTCCTGTTCACGAGTGAGGGAAGGATGGAACGGGAGATTGACAGACGGATCGGTGCAGCTTCTGCAGTAATGCGGTCGATGTATCGGTCTGTCGTGGTGAAGAAAGAGCTGAGCCGCAAGGCGAAGCTCTCGATTTACCAGTCAATCTACGTTCCTACTCTCACCTATGGTCATGAGCTTTGGGTCATGACCGAAAGGACAAGATCCCGGATACAGGCGGCCGAAATGAGCTTTCTCCGCAGGGTGGCTGGGCGATCCCTTAGAGATAGGGTGAGAAGCTCGGTCACCCGGGAGGAGCTCAGAGTAGAGCCGCTGCTCCTCCACATCGAGAGGGGTCAGCTGAGGTGGCTTGGGCATCTGTTTCGGATGCCTCCGGAACGCCTTCCTGGGAAGGTGTTCCGGTCCCGTCCCACCGGGAGGAGACCCCGGGGAAGACCTAGGACACGCTGGAGGGACTATGTCTCCCGGCTGGCCTGGGAACGCCTCGGTGTCCCCCCGGAAGAGCTGGAGGAAGTGTCTGGGGAGAGGGAAGTCTGGGCATCCCTGCTTAGACTGCTGCCCCCGCGACCCGGCCCCGGATAAGCGGAAGAAAGTGATGAGTGATGATGAGGTTGGCGGGGCATCCGGTTTTGTAGGTTGGGACTTCCGGTATGACGTATGTTAGGGTGGGACTTCCTGTATGACGTGTGTATGGGCGGGACTTCAGGAGTGACATACGCATGTCTGGTGACTTTGTGATTTATGATTACATTGATGTGTCCGTGTTTGATGTTTTACAACGTCTGATGAGCAAAACAGACTAGTGTTATAACAGGTGGGTTATGTTTGATGATTAACAAATGGGCCTTAGGGTTCCGGAATGTTAACAAATGGGGCAATAAATAAGTAAGTTGTTTGATGTTCAACAAATGGTGTTCGTCAGATCTAAAATCCTCGGTGGTGCAACAGATGGCCTACAACCGGTGATGTTAACCTTTCATGTTTTATGGTTTGATTGGCGTGGTCTGCGTATTTAAATCACGCAGACATCGGTGATGGTCTTTCAGTCTTGCCTGAGCAGACTTACATACACAAAACAGGAGGATTGTGCTACGATCAATGTTTTGGGTGAAACACCGGTGAAAGCTAATATCTTAAACGCCGCTCAGCGATTTGGTAAGAAATTACAAATGGACCGCAGAGATGCAATCAACATGCCAGCCCCGAAGAAACCGATGCAGAGTTTAACCCGAATCCATCAACTACACCAGGATATGTTGGCACAGGAATGGGGAATGGATGATGGTCGGATCGGTGGATACATTTTCAACCCAGAGCTACCGGAGGTGGCATTTTATGAATTACCCGAAGGCCATGTGTTTAAGGCTGGTGTGACCGATCAAATGGTTTTCAATGCCGGATTATGGGGCCAAAACAAGGCCCAAAACAATTTTATTTGGGGCCAAAACAAGGCCCACATAATACAGTAGATGTACTGTTTAAAGTTGTCGAGGGGCTGAAAGAGTATGACTCTGTTAGATTGGAGCTATTTCCGGAAAATGTCAGCGGGGTAGATTGTGACTGCGGGCGGATCGACTGACGTAAGACCCTGAAGCCCCGCATTAAGCTAACACAGACCTCAACACACCATAAAAACAGACAGACTGCCTGAGACTATCAAGCAGTCGGAAGAATTTACTAAACATGTCTCAAGAATACAACCAAGCGGGGATTGAAGAACCCAAGGCTGAGGACTGGCTGTGTGACACCTGGGATGACAACGCTGAAGCGTTCTACTGAACCCCTGACCCAGACAGCTCGATCCACTGGCATACCCTGCAAGAAACTACCACTGGATTGACCGGATTGGTGATCAGCTAGGTCCTCTTAATCTGTCATGCATTTCAAATGCTAACAAGAGTTATCACAAAATAGACAAACACCTTGTACCAAAAGTTTTAAAGATCATCAAAACCACAATGGGTATGATTCTGGAAAACGTTGTTGGGGTTATTCTACACAAAGCATGCATTGGATGTGAAGTGGACCACCCGAGCCAGACAAGACATTCATGTCTCAAACCGCCTGAGTATTTTTTTGAGGCCCATTATGATGACATTGTGGCGACAGTTTTAACACAGCGACTGAAACATGTGTTGGTCAAGGCTATGAACGCATCGGGTTTTCACGCACCGATGACTGATGTTCACGAGGCCGCTGAGAACTTTCTGCATGAGCTCAAGTTGGAGCCAAACATCACACAGAGACTGAGTGAAAACAGGGATGAATACATGGACAAATTTAATGAGGATGTTGTATGCGACGCAGTGGCGTCATGGTGTGATGAAAGCAGAGTCTGTTGTCTAAGGCCAGGGTAGCTTCAGTTCTCATGTTAACATGTATATAAACAAAGACTATGAGAAATCTGAATGTTTGTGTAACTTTTCTGAATATCTTGGTTGTGTAATTTCAAAAACTCAAATAAAACGATGGTTATGAAGAGTATTTACTACGACCCGGCAAACACTGGTGCTTATGTGGGTAGAAAGAGCATACTTGGAAAAAAACGGAGAGATCCTAAAAAATGGTGAGGCCGATGACTGGCTGCTCGCCCAGGATGCATACACGCTACACAGGCCTGTAGCTATACATTTTAAAAGAAATAGAGTTATTGTTCATGATATACATTCACAATATCATTTGGATTTGGTTGACATGAGTGCTTACAGTGTGGAAAACGATAACATGAAATTCATGTTAACATGCATAGATGCATTAAGCAAATACGCATGGATTCGCGTGCTGAGAACTAAAAGTGCTATTGAGGTAAAGCAAGCATTTGAAGACATATTAAAAGAAGGAAGAACACCGCAAAAAGTCCAAACGGACAAGGGGAAGGAGTTTTTTTATTCACATTTTGAAATGTTGATGAAGAAGTACAACATAAAACATTTTGCTACAGGAAATGATGTCAAAGCGAGTATCGTTGAGAGATTTAATAAAACAATTAAATCACGAATGTGGAGGTATCTCACAGCTGCCAACACTCATCGCTATGTTGAAGTTATTCAAGATTTAGTTCATGGATGCAACCATAGCTACCATCGGTCTATTAAGATGAAGCCTGCTGACGTTTGTGAAGAAAATGTTAGATTAGTTCTCAAGAACCTGTATAACTGTGTAACGCTGCCCAGTAACTCATCGAGACATGTCTATCCAAGCAATACGAGTTTGTGCTATACCACAAAATGTGCCAAAGGTATAGATTTGAAAGGTGACTGGGAAGTATCTTTGATATAATTGCAATACCCGCATACGTGGAAGACTTTTACATGGGGTAAAAACGCATTTGAACAACATGACTCGAATAACGACAAAACTTGGAAATATGAACTTAACACCGGTTATTACAGCAGCATAGTAAAACTAGTGACAGAGATCAACAGTTATATAAAATCACATGGTGTATGGGCGGGGTAAGATGATTTTAAAAATAGAATGTTTCTAAAAGGTGAGCACCAGTTTAGTTTGAAATTTAGTGCAAAACTGGAACAGATATTGGGCTTAAAACCAGGCGAGTGGTGGTACGCCCCATGGTACGGGACATTCCCCACAGATATTGTGGCTGGGTTTAACACCCTATACATCTACACAGATATAATAGATTGTCAACGTGTTGGTGACAGTCATGTCCCGGTGTTGCGAACTGTACATATTGCTGGGAAAAAGAACAAATTTGTCACAGTGACGTACGACAAGCCACACTACGTACCTCTTAGTAAGAGCCAGTTAGATGAGATCTGTATTGAAGTAAAATCTGATCAAAACCAGCTGGTTTCATTTGTAGTGGGTAAGGTGATTGCAAAATTACACTTCAGACCCGTCAAACATTTGTTTAGAATTTAAGATGCAGCCTCAGAAACTCTACGATGATCCTCAAAGGTGTGTTGAATACTATTCACATCATGGTAGCGCTGCAATGTATGGGGCTGGTCTAGGGGGCCTTTTCCGAGGGCTTTTCCGGATGGCAATACCTTTGTTGAAACCAGGGTTCTCAATAGCAAAACCACATCTGAAGAATGTGGCTACGAATATAGTTGGCGATGTTGTCAACAGTGTTATGTCACGACAAACAAAACAGCAGGATGGTTCTGGATTGATGGTTATGACTCTGGGTAGGAGGAGCCTAACCAAGAGTTAAAAACGCAAGAATGAGACAAAAACAAGAGCTGCGGTTAAAAGAGGACATACACCCCGGAGGACACTCAAAGGGAACACGGCAAAGAATATATATATATATATATATATATATATATATATATACGGCTGCTTAAGAATATATTTTAGAAAGATGGCACTCCTACACCGTATGTCTGGTGAATGTCTGGTGAAAAATAATTAAGTTGAAATACTGACCCAATCAGCAATATCAGACCCAGCTGGGAATGGCGAAGACTACGTTGATCTAAACAATACTTTGTTGTACCTACCTGTAAAAGTCACTAAACCGGACGGAACTAACATTGACGCCGGAGCACGTGTTGGGGTTATCAACTATTCGATAGCCACCCTATTTTCACAAGTGGATGTCTCCTTGGGTGATTGTTTAATTAGTCAGAGTAGCAACACATACCCCTAGAGAGCCGTTATAGAGAGCATTCTGAATTATGGATGTGATACATTAAAGACAAAGTTTTCAGCTGGTTTGTTTTACAAGGATGCCGCAGGTCACATGGATGTTACAGACCATGCAGGCGAGAATGATGGACTTACAAAAAGGTTCAAGAGAAACTTATGTTAAATGGCGTTGATATAAAGGTTAGGATGGTACGCAGTAAAGATGAGTTCTGCCTTATGGGGGTCGGGGATGTGCATTATCGTTTGCATATATTATCAGCGTCACTATTTGTCAAGAAAGTGTCTGTTTCGCCAGCCGTGAAACTTGGACACGCTCAAGCGTTACTCCCAACCAATGCCAAGTACCCAATTGAAAGAGTGTGTATGAAGACATTTAGTTTTAAAGGCTGGGTGTCGCATTTGCAACCAGGAAAACCTATTTTTAGGACCTCTACCAAAATGTATTGTAATCGGATTGGTGGACAATGACAGTTTTACCGGAAGTTACACAAAAAAGCCATTTAATTTCAAACATTCTAATTTGGAGTTTATGGCTATGTTTGTAGATGGTCAGCAATTTCCTAGCAAACCATTGCAACCAAATTACACAACAGGGTCAGCAGTGCGGGAATTTTACCAATTGGCCTTAGCTTCAGGAAAACACCTAAAGGACCAAGCCTTGGCTATTGACAGGTCGGACTTCTTACACGGCTATGCCCTTTATGCATTCAACAGCGCACCCGATGAGGAGTGTGGTCAGCACCTATCCTTGATCAAGTCAGGGAATGTACGACTTGAGATGAGGTTCAGACAACCACTACCCCACACAATTAATATAGTTGTTTATTCAATCTTTGACTCCATTATCGAAGTGTCAAACCGGCGACAAGTCATGGTTGACTACTATTAGGAAAACGGTGTGGAAATGAATACCGCAGAGTTGATTAGTGTGGTGAACCAGTTTTCATCTAGGACCCATTTCTATGGTGTGTTGCCCAGCGACGAACTACTTAGAGGGCCAGTCTGAGATGTTGCATCGATGATGATTGTTAATACACCCAAGCAATCTACCCGGGGAGCACTGGCTGGCTATTTACATAACAGACGATGGTATTGGAAGGTTTTATGACAGTTTTGGAAACCCCCCGGATTTTACATATTTTCCCAAGTAAAATCAATGCCTTTCTGAAAACCTGTGAGAATGTGGAATACAGTTCAAAACAAGTACAGGACATGGTTTCAACCACGTGTGGGCAACATTGTGTGTTCTTTCTCTATCTAATGACAAAAGGTCTGAGTTATAAAGATGGTATGTCTTTTTATGTTGATGATTTACGAGAAAATGATGTCCTAGTCACAAAGTTTGTAGCTAAGATGTACCAGAGTAAGCGTGATAAGCAAATGTTTAATTGCATACAACATGCTCAATCTTGTGAATTGTTTATTTTGTACCATGGTTGTTGAAGAAATAGAAAAGCAAATCACGTGTTTGTCAACTTTATTATTCGAAAATAAAACCATTTGTAAAACCACATCAATGTATACATAGTATTTTTCATACAACATTTATTCAAGGTAAAACATACACTTTGACAATGGATCACAAATGATAAAAAAGCATGGAATAAAAACACATTAAAAAGGATGCCATTCTGTGGGGTCCGGGGTAGGGGGTTCAAAGAAAGCTTTGGTTGGTTGAAAACCAGTTGGTGGGTGTGTGGCTAAATCATCCATTGTGTCACCAGACGTTTTTTTATACAAATTAATTTTACGTCTTACAAGCGCATTTGGAATAGTTGTAAAAGGCATGTTGAGACATGCCATGGCCTCTAAAAACACCCCCCACCCCAATGGTCTTCTATCATCAGCAATTTTATTGGTTGCTGTCACACTTTTAACAAGATCCAACATGTGGGAACCCCTGATTATCTCTCCTTTGAAAACGAATTCACCATTTGAATTCCATGAAGTCAAATCTTTAGACCAGTGCATTCTATTAAGAATATATTCAACAGTCTTTCTACGCCTCGCAGGCACATTACCCAAAATATCATCAACAAGGTCAACATTTTGGTCAACAGTTTGCTTAGTCTCAGCCACGTTCAATACATCAGACCCAGTCTAAGACCCAGGTAGACTTAAAGTCAGTGTGTTTGTATCAAGCTTCCCCTGTCGCACAACAGTCAAAAATCTTTGTAAAATGACAGAGTATCTTTTAGCGTTCTCATGTAAATCCATATCAGGCTTCAACAGTATATTGCGAATCGATGAGTCCAAATCATTTTCAACAGATTGTCTTACATCGGTGCTAGCCGTTTTGGATTCTCGCAGTTTTTCTAACTGATGTTGTGGCACCAGAAACATTTTCTGAGCATGATCCATGTTGTTTAACTGTGTCTCGATGCAATTAGACTGGTTAGGAAGGGAACGGCAACGCTTAGTAATGGCAGTAGATTGGTTGATGGTTTTTCTTTTCCTTGCGACTGATGTGTTCTTTCTAGACATGTATATAATTTTGTCTTTATGTCTCTTTACTTTTCGGAGCTGCGATTCTGTTAAGGGTATATTTCCGCGTCTTAGATTAAGTGCTATTTCACAGAGTGATAGAATCAGGTCGGTGGATGCTGATTCTAAAATAACTTTTCGTTGACTTGCCGGTGCCTTAAATATCATCTTCAAAAGTGGTAAATTTCTACGAATGCGTTTAGACATGATCAAACTTTCTTAGGAACATACATGACAGGCCAATCCCCTGAAAATAACCCTGGTCTCAGATGGTAGTCTTCTGGTGTTGTAGCTTTAAAGTCAATAAGTAAATAACCAAAAGGCGGATGTGTTGCATCTTTAAAACTCTCCATGAAGAATCGAGAAAGACCGGGGTATATCTGTCTGCCTAAAATGCTAATCTGCTGATTGTCACGGGGGTTTTTAAACAAGATGAGGTAGTTTGTGTTCAAGTTAATAGTTCTACTAGATTTGCCTTCAACAAACATATTTTGGACAAGGTAAATTGCACTCAGGTTACAGTGGTGTGAATATTGTGTGAAAACTCTCTCCATCTCCAAACTCTCTGATGCACTTTTCATTAAATCATCAATAATTAAAAGGTTGTTTTTCTGAATCGGTAGCAGATTGTCATCACACAGTGATGTTGGTAGACCTTCTATAAAAGTAATCTCCCTCGCCTTCAACATTTCGTCATACAGCGGTTGCCAACATGAATAAACCCAGACGATATTTTGAATTTCTTTGGAGAAAACAACGTTAGCATTATCCAGCAACTTCTTCACAAAATATGTTTTACCAGAGTTACTGGGGCCACTAATGACACAGCTGAACGGGTGTTGTAGTCGTGGGTCAAAACCGCTATCCATCCTAGACTGTGGTTTAGTACCCGTAAGGCCTTGTGCTGTAATCAGGGAGCAGTACACACTTGTTGTACACAACTCTGAAACGCTTAGACACTACTCGGTTTATCAACGTGAATGTTCTTTTATCTCTAGCAATTGTGTCTGCATTAGCAAGGACATGATCACCATAACCGCCCTCACCCCGTACAAAGTTATCAACCAGTCGTGTCAGCGTCTCCAAATTAACAATGGTTGTGTTGTAGCTGTTGAGTGTAATGCCTTTTGCTTTGAGACAGGTCAGACCTTTAATGGTTTTGTAACCATATGTCTTTGGCCCACCACTAACAAATTGAGCAATGCTGTCACCATCCGGTAACTCATCGGTCAAGTCACCCAAGAATGGCCCCAGTGGGAGCACCCAATTCCCAAGGCGTGTGACAAAGATCATGGAATCAGTGTCTGTGTAGAGTACACGTCTATCCAACCTCTCCAAGAGTGAATACAACTCGAGTCTAGCATAAGCGGTTGTGAACGCGGCAATAAAAATGTTGCCGTTACGTGGTTTGATTGGTGTTTGTTTTGTGTAACGCCACTGTACCATCGCAACAGTGTCTGAGATGAATGAGAAATAACCAACATCTATTTCACTGGAAAAAAGGTAGTGTAATTAACATTGTGTTCATAAGGTTAGTCCGCTCACCCATCTTACCCCAAAGACTATTCATTGCCAATTTAGCTAAAGATCGCCTAGCACTGTTTACAACAATGTTTTCCTTGTCAAGCTGCACACCCTCCTTTTCATGATATTCATGGATATACAGGTCTTTAGTCTCATCGTCAACCACTGATGGCGGGAAGCCGCTAGCTTCCTGCTTGTGCTTCAGGAATGTTCTCATGTAATCTGCAAAAACATTATCTGATGTCCTTGTGAAATCCCAGACTTCAAATATTTCCACAATGCGATAACCTTTCTCAACAGCCCTAACCAGCTCAATAGAAACCTAGGTACCAGTTAAAGATCTTTCTGAATCAGTATGTGAACAATCAGTTACCCGGTTTTCAGACTCTGCACATAATCTACACAAGGGAAAGAACAGCTTATCACCGACCCTGTGCGGTAAAACGAAAGATTATGTCTGGATGCCCAAGTCTTTGTCTTGTTGCAGAATGGGTAAAGACTACAGACACCGTTATACTTAATAGTCTCCCCTTCTCGAGCCGTAAACTTCAGATGAATCACATTAGTGCGACCACCCAAAAAGAGCATCCCGAGGGTCAAGGTGCTCTGGAGCATCAAAGGTCTTCAAGAAAGCTTTGACATCTGCAGATGTGTTTTTAAGCTGATTCCACTCACACTCCCATATGTATTGAACATGTACGTTGTGTTGTTCTTTCAAAGCCTCTAGCTTTGTCAACCATTGCTGGTGCATCAACCCGTACTGAATCTTTGTCACTGGATTGATGCTTGTTGAACAAAGACACTTTGGGTGACCGTGCCAGAAACAACATAGAAATTCATAGGCCGTGCTCAACCCATCGCGTTCTGCATATCCATCAATGCAGTAGGCACCGATTTTCACTTCACCCTTGTTCAGGGCGTGTTGTATTGATATATTCTCATCGGAGGCCACATATTCAAGCCACTGTATTGAGCTGTTTGAGAATGTCTTCTGACAACATTTGTAGTTGTCTGAGGGGACCAATGCAATGGTGTCCTTGGTGAGGAATCTGTTGCAAAAGACTTCATGCAAGCCGAAGCAATCATAATTGACCGGAATGGGTCAACACCACCACACTCCAGGAATTCGAGTCTGTACCGCATACAACCCTCTCTCAAGATGACCACATCATTCAAGTAGTAAGCCTTTATTTCATCCTGCATGACAAAGGGGTCTGCGGAAACAGTTGCATACCATTGCAAAAACTAATCTTTTTCTTTAGCCATCATGGTATTCACACCATAGTAATGCGGTTCCGGATGGGGGCCAGCATAGTTCTCATTCTCCTTGATGTTAAACTTGTAAGGAATGTAGCCTTTTTTCGAATCCTTAAAACCCATAGCACGTGGCAAGGCCGACAGCTTCATAGGTAGGAAGCAATGACTATCAATGTATCTCTGCTTGAATGTGCTGTCTGTAAAAATCATGAGCTTGCTACCATTAGCAATAAGTGTTGTGCCAATACCATTGTACGCAAGGTATTGCATCAAGATGTAACCATCGAAACCTTTAGAGTTGTGTGCTCATAATGTGTAGTCATTATATTTTGGTTGCCTAAACTTTTGGAAAAAAGCAGCGACACAACCATCTCCGGCTGAACACCACGTCTCGTTATCAAAGCTTATCGTGCACACAAAATGTGCAGTGTGTACACCATTCACCGGATTGGCAATTGTCTCGAAATCATAAAATATGTAGCGCTCACTGGGGTCCTCGGGCTATGAGGGTTTTATAATACACTGATGTTTCATTTCAACCGTCAGATCCACGTTACAATTGGGGCACATGTTAACCATGCACCTGTGTGCTTTATTGTTGGTAATACCAACATTGTAAAAACGGCCGCAACGGACACAATATTTCTTCTGGTCACACCTGCTAACCCAACGATCCACACTTTTGTGATGCTTCAAGCGTTTATGCTGGCTATAACAAAAATCTGAATAACATATCCGTTTACAGTCAGGGCACGGCTTTGTGTTACGGTTGTGGTATGACAATCTTCATGAAGACAAACACTACAGCTATGTTTACAACAATGATCACTACGGGTGTTGAAACCGGTATAGCACCATTCACAGACATAAGACACACCCAGAAAACCCTTCAGATTCATGATGTCATAGAAGTGGTTATCGTGTAAGTACATAAAGACGGTTCTAGGGTGGGTGTACTCGCTGTTCTGATACTTGGTAAAGTGACCATCCCATGTTCGGTGAAAGACAACAATTTTACACCCTGTCATTTCTTCAAACCGAACAATATCTGTGAATGCCACACAATCATCTAAAGCTAAACCAGCGCCCGTATTGAACTCATGACCACTAACCAGGGCCTCAGGATATGTGTACTGCGAGTTCAACATACCCATCAAACAAACAGAAAAACATGTAGAATCATTATTCATAGCCACATATAAATAACTTATTTTTTTATTGATTATTTGCTCTATCAACAGTGTTTGAGCTTTACGTCGCAGGGCACCACCCTCACGGTTTTTGACAATTTGTACCACCAGTTCTAGTGATTCATCAATCATAATCTCAGCATTACTCTGCATAACACTTTCAAGTAAATTACCTAACGTGTGTTCATTATATTCATCCGCTCTCATGGTCACATGTACGGGGTCTATCAGAGATTCACCAATCAATTCAATCTGCAGACGATCACCAGGCCCGTGTACAAAGTCTGAAGCTCTTACAATCAAAGTATCCAAGCCTGCCATAATACTTGCGTAGAATGTGCCAAAATCACCAACTTCACCAGTATTTTGTAAATTTATCAACTGTCGTAATTCAGCATTGTCAAACGCATTACGTTGTATAACTCTAACATCGCCATCACTGCATTGAGTTTGCATCAGAGAGCTCGAAGGAGAGTCAACTGGATCGTGTGAAAAATGGGGGCTACTAAGCTCGGTTAATAAGCCTTGTATTTAAAGATTATTGTGTGCATCGCTGTGTAACAAAGTAATGTTTGGTTCATTTGTATTTTGGGGTGTGATCGATTGATTATGTGTAGAGGTTGTTGGCTGTTCCGTGTCTGGTCTGTTGTTAGCATTATCTTTTGCCATTTCTCTAGCTTAACGTGTAAACAACGATACACTATTCAGGTTAAAATATTAAACCTACATTTACATACAGTGCAGTTTTTGATGGGTTGACGGTATTACCTTCAGCTTTCAAGCATGAAAGAAAACAATGAAACAAAAATCCCCTCATGCTGTGCAGCCACAAGGTAGGGTGTCCGTACTCTGTATCATCACCGGGCTGTCCTCAATCTGTTGGAATAAAGAATGTTGTACCAAGGTTCAGCTGTATGCATAGTAAATTGTTAATAACACTTTAGAACAAGCCTAAACATTTCTGTAAATATTACACAAAAACACAAAAAGTATCTGCTCAGGTTTTGTAAGATCACAACCGCCCAGTCCAACTGACACAGATGCTGTTTACTTGGTCTAAATACAAATCTGATTAACAATAATGTCTACTTACCAAGATTTGAAGGCCCAAAAATGTGTTTACCAAACATGGCGGGTGTTTAATTCCGCTCAACCTAAACCGGAGATTTAAACAGGCAATATGAAAGACAGCTAAAAATGCATGGATTGCACAATCATAAAATTGATTTACAAAAGTTCAAATGTCTCCTTTGTTAGCGTTTGTAATTGCAGCACAATACAAATACATTACTTCAAATAAAATAACTTGTACTTACAACAGAAACAATATACTCCGCACTTGAAACAACAGCTGACTTCTGTGGATACTGCGGGTTTAATTACTGTCTTTACATCGCAGGCGGGGGACCTCCAGCAAGTCATGCCTCTTAACTTTGTCATTGGTTATATGTCATCGTTCTTCACGTTAGATTCAAATTGTGTTATAACTATACAGGCTGTAATGATAAAAACTCTGGATGAAACGTAGCTATTTAGTTCTGATTATTGTTGCCGTTTTGACAAAATATATTGATACATCCTGTCTGGTAGAACCGCCATTCTCATTAGTTTTCGCGGCTCAGCCTTGACATCACATCATATAATTTTATATATTAACGATAATCCAATCTGCTTATATATAAACGCTGGCGATTGTCACCATATCGCCATCAATCTGTTCAACATTTAACAAACACAAGAACGTAATACAGCAATCAACAATCAGATTTCAAGATACTACATTTTAGTATTTTTTTTTAATCCAACGTTGCCTATTATTAAACATTTCTACCAATGTGTGGAAAACAATCTCGCGTTGATCCCTGTTGTACAATTTCAAAATACGCCTTTACGAATGTTTTAATAACCTGAAATAACATATCCTGACATGTCAACGATTCGCCGTTGTTCATGCAAATTTATACGCTACCTGGTGGGTAACATTGTAACGTTTTGCCATATACTGCAACTTAAAAGTTAATGCTTACTTAAAACAACCATTTTCATTACAAAACTCAGCATTGCTCACACATGTGCCTAAATCCATGTTTTTATTTATAACAATATTTTAAAACCCAAACCGCGACACAATCCACCTTTGCGTAATGTGTGGTTAGCCCTGGCCATGACTATTCCTTCAAAATTATAGCATTGCTCATGTGATGTTAGTTTGCTGTAATGCTGTGTTGGACTTCAAACCATGAAACACGGGATGATTTTCGACCTGCATATACTACAGTTTGTAATAGTGGTTATTAAGGGGCCATTACTACAGGGCAGATATCATCTTAAAGCCCATCTCCTGTTAAAATGATAAATGGGCTGAAACTCTCCAAAATCGCAAGTCCCTACACCCCTTCTTTATATATTACACAAAAGCATGTCTCTCACGTGTAACTCTGTGCTTGTGGAAAAACACCATGTTACACGAACATTATAAAACATGGAACCCTGGCGCCCTTTTGTTGAACACCATACAACTTACCGCTGACACAACACTCATTTATTGTCTGGGAATTTAACATTCCGGAACCCTAAGCCCCATTTGTTAATTAACATTCCTAAGCCCCATTTGTTAATAATCAAACATAACCCACCTGTTATAACACTAGTCTGTTTCACTCATCAGATGTTGTAAAACATCAAACACGGACACATCAATGTAATCATAAATCACAAAGTCACCGGACATGCATACGTCACTCCTGAAGTCCCGCCCGTAGACACGTCATACCGGAAGTCCCGCCCTACAAACCGGATGTTCCGCCCACCTGTCACATCAATATGGAAGCCCCACCCTCCAGGGCCATAAATCACCATTCTGACACATAATACCCTACATTAACTACTCATGATTCTCATATGTTTAGGAGAAGAATTGCTTTACGTGACCCTTACATACTGTTATTGTTTTCCAAAGACACAAATCAGCCATGGAGTGATTGGAGTAATTTTTTCCGTTATAAGTAGGATGTATAGCTATTAGCTATATAGTCTTTGTACAAGACTATTCTTTAGTTCCGTTAATAAATGTTATTTTGTCCATGTTATTTCAGCAAAAATATAGTGGCTGAGGTAAAAGTTGCATTCTGCTGTTTAAATAGTGTAATGATTAATGACAGTCTGCCACATGGGATTGAAACCTGCCAACGACAACAATATTCATTCCTCCTAATCGGCTGAACTAGGATTGCCTGGTTCCTTTTCTGGTTTCAATGTCTTTTTGTTTTGTTTTGATTTCCTCTTCTTCGATTGGACTACCTGACTACTAACGGCATTGGGCATTTTTAAATATCAAAACATTTCTGTAGTGAGAGCATGCAGTGAGATGTTTCCTGTGCCCCGCTTGGCCCCCTGAAACGCTGCTCGCAGCTTTAATTCTATGTTTTACAAAGGTTAGATATCTAGTTACAATGCCCTTAGTATTGCTTTCTGAATGTAACAACGGTACACAGCAAGCTAGACAGCTGTAACACAAAACAACTCGTTACCAAACATACTGCAAGCTGCATGCATACTGCATGGCTTGGCAAAATGAATAGAAATTGCTGGAATGCATTTTCGACGCTTTACTGAAATGCTACACTTTTATTACAACCACCAGTAAAACACAATTGCGAAGTAAAACACTCTTGTGAGTTAAAAAAAGCGGGGTTGTAGTGAACTCCAATCCTCTTAGTTTCACTGGTCAATGAAAATTGTCACGCCTTCACTCCTGGTTTTCTTTGCCCGATTGGGTTATTTAGTTTTTCATTCCAACGCCCTCCTATTTCCATTAATTTTATTGGTATCGAAACATATAGTCTGTGCGGAGACCATCACAGTCCTGTTTTAAGCCATAATGGGAAAACAATGTGTCATCTCCACTCTTTTATTTATTTAACACCTTAACCATAATTTGCTCCAACGGACTTGAGTCCAGTCAAATGACGGACTTGAGTCAAATCGTTATAATGTCAATTCGCAAGGCAGATGATCGCCAACAGAGAAACTGGCCAATACAGCACTGTGCACAAAGCGCAAAGAAATGTGTCAACACAAGACAAAAGCAGAGAGGAAATCAATAGAGACTGAAAAGTGAGAATAACCCACAGCAGTGTTTCATTTGTAATTACTTCTAATATTATTTGCCTTCCCCGTAAAAAGCTGTTTGTCATGTCAAATGACGATAGAGAGGATCTGCATAGGGTTTTCATATTATTATATCCTGAGAAACCAAACTTTTCCACACCTGTAGATCGACCGGTGCATTGGTGAAGACCAAAGGTCGATTCAAGTAAACAAAAGAACTCCCGCACCCAGTCTGCGTAACTAGCAATAAGAGTTCAAAAAAAAAATTCGGGCTGTACTCTAAACCTGAATTTTGCGTGAAGGAAGTCTGTCACGTCACAACATTAACAGGCCTGGAAGGAATAATGCGTTCAAGTGGATTTAAAGCGGGTGGAAATGGTTGCATTTGGTGGGGACTTCACATTGACAAGGAGGAAATTGAAGCAGCAAATAATCACTTCCTTCAAAAGGAATGCCTTCACCAAGGTTCATATCAGTTCCTGAGGGAATTCACGACATCCCCAGTCTTCAATGAGGGATCACGATATGGAAACATTAAGTTCACCTTCTTCTCAGAGGATCTCATGCAGATGTACCAAGAGCAGATATGCGGAGGAATGATGCCTGTCCTAAGAATCTATAAAACCACAGTTTACAAACAGGAGATCATGTACACAGTGGTTGTCCATAGTGCAGAAGTGAAGTGGTTTGATGAGTATCCACGTTTTACTGTCGAAGATAATGAGGCAATAATGTGCTTATAAAAACGGCCACATCAGCTGGCATGCAGAAGGAATATGTGAAACCCATTGCAAAATGCTGGTCATCAATGAAGACAGGACTGTTGAAACAAGACAACTGGAAACATTTCAGTTTTTTGTTTGGGAACATGTGACACTGGCTTTCCATATGCCAGATGACCGGATGCTTAAAGCAGATGAGCAGATACTAAAAGAAAATCTGTCCTTGTGAGGCTACTCCTTGTCTCCAGAAGGTGGTTACAGCTCAAAAGCTGCGTTTCCACTGCAGGAGCCAGGGTCTAGAACCAGGAACCAGGAACTGAATTTTACCCCCAAAACAGTCCCTGTTCGGGAGGTAGGACTCTCCCAGAGTACCGGAACTTTTGGGGTGGGGCTTGCATTTCTGAATATTTCTGCTTGGTGCAGTAGTAGTAGAGTTTACTCGCAGACCTTTTCAACTGCCATTTTTTTATGTTCTCAGTGGAGTACATTTGCAGGAGTTATTAAAGGAGTTTATTTTGCTTACAAAAAAATAAAAGAAGATATTATGGAGAGGAAATCGAGCGACAGATGGACAGATGACGAAGTACAGGCCTTATTGAGTGTTTATGCTGATGACCAAATCCAGCAAGAATTCGAAATGATTAAGTGTACACGAAAATATCCTACAAGTTAGGTGAGCTGAACATTATTCACACCGGGAAACAGTGCCAGGAGAAGCTTAAAAAATGAAAACAAGATTACAAGAAGATCGAGGACAAGAAGCAGGTTCTGACTGGCAGAGCAAATAGTTTGATTGTCTACATGCGTTGCTGTGTCACAGGTTGGCTTTCTATGGCGCTGCGGCAACGATTGACTCGCCTGCTGCGTTGTTGGGAAGCCATGGTGGAAGACACAGAAACTGGATAACCAGTCGGTTTATGGTAAATCACAATGTTTAACATGATGCATGTAAAGTGCTATAACGTTATGTTTTGGAAAAATCTGTATATTTGTATACTAATCATGTTATTGTTTGTCATGCTATTGTTCCTCTAGACAAAAACCAACGTTAGCTACAGGAACATCAGTGATGTTAGCCTAGCTAACGTCCCCTATCATCGGCCACCCCCTAATTGACACAGTAATGTATGGAGGTTAAATACTTCTTCACCAGAAGGCATGAAAGGTAGCTAAAACTTTCTAGTAAACACACAATTGAAACTGTGATCAGGGATTTGTAACACAAACAAAGAGGAAATTAAACGTTATTGGACAAAATAGTAAGGCGGCTGGTAATAGAGGACGGTGGCCGATAATTGGGGTCGTAATATTTTGCCTAATTTCTAACCAACTAGCTGAAAATAGTAATATTTCTACTGGAATTTCAGAAATTATATTTAATGACATGATAGTTAACATTTGTATGTATCTAATAATTTCTAAACATTAACAACTTCATCAAATGATTACTAGGTACAAGATATTTTTCAAAACTGCTGTTGGCTATGCCGACTGTGTTTGTGTATTGTTAATTTATTGTGGTGTGTTTGTGTTTATTTTTCTACTTAGAAAAGAGGAAAAGGGACACAGACTTCCTTGGCGCGCTGAGGAACAAGGACGACACTAACCGGGCCGTCCTGCAGCAAGGACAGGAGCAGCAGGACCAGTATATGCAGCTGCTATACTGAGGAAAGAGTCAGGCTGAGGAGAGACGCGTGAAGAGCGATAAGGAGGCGAGAGTTGGCATTCCTCGAGCCTCCGGCAGAAGAAACTGTGTTATGTTTATTATTGCTTTATCTTCTTGCTATATTTTATAATTTTCACTATGTACTTGAAGTGTGCTATGCCACAATTCATAAGCATATTACACTCATGTATCTATAATATTAAATAATACTACCAATTGCTGTTAGTTTACTTATCTTACTGCCATATCTAAATGTTCAATAATACTACCTAGATTGCTGCTGGTTTACAGTACTCTTTGTGTTTTGCACCTACATTTTTGCAGATAAATAAATACAGTGGGGCAATAAAGTATCTAGTCAGCCACCAATTGTGCAAGTTCTCACACTTAAAAAAATTAGAGAGGCCTGTAATTTTCATCATATGTACACTTCAACTATGAGAGACAAAATGAGAAAAAGAAATCCAGAAAATCACATTGTAGGATGTTTTATGAATTTACTGGTAATTTATGGTGGAAAATAAGTATTTGGTCAATAACAAAAGTTAACCTCAATACTTTGTTATATACCCTTTGTTGGCAATGACAGAGGTTGATTTCTGTAAGTCTTCACAAGGTTTTCACACACTGTTGCTGGTATTTTGGCCCATTCCTCCTTGCAGATCTCCTCTAGAACAGTGATGTTTTGGGGCTGTCGCTGGGCAACACAGACTTTCAACTCCCTCCAAAGATTTTCTATGGGGTTGAGATCTGGTGACTGGCTAGGCCACTCCAGGACCTTGAAATGCTTCTTACGAAGCCACTCCTTTGTTGCCCGGGCGGTGTGTTTGGGATCATTGTCATGCTGAAAGACCCAGCCACGTTTCTTCTTCAATGCCCTTGCTGATGGAAGGTTTTCACTCAAAATCTCACGATACATGGCCCCATTCATTATTTCCTTTACACGGATCAGTCGTCCTGGTCCCTTTGCAGAAAAACAGCCCCAAAGCATGATGTTTCCAACCCCATGCTTCACAGTAGGTATGGTGTTCTTTGGATTGCAACTCAGCATTCTATCTCCTCCAAACACGACGAGTTGAGTTTTTACCAAAAAGTTCTCTTTTGGTTTCATCTGACCATATGACATTCTCCCAATCCTCTTCTGGACCATCCAAATGCTCTTTAGCAAACCTCAGATGGGCCTGGACATGTACTGGCTTAAGCAGGGGGACACGTCTGGCACTGCAGGATTTGAGTCCCTGGCGGCGTAGTGTGTTACTGATGGTAGCCTTTGTTACTTTGGTCCCAGCTGTCTGCAGGTCATTCACTAGGTCCCCCCGTGTGGTTCTGGGATTTTTTCTTACCGTTCTTGTGATAATTTTGGGTGAGATCTTGCGTGGAGCCCCGGATCGAGGGAGATTATCAGTGGTCTTGTATGTCTTCCATTTTCTTATAATTGCTCCCACAGTTGATTTATTCACACCAAGCTGCTTACCTATTGCAGATTCAGTCTTCCCAGCCTGGTGCAGATCTACAATTTTGTTTCTGGTGTCCTTTGACAGCTCTTTGAGTTTGGAGGTTGTGGACAGGTGTCTTTTATACTGATAACAAGTTTCAAACAGGTGCCATTAATACAGGTAATGAGTGGAGGACAGAGGAGCCTCTTAAAGAAGAAGTTACAGGTCTGTGAGAGCCAGAAATCATGCTTGTTTGTAGGTTACCAAATACTTATTTTACCGAGGAATTTACCAATAAATTCATTAGAAATCCTACAATGTGATTTTCTGGATATTATTTTCTCATTTTGTCTCTCATAGTTGAAGTGTACCTATGATGAAAATTACAGGCCTCTCTCATCTTTTTAAGTGGGAGAACTTGCACAATTGGAGGCTGACTAAATACTTTTTTTCCCCACTGTAGAACCAAATACACGTGTATAGTGGCTGTTTGTGTAAATCTGAAAACAGAAGTACCACACACTGTCTTGCTCACTGATTAAATATATATTAAATCTCAACGTTGGCAGAAATTGTGTACACTGACATACCGTAGTAATGCCGACTCCAAATGAGAAATGCTCCTGCACTGATTTGGTTGCAGGTTTCCACAGGGCAGTGGCGATCCTTTTTTGAATGGGTACACGACAGAGATGTCATGTCACCCCAGTTATGGTTGCAATCGACACAGGTACAGAAACATGTCCTTAAATTCTTTAGCCACTAGGCCTCAGTGAAAGTTGAAACCACGGTTTCCCACCGTTTGTACCTCATGTACCCGCTTTCTACTCACGATTGTGGCCACATAACTCCCAACCCATCAAGCCTGCTGCCGAAAAAGCCTGCGGTGTTCTTGAGCTTCAACAATGACGAGTCAGCCTTCAGAGGGGAAGGTATGAGCCCTCGCCGATTGGTGCCAGGAATACAACCTCTCTCTTAACCTCCACAAATCTACAGAGTGCATTGTGGGCAGTAGGGGAGGAGCATGCATGTATGGAGCCAAATTGAGCTCAAATGTATTGACTGTAAGAAAAGATAACCCTATTGGCCTACACGCCAATAGATGCTCAAAACTTTTTTTTATTTCTATTTTCAAAAAATATTTTAATTTTCATTTTCTTACGGTCAATACATTTGAGCTCTATTTGGCTCCAAATGCTTGCCCCAGTCCACACTGACTGGCCTGCAGTGAAGAGGTTAAACAATTTTAAGTACTTCCGTGTGAACCCCTACGACCTAGTCCATCTACACAGACGGAGGGGCAAAAGCACTTCTTCAACCTCAGGCGGCCGAAGGCATTTGGCTAAGTCCCTCACAAGCCTCTACTGGAGCACCACTGAAAAACCCCTGTCAGAGGGTTGTGAGTCCACTTCTGG
Source organism: Esox lucius (assembly GCF_011004845.1). Classification (NCBI taxonomy): domain Eukaryota; kingdom Metazoa; phylum Chordata; class Actinopteri; order Esociformes; family Esocidae; genus Esox; species Esox lucius. The sequence goes on along the minus strand of NC_047569.1, from coordinate 9,930,942 downwards.
CCGTGATGACTGAAAATTATATGATTACATTACTTTTTAAGGCCAGGTCGTTTATTAATATATTTACATGTTCAGATGACCAGCAGGTCAATTAATTCAGATGGGCTGTTTCAAGGATCCTTAGGCGGAATCCATCTGCTGCACAACCAGGTGAGGTGTGGGCAGTTACAGCAAAAATCATCAGGCAGAAACTAGATTAGCAATGCAACCCGGTGGCCTTTCAACAGGATGTAACAAGCATATATTTTATTTTTATAAAAAAAGAATCAGGCCAGGTTGTCCTGTGCTCTTGTCAAATGGCTCAAAGTCCTCCTTTGATTTAACAGGACACCAGAAAAATTTGAGTACCTCAGCATTTAATTCCAACTGACACTACAGTTGCCTATCACATGAACTAATTGAATGTAAACAAACATTGAGACGGGTGGTGTCAGTAGTTTTTTTTTTTTGTTGTGAATTCCACATTTTATTGTGCCTAAACTACCATATTTGGACTGAAATCAAAAATAGATTTTTTTTTGTTTGTTACATCCATGTTACTTTTTATTTTAAGCCACAGATTTGCCATTATTAACTAATAGATTCTCAAGTGCTCCTGCATCCTGCCGGTCAATTTAGAAGTGGCAGAAAAACTTTGTTTTGCCGAAGACCTCCAGCTAATCGTATTTTACATATATTTTCTTCAACTTTTCCTGAATTGCATATACTTCATGTTTTAGTAGTAGATTATTGTTTTAATTAATGCCTATATTTCTATTTTAACTTTAACTGAGTTAAATATAATTTGGTGGCAACTGAAAATACATGTTTTATAAGCTACCGCTGACATGTCATAACAATTACATTTTACAGATGATTTCTCTGCCTCCAACTGATGTTTTCTCTCAATAAAGTTTCCAACTTTCAATTATGCGCTGACATTGCAGAGGTCTCTCGTTGGAAGTGGTTGAAGTGCTCCTTTGATCACGAGCTAAAGCTCTGGGTTGCTCCTTTTACCCCATTTTGCTAAGTTGGCACATGGTCAAGACCATGTGTCAAATGAAGGGATTTTGAATATTGCACATAACGTTTGGTTTGCTCCAGGAAGTTCTCTATATGCTGAAAATGTCTCTAAAAAATTTTAGATCTGTATGACAAACAATGTTGGCAGGAGCTCATTGATGCCAATATTGGCCCACCCCAGGCCTGAGGGGCTGTTTGAGCACTTAATGATGGATTTCATTGAGTTGACTCGATGCCAGGGATACAAATATTGCCTCGTAGTGGTGGATGCATGTGCCGGCGAGATCCAACTCCCTCTCTCTTCTATTTGGATCAAGGACACCTGTTTTGTTGTTTATTGCCCTCAGCTGTTTCCCTAATCACTGTCCCTATTTAAGTTCCTCATCTGTTTGATTGTTGTTTTAGGGGCAGTTTTTCTATAACAGAAAAAGTATTTCATTAATGGCTGGGTTTTATAACATTTCACAGGACTGTCCAGCCCTGTTCCTGGAGAGATATCTTCATATAGTTTTTCTCCAACCCTAATCATCTGATTTTTAATCAATACACAATCAATTCCTTGCAATTTGCAGCAAATTAATTCAAAATGTGAATAAAGGCACATGATTTGAAGCATAGGGTAATTATAAATCAATGCTCTGTCACTGTGCCAGTGAGATCGAACTCCCTCTCTCCCTCATTTGGAGAATGGACACCTGTTTGTTGTTATTGCCGTCACCTGTGTTCCTCATCACTGTCCCAATTTAAGTTTCTCTTTCCCTATTGCATCTGTTCGGTCATTGTTTGGATCCTGTTCCTTATCCTGTTTTAGTTTTGTCACGTCTTAGACCTTTTATTATATGTCCTTGATTTTCCCAGCGCCTGTGTCTTGCCTTCTACAAGCAACATTACAATTTCCCAACCTCTAGATTGGGTGTCAAATCAGCACAGTCAAATTTGTGTCCAAAAATGAGAATTTGGAAACCTCTGCCTTAGCCATAAACAGAGGAAGTTGGCTTTTAATTTTTTTTTACCTCTTACATTTTATTGGATTTGGTTTGTCTAAGTAAAATTAATTTGATTGTTAAGTGATATTTAATCACACCTTTAATATTAATTATTCTTAAATCCTGGGTACCTATTTTTTTTCTTTTTGTAGGGGAAGTTCAGGGGTGAGCAAACGAAGCGCTATTCCATCCGGCCCATGGTAGGTAATAATGTAGTTTAGAAGGGAAGGAAAACATAACTCACCAGTCTACTTTTATACATCTGAATTTAAATTGAAATTATTTAGATATTATTATGGACCTACTCTACAAATGTTTTAATGCCCTTTTCTGGCCTGCAAATCTTTTTTGAATAACAATTGCAACAAATGTCGCACTTCATCTAATTTCAAAATCTTGATGTGGTCCCCAAGCCAGAAAGTTGGCCCTCCCCTGCTCTAGAACTTGATTGGAGTCCTCCAGTCACAAATTCAATTGATTGGACATGATTTTGAAAGTCACCTCGACCTCTGTATGGTCCCATATCTCAGTGTATGTCAGAGCAAAAACCAAGCCACGGAGTCCAAGGAACTATCCATAGACCGCCAAGAAGTTGGACGAAGATGGGAAATTTAAGCTTTCTGAAGCATTTGGGGCTTTCATCATATTGGGCTAAAAACTGCCCTCTCAAGAATTTCAAACCCTCTGCACAGTAGTGACACTCAGAAATAAAGATGTCTAGTTATATGCTCAAATAGGGGTTTTACCTCATTGTATTGAAAGACCTGTTTGCTGAGTGGGTTTGAACTCTTTCAAGCAACTAATGACAGTTGATATCAAATCCCCGCTCTGGCAGTTTTATTTTTCACTTCCAGAGTAACAACTATTCAAAAACATTTGCATTCTTGATCTTATTTTGGCTATGGAAGACAAGAATCTCAAACATAAGAAAATCCTAAACTGAACATGAATAAATACAATTATTTGAGTAAGTCTACTTTCACAGGAAACAAATAAACTAAGTTTAACTTTACCTGCTTTGATATAGTTTAATTGTAATACAAACCTGATTCCAAAAATATTGGAACACTGTACAATTGTGAATAAAAACAGAATGCAATGATGTGGAAGTTCCAAATTTCCATATTTTATTCAGAATACAACAGAGATGACATATCAAAGAAAATATATCACTTTAAATTTCATGGCATCAACACATCTCAAAAAAGTTGGGACAAGGCCATGTTTACCACTGTGTGGCATCCCCTCTTCTTTTTATAACAGACTGCAAACGTCTGGGGACTGAGGAGACAAGTTGCTCAAGTTTATGAATAGGAATGTTGTCCCATTCTTGTCTAATACAGGTTTCTAGTTGCTCAACTGTCTTAGGTCTTCTTTGTCGCACCTTCCTCTTTATGATGCGTCAAATGTTTTCTATGGGTGAAAGATCTGGACTGCAGGCTGGCAATTTCAGTACACGGATCCTTCTTCTATGCAGCCATGACATAGTAATTGATGCAGTATGTGGTCTGGCATTGTCATGTTGGAAAATGCAAGGTCTTCCCTGAAAGAGACGACGTCTGGATGGGAGCATATGTTGTTCTAGAACTTGGATATAACTGTCAGCATTGATGGTGCCTTTCCAGATGTGTAGGCTGCCCATGCCACACGTACTCATGCAACCCCATACCATCAGAGATGCAGGCTTCTGAACTGAGCGCTGATAACAACTTGGGTTGTCCTTGTCCTCTTTAGTCCCCCTGCGCTTCTGGATCCTGTTTAGATACGGCTTCTTTTTTGACCTAGAGTGTTTTAGCCAGCAACGGCGAATGGCACGGTGGATTGTGTTCACCGACAATGTTTTCTGGAAGTATTCTTGAGCCCATGTTATGATTTCCATTACAGTATCATTCCTGTATGTGATGCAGTGCTGTCTGAGGGCCCGAAGATCACGGGCATCCAGTATGGTTTTCCGGCCTTGACCCTAACGCACAGAGATTGTTCCAGATTCTCTGAATCTTTGGATGATATTATGCACTGTAGATGATGATAACTTCAAACTCTCTGCAATTTTTCTTTGAGAAACTCCTTTCTGATATTGCTCCACTATTTTTCACCGCAGCATTGGGGGAATTGGTGATCCTCTGCCCATCTTGACTTCTGAGAGACACTGCCACTCTGAGAAGCTCTTTTTATACCCAATCATGTTGCCAATTGACATAATAAGTTGCAAATTGGTCCTCCAGCTGTTCCAAATCGCCGCAGCTGGCGTCTGGTGGTTGGCACGAGGTAAGGGGGTTGGAATCCACTTCTGCTTCTCTGAATGGAGGAACGACAGCTATGTTTCTCCCAACATCAAAAGGCCCCTCTCTACCCACTGGTGAGGAGGGAGCTACTCCAGCAGCCAGCTCAAGCTGCCGTATCTGTATTTTAGTCTCTGTTTCTGCTTGCAGTTCCATCCTTCTGATTTCTCTGCTGGTCTCCACTTCCAGCTTCTGGATATCTAATTCGGTACTTCTGTGTGTTGTGTCCTTACTCGCACTACGACCCCATACCCTTTTGCTGGCTGCAGGGCGTCCTTGTGCAGTGGCGTGGCTCCCACTCCCCTCCTGGGCTGTTTGTTGTCACGTTCAGTCCTCCCCAGGAGGGGAGTGGGAGCCACGCCACTGCACAAGGACGCCCTGCAGCCAGCAAAAGGGTATGGGGTCGTAGTGCGAGTAAGGACACAACTATCCCGCGCTTCTGAAACAATATTTCTTTAACATGCCTTTCAGCGTTTGGTGCCATCTCTCTAAGGCTCCCTGACTTTCAGGGTGGTAGGCACTGGACTTCTGGTGTGTTATTGCCAAGGACCTCAACACTGACGCAAACAAGGAGGATGTGAAATTGGACCCCACGGGCCTTGGTCACATAGTCCAATACATTACTCACTGTACTCTGCGTCTTTATCAGCTCATTATTGTGGTCCATACACTGTGGAAAATTACATAAGTGAAACAAATTACATCATAAGAACCCCTGAGAGGAGGCGCCCTCACTGCTTATGCCATGTTAATATGCTCAAAGAATACCGCACCGTAAATGTTAACAAACCTGTTAGCCCAACAAAGTCCAGCCCATGTGGTGCTCCAGGTCCGGTAGCTGGGATGCTGGTTGCAGAGGTCTGCCCTGAGGATGACATGGAGGACGGTTTAAAAGAACAGTCTGGTATAAGGATCAGTGAAAGTCTCTTTCAGGACGTTCCCGGCCGCACAACAGTGTTGGAGCATGACATTGACGTAGGAAATGCGTCGCCCATCAGAATGCACCCCTACCGTGTTAGCGGTAGGGGCGTTAACACGGTAGCTGACATGTTACGTTCAGTAGGGGCGTTAACACGGTAGCTGACATGTTACGTTCAGTCCTCCCCAGGAGGGGAGTGGGAGCCACGCCACTGCACAAGGACGCCCTGCAGCCAGCAAAAGGGTATGGGGTCGTAGTGCGAGTAAGGACACAACACACAGAAGTACCGTACAACGCAGGCTTTTATTTAGCCATGGAAATAATATCAGGGAGATGAGGAGAACTGGCGGTACCAAATCAAAGAAAGAAACAAACAGCCTCCCACCCCCTTACCTGCCCTAACTCCCACCCAAAACACAGAAGCTAATCTGGCACACTATCAAGGCGCCCTACCCAAACTTACAGTAGGTGGCCCAGCCAGGTGTAACTAGTGTGCCTAGACAGGGGAGTTACCCTACGTGCGGGGATGTAGACTCCGGAGCAGGGCTAAACTACTCCTCACTCCCTGTAGAAACAAGAAGAAATAACAATGTTAGGCAATGTACCACTTGTACAAACAAAGTTCAACCACAAACAATTCAACCACACACACAGCTCTCACTCCAAACCACGCAAAATCCACTTAACTACACCCACAACAATCCTAACCACAAAACACTTCATAACAAACCAGAAACCACATACACAACCTTACGCATGGAGAGTGTCACCAATCTGTACGCAACGTTCCCTGTAAACAATCACTCCGGCAGCGGAAGTCTCACCAGACTCGCGAGAGCGCGTCAGCAACAACCTAACTATCCACCTTAATATGGTGGATAGTTAGGTTGTATCCCTGCACAATCAACGCCCACCGCATCAACCGCCTGTTGCTGTTGTACATCCTGCTGAGGAAAACTAGAGGATTATGATCGGTGTAAACAACCACAGGTAAGGCACTAGACCCAACATACACTTCAAAGAATTGCAACGCTAACAGTAGTGCCAACGTCTCTTGCTCGATTGTAGAATAACGTGTCTGACAGGGTGTGAATTTCTTAGAATAGAAACAAACGGGCCTATCGATCCCTTCATCATCCTCCTGTAGCATAACTGCCCCTGCACCCATACTACTGGCATCGACTTCCAGCTTGAAAGGCTTGCTGGGATCGGGTGCTGCTAAAACCGGGGAGGAACAGAGAAGAGCCTTAGCTGACTCAAACGCCTGTTGACACTCTGCAGACCACGTAAACTGTACCTTCGGGCTCAGTAATGAGGTGAGAGGAGCTATTACGGTAGAGGAATTCTTACAGAATGTACGGTAATAACCAACCATACCAACAAATCGCCGCAGCTGGCGTCTGGTGGTTGGCACAGGGTATGAAACGATAGCTTCCACTTTCCTAGCTATGGGACGTACCTCGCCCCTACCTACTTCCTTCCCTAAGTAGGTCACTGTTGCCTTGCCGAAATCACATTTCGCTAAATTAGCTAAGGCTCTTCTCTGTTCCTCCCCGGTTTTAGCAGCACCCGATCCCAGCAAGCCTTTCAAGCTGGAAGTCGATGCCAGTAGTATGGGTGCAGGGGCATTTCTGCCTTGAGTGAGTGCTTGGAGACTGTGATGTTATAGTGAGCTGCTACCGCTAACAAGTCTGTTTTAGTGAGCTGTGATAAACCCTCAAGAGTAGGGTCCCCAATAAAAAGGTCCACCGCCACAGACGCCATTTTACACCGTACCGAGAACACACCACTACAGCACTAACAGGGAAACACTGGTAACAAACCAAAGACACTAAACAACCAGGAACGCGTATACAAAACACCAAAGCCAGAACTAGTCCCTACTCACACTCGTACACCACACCACAGTCGCTGACCACAGGTACGCCCGAGCAGCGGGCGTGGATCCCGGACGAGCCCCCACTTGTTTGTCTACACAGTCAGACTGGGACGAGGGGGTTCCGTTTGTACTGTTTGCCATTAGGGAAGCAACTCAGGAATCCCTGGGGTTCAGCCCTAACGACCTCATACTCGGCCACACAGTGCGGGGACCATTACATGTGTTAAAGGAACAAATGCTGTGTTCAACGCAGAGTACAGTGAGTAATGTATTGGACTATGTGACCAAGACCCGTGAAAGGTTGCATAAAGCATGTGAACTAGCTAAGGAGTCTCTTTCCAGCACCCAGAAACGGATGAAAATAAGGTATGACAAAAAGGCTGTGAAACGTGTGTTTGTCCCTGGAGATCAGGTACTAGTGTTGTTACCGGTGCCAGGTTCGTCTTTATCAGCTCATTATTGTGGTCCATACACTGTGGAAAAATGCATAAGTGAAACAAATTACATCATAAGAACCCCTGAGAGGAGGCGCCCTCACCGCTTATGCCATGTTAATATGCTCAAAGAATACGGCAAAATGCAACAAAGCACCAGTGTAGTCAGTGGAGTTTCACATCAGCTGTCCACTTGAGAAAAGGCACGTGTCTAAACAAAGTTTTGGATTTTATTCATCACATGGACAGCATATGTCTGAATAACCTCAATGAATACAACATATGCAACATATTACTTTATAATTAAAAAAAGATGATGGATGCACTGCTTCTGAATTAGAAATGCAATGTTCAACAAAATTACACATAAAATAGTATTATGTGGACTTGATCCGGCCCTTCAAAGCAATTAAATATATCACCACAGCGCCAAACGTTGAGACATGGATCAGCTTGCAAAAATTCTAACACATTATAATAATGGTCCACAGTATGTATGATAACCACCTATTATTGATATAGCATCATGTGCAGCAGAAATGATTTACATTTACAGGTCAATTTGTGAGTTTCAATTTTATGAATTAAATATTTCATTGTGCCATGGTTGGCCTAGGCTATAGGATGTGATGGGCCTAGCTTGTATGGCTTCCTGAGTGAACCCCCATATACAATATCAAAATATATAAAAAAAAAAAAGACTCATAAATATCAAATTGAAGTAATAAAGACAAATAGAAACAAGTTGTTCTATATACATACTAATTAAAAAGAGAATCAAATGTTTACACTATTACACTATCGCTAACAAATAATACACAAATAAACTAAAACCGCCTAGATGGCACCTCAACCTGGCCAGTGTTGGAGGATGCCCCAAAATCTTTCAGAAGTGCCCCTGAATTCCCATTGAAATGCACTATACAAGTCTGATACCCTAAATACATTTGTTTCACAATTAAAAATACAGCTCCGGAAAAAATTTAGAGACCACTGCACCTTTTTCTTTCCTTTCCAAAACAGTTGAAAAGGAAGGTCTTGAGTGAGGAACAGAAGCGTTTAATTTGCAGTGGTCTCTTAATTTTTACCCTTCTGTTCCTCACTCAAAAAAAAGTTTGGAAAAGAAAAGGTGTAGTGGTCTCTAAGTTTACATGTCATTTATGAAACTTTCAGAATAGGAACCAAATGAACCATACAACCTCCTTGGCTAATTCTAGGCATAAGACACCCCAAATTAGTCTAAATATCACAAAAGAAACAAAATATCAGCATAATATAGACATCTTCTAAATTAGCTTACAACATTGGAAATTCCCAAACAGGACACAGGACCTAGTCAACACAATCACAGAAAACCTTTATGATGTCACCTCATTGAAAGTTAACCAAGTCAATAATGTGCTAGTTAGGTTGTAATTGTTTTGCTGCAGGTTAAACACATTATCACGATGAAATTGTGTGAAATTCTATCCAATGTTATGTAAACTAGTTGGACAGAAAACTGAAAATTGCCATCCTATGTGTAATAGCATAGCAAGCAACATAATAACATTATTATTTGCGTGTTTCTCCTTTCCTCTTTTTTTCTAAACTGGGCACCTAATGGCTTAGACATTTTCTTATGCATTTGTGTTGATTTGGCACTTGAGCATCAATACATAACCCATCCCCCAGCACTGTCAAACAAGAGTCAAGACTAAACCAATTCACTTTGGTGGTGTGCAGACTGGTTTCATACTATGAAACCTACAGTACTACAGTTAGGTCCGGAAATATTCGGACACTGACACAATTTTCCTAATTTTGGCTCTGTATGCCACCACAATGGATTTGAAATGAAACAACTAAAATGCAATTGAAGTGCAGACTTTCAGCTTAAATTCAAGGGGTTGAACAAAAATATCTTATGACATTTTTAGAAATTGCAACCATTTTCATACACAGACCCCTTATTTCAGGGGTTCAAAAGTAATTGGACAAATTAACACATTCATAGAATAAAATTTTCATTTTTAATACTTTGTCGAGATTCCTTTGCAAGCAATGACTTCTTGAAGTCTGAAACACATGGACATCACCAAACACTGGGATTCCTCATTTGTGATGCTTTGCCTGGCCTTTACTGCAGCTGCCTAGTTGCTGTTTGTTCATGGGTCTTTCTGCCTTAAGTTTTGTCATCAGCAAGTGAAATGCAAGTGTAATTGACTCGGCCATTGCAGAATATTCCACTTCTTTGCCTTAAAAACCTCATGGGTTTCTTTCGCAGTATATATTGGGTCATTGTCCATCTGTAAAGTGAAGCACTGTCCAATCAACTTCGGTGAATTTGGCTAAATCTGAGCAGACAATATATCCCTATAGACTTCAGAATTCATCCGCCTGCTTCTGTCTTCTGTCACATCATCAATAAACACATGACCCAGTGCCATTGGAAGACATGCATACCCATGCCATCACACTGCCTCCACTGTGCTTTACAGATGTGGAATGCTTCCGATCATGAGCCGTTCCAAGCCTTCTCCATTCTTTTTCATACCATCATTCTGGTACAGGTGATCTTAGTTTCATCTGCCCAAAGAATTCTGCTCCAGAACATGGTTGACTTTATTAGATGTTTTTTGGCAACATCTAATCTGGTCTTTCTATTCTTGAAGCTTATGAATGGTTTGCATCTTGTGGTGAACCCCTGTATTTGCTCTCGTGAAGTCTTCTCTTTATTGTAGACTTGGATAATGATATGCCTACCTCCTGGAGAGTGTTCTTCACTTGGCTGGATGTTGTGATGGGTTTTTTCTTTACCATGTAAAGGATCCTGCAATCATCCACCACTGTTGTCTTCCATGGAAATCCAGGCCTTTTTGTGTTCCAGAGTTCACCAGTACTTTCCTTCTGTCTCAGAATATACCAAATGGTTGATTTGGCCACTCCTCATGTTCATGCAATCTCTCTGATGGATTTTATTTTGCAGCCTAAGGATGACCTGTCTAATTTGCATTGAGAGCTCCTTTGACCGCATTTTGTGGGTTCACAGCAACAGCTTTCAAATGTGAATGCCATACCCTGGAACCAACTCTAGACCTTTGACCTGCTTAGTTGATGAATAGATAACAAAAGAATAGCCCACAACTGTCCAATTACTTTTGGTATCTTGAAAAAGAGGGGGCTACATATTAAAGAGCTATAATTCCTAAACCCTTTTGGAAGTGAATTCCCTCAAATTAAAGCTGAGAAACAGCACTTTAAGCCCATATTCTTTCATTGTTTTACTGTAACTTGAATCAACAATTTATCAGTGTCCAATTATTTCTGTATATATTTAAACTTTATTTAGTAGCATTTTGTAGATTTACTGATTTTACTATCTGGAATAGTACTGTACAAAGTTAGAGATGTGCTATTTGATAGATTACCCTGCTCCCCTACCTCAGGCTTACAGTGGGGAGGCATTACAACATTCCATTCTAGTACATAGTTCAAACACCATCATCAAGTTTGCAGACGCCTCCACAGTGGTAGGCCTGATTAGTGGCAATGACGAGTCAGCCTACAGGAAGGATGTCATGCATGGTGCACTGACTTCAACCTGGCCCTCGACACAAAGAAAACCAAGGAGCTCATTGTGGATTACATGAAGTCTAAAGGCTGCAGCCACGCCCCAGTCCTTACTGATGGTACTAAGTTGGAGCGTGTGTCCAGCTTCAAATTCCTCTGTGTCCACATTTATGAGGACATCTGCAGGACCCTCAACACCTCAGCCCTGGTCCTTTCTCAGGAGGCTGAAGAATGCCCGCCTGTCCACCAAGATCCTTGTGAAATTTTACCATCACAAACTGTTTGCCCTTCTACCATCAGGAAGGTGGTAGAAGGGCATCTACTGTAACCCTGCTTAACTCGGTGACCCATCACTCACCAATAATACTTCAACATTTTCTGCCCTCATCAATTTGCCTTACTGCACATTTAGTATTGCTATTTGTACTGCTTTTGCCTCATTGCAACATCTACACATTCCACTGGTTATATACATATACTTAATATTTGTAAATACTTGTACATTTTCTGTCCTCCTCTATTTGCACTTCTGGTTAGATGCTAACTGCATTTCATTGTACTATACTTCTACTGTTCAATGACAAAGTTAAATCTAATCTAAATCACATTTATAATTGGGAAAGCTGGCCCATCTGATAATGAAAACAATTTTCTCCAACAACAAACAAAATAACATATCAAAGCAACCTCATCTGTTTCATTTAGATAGCCAAGATCTCCCCATTTCAATATTTACAATTTGTAATAACATTTTCATTGTTGGTCATGTTCAGAACCTGTCAACTAACGCACAGGCTATAACTGCTACTGACATTAGCTAGTTTGGTACTTACCGCAGACTCCTTTGTGCAACCTCCTAGGTAACCAAAATTATGTCTACTGGCTACTAGGTGTCTAGATTTGGCCCATAAATAGCTGCTATGCAAGCCCACTCCACGGGACCATAGTCACTTCTACTCGCCAGCCGGCTGGATTTGACTTGCCTAGTTTTTCCTATCTTCTTCATTTTTAATAAATTGCCACACATTTCTAAAAAAGTGTCTTAACTTTGTAATCATGGGTTATTCAGTTATGAATTTAGTCTTTGACAATAAAACAAGATGTAAGAAAGTGAGCAGAATTGCTTGATAGGGTGATTCGTTGAAAGTCCTCTCAATCAGAAACTCGTGGGAGGACACATCAGGTATCATTCCTTAAAAGGTTGACCACCTCCCAATTCAAAGGCACAAAACTTTGAACTGAAAAAGTTAAAAAGCTTTGCAAAGACAGATATCAGTTTTCTGGTCAAGGCCTCAAAGAATGTGAACTGAGCATTCGTTCTAACTGAAGAAGGTTCTCTTTTTCTCTGTTTGTGTTTATTCAATTGTATTTAATGAGAGCAAAAAAGTTTACATTCCCTACTTTAGAGTTTTTTCTTCATATTTCTTTTAGCTTATAATGTTGACAAATGATTACATCTCTATATGCGTAGCAATGCACACTCGGCAATAAGTAATGACCAAAGGATCCCAATGCATCAACTGGGAAAACATACAGCTCTGGAAGAAATTAAGTGTCCACTGCACCTTTTTCTTTCCTTTCCAAAAAAGTTGAAAAGGAAAGTATTGAGTGTGGAACAGAAGCGTTCAATTTGCAGTGGTCTCTTAATTTTAACCCTTCTGTTCCTCCCTCAAAACCTTCCTTTTTGACTTTTTTGGAAAGGAAAGAAAAAGGTGCAGTGGTCTCTTAATTTTTCCGGAGCTTTATTTAGAAAAAAGAAAATGGCAAATATCTGTTAAAAGTTTTTTTTGTCTTAACAAACTGTATCATAAATGTTTGCATAATTGGAGTGATTGGCACTCAGCATTCTGAAATAGAACATCAATGTATTTCCACCCCCTTGCTTGGAAAGGGTTTTTCTGGGTTAGTCAGATCAGGACTACAGGTGGAGATCAGGATAGAAACCATGTCAAAGGGAGGAAGACTGAACGGAGACAACCTGGCTGCATCTCTCCAGTGTAATTCACTGAGAGATTTCAAAGTGGGACTATTTATAGACTGAAACAGACTGAGCCAAACTGCTCCACAATACTATACTTAGCTTCCATCATGATCACCTGGCTTCCATCATGACCACCTAGCTTTCATCACGATTACCTAGCTTCCATCATTATTATCTAACTTCCATCACGATTACTTAGCTTCCATCATTATTATCTAACTTCCATCACGATTACTTAGCTTCCATCATTATTATCTAACTTCCATCACGATTACTAAGCTTCCATCACTATTACCTAGCTTCCATCAGGAATAAACATGCCATACTCCCTTGGTATGATTGATATAATACTAACCGAGACATAGAACAGTGTCTGGCTGCTCAGAGAGGACTGGATGGCTTCACTTTGTCAACGTTGTACACAATGTTAACTTGTTAGCAACACAGTAACGAACTTGAAAGCACTACACTACAACAAACTGTACAGTGAACTAGGAAAACTCAACGAAAATACAGTATGTGATGGCTACTACATTTGAGTAGGTTTCTCAGCAGCTCACATTTCTCTATCATCACAGTGTCAATATCCTGACTCTCCCCGACCCTCTCCATAGCAACTGACAGGGCCTATCATCAACTTGTGAATTGATCATTAGTAAAAGGTGACTGTGCAATATCAAGGACAGACTAGTATAAGTAGCAGTGCATCAAAGAAACATTAACCTGTTGAATATAATGTAAAAATGTAATTTTCTGCCTGAACAGAGATACTCAAAAGTCATTATTTATCGTGTGTGAGGGCTATAAGCAATGTAATGTGACTAGTAATGTGACTAACCCCCCAAAAGTTTCAAATCTCAATTTCAAACAAACTGCAGAGATGTAATACCCTTGAGAACACAAGTTCAGGTAGCTACATATTCCACATAGGTTTAGGGATAGGGTTTGGAATGACTGTGATTACCTGTTACTTGTAAGCTAGCTATATTAACTGTCTGGTAGGGATCCAGTTCATTTGCTAGCTCACTAATTGTTATAGCCCAATGTGGATGTTTTATCTAGTCTTCCTCCTTATCCTCGCTCCCCATCATTGTTTGCCGCTTCACATACTTTGGTTACAGAATCAGTTGGCTCACAATCACAGACCCAACCCAGGTTCTAAATCCTAGTCACCATTGTGGGTGCTACAACCTAGTCTCCATTAGTAGTAGCAGGGTCAGTGGCAGTAGCAGGGTCAGTGGCAGTTACACTACCGAAAAAGGTCAATGACATTTGATATTTGGCTGCAACCGACTCTAGGGACTTTGTCCCAAGGATTGAAAACCCCAACTTCACGTTTTTGTGCCTGTCTGTTGTTTCTCTGTGCTGCTCACATTAACTTGTTTGTGTGGGGAAGGGGCAAGGGGTGGGGCTGGTAGGGATAGCCTGTGGGAAGGAATGGACCAATGTTTCAGGTCCTGGGGGAGTCCAGTGGGCCTGCCAGTGCAGTCCCCAGTCCTTTACCCAGTGAAACAATGTGGGCCAGATCTAAACACACAACTGTTTATATCAGGTCTGCATCCCACTGGCCCAGATTTTGACAGAGCCACTGGGCTTTAGTCAGGTGCTTCAGATGGCCAGTCCATTACTGACTCGAAACACTGTTGCTTCCAAGATGTTATTTTGTTTTGTTTTATAATTATAATTATACACATTACTTTCAACCGCCATTTTAAGTATCACTTGATTTGTTCGTCAGTTTTAGTCATTTTTAGATCTTAGTTTTATTTAGTAAGTCCTCTATTCATAATGCGCCTGTGTTCTGCCTCTTACCTTCAACGTTACAATACATTTTTTACAATATGTACAGTTTACAGTTCTGTTTTTCTTCACCTTGTTGGCTTTGGTTTTACACAATTTAACAATAGTTCCAGTGTATATATGGTCCAGCTTTCAATTCACTCAGTGTCGATTCAACACTGCAGAATCTCCTGTGTCGAAATGGGTTAAAGAATGCAGGTGGCCGGTTCTGGGTAGAGTGCTAAGGAACAGAGGTATGGTAGAGAGACTGTCTCTTTCTGATTGGGTGGATGGATATGTCTGAAAAAGATTGATAAAGTATTTGTTGTGGGAGAATGTACTAGGGTGTTGAAAGAGCTGGAGGATCTAGGAAAGGCCAGTGGAGGTCACTCCTGCAGGGGTATTGCCTGTCAACTTCTGACAGGGGACAGGAGGTGTCTATTAGTAAGGGGAGGGAGAAGAGAGATACCCCTCTGGACTCCCGGGTGGGTCATTGAAGGTCACCCCACAGGGGGATATCCAGGTCCACTCCAGTGGTTGACTGACACATGGCTTTAATGGAAGAGAAGGCACATTAGTCTGCTCAGACTGATTCAGAAGCACACACTCACAGACGTGCCAAGCACACTCACTATGCCCGCCGATCACACACGCAGCACAATGCGCGCGCGCACACACTTGTCCAAATTCAGTCAAACGACCGCCAGACCTTCAGGTCGAGTCCTTGGGATGAATGTGAAAAATGCTAATGAGTAATGACCAGGAGTGCGTGTGTGTTTGTTTCTTTGTGGGTTGGTGTGAGTGCATGTAAAAGGCATCAGTTTGTTTAGAAATCATTGATGATGAGTTTTTGTTTTCTGTTGGATGAGAAGGGGTCTGATTTGATAGGTTTGTGTTTTGTGTGTTTATGCATGTATATCGAAAGGTTTATGAATAGGGTGATTGATGTTTGCTTTACTGTGAAACTGGTGGTTAAAAATGTCACTCTCCTTGGTCCTCTCTTCCTCTCTTTCTCATTCTCTCCATCCTTGCAGGAATAAGTGACCCGGATATATTGTTATCTCCATAGCTTTGGCCGGATTGAACCATTTGCTCAATCCAACAACTGGAAGCATTTCTTTAGATAACTGATTTCACGTAGGTTCAGATTCAGACAGAAGATAAGGTTACTAAATACATCCCTGTAAAGGCCAATGTCTTTCCTCAAAATGATTGTGGAAGTTATAAGTCAGGTCTGTTGATGTGATCTTTTATTCATTACTTAAACCTAAAATTGGTGAAACACCAGCTAGTTAGCTTAATCAAACTGTATCACTTTCCTTGGGGTGTTTTATTTCTAGTCACTGCTTTGAGTCTGAAATGGTGGACTGAAAACTTTTCTACTGTCTTTTTATTTCTCCTATCAATTGTTGGAAATGATCTTAATTTGAACGTAATAAAACATCACTAAACTTTAAGTTGGTTGCTCTTGGCTAAGTCTTTTGTAAATGCATTGTAATCACATTTATACTCAAAACATTGCAATTCCAGTGAGGTGTCATGGCTGGCCATAATTACAGAGGTTCTTATATAGGTTTCACTTGACAGTTGCTTGATCCCATTTGGGTCCATTATAATTAAAGGACCACTGTGTAGAATCCTGCCTCTAGAATTTACATGAACACATTCCAAACAATGAAATGGCATGTTATCTCTCCTTCCCTTACTGTACAATACCAGAATAGTATTAGATAATCCACATGGAAAATGACAGGGTTAGGGTTAAGGGGATAGTTCCTAAAGTGAATATGAGGAGACTTCAAGTCAATTGACACTGATATGTGGACCAGTGAGAAAGTTTCAATGGGGAATATGTCAGGCACAAAAAAAAAAGATATTGAGCTCTGAAAAAAATGAAGAGACCACTTGTTGTGGAAATTCTTGAACTGATGTATACTTGGTCCTATACATGTATAAATGGGTTACTAGTTAAAGGACTGTGTCCCCATGTTTGGATAAGAAAAGGAATGTATTAGAGAGGGATCTGGTATTTGCCTAGGGGGCATCCTTGACCGGCACCAGCGGATTAAAGGTTGGCCTTTACCAACCTTTCCCCTCAAATCAAAGTAGCTTAGCACTAAGGGTTACATTCCCTAGACTTTAGGAGGTTAATTGTGTCATGATGTTTGTTTTGTCACAACTTAGTTTGGCTGTTGCCTGTGGAAATGCAAATATTGATTTGCTAATTTGGGCGTTTCACTGGGTGTGACAACTTTGTTTATGGGTTTTATGGATTATAATTCCTTCACACAAGTGACCGTGTGGCACAGTTGTTTTTAGATTTTCTTTGTGGATGTTTTTATCATTTTCACCTTTGTTTTTGATGGATATTCAGTTTGCGACTTTTTACTGAATGAATGTTAGATACATCCCAACTATCGATTTTCTTTTCATGTCCGTCCTGTAATGGTTCTGCTTTCACGCATGGAGTCGTTTTCTGTTGATTCTGTCGTGAAAGCTAGGGGGGAGGTATGCGATGATTATCTATAATGAAAAATAATTGAACTTAGAGTTCAAAGCAAATTAAATAGTTATTTAAAGAGTTACATGAAGAATTTAGTTTTTCTGTTTCCATATTTATAACAGAAAATTGGCATCTGTTAAAATCAGTATCTCTTAGTGTCCGTTCACAGTATTTGTCTAATTGGGTTTTTGGAAAGTTTGTTTTATACAAAATCTTAAATGATTATGGTTGAGTAGAATACATCTTACCATTTTGATTTGGTTTAGCTAAGAAATAACTAATTTGTTGGGATGAATAGTGAATATGAGAATGTGTTCAGTTTGTGTGATATTTGATTAGAAGTAATCATATTAATCTCATGCATTGTGGAATAAGTGGGTAAAAAGGTGAAGGGAGCACATTTAGTTATTCCTTACATGTTTACTATGTTTGGCTATGTTTTACTTAATACTGAGAAAGTAATTCTGCATCAAGTTCTATTCGAGAAAACCAAGTTGAGAAGTTGTACATAGTCTAGATTGTAAAGAGAAGTACAGACCCCCTGGAGTGCTCAACTCACTCACACAAACATCAATGTGTGGGCTGGGGGCCTGTTTGAAATGGGTTTTTGACTTGTTTGAACTCTGTAGAAGAGAAACAGACTTACTGGTGACATTATCAAAATTGGGTATTGTAATTTGACTACATTGAATACTTGATGTTATTATTCTGATTTTGACTCGAAGGAACCGGAAATGTGAAGTCCATGTTTCTTCGAGGTGTATGTTGAGACAAAAAGATTTGCTTGCTATTGTCTAGCCTGATTTGTTTCTCAAGATAACACCACTCTGTCCAATGAGATTGGAATGTGTCCCTAATTGATAAGGGGACCATTCTTCAAGACTACGCTCTGTTATCCTTAGGTTAGTAGACCATCCCCCACTCCAGGGTGAGCTCTTGGGGGCATAAAGGGGGGGGGGGTCATGATTTATGACAGAATTACAGAGTGTCTTTGATGTGCTAGCATAATAAGAAGAGATTTAGAGAATCTAAAACTCACACTGAGTTTCATCTTGTAGAGAAATTAGGCTAAATAACAGTTATGTTAGCTGACCTTTGAGATGGTGTGAAATGTTTTGATTTGTAATAAGGTATTTGATCATTTATGTGAAGCAAAGGTGAATTTGATTGTAGTTCTGATGCTACACAATCAGATGTAATTATATACCAACTGAGATCTGTTTAGATGAACTACTCTTTGAAAGTGATACTTCAGTGTAAGCAAACTATCTTAACTGATGATGAGTAATTGGAACAGTAATAGGAAATGGAAACTTTTGTTCTCTGGTTCTTTTTGATTTGTTGGTTGTTAAAACCAACTATAGAAAAGAGTGGAATTGTTATTTTGCTACACTAGCAGGACAGAAGCACCAGAGATGTTAATGTTTAACTATACTCTTAATGTTTACAACTGTTCTAATCTATTTAGACAAATGAATCAGAAAGACATTGGAAATATAGGTTTGTGTGTTTGGTAGGACTGGGTTCTACAACAAGCTAATGCAATGGACATATTTCTGATTGTGTACTGTGCAGTTGCAACTCATTTTCTCAAGGAGAATTCACTGACAGGTACAAGACACTTGGAAGCGATTCAGCAGTAAGACTGAGTTTGGCTTAAAGGACAACTGTGAGGTGGGCTGAGATAAGATGGGTCTCACACACACACACACACACACACACACACACACACTGTCCTACAGCTACGAGCGGACTCTACCCTGGGGTGCCCCACGTCAACAGTAATGCCTGGTTCCTGACAGCTGGACTAATTCTAGTCTTGATGATTCTGCCATTAGATGGAGAAGGCAACCTCCAACCGAGAGGATGGAGGCTAAGGAAAGCTCTGGTTCTGGAAAACGTTTACTGGGGCGCGGAAGACCAACTGCACAACATCATGCCACGCTGGTTGGGTCCATACCAGGTACATCTCATCTGCTGTCCAGGTAGCTGAGAGAGGAACCTGGGGACAACGACACACGCTACAGGAGGGCTTCGGTGTTTAAAGGTTAGGCACAGTGAATTGAAGTCACTGAGGGAAAAGTGAATTTTCTAGTACTGGTTACCATCACTTCCGACCTGGCCTGCAACTATAGAACACTTAGATAAAACTGGTCATCTTGGAATTCACAAAGGAGAACACACAGATTCTCCTGACCTGGCTGATAAAGCAGTGAGAATGGAGACAACTAGAGCTGTGTCATGGTAACCTGCCTTTGAGCTATGAAGGACAACACCTTGGAATATACATTTGACTTTTACGTTCTGTTACACCGGCCTGCCAAGAAATGGTTCATAACTGACTGTCTGACGTTTGGAGGAGCAGAACATTTGTGATGACTTTGGAAGTACATCTAATTGGAACCATGAGAGGACTTATCAGTGAATCGAGTAATTGGCATGAGAGGACTTTTTACCAGTAACAAATTGAAGGATGTATTCAGTGATTGGTGTTTACACACCCACGTGTCGATGATACACATCCCATACTGTCAATATATGTGTCACTTGAATTAATTTCCTTTGACCAGTGATTTTAACATAAAAAGTTTTGCTGTACTATGTTATAGTTCTGTATTATGAAAAGATGTGGTCTTGAAGTTACAACGAAGATAATGGTCTAGAAACATGTAAATGAGGATCCAGACATTTCAGATATGTTCCGTTCTCTAATCATTAGGATAATGATACCAACAGGGTCATGTTGTTACAGAGTACTGTTTTGTTGGAGTCTACATCCTAATGAATGAACTGTTTAAGGATTGATACCAAATGGTTGATTTAGTATCAAGAGGGTTACTCGTAAATCTATATAACCCTTTAGTGTCTATCTGTTGTTTGTCCAGACATTGTGACTCCTCAAGAGTTGAGAAGGTTACCCATGTGGGCGAGGACAGCCTGTCCCTTGTGTGAAGTCCAGGATATGTGATGGAACAAGGGGAATGTGTTTTATTGACAAGACAGATGGGCAGCAACTTACCACACCCCTTTTTCTACTATAAGTATTGATGACTGTTCATGTATTAAGTTAGAGACTCCTCGGATGATTATGTTTCTAAGCGTTTGACGTGTCTCTCTCTTTGCAAATAAACTTCATTATGCCAAGATAATTTTGTCTCTGTTCTTACTCCTTTAAGAGTGTCGATCGATGGAATTGCCAAAGTTTTGAGTGAGGAACAGAAGCGTTCAATTTGCAGTTGTCTCTTAATTTTAACCCTTCTGTTCCTCACTCAAAACCTTCCTTTACGATTTTTTTTGGAAAGGAAAGAAAAAGTTGCAGAGGTCTCTTAATTCTTTCCAGGGCCATTTATATATACATACGAGTTGTACTGAAAAGTTTGCATAGCCTTGGAGAATTGGTAATATATGTACCATTTGTAAAGAAACATGAGAGAGCAGGCAAAACACATCTTTTTTTTTCTCATGGGATTCACATTCAACTGTAGGTCATAACAGAATGGCACAATCATAAAACATGGCAACAAAGAAAAAAAAAAAACTGACCCCTATTCAAAAGTCTGCATACCTTTAGTTCTTAGTATTGTGTATTGCTCCCTTTAGCATCAATGACAGTGTGCAGTCTTTTGTAAAAGTTGTCTATGAGGCCCGAATTCTTGCAGGTGGTATAGCTGCCCATTCGTCTTGGCAAAATGACTCCAGGTCATGCAAAGTCTTTGGTCATCTTGCATGAACCACATATTTGAGATCTCTCCAGAGTGGTTCGATGATATTAAGGTCAGGAGACTGTGGTGGCCACTCCAGAACCTTCACCTTTTTCTGCTGTAACCACTGGAGGGTCAATTTGCCTTGTGTTTAGGGTCATTGTCATACTGGAAAGTCCAAGAGCGTCCCATGTGCAGCTTTCGTGCAGAAAAATGCAAATTTTCTGCCAGTATTTTCTGATAACATGCTGCATTCATCTTGCCATACATTTTCACAAGATTCCCAGTGCCTTCAGGGCTCACACATCCCCAAAAAGGTCAGTGAGCCACCACCATGCTTCACAGTGGGGATGGTATTATGTTCACTATAGGCAGAATTGGGGAGTAATGGATTACAAGTAGTCCTTTACAAAAAACAGTAACTGTAATCCATTACATTACCAAATAAAATATTGTAATCGGATTACAGATACATTTGAAAATAATTATGATTACTTTTGTATTACTTGAACTGAAAAAGAATGTGTGCAAAATAATTGACATGTCGCATGTTGGATTTTTTTCATTTAATGTTTCATTTAAAACAAAATAACATTCTAAGTTTTTGTGTGTGAGATCATCATGCATGCAATGGTGTGCGCTCGTAACCAGATTAGTGACCCTTGAAGCGTTGGTTTAATTTTCTCCGGTTATGGTTGGTTGGATGATTGATAAAAACGGAGTATTTCTATGATAATATTAGACGACCCATATAAAATATGATTTAGTTATCTACTATCAACGCATCTTTCTCAGAACAATGATAGGCGATAAGCCTACCTGGTGTTATATCTTTTTCAAGTTTCATGGTTTATTTGTCAAATGCACCCAACAACACAGCCGGGAAGTGTTGCACTGAACAATTCTGAATTCAGGAATTGTTTAGAAGATTAGGCACATTTGTTAGATAGCTGTAACAATTGACCTACCTTCAAGATGAAACATATGGAACTCATCACGATATTTGAGGAGAAAATGGGTGTTGGGAAGCACTCTGCCAAAGGAAGATTGCATTTGATGCAGCAACCTC
Organism: Esox lucius; assembly: GCF_011004845.1. Classification (NCBI taxonomy): domain Eukaryota; kingdom Metazoa; phylum Chordata; class Actinopteri; order Esociformes; family Esocidae; genus Esox; species Esox lucius. Next base: position 9,908,855 of record NC_047569.1, on the reverse strand, counting down.
AACTTCGTCCATATGGTAGGTCATGTTATTCTGCTTTCTTTGCATATCAGAAAATTGCATTAATTGGTTATCATTGGCTGCTGACGACATTGACTTTGAGCTAAGAGTGCAGATGTATAATCACAGTGTATTACTTTTGTAACCCACGTATAGGGTAAGTACACCACGCCTCTAGTTTCAAAGGAGCAGTGGTAGCAGTGGTAACTGTAAAGAATCGGAGCAGGACATAAGGTGTATAGGATACACATACAGTGGGGAGAACAAATATTTGGCCCAAGCTTTTTGGTCTAAACTCCACTCGTCATGTTTGGAGGAAGAAGAAGGATGAGTACAACCCCAAGAACACCATCCCAACCGTGAAGCATGGAGGTGGAAACATCATTCTTTGGGGATGCTTTTCTGCAAAGGGGACAGGACGACTGCACCATATTGAGGGGAGGATGGATGGGGCCATGTATCGCGAGATCTTGGCCAACAACCTCCTTCCCTCAGTAAGAGCATTTCAAGATGGGTCGTGGCTGGGCTTCCAGCATGAAAACGACCCGAAACACACATCCAGGGCAACTAAGGAGTGGCTCTGTAAGAAGCTGAAAGACCGTATTGTTGACAGCCCCGAAACCTGAAGGATCTGGAGAAGGTCTGTATGGAGGAGTGGGCCAAAATTGCACACCCTGAGACCTAATTGATCCATTATTAGTCTCAGGTGAAGCTCATATGACAAGGCGACAACACTTATGTCTTTGCAAAAATTGACTCAATGGGCTTTACCAAGCTGTGAATATTAGAATACTTTTTGACAGTTTCGTTTGGCACTGAAACATTATTACAAAAGCTGTTGGGATTAAAATGAGCCATTTCTTGTAAAGACATCTTGATTAGAAATATATTTCAGCGGCACTTCAGGTCAATTTGTACACAAGCGACACGACTTTTGTCAGGGACTGTATTTTGGATTCTCCAGGTTTAGGTTGAAATTTACAGTTTGTGTTTAGAGTTACATTCAGGATAATGAAAATGGGAAATCATGTTTCTGGTCTCCACAAGGACAGCACAACGTGTGTTTGTGTGTGTGCGTGCATGTGTGCGTGTATGTGCTCGTGCGAATGCGTGTGTGGGTTTGTTTACTGGAAGGTGAGTGCCTGGCCAAAAGTCATGTTTACACTTCCAATAAAGTGCTTGTCATCTCGGTTTGCCTAAAGGATAGAAAGCAATTTATAAACTGACACTTTGTGACAGAAACACAAAAGTGTACAATAAGTACATTCACTCATACAGGTATTGACGCACACCGACACGCACATACACGTGCCCAATCTTGCAAAGAAAACAGACACAAACAAGTTGCATATTAGAATGCAAGTGATCATTTCTAGTGAGGGGTGGGATTCGCCGCAGGTGGCTCGCTTGAAGAGACACAAATCAAAAGTTCTCCTTTTAGTTTGGGGAGACTCTCTCCCGTTTTTCTCTCAGACGCATGCAAACAGATACACCCATAAACACACTCAGCTCAACACCAGACAACATGATCCCTTCTCATCTTAATCAAAGATTAAGAGAGACAGCATGTGACAGAAAGTATTGAGATTGAATATGAAGAAAAGATTAAGAGAACAGTCCCACTAAATACTTTTAGCATTGACCTTTCTGAACTATAATGAACTATAATTTTTTTTTCCGCTGAGGTATGTCTGTGTGTGTGTTTGTGCATAGGCGGTTCGTATAAGGACTTAAATGCTAGAGGTGAAAGTTTAGTCTCATTAGCATGCTGTTTGGCAGGAGTAATAATTTAACACACATACAAACCGGTAGGTTTTACTATCAATAAATGTGAGGACTAGCAATTTAGTACCATTAAAAAACAAATGTTCCTAACCCTCAACACTAACCTAACCTTATCCTCATTAATGTAACCTTAATGTCTAACCTTAACATAACCTATAATGCCTAAAACCTAACCCTAGACTACTTCTTACACTAATTTTAAAGCTAAACTTAACACACAGCTAAACAAATGTCCTCACATTGCTTGATTCGTGTTGTTTTACTATCATAGTGGGGTGCTCTAGTCTTCACTAAAACAGGAACACACAGAGACAACTGTAATTAAAGACTTAAGAATGACCTGCCTGAAATGCATGGTGCAGAGAGGTCTGGAATTGTGCAGAGGGCAAGAGAGTGTAGATGGGGTAGGGAGAGATAAACACCAATAATGCCAAATTCAGATGCATGCACGCACACCCACACCCTCAGAGAGACCGTTGAAGACAGACTGTTGTAGCGTACAGATAAATACTTCATACTGAGATACTGCATGCAGAGCAGCAACAGCCAATAGTTAGATATGAGTCTGTGTACTTAAATATAAGATAGCAAAGGAACGTTTGGCTGTCTTTTGTAAATGTCACCCAGTCGCCCATGCATTTTAATCACCGCTCTCTGATCAATGTGATAGCTACAAGAGCGAAAACACACACACTGGGTTTCTGAGGACACACTGGAGAGGAGTAAAAAGGAAAAAGACTTTCAGGAAGTTGGAACAGAAAACACAACTTCGAACTTCATTTCAACTTCTTCTTGAACTCCGACTATTGAGTGTGCCTCTCCTCAGGCTATGTGCAAGTCATGAACCAGGGTTGAGGAGAGCAGAGATTACCATCGCAGCCTCAGGTAAACTCATGTTTAATGGAAGACACCAGTAAGAAACACAGCCCCGAGTCAAAGTCTGGGACTACATCTTTCCAAGTACGTGCCTTTCAGAGGGAATCTTTGTCTATTCATTCAACACTAAAATATAGATCAATATATTTAGGTCTGAGAAACGACAATGAAACGAGTAAGTTAAAGACTACTGTTTAAAATTCAAATGTAAATTTAGGTGTGATTCTACTGGTCCAGCACCAGTGCCTTTCCCAAATTAAATAGGCGTTGTAAGTAACACTCACTCTCAGATAACATTCTAGATTTAGACCTCCACCCCTTTAAGTTCTTTGACTATAAATATGTGGCACCCTTGAAATGTATTCAGATGTGCATATACACATACACAACATGAACTGAACTAGATGAATTACAGATACCCCAAACCAGTATAGAATTTACTAATGTACTGTATTGTGCGATTTGAAACATAGGATTAGAAATTTTATGTGAGAAATGTTGAGCTGATAGATTAGGAACATTGCTGGTTAATAACACAGAATAAAGAAGAAAGAATTAGAGCCGATTATGGTAATTAATTAGAAATATTATGTATGAGAGGGATGACTGATGAATACAGGTTAACAATGTATTACTACTAAATGTGGCAATCATGTATGGAGAAAGATGGCAGAATTCCTTACAATGACGATGTAGTGATGATTCAAAGAGCAGCATGGTCCTGACTTGGACTAACACTTTACTTTTCTCTCTCCGATTGACTCGTTTAATTGCACCAGCCAATATCTATCTTTTTGGTCCCCAACTTGACTTCAATGTCTGCTCCGTACATCAGTAAATTGATATACAAGCTTTTCAACCCTCAGGCACACACTCGCATGAACACACACACGGCAAATTAAGTACACATTTCTGTTGTTGTATATTTATTTGGATGCTTGCAGCAACAAACCAATCACTAGTATCCCATTAAAAGTGCATTTGTTTGTGTGTGTGTGTGTGTGTTTGAACAATTCTGGATACAAACCAATCACTCATTATTAAAGCAGACATGAAGACTAGCTTCCATGGCAAAACTTAATCTTAACTTCATTGAAAATAAAAAAAAAATTATATAACAGAGACATTTAATATTCTCCTGTTTAGGGGCTATTCACATGTATTTCTTTATATGAGTAGGTAGCTGAGACAGTTACACTTTGCCCTGTCTAGGCATTAAAGCTTCAGACATCCCTCCATGAAGAAGTAGCTAAATTGAGGGTTCATAGACAATTAACTCATCGCAAGTTGTCAAATCAAATATCTTGCTTGGCGTTCACTAGTTTATTATATCATGTGAAACAGTGCACAAATATGTATGGAATATAGCTAAATAAAATGTCTTAAAATATTATTTTAAGACATTTTACCTTTTTGCTCCAGGTTTTCTTTCATTTTCAAGCCGTGTTGCAAGCTAACTTATAGAAAAACTAAATGTGAACTCTCTCTTACCCGGTCTGAAGATAACAATGAACATAAATAACATCAATTGGCATGTGGGTTGCTAACATTTAATTTAAATTCAACACTATAATATATAGCAGGCTCAAATGAATGTTCATGTCATGTCATTGGAAAAGAGATGGCATCTTCCCAGAAAAATCTAAAGGGCATTTCAAGGCCAAACACATAATTGTTTTACTAAAATGATGAACTGCTGACATTAATCATTGTACAAACTAGGTAAGCCTTCGCCATCATATTTCAGGTAAGAAATAGTGCAATCTCGCTGGTGTAGGGCTTTAAACTGTATCAGATAACGCTTGGAGTTGATTGAACGGGGATGATGTACTCTGTGCTATCCTTCCCCTCTGCTGTAGGTATTTCGGGGCTGATCTATTCCTCAAACAGGGATGTCAATAGAAAGTGTGGTCATCTCATGTACTCTTTGTGAAAACTCAAGAAGGTAGGAGTTCACAGAAGGTGAAACGAAATAGATTACAGAGCAAAAGTTATTAGAAAATGTATCTGTTGGACAGTGTCTTGGGACTGAATGCAGGAATTGGATGGTCACAGTGAAAACCGGGACATATTGATGCTGAAGGTAGAAGGGCTCTATTCAGTGTGGCACAATTGATTTAGAAAACAACTTGCACAAATTCTCAGGATGTAAGCTCTGATTTCAAAAAAATATTACAACTTTTTCCTGTTAGATGTCAACAGCAAAGATAGAACTCTGTCAAGATTATGTTGGTTTGCTCTATTGAAAGAACTGAGGCCTTGACTTCAAAACTTCAGGAAATAGTTTTAGAACACAATACTGTAGAAGGCTCTGACCGTTTCAACCCCCGCCCTTCGACACACACACACACACACGCACGTACATGCACAAAAGCACCCACACAAACACTCACACCCAGTTGTATTACTACATGATTAGAGTTGGCAAGATGTGAATTAATGCTAGTCATTTAAGAGTCTTGCTCTGCCTGCCCGATCTTTCCCTCCCGGCCCTGGAATGTTCTTCATTATGTTGATCAATCTTTGGGACACTGGTATAAATATTCCCCTCCATCTCTAATGTGAAAAGAGTGGGACCAGTGGGCCATGCATTCCTTCCATTTACCACTTACACTGACAAGCTCATCCACAATAGACACAAAAACGCATATGCACAGACATGTGAACCGTATGCACATACACACAGCACACCCACACACACATACACACACTCACACACACTAAAAGAACATAATATTTAGCCAGTTGCGTATTCCAATTAAAGGGCAATTCTGTTTTTTTACAACTTAGTGTTCCATGGTACCTTATGCTGAAAATAGCCTATGGGCCAGGAGAAAATGTAATCTTTGTTTTATTTAAATTTTAAAAGCCATCACAAACATTTGCAAATTTTTGGTACCTCTAGTTGGAAATGAAAGGAGGGAGACCAAGGGGAGTGTGACCATGTTTTATAGAAAACTATGAAAAAAATCAGTATATTTGGTTTAAATCTGTATACTTGGTTTAATCCCACATAACCCTCAGACGTCATGTCACTTTATTTTTTATTTGTACTTATCTTAAAATATGCATTTATTTTTTACAAAGTTAATACGTCTGTAGTTTGTATTACTCTGCAAATAACAGGCAGTCTCTATCATTAACACAGAGGAGCTATGCACAATAGAAGCAACACATGCCGCTGGGATAACGGGTCAATCTTGGGCGTGTTTGTGTCTGTCTAATACAATCAGTGCTAAAAAGATTGTAGTGACACTTGAGTCATGTGTTGGTGAGTAATATTACGTGCCACTAAGGGTCATGTGTTTGTCAGTTATGTGGTATGTCATTAAGGGTCATTGCGGAGGCAGTTTTTCTTTACCCTGTCTATGTAGATTTATTTGCCTTGAGCGGTGTATGTATCACTGAGCTTAATGTGGTGTTTTTGTACATTTGTGTATGTGTATGTGTGTGTGTATTTGTGCATGCACGTGTCATCTTCATGCTTCCAATGGTGTGTAGAGATTATCAGATTGTTCTGTCAGTCATTCCATTCCCTGATCACACAGTTATCTGCCTCCTCAGTAATCCATGGTTTAGTATTTTTGAAACAGCATTAGCAAACTTCAGGTAACTTTAACCACCACTAGCTAAAAATCTATCACCTTTAACAGCAGCCTGTTGACATCTGTTTTATGCGGGTGCTTGTTATTGCGCTTGAGCCCATTCTCCCAATTTGTCCTTCCGTAGGAGTTCTGCATCCAATTAAGCATTGTCTTCTTTTTTTCTGAAGGTGTGAGAGCTACTGCTGAAGAATGAACAAAGATTGGCACCGTCTGAACAACAGCATTATCTCAGAAGTTTAGGATGGCATTGGTGGCCTTGTCCTTGTCCTGGATGTGTAGGTTTACTGAAAAGCCAAAATCCATGCAGGTAATATCAAGCGCTTTTCTTCAACCAAACTCTAGCAATGTAGTTCATATTTGTTCTCTTAGAAACTAAGTGTTTTTGTCCTTATCCTTGAAAGTTAGTTGAAGAGTCCCTACGCTCTCTTATCTCTCCATCCTCCTGCTTACTCAGATCCTCTTGTTTGTCAAACTGCTCCTGATTTCCATCTGTCTCCCTCACTTTTTCCACAATCTCTCTTTTTCTCTTCATCCATCTCTCCTCTGTTAAGAGGGCAGCAGTTTTACTATGAAGAGAAAGATCATGTCTCCTCACAACTCCCGTCCTGCTAAAAGCTAACCCTGGAGAATAGCGTCTCTTGGCACCCTGTCAGAAACCGCTTCGTGCACACGCACGGCTGATGGACTCCATTAAAACACCAGAGAGGGTCTTCAGTTCACACTCAGCTTCTAAAATCTCTGGTTCTCATAGAGCCTCCCAATAGAACCAAAATAGCAGTAAGAGGGCCCGTCTGTGTATAACTCCTGAAATTCAGGTCCTTTCACTGTGTGTAAGAGCCCAGTTTAGACCTGAGTTTACATGGAATTAAGTGTGGCCAGGTTCCAATAACAATTCACAAAACACTTTGAAACCCAGCATAATGTGTCGATGTTACAGGGCACCACATAAACGCAGGTTGGATAAACCTCAAAGAGTAACAGTGTTATGCAAATTATTATTTTATGTTTTCTGGTCTCAAAAATACTACATAAAATGTAATTATTAGAAATGTTTTATACCTTTATCATTTGATTGAAATGTCACCTCACTAAACTGAATGCAACTTAAACAATACATTTAATTAATTTAACTTGAAACTTTGCTATTTGCAGTGGAGGAACACCTGAATTACATCAAATGTAGTATAGTTTTACAAAGAGCACTTAGCCATATCCCCTGTGTGATTTAATGCCTATAGGGATGATTTGTAAGGGTTTTACTGTACTCATAGCCTAAATGACCACGACAGCTGCAGGGACGTTTTCAAATATATATCCAGTTAGGTCCGGAAATAATTGGACATAATTATTGCCACAAGTTATGTTATTTTGTCTGTTTACCAAAATATATTCAAGTTACAGTTAACTAATGAAAATGGGCTTAAAGTGCAGTCTCTCAACTTTAATTTGAGGGTATTCACATCAAAATTGGAGGAAGGGTTTAGGAATTATACCTTTTTTATATGTAGCCCAATCTTTTTCAGGGGACCAAAGGTAATTGGACAATTAACTCAAAATCTGTTACATGGACAGGTATGGGCTATTCCTTCTTTATTTCTTCATCAGTTAATCAGGTAAAAGGTCTGGAGTTGATTCCAGGTGTGGCATTCACATTTCAAAGCTGTTGCTGTGAACCCACAACATGTGGTCAAAGGAGCTCTCGATGAAAATTAAACAGGTCATCCTTAGGCTGCAACATAAAATCCATCGGAGAGATAGCATGAACATTAGGAGTGGCCAAATCCACCGTTGAGCTCTGGAACACAAAAAGGCCTGGATGTTCCATGGTAAAGAAAATGCCCTTCACAACTTCCAGCTAAGTAAAGAACACTCTCCAGGAGGTAGGCATATCATTATCCAAGTCTAACATAAAGAGAAGACTACAGGATAGCAAATACAGAGGGCTCACCACACCATATATACAGCTCCGTAAAAAAGCAAGAGACCACTGCACCTTTTCTTTCTTTCCAAAAACCTTTGTTTGCAATTACAGAGATCATACGTTTCCCGTAGTTCTTGACCAGGTTTGCAGGGATTTTGGCCCACTCCTCCGTACAGACCTTCAGGTTTTGAGACTTTCGCTGGGCAATACGGACTTTCAGCTCCATCCAAAGATTTTCTATTGGGTTCAGGTCTGGAGACTGGCTAGGCCACACCAGGACCTTGAGATGCTTCTCACTCCTTAGTTGCCCTGGCTGTGTGTTTTGGGTCGTTGTCATGCTGGAAGACCCAGCCACGACCCAGCCATCTTCAATGCTCCTACTGAGGGAAGGAGGTTGTTGGCCAATATCTCGCGATACATGGCCCCATCCATCCTCCCCTCAATACGGTGCAGTCGTCCTGTCCCCTTTGCAGAAAAGCATCCGCAAAGAATGATGTTTCCACCTCCATGCTTCACGGTTGGGATGGTGTTCTTGAGGTTGTACTCATCCTTCTTCTTCCTCCAAACACGGCGAGTGGAGTCTAGACCAAAAAGCTCTATTTTTGTCTCCTCAGACCACATGACCTTCTCCCATTCCTCCTCTGGATCATCCAGATGGTCATTGGCAAAGTTCAGACAGGCCTGAACATGCGCTGGCTTTTAATCCATGACGGCGTAGTGTGTTACTAATGGTTTTCTTTGAGACTGTGGTCCCAGGTTTCTTCAGGTCATTGATCAGGTCTTTACACAGCTCTCTGGTCATTTTGGAGAGGTTGGAGTCTGTTTGATTGAGTGTGTGGACTGGTATCTTTTGTACAGGTGACGGGTTCAAACAGGTGCAGTTATTACAGGTAATGAGTGGAGAACAGGAGGGCTTTTTAAAGAAAAACTAACAGGTCTGTGAGAGATGGAATTCTTACTGGTTGGTAGGTGATAAATCAATTATTTAAAAATCATATAATATGATTTTTGTTTTAGATTCCGTCTCTCACAGTTGAAGTGTACCTATGATAAAAATTACAGACCTCTACATGCTTTGTAAGTAAGAAAACCTACAAACCCTGCAATATCAAATGCTTGTTCTCAACTTAAGTTGCATGTCTAAGTGTAAATGTTTTTGTGTGATTCTGTGCATATAAACCTGGAATCCTAACTAGTGTGTTCAATGAAGTCCACTAAAAGCATTCCTGGCAATCCTCATCATTAGGCAAGAAAACTGACCATGAGATTGTAGACCTTGGTTGACATTTTTTTGTTCAAATCCTCCACCTCCAGAAAGATCTTTGGTAAAACTGTAAACATGTATTTCAGATTATTTAGGTAGCTTTTCTATGCTTTTCTGAAGTATAGAAAAGCCCCATGAGGTAGGTGCATACATGTGCCACACTGGGAAACCCAGAAAGGATCTCTGGTCCCTCGATTACTGTCCCAGCTTGCTTGTTGGTGCCTTCATCATTGGGTTTGCTCACCACAAAGACGTTGAGGATCTTCATAGCAAGGTCCTCTTGCATGTTAGCTGAATCATTATCATGAACAATCTGGAATTCACAAGAGGAAATAAACTTTAAACTTATTGTATACCGTAATATTCACATATTGTAATTCATTAGGTAACTCTACAGTAATTAGTACTTTAAGCATACTGTAATTCATTGTATGGAATGAAAAAAATTACCGTAGTTAGTTTTACAGCAATTCTACAGTGATATGAAATACAGCAAGTTGCTGGCTAATGTTTCACAAAGTTAGTTTTACTTTAACGATAAACCTTTAAAGGTCCCCTGACATGAAATTTTCATTTTGTGAGGTTTTTTAACATTAATATGAGTTCACCTAGCCTATATATGGTCCCAAATTTTCTAAAAATTCCATTTGGTGTAAATTGAGCATTTTCTATCTTTCTCTGACTTGGAGAAAACGGAGAATCAAACAGGCTGATCTGGACCCGTCTCTTTGTGACGTCGCAAGGAGAAATTGTTAACTCCCATGGTAACTCCCCTTTTTCTGCTTTGCCCGCCCAGAGAAAGAATTTAAATAGAGCCAGAATTTAAGAATTTAAGAATTTAATAATCAACTGTCAACTAATTACTTTACACATGTGTGTGAGCGCGACTTCAATTTGTCTACGCAACGAGGAGGGGCATCATGGCTTTTGAGCGAAGGAAACACAATAATTGCTCAGTAATAGGATGTAGAGATGAACAACGAAGACTTTTTTTACTTCCTTCGTACATGCCACAGAAGAACCAGTGGAATGATTTCATTTTCTCCGGAAAAGCGCCGACACAGCTTCCCAAAGTTTTGCATGTCTGTGGCAAACATTTCACCGTCGACTATGTACATAATGTTACACAACAAAATGATTTACTCCTGCGCGCACATAAATATATAGGCTTTATATATCTTGTGTAACGTGACTTCATGATATGAAGGGAGAATTTTTACATTTAAAAAAACCCTCTTCTCTAAACTAGAATATTTACTGATATAGAAGCTAACACAGCTTTAAAATCATCACAAATCAGAGAAAAATGAAAAGGCAAAAGCAGATTAGCTTTAGCTTTAACTTACATGATAATCAGACATCCTAACAAAGTATCATATAGACATAATATTTTTAACTAACCATTCGGAAACATCCTTCTGGAGGCGCTGAGTTGCAACTTCTTCATCCGTTGCTTCTCCATCTGGATCGGATTCTGGGTCAAACTGAAATGCTTCAATGTGTCTTCGTGCCATTGCAATATGATCCAGACATACCGGTAAACATGCACGTTACCTTTGCCGCAAGATAGTAAAGGCCACGCCCACCCACCACCATGCCCCGCTCACCCACCACCTTGCCCCGCCTTTTTCATCCTCATTAAAATTTAAAGTCACAGACACCAATACGGGCCGTTTGAAGGAAGCTCATTCTGTGACTGTATTGTAGTGGCTATAATTCTGAAGCAAGGCTGAATTTTTGAAAAAAGATTTCAGATACAGTACTAGGGACCACTATGGCCTATATTAAAGCCTACAAAAAGTAGCATGTCATGGGACCTTTAAGAGTTTTTCACAGGTCTACCACATATTGTTCAATGAAATGTAGAGAACAACAAAGAACCACTGAAGCTTTACCAGATACAACCAATATTTTTTTTTGTCCACTGAATCAACCACTGAAGCTTTACCAAATAACACCAACATTTTCTCTAACCCATTGTAAAGGCACAATGTGACAGTAACTGACCTGGGCAAGAAAAAGAGCCTGAATAAATTAATACTTTATTAATAGATTAATAAACAACATTCACCATAAATGTGAACTTGGCTGTCTACAATTTTCCATATGGCAATTGCAGGGAGGGGGCCACTACCATATACATTTAGTTGCTGTAACCATGTGTCAGGAATTAATCACTCTTAATCACTTTTAGCTGCCATTGTAAACAAATGTGGGAACACTTTCTGGAGGACAATGATGTCATCACCCTCTCAGACTCGGACAATCAACTGGACAACGATGGGGAAACCCCAGACTATGATGCTGTAAAAATGTTGTCAGAGAACGAGAGATGTACAGTGTTGTCACAGATGTTGACTGTATGATGGAATCTGTGAAATATCCTGGCATTTCATTGCAAATGCCGAGATGGCTGAAAAGAAAACGCTGGCTCGACTTTTAATAATCAACTGTCAACTAATTACTTTTACAGACAAAAGGCAACCATTGCATCCATGACAGAGACAATGGAAGTCAACAGACCAAACATAAAATTACATAGGACTTCATATGTAATCAGAGGATTATTCCATCTGCTGCAAAACATTCCTTCATGTACACTCACCTAAAGGATTATTAGGAACACCTGTTCAATTTCTCATGAATGCAATTATCTAATCAACCAATCACATGGCAGTTGCTTCAATGCATTTAGGGGTGTGGTCCTGGTCAAGAAAATCTCCTGAACTCCAAACTTAATGTCAGAATGGGAAAGAAAGGTGATTTAAGCAATTTTGAGCATGGCATGGTTGTTGGTGCCAGACGGGCCGGTCTGAATATTTCACAATCTTCTCAGTTACTGGGATTTTCATGCACAACCATTTCTAGGGTTTACAAAGAATGGGGTGAAAAGGGAAAAACATCCAGTATGCGGCAGCCCGATGGGCGAAAATGCCTTGTTGATGCTAGTGGTCAGAGGAGAATGGGCCGACTGATTCAAGCTGATAGAAGAGCAACTTTGACTGAAATAACCACTCGTTACAACCGAGGTATGCAGCCAAGCATTTGTGAAGCCACAACACGCACAACCTTGAGGCGGATGGGCTACAACAGCAGAAGACCCCACCGGGTACCACTCATCTCTACTACAAATAGAAAAAAGAGGCTCAAATTTGCACGAGCTCACCAAAATCGGACAGCTGAAGACTGGAAGAATGTTGCCTGGTCTGATGAGTCTCTATTTCTGTTGAGACATTCCGATGGTAGAGTCAGAATTTGGCATAAACAGAATGAGAACATGGATCCATCATGCCTTGTTACCACTGTGCAGGCTGGTGGTTGTGGTGTAATGGTGTGGGGGATGTTTTCTTGGCACACTTTAGGCCCCTTAGTGCCAAATGGGCATCGTTTAAATGCCACAGCCTACCTGAGCATTGTTTCTGACCATGTCCATCCCTTTATGACCCCTAAATGCATTGGAGCAACTGCCATGTGATTGGTTGATTAGATAATTGCATTAATTTAACAGGTGTTCCTAATAATAAGACAACCTCATTCTTTCGACTATGAAGACTACATTGTTCTTCCGACCAAATAAGTTATTCTTCAGACCACAAAGACTACCTCATTCGTGTATATGTACAACCCCATTTCCAAAAAAGTTGGGACGCTATGTAAAATGTGAAGAAAAAACGAATGTAATGATGTACAAATAATTTAAACCCTATATTCAAAAGAAAATAGTACAAAGAAAACATCAAATGTTGAAACAGCAGTCTTGAAAAATATGCTTTTCTGTTTTTATTTGCATTTTACGCAGCGTCCCAACTTATTTGGAAACAGGTTTGTATTTTCACATGAGGGGAGTGGACAGTTCCTGTTATAGATCAGGCTCCTCTTCCTCACTGCGCTGTACATGATTATCTATGTCACCTCTGACATTAAGTTAAATCAACATTTTCAACTTGCAAAATGATATTTCCGAACCGCGAGATGAACAACAGTAGGTGTTGAAATATCTATATTGTTTGATCCACTGAGTAGATCCGATTTTGCAGTGGAATACATGAAAACTGCATGTACTTGTTTCCCGATCCCGAATTGTTTCCTAATCTTCTCATTAATTGCGAGCTATTAGGTTACTGGCGATCTACCTGTTGGAGCTACCTTTTCCCAAACCAACCACTAAGCCAAAACAAGCCTTTTAGTTAAGGCCAGCTAATAAAAACTTGTGGGGAATTAATGATCAGTTTTTATTATCTTTGTGGTCCCCATATGTATAATAAGACCAATATCACACACATACTGTTCCTTATTCCCTTGCACTTAACCTAAAAGTAAACCTTAAACTCAACAGCCTAAACCTAACCTAGCCTTAACTAAAATTCTGACAATATGCCCAATTGTATGTCTGTCTCTAAACCTAACCACAAAGCCAAAAATCACATCTTCCTTAGTAGGGACCAGTTCTTCAGGTTTATCTATCTTTGTTGGGACCTCAAGCCCCCACATCACACATACACACATAGAGCTTTTTAAGTCTGTAATGAACAATGAGTTAATAAATGAGTTAACAAAATTGCCTAACAATTCACAACCTACCAAATGGTTGGATATTTAATTCAGTATCATTCCTTTGAATGCTAGACAACAACGGGAATGTCTCTGATGAAGGGTGGACTATGATGGAAGCCTTAGTCTGACTGTTCTTTTGACATGTTTGTCAAACATTTTAATAAAGTCTGCTATTTCTTTGGTTTCGCAACTGGTGTATGTGCATTTCAGATACCTTTATATTACTGAAAGTGTAGATGGGATCCTATTCAACAGGCATGACAAATCGTCTCTGGGTATGTCTGTGTAAATCTTTATATATCTCTCTCTCTTTGTATCTTTCACTCTCATTGTCTTTGTTTTCTAATGTACCATACCATACCATCATCTTCCGCTTATCCGGGGCCGGGTCGCGGGGGCAACAGTCTAAGCAGGGATGCCCAGACTTCCCTCTCCCCAGACACTTCCTCCAGCTCTTCCGGGGGGACACCTAGGCGTTCCCAGGCCAGCCGGGAGACATAGTCCCTCCAGCGTGTCCTAGGTCTTCCCCGGGGTCTCCTCCCGGTGGGACGGGACCGGAACACCTTCCCAGGAAGGCGTTCCGGAGGCATCCGAAACAGATGCCCAAGCCACCTCAGCTGACCCCTCTCGATGTGGAGGAGCAGCGGCTCTACTCTGAGCTCCTCCCGGGTGACCGAGCTTCTCACCCTATCTCTAAAGGATCACCCAGCCACCCTGGGGAGAAAGCTCATTTCGGCCGCCTGTATCCGGGATCTTGTCCTTTCGGTCATGACCCAAAGCTCATGACCATAGGTGAGAGTAGGAACGTAGATTGACCGGTAAATCGAGAGCTTCGCCTTGCGGCTCAGCTCTTTCTTCACCACGACAGACCGATACATCGACCGCATTACTGCAGAAGCTGCACCGATCCGTCTGTCAATCTCCCGTTCCATCCTTCCCTCACTCGTGAACAGGACCCCTAGATACTTAAACTCCTCCACTTGAGGCAGGCGCTCTCCACCAACCTGAAGTGGGCAAGCCACCCTTTTCCGACTGAGGACCATGGCCTCGGATTTGGAGGTACTGATTTTCATCCCCACCGCTTCACACTCGGCTGCAAACCGTCCAAGTGCATGCTGAAGGTCCTGGCTTGAAGGGGCCAACACGACAACATCATCCGCAAAGAGCAGAGACAAAATCGTGTGGTCCCCAAACCTGACACCCTCCGGCCCCAGGCTGCGCCCAGAAATTCTGTCCATAAAAATTACGAACAGAACCAGTGACAATGTATTTATTTATTTAAGTATACTGTATAAATTCACACCATGTTCTACTTGAATATTCTATACATTGAATATTATCTAACTTTACAATACAAAATATGTGAAGGTTTATAAGAAAGTATCCCAATAGAGATGAGTTGACATACAATTAAATAATTTAAATAATGTATTTACATTATTACAATTTAGATTCTATGTACACTTAAGTCTAATTTTTGTATTTATTTCCAAACCTCAATCTTTATTTCCCCTCTTCCGTTTTCTTCCCACACCGGAGACTTAAACAGTAGCTGTAAAACAGAGAACATCTTTACCGCTGCAAGGCTAAGCAAACCCATTACGAAAACATCTGGAGGAAAACCCATATGAACAGAGGACAGCATGAAGTGTGAATCTCTGTGTTGGTGTATGTGTGTTTGTGTGGTTATCCAAGTGTGTCTGTGTGTTGCATGTGTTCTGAGTACAGTATATTGCTTGGTTTGGCATGTAAACATGTTTTTCTAACCAGCCACTAAAGAGAGGAAGGAGGAGTGGATGAGGAGGAAAGAAAATGAAATGAAAGCAGAGAAAGACAGAAGATGGCAGTGGTGCTTCATGCAGATGGGTAGAAAAAGTATCAACAAAGGCAGGCAAAAGAGACAGGTGTATTTTCAAACAGCATGGCTAAAAGAGTACTATCATTCAGCATGACTAAAACAGTACTATCAACCAGCATGGTTTAACACAGTACTATCAACCAGCATGGTATCACCAACCAGCTTGGTTAATAAAGTACTATCAACCAGCATGGTATCACCAACCAGCTTGGTTAACACAGTACTATCAACCAGCATGGTATCATCAACCTGCATGGTTAACACAGTACTATCAACCAGCATGGTATCATCAACCTTCATGGTTAACACAGTACTATCAACCAGCATGGTATCATCAACCTGCTTGGTTAACACAGCACTATCAACCAGTTTGGTTAACACAGTACTATCAACCAGCATGGTATCATCAACCAGCATGGTTAACACAGTACTATCAACCAGCATGGTATCATCAACCAGCTTGGTTAACACAGTACTATCAACCAGCATGGTATCATCAACCAGCATGGTTAACACAGTACTATCAACCAGCATGGTATCATCAACCAGCATGGTTAACACAGTACTATCAACCAGCATGGTATCATCAACCAGCTTGGTTAACACAGTACTATCAACCAGCATGGTATCATCAACCTGCTTGGTTAACACAGCACTATCAACCAGTTTGGTTAACACAGTACTATCAACCAGCATGGTATCATCAACCAGCTTGGTTAACACAGTACTATCAACCAGCATGGTATCATCAACCAGCTTGGTTAACACAGTACTATCAACCAGCATGGTATCATCAACCTGCTTGGTTAACACAGTACTATCAACCAGCATGGTATCATCAACCTGCTTGGTTAACACAGCACTATCAACCAGTTTGGTTAACACAGTACTATCAACCAGCATGGTATCATCAACCTGCTTGGTTAACACAGTATTATCAACCAGCATGGTATCATCAACCAGCTTGGTTAACACAGCACTATCATTCAGCATGACTAAAACAGTACTATCAACCAGCATGGTTTAACACAGTACTATCAACCAGCATGGTATCAACAACCTGCTTGGTTAACACAGTACTATGAACCAGCATGGTATCAACAACCTGCATGGTTAACACAGTACTATCAACCAGCATGGTATCCTCAACTTACTTGGTTAACACAGTACTATCAACCAGCATGGTATCAACAACCTGCTTGGTTAACACAGTACTATCAACCAGCATGGTATCATCAACCTGCTTGGTTAACACAGTACTATCAACAAACATGGTATCATTAACCTGCTTGGTTAACACAGTACTATCAACCAGCATGGTATCATCAACCAGCATGGTTAACACAGTACTATCAACCAGCATGGTATCATCAACCTGCTTGGTTAACACAGCACTATCAACCAGTTTGGTTAACACAGTACTATCAACCAGCATGGTATCATCAACCAGCATGGTTAACACAGTACTATCAACCAGCATGGTATCATCAACCAGCTTGGTTAACACAGAACTATCAACCAGCATGGTATCATCAACCAGCATGGTTAACACAGTACTATCAACCAGCATGGTATCATCAACCAGCATGGTTAACACAGTACTATCAACCAGCATGGTATCATCAACCAGCTTGGTTAACACAGTACTATCAACCAGCATGGTATCATCAACCTGCTTGGTTAACACAGCACTATCAACCAGTTTGGTTAACACAGTACTATCAACCAGCATGGTATCATCAACCAGCTTGGTTAACACAGTACTATCAACCAGCATGGTATCATCAACCTGCTTGGTTAACACAGTACTATCAACCAGCATGGTATCATCAACCTGCTTGGTTAACACAGCACTATCAACCAGTTTGGTTAACACAGTACTATCAACCAGCATGGTATCATCAACCTGCTTGGTTAACACAGTATTATCAACCAGCATGGTATCATCAACCAGCTTGGTTAACACAGCACTATCATTCAGCATGACTAAAACAGCACTATCAACCAGCATGGTATCATCAACCTGCTTGGTTAACACAGCACTATCAACCAGTTTGGTTAACACAGTACTATCAACCAGCATGGTATCATCAACCAGCATGGTTAACACAGTACTATCAACCAGCATGGTATCATCAACCAGCTTGGTTAACACAGTACTATCAACCAGCATGGTATCATCAACCAGCATGGTTAACACAGTACTATCAACCAGCATGGTATCATCAACCAGCATGGTTAACACAGTACTATCAACCAGCATGGTATCATCAACCAGCTTGGTTAACACAGTACTATCAACCAGCATGGTATCATCAACCTGCTTGGTTAACACAGCACTATCAACCAGTTTGGTTAACACAGTACTATCAACCAGCATGGTATCATCAACCAGCTTGGTTAACACAGTACTATCAACCAGCATGGTATCATCAACCAGCTTGGTTAACACAGTACTATCAACCAGCATGGTATCATCAACCTGCTTGGTTAACACAGTACTATCAACCAGCATGGTATCATCAACCTGCTTGGTTAACACAGCACTATCAACCAGTTTGGTTAACACAGTACTATCAACCAGCATGGTATCATCAACCTGCTTGGTTAACACAGTATTATCAACCAGCATGGTATCATCAACCAGCTTGGTTAACACAGCACTATCATTCAGCATGACTAAAACAGTACTATCAACCAGCATGGTTTAACACAGTACTATCAACCAGCATGGTATCAACAACCTGCTTGGTTAACACAGTACTATGAACCAGCATGGTATCAACAACCTGCATGGTTAACACAGTACTATCAACCAGCATGGTATCCTCAACTTACTTGGTTAACACAGTACTATCAACCAGCATGGTATCAACAACCTGCTTGGTTAACACAGTACTATCAACCAGCATGGTATCATCAACCTGCTTGGTTAACACAGTACTATCAACAAACATGGTATCATTAACCTGCTTGGTTAACACAGTACTATCAACCAGCATGGTATCATCAACCAGCATGGTTAACACAGTACTATCAACCAGCATGGTATCATCAACCTGCTTGGTTAACACAGCACTATCAACCAGTTTGGTTAACACAGTACTATCAACCAGCATGGTATCATCAACCAGCATGGTTAACACAGTACTATCAACCAGCATGGTATCATCAACCAGCTTGGTTAACACAGTACTATCAACCAGCATGGTATCATCAACCAGCATGGTTAACACAGTACTATCAACCAGCATGGTATCATCAACCAGCATGGTTAACACAGTACTATCAACCAGCATGGTATCATCAACCAGCTTGGTTAACACAGTACTATCAACCAGCATGGTATCATCAACCTGCTTGGTTAACACAGCACTATCAACCAGTTTGGTTAACACAGTACTATCAACCAGCATGGTATCATCAACCAGCTTGGTTAACACAGTACTATCAACCAGCATGGTATCATCAACCTGCTTGGTTAACACAGTACTATCAACCAGCATGGTATCATCAACCTGCTTGGTTAACACAGCACTATCAACCAGTTTGGTTAACACAGTACTATCAACCAGCATGGTATCATCAACCTGCTTGGTTAACACAGTATTATCAACCAGCATGGTATCATCAACCAGCTTGGTTAACACAGCACTATCATTCAGCATGACTAAAACAGTACTATCAACCAGCATGGTTTAACACAGTACTATCAACCAGCATGGTATCAACAACCTGCTTGGTTAACACAGTACTATGAACCAGCATGGTATCAACAACCTGCATGGTTAACACAGTACTATCAACCAGCATGGTATCCTCAACTTACTTGGTTAACACAGTACTATCAACCAGCATGGTATCAACAACCTGCTTGGTTAACACAGTACTATCAACCAGCATGGTATCATCAACCTGCTTGGTTAACACAGTACTATCAACAAACATGGTATCATTAACCTGCTTGGTTAACACAGTACTATCAACCAGCATGGTATCATCAACCAGCATGGTTAACACAGTACTATCAACCAGCATGGTATCATCAACCTGCTTGGTTAACACAGCACTATCAACCAGTTTGGTTAACACAGTACTATCAACCAGCATGGTATCATCAACCAGCATGGTTAACACAGTACTATCAACCAGCATGGTATCATCAACCAGCTTGGTTAACACAGTACTATCAACCAGCATGGTATCATCAACCAGCATGGTTAACACAGTACTATCAACCAGCATGGTATCATCAACCAGCATGGTTAACACAGTACTATCAACCAGCATGGTATCATCAACCAGCTTGGTTAACACAGTACTATCAACCAGCATGGTATCATCAACCTGCTTGGTTAACACAGCACTATCAACCAGTTTGGTTAACACAGTACTATCAACCAGCATGGTATCATCAACCAGCTTGGTTAACACAGTACTATCAACCAGCATGGTATCATCAACCTGCTTGGTTAACACAGTACTATCAACCAGCATGGTATCATCAACCTGCTTGGTTAACACAGCACTATCAACCAGTTTGGTTAACACAGTACTATCAACCAGCATGGTATCATCAACCTGCTTGGTTAACACAGTATTATCAACCAGCATGGTATCATCAACCAGCTTGGTTAACACAGCACTATCATTCAGCATGACTAAAACAGTACTATCAACCAGCATGGTTTAACACAGTACTATCAACCAGCATGGTATCAACAACCTGCTTGGTTAACACAGTACTATGAACCAGCATGGTATCAACAACCTGCATGGTTAACACAGTACTATCAACCAGCATGGTATCCTCAACTTACTTGGTTAACACAGTACTATCAACCAGCATGGTATCAACAACCTGCTTGGTTAACACAGTACTATCAACCAGCATGGTATCATCAACCTGCTTGGTTAACACAGTACTATCAACAAACATGGTATCATTAACCTGCTTGGTTAACACAGTACTATCAACCAGCATGGTATCATCAACCAGCATGGCTCTGTAGCATTAGGAAGGATTCCACAGCAATAGTGATGTCTATGTGTATGTTTCAGAGTTTGTCTAAACTTATGCCACACACAACTAGCACCCTTAAAAAAAATGTAATGAAGTCTCAAAAGAAGCTAGAATAAGAAGTGCATCAACAACTATATAATTCAAGTACTTTTTATATATTCTTTACTGAATATAAACCAGAAAACAGAAATAAACACACATGCATTTAATTCACTTACAAATAACCCAAACAGTACATGTACTGTAGGCGTAAAAATATGTCAACACTTTAGAAATACCTTGTGGGGGAGATTTAAGAGAGGTAGAGTCATTCCCATTCTGTGACTTTCAGTACCCTATTTAATGGAAGAAAAGTGCAGCAAGATCACATGCTGTGTGCCAGTATAACAAATCCTGCAGCAACAGGCGATCAGCAGTTCTGCTTGGTGAAGTCAGCAGTGGCTGGTGGACATAGTAGGTCATTTTTAAACAAACATTTATGATGAATTCAAGGGCCAGACAGTGACTCTGTCCAGGCAACATGTCTAAAAGATGCACACTGCTAATTTGTCTAACCTCTGACCAAGTGTATTACTCTCTGAGAGGTGGGTGGAGACAGGACTATGCAACATAGATCACCGACTTAAACAGCATTTCTCAGACCACAAAGGCTACCTTTCAATATCCAGGTTGAGTCTCATTGACATTAAACACCTACAAGAAAACGACCACATTCCGCGACAAAGACTATTTTTAGACAATTCTTCAGACAACAAAGGCTAAATAATTGTTTAGACTAAAAGTCCACCACATTCTTCAAAATAAAATTTTGTTAAATTCTGACAACAATGATTAACTCAACATTTCAAAAAACAAAATACTATTTATTTTCAAGACCATAGAAATGACCATAGTCTTCAGATGACAATGACTACCTTATTATTTAGACTACAAAGACTACTATAACCTTCAAATCCATATTCTTCTTCAGATCACAAAAGTTACATTATTCTGACCACAAACCCCTCAAACTTTAAAGACACATTTGGTCTGTAGACCACAAACACTATATTATTCTTCAGGCCACAAAGAGAACATTATTATTCAAACCACAGTGTAGCCCAGGCTTAATATAAATTTTTTATATCATTCCTTTTATTTTGTTAAGGTATTAAAATGTGGTCGGAAGTAGTGATTATCTTTGATGGGCTAGCAAGTGAGCCGGTGGCTGAAGTCCGTCAGCTGACCAATCAGCTATCAGCTCGGCTCTGTTAAAGTTATACCTTTAGATTTTCATCTCCTCACGATCTTTTGGTGCCCGCACCAGAGCGTAGGAGGTTGCATTTATTCATTTGATTGTAAGAGAGCTGTGTCTAAATCCACTGTCGTCACGGAGTTACAGGCAGTGAATTCCGCTAAAATGGTCAGGTTTTGGTAAAGGGTTGGAAGCATCACTCAGCTGAGGTCCATTCCAAGGAGGGATATGGGTCCACATGTTCCAGACACAATCAGATCCCTGAGATTCATAGTAGATTCCCAGTTCATTTGGCTGGGTGGCAAGCTAATCCTGATTGTGACTCTGACTTTAGACAGATAGCCCAGGATCTCCTTCATTCATCGTGGTGGAGGGACAAACAGTAACACATTCGCAAGGGTAGTCTTACAGGTTTGAAAAACTGAACTCTTGTCAATAAAGGCAAGTGGAAACAAGGAAGAACCGAGCTCAATGAACTGAAAAGGTTTTATTTTGTGTAGTAAAACAGTTAGAACCACGCCAAAACTCACCAGAGACTCTGCCATTCAAAAAGCACAGCTTAAACTTTAATTTGTTTGAATCTCCAATTCCATCTGAATGGAAAGAACACATCACTCAGCAGCTCAACAACATGCCTGACGTGTTTGTGCAACATGAACTGGATTTTGGCCGAACAGATAAGGTACCACACCAGATAAAACTCTCAGATGAAACTCATTTTAAACAGCACGCTCGACCAATACACCCTCAAGATATCAAAGCTGTTCAAAAACATTCAGGTGCTCTTTGATGCAGGAGTTTTCAGAGAGTCTGAGTCACCGTTTTCATCACTGATAGTGGTGGTCAAAAAAAAGAATGGTCAGGTCCAGTTGTGCATCGACCGAATATTAAGACCATAAAGGATGCATACACTCTTCCAAAGCTGGCGGACTCATTCTCAGCATTCAGTGGCTCCCAGTGGTTCTCTGTTCTTGATTTAAAGTATGTTCATTACCAAATCGTGGTTGAGGAGGCAGACAAACCAAAGACCGCTTTTGTGTGTCCTCTTGGGTTCTGGGAATTCAACCGAATGCCTCAGGGAGTGACCAATGTGCCGAGTACATTAAATTAAAAAGTGCATGGGGGACATGCATTTAAAGGATGTGCTAGTCTTCTCAATGACTTGATTGTGTTCTCAAAGACCCTGGAGGAGCATGAAGCAAGGCTGATGAAGGTGCTTATTCACCTTAAAGAGTTTGGGTTGAAGCTATACCCTGAAAAGTGTGTCTTCCAGACGACAGTCTGCTATCTTGGGTATGTGGTCTCCAGGAATGAAGTCAAGACTGATCCAGAGAAGATCGCTGCTCTTAAGACTTGGCCAGTCCCTCACAACCGGTCAGAGTTGAGATCTTTTTTCTGGTAAGCAGGGTACTATAGGAGGTTAGTTATGAGCTACTCCAGCATCGTGAAGCCCCTCCACAATCTAACCTCTGGTTACCCACCTTCCCACAAGAAATCAAAGCCAAAAGAGAGAGCAGGTCAGTACCATAACCCAAAGGAGGTATTTGGGTGTTGTTGGACACCCTCTTGCCAGCAAGCATTTACCCTGGTTGTTGAGAGCCTCACTCCCACCCCTGTGCTTGGTTTTGCTCATCCCCAGAAGCCCTATGTACTCCATACTGATGCAAGCACCAACGGGCTCGGTGGCGTTTTGTATAAGGAACAGGAGGGCCAGCTCCGAGTCATAGGTTATGCAAGCAGAGGATTGTCATGGTGTGAGCCGCTATCCAGTGCACAAATTGTAATTTTTGGCACTCAAGTGGTCAGTGACCAAAAAGTTCAGTGATTATCTTTATGGTAACCACTTCACTGTTGTTACTGGTAGCAATCCACTGACATACATACTGACCTCAGCAAAACTGGACGCGAGAAGCTATAGATGGCTGGCACCACTGTCCACATTCTCATTCAAACTCCTCCATCATGCAGGAAAGCAGAACTGTGATGCCAATGGATTGTTCTGCAGGCCTCACGGGAATCTGGTGGATGATCTTAAATCTCAAAAAAAGAGAGCGCATACGACAGTTCATTCAGGATCACTTCTCTGACCCAGAAAACATGGATGCAATAGAACAAGCAATTTGTCGTGCAAGCGATTTGTGAGAGGCAGCTCATCTGCAGTGTCAGTCATGATGACCAGGGTTGTACAGATGGTGTTGCCTTTCTTGAAATACTAATGCTATCTCAAATAAAGCTGTGCCTGACAGTTATGGGCAAGAAGACCACCTTTGTGGGTTGCCAGTTATCCCTCACCTAACTGAAGCAGAGCTTGTGAGTAAAGATTAGAGCTGATCAATGTATAAAGCACATCATTTCCCAGATCGAACAGGGAGACAAACCACCCCCCACTTTGGGGGAGAACATTATGGTGCACCATGGGATCCCTGAAAAGCTACATAGTGATCAGGGACCAGATTTCAAATCCAGAACGACAAAAGAGCTTTGTCGAGTTGCCGGCATACATAAAGTAAGAACAAGCAGGATACACAGCATACTGAACCTCCAGGCGCTTCTCCCATTGAGAGTCCTGTAAATGCTCAAAATGTTGAATGCACTCCCGAAAATGACAAACCACCTGAAATGTCTAATGGTACTTCAGACAGTCCCCTGACACGTAGTGAGCCTGACTGCCATCAGTGTGTCACTGAGTGCGTATTTACTGAAAGTGTCATACCTGCTGAACAAGTGGATGAAATAACCTTGACTGAAAGTAACTTACCTGACAATAAACACATTGTGGAAGAATGAAACTTATCTGATGACGACATCCTGAATGAGCAGCATGTCAGCATGTCAGAGAGTGAAGTGATGAGCTGCACTGGAAGTGGAGACATAGAGGAGGAAAGAGAGGATGAGATGGTTGCAATGGAGACAACAAGTACAGAGGAGACAGAGGAGCAAACAAGTACAGATATCCCTGTCAGGAGATTAGAGAGAAATCGTCAGCCATCAAAAAGACTTGACTATACTGAACTTGGAAACCCCTTTGTCATATTTGTTAAATCATGCATTCATGGGTTAACCACAGCTGTGGCTGACATTTCATGTCAGGGCGAGGATTCTTTGTATTATCCTGTCCTGTCCCCTGAAAAAGACATTGTCTGGATGGCAGCATATGTTGCTCCAAAATTTGTATATACTGTTCAACATTAAATGCTTCCTTCACAGATGTGCAAGTCACCCATGCCCTGTGCACTAATGCACCCCCATACCATCACGGATACTGGCTTTTGAACTGTGTGCTGATAAGCCTGAAAGATCTTAGCCTGGAAGATCCATGACTCCCAAAAATTATTTCACATTTTGTCATATCAAAGGACAGTTTGCCTATTTGCCTCAGTCCATCTTAAATGAGCTCAGGCCTAGAGAAGCCGTCAGCATTTCTGGATATTTTTTATATATGGCTTATTCTTTGCATGATAGAGTTTTAACATATATTTGTGGATGTACTTACGTACTGAAGATCACGGCCATCCAATACAGTTTTTTGGCCTTGTCTCTTGCGTACAGAGATTTCTCTGTGTTCTCTGGATCTTTTAATTATATTATGTACTGTGAATTATGAGATCCTGAAACTCTTCGCAATTTTACATTGAGAAGCGTTATTCTTAAAACGTTGCATTATTTGCCGGCGCAGTCTTTAACAGAGTAGTAAACCCCTCCACATCTTTACTTCCTCTCTGGGATGCTCTTTTTACACCCAATCATGTTACTGTCTTGTTGCCAATTAAGGGTAATTAGTTGTGAGATGTTCTACCAGGTAGTTTTTTTTAAGCATTGCACACGTTTTCCAGTCTATTGTTGCCCCTGTCCCAGCTTTTCTTGCTGACATTAAATTGAAAGTGGGTATATATTTTTCAAGAAACAATAACATTTCTCAGTTTCAACTGTGACAACTGCGACCTCTGCTGGTTCACCTCCCCCTGCAGCGGGCGGGCCCCAGCGGTCGACGTCACCGGCCTTCTGACACCACCGTCTCATCATACATTTCACCTGTGTCTCGTTTAGTGCACCTGTTCCTCATCATCGCTGTTTCCCCCGGTATATATGTTCCCTCTGCTCCCCCTGTCTTTGTGTGTGATTGTCTCTACCTGTGTGTAGAGCTGTGCTACGCTTTGTTAAAGCTTAAGCTGTATATGTTCGAGTGGATACTATTAAATATCCTTCCACCACGCCTTCTCCTGCTCCTCCTTGCTCCTCAAACCCCGAAGCCGTGACACAACATCTGATATGTTATCTTTGCAATATTTTCTATTGTATATAGGGTTTAAATGATTTCTACATAATTGCATTCTGTTTTTCTCTACATTTTACACAACATCCCAACTATTTTTTAACCGGGGTTGTATATCAAAGCACATGCCTTTTGGTAGTCTTTGTGGTCTCACGGATACTGTAGATTTTGTGTTCTGACCAATGAGGTAGCCATGGTGGTCTGAAGGATAAGGTACTCTTTGTGTTTTGAAGGGTAAGTTACTTGGTCAAAAGAACAATGTAGTCGAAAAGATGAGGTTGTCTGTTGTAACCCTTATTACGATGTAGTAATAATGTACATTAGGGTGATAGCTTGTAGTAGTCTTACAGGTTATCATCATGGTGAATTTGGACCAGTATCAGAAGAAACTTGATTGCTAAGAGCCAGAGGATTGATTATAAATAAATAGAATACCATACCAGAATGAAAGTTTTCTGTTTCTGAAATGTTTGGGCCCTTGCAAATTTGTGTTAGTGTTTGTCCCTCCACCACGATGAATGAAGGAGATCCTGGGCAATCTGTCTGAAGTCAGAGTCACAATCAGGATTAGCTCACCACTCTGCCAAATGAACTGGGAATCTACGAGGAATCTCTGGGATCTTATGGTGTCTGGAACATGTGGACCTTGGCTGAGTGATGCTTCCAACCCTTTAACAAAACCTGACCATTTTAGCGGAATTCACTGCCTATAACTCTGTGACGACAGTGGATTCAGACACAGCTCTCTTACAATCGAAAGAATAAATGCAACCTCCTACGCTCTGGTGCGGGCACCAAAAGATCGTGAGAAGATGAAAACCGAAAGGTGTAACTGTAACAGAGCCTAGCTGATTGGTCAGCTCATGGACTCAGATTTCAGCCACCGGGTCACTTGCAAGCCCATCAACTTCCGACCATTTTAATACCTTAACAAAATTAAAGGAATGTTATAAATATAGGAGAAACATGCAACGTGACTTACCAATTGCATTGTGGGATCATTGACGTGCTGTATGCTGCCTGCTGTTACCTACCTGGCTACATGCTAAACTTTTTTCGAATTTACTCTATATAAACTAATTGGTCAAATTCTACTTTAAGAGTTTACTAACGCCATATTTTTCATCTGTTGACCTCTTACCCAACTTTCCTACACCGGGACTCTTTTTGGACCTAATTAACAGAACTACTCACACCTGAACACCCGACGCTAAGTATCATTAAAATGCCTTATCACTGTAATTGTTGTAGCTACAACACAGAGGAGACCAATCGTCTTCAGATAAAGATAGCAGACTTAGAGGCTTCTGGCGCAAATGTCTGGCAAGGATTATGTTAGTGTAGAAATAGAAAAAAACTGCATCTGTGCCACCAGGAAGAAACAATATTCTTGTTAGCCCCCTGGCACAGCTCCTGCAGCCGGGCAAAAACTTTCTCTTGGTCACTGGGAAGAAATGCCGTCGACCAGTTAAACCTGAGTCATTGCTAAATCCAACTGAGATTTTCAACAGGTTTTGCCCACTGGAGTCGGAGTCAAGGCCCAAGCCGTCTTCGGAGGGGAATGATCGGCAGGCATGTTCTACCGGTGGCCTTGAAAAAACTTTAGTCATCGGCGATTCCATTACACTTAGTATTAGACTAAAGAATCAGCCGGCGATCGTACACTGTTTACCGGGGGGCAGAGCCACCGACGTAGCCGCAAATCTGGGGCTGGTGCTAGTGAAAACTGGCAAGTATAGAGAGTACAGAGATATTATTATTCACGTTGGTACCAACAACGTTAGGAAGAAACAGTCAGAGGTTACGAAGCAGAACATGGCATCAGCGTGTAAACCAGCTAGAAAGATGTTTCAGCATCAAGTAATTGTCTGTTGCCCCCT
Organism: Esox lucius; assembly: GCF_011004845.1. NCBI lineage: Eukaryota > Metazoa > Chordata > Actinopteri > Esociformes > Esocidae > Esox > Esox lucius. The sequence continues at coordinate 9,880,585 of NC_047569.1, read as the reverse complement.
CCCAGCTAGGGGTGGTGACGAGCTCTACAGCAGACTTGCGCAACTCAATCGCTGGCTGAAAACGGAGTTCTGCCCATCGCAGGAGTTTGTAGATAATTTGCTCTCTTTTTGGGACTTTCCCAGAAATAGGGCCAGGCCTGATCTGCTGAGGAGCGATGGACTCCATCCCAGCTGGAGTGGTGCTCTTCTTTTATCTAGGAACATTGACAGGAGTCTCACTCCTATAGCCTCACCATGAGATAGGGTGCAGGTCAGGCCGCAAGCTGTTAGCCAGCCTGCTAGCATAGTGGAGTCTGTCAATAGCATAGCCAGAGTAGTTAGTACAGCGTTACCTATTGCCACTGTGACTCGTTCCAGGCTGAAAAAGTTAAACAAGGTAGTGCTAACAAAAACAACCTTATTAAGATAAAGCTTTCCTCCACCTCGGTCACAAATAAAAATAAAAAAGATTATCACCTCGCATCTCAAAATGGGACTCCTAAATGTTAGAGCCCTTGCTCCAAAGGCAGTTGCAGTAAATTAATTAATCTCTGACCATAAACTAGATGTTATTGGTTTATGTGAAATGTGGCTAAAGCCTGATGAATTCATTGCCTTAAATGAGGCCTCTCCTCCTGGCTATACTAGTGATCATATCCCTCATGCATCCCGAAAAGGGGATGTTGCTAATATTTATGACAGTAAATATAAATTTACTCTCAAACACATCACTGATCACTGAAGTTTTACTCATGAAAGTTAACCAGGCCGATAGATCGCTTTACATAGCTACTATTTATAGACCCCCCGGGCCATACACAATGTTCCTCAATGAGTTTCCAGAATTCTTGTCTAAACTTGTAGTCATGGCAGATAGTTTTTTTTTTTTTGGCAATTTCAATATTCATGTGGAAAAGTCCAATGATCCTGTTCAAAAAGAATTTGAAGGCATAACTGACTCAATGGGTTTTATCCAACATGTCTCAGGTCCAACACATTGCCACATTCACACTTTAGATTTAGTCCTGTCACGAGCAATAGATATTGTAGATCTAATAATTTCCCTCCCCAAATCCTGGATTATCGATCACTGTCTTATTACATTTACTGTTAAAACAAGAAATCCACTTACTCTGCAAAACAATGAATATCAAAAGCCGTACAATAAATTCCTTGATATTCTTACAAGTTCGCTCATTAACGACAGAGTAAATAAGTCTGTAAATGGTCAAATCAAGGATCTAATCTCAACACTGCGAAATACATTAGACTTGGTTGCACCACTAAAAATAAAAGAAATACACAACAAGAAACGTGCTCCCTGGTACACAGACAATAATAGAGCACTTAAGCAAGCCTCCAGAAAATTGGACCGAAAGTGGCACTCCACCAAGTTGGAAGTATTCAGACTAGCCTGGATAGACAGTACACTACAATACCGAAAATCACTCACGTCTGCTCGATCAGCTAATTTCTCCAACCTGATTGGGGTGAACAAAAACAATAAAAAATGTATCTTCGATACAGTTGCAAAGTTAACAAAAAAGCTAAGCTCAACAAGCGAAGTGGGTCTTCACTTTAGTTGTAATGAATACATGAACTACTTTGATGAAAAGATCATCACCATTAGAAAACAAATAACTGACTGAAAATGTGTTTCCCAACAACTGAATGCCTTCCTGAAGGCAAATAACATTTATGAAATGCTCCAGTCCGATTTCAGATCCCATCATAGTACTGAGACTGCACTCGTGAAGGTAACAAATTACCTTCTAATGGCCTCAGACAAAGGTTCCGCATCCGTCCTGTTGCTTCTTGATCTTAGTGCTGCTTTTGACGCCATTGATCACTCCCTTCACTTAGAGAGACTGGAAACCCATATTGTGCAACGTGGACATGTTCTAGCCTGGTTAAATCTTATTTATCTGAAAGATATCAGTTTGTTAGTGTAGATGGCATATCCTCTGTCAAGTCAAAGGTATGCTTTGGTGTTCCTCAAGGCTCGGTTCTAGGCCCATTATTGTTCTCACTATACACTCACCTAATGGATTATTAGGAACACTTGTTCAATTTCTCATTAATGCAATTATATAATCAACCAATAACATGGCAGTTGCTTCAGTGCATTTAGGGGTGTGCTCCTGGTCAAGACAATCTCCTGAACTCCAAACTGAATGTCAGAATGGGAAAGAAAGGTGATTTAAGCAATTTTGAGCGTGGCATGGTTGTTGGTGCCAGACAGGCCGGTCTGAGTATTTCACAATCTGCTCAGTTACTGGGATTTTGACGCACAACCATTTCTAGGGTTTACAAAGAATGGTGTGAAAAAGGAAAAACATCCAGTATGCGGCAGTCCTGTGGGCGAAAATGCCTTGTTGATGCTAGAGGTCAGAGGAGAATGGGCTGACTGATTCAAGCTGATAGAAGAGCAACTTTGACTGAAATAACCACTTGTTACAACCGAGGTATGCAGAAAAGCATTTGTGAAGCCACAACATGCACAACCTTGAGGCGGATGGGCTACAACAGCAGAAGACCCCTCGGGTACCACTCATCTCCACTACAAATAAGGAAATGAGGCTACCAAAATTGAACAGTTGAAGACTGGAAGAATGTTGCCTGGTCTGATGAGTCTCGATTTCTGTTGAGACATTTAGATGGTAGAGTCAGAATTTGGCGTAAACATAATGAGAACATGGATCCATCATTCCTTGTTACCACTGTGCAGGCTGGTGGTAGTGGTGTAATGGTGTGGGGGATGTTTTCTTGGCACACTTTAGGCCCCTTAGTGCCAATTGGGCATTGTTTAATTGCCACAGCCTACCTGAGCATTGTTTCTGACCATGTCCATCCCTTTATGACCACCATGTACCCATCCTCTGATGGCTACTTCCAGCAGGATAATGCACCATATCACAAAGCTTGAATCATTTCAAATTGGTTTCTTGAACATGACAATGAGTTCACTGTACTGAAATGGCCCCCACAGTCACCTGATCTCAACCCAATAGAGCATCTTTGGGATGTGGTGGAACGGGAGCTTCGTGCCCTGGATGAGCATCCCACAGATCTCCATCAACTGCAAGATGCTATCCTATCAATATGGGCCAACATTTCTAAAGAATGCTTTCAGCACCGTGTTGAATCAATGCCACGTAATATTAAGGCAGTTCTGAAGGCGAAAGGGGGTCAAACACAGTATTATTATGGTGTTCCTAATAATCCTTTAGGTGAGTGTATTTACACAGCATGGCTCCATAGTGCTAAACTGCCCTGTTTGCAGTCCAGATATATCGCCAATTGAAAACTTTTGCAATCCTATATTAAGCAAGAACGGGAAAACATTTCACTTTCAAAACTACAGCAATTGGCCTCCTGAGTTTCTATATGCTTACAGAGTGTTGTTAAAAGAAGACATGATGCAACACCATGTTAAGCATGCCCCTGGCAACGTTTTTGATACGTGTTGCTGCAAAATCAAAATGACCATGCATTTTTCCAAAAACAATACAATTTCTCAGTTTCAAGATTTGATATGTGGTCTTTGTACTCTAATTAGATATATGGATGAATGATTTATACATCATTGCATTATGTTTTTATTAGCATTTTATGCAGGGTCCCAAATTTTTCGGGAAATGGGGTTGTACATGGTTTGAAGTAACAAGTTCACATTCAGAAAATGTTTCTGCCAACAAGCTGTCCTATCAAATATGCAAGTAAATACAAGCATGAAATACCATGTCAAAACATATACAGTGGGGAGAAATATTTGATACACTGCCGATTTTGCAGGTTTTCCCACTTACAAAGCATGTAGAAGTCTGTAATTTTTATTATAAGTACTCTTCAACTGTGAGTGACAGAATCTAAAACAAAAAAACAGAAAACCACATTGTATGATTTTTAAGTAATTCATTTACATTTTATTGCATGACATAAGTATTTGATACATCAGAAAAGCAGAATTTAATATTTGGTACAGAGATCATACGTTTCCTGTAGTTCTTGACCAGGTTTGCACACACTGCAGCAGGGAATTTGGCCCACTCCTCCATACAGACCTTCTCCAGATCCTTCAGGTTTCGGGGCTGTCGCTGAGCAATACGGACTTTCAGCTCCCTCCAAAGATTTTCTGTTGGGTTCAGGTCTTGTTCAGGTCTGGAGTGGCTAAGGCGCTCCAGGAACTTGAGATGCTTCTTACAGAGCCACTCCTTAGTTGCCCTGGCTGTGTGTTTCAGGTCGTTGTCATGCTGGAAGACCCAGCCACGAGCCATCTTCAATGCTCCTACTGAGGGAAGGAGGTTGTTGGCCAATATCTTGCGATACATGGCCCCATCCACCCTCCCCTCAATACGGTGCAGTCGTCCTGTCCCCTTTGCAGAAAAGCATCCCCAAAGAATGATGTTTCCACCTCCAAGCTTCACGGTTGGGATGGTGTTCTTGGGGTTGTACTCATCCTTCTTCTTCCTCCAAACACGGCGAGTGGAGTTTTGACCAAAAAGCTCTATTTTTGTCTCATCAGACCACATGACCTTCTCCCATTCCTCCTCTGGATCATGCAGATGGTCATTGGCAAACTTCAGACAGGCCTGGACATGCGCTGGCTTGAGCAGGGGGACCTTGCTTGCGCTGCAGGATTTTAATCCATGACAGTGTATTGTGTTACTAATGGTTTTCTTTGAGACTGTGGTCCCAGCTCTCTTCAGGTCATTGACCAGTTCCTGTCGTGTAGTTCTGGGCTGATCCCTCACCTTCCTCATGATCATTGATGCCCCACGAGGTGAGATCTTGCATGGAGCCCCAGACCGAAGGAGATTGACCGTCATCTTGAACTTCTTCCATTTTCTAATTATTGTGCCAACAGTTGTTTCTCACCAAGCTGCTTGCCTATTGTCCTGTAACCCATCCCAGCCTTGTGCAGGTCTACAATTTTATCCCTGATGTCCTTACACAGCTCTCTGGTCTTGGCCATTGTGGAGAGGTTGGAGTCTGTTTGATTGAGTGTGTTGACAGGTGTCTTTTATACAGGTAATGAGTTGAAACAGGTGCAGTTAATAAAGGTACTGAGTGGAGAACAGGAGGGCTTCTTAAAGAAAAACAGGTCTGTGAGAGCTGGAAATCTTACTGGTTGGTAGGTGATCAAATACTTATGTCATGCAATAAAATGCAAATTAATTATTTAAAAATCATTCAATGTCTCTCACAGTTGAAGTGTACCTATAATAAAAATTACAGACCTCTACATGCTTTGTAAGTAGGAAAACCTGCAAAATCGGCAGTATATCAAATATTTGTATACTTTACATATATTGTACTTTACATGCTACAGCAACAAGACATAGTGTTCACAAAGATTACCAGAGATCTGCTTTTCAACCCCACTGAATGATAATTGAGTTGAATAATCACTGCAGAGTTGCAATGCTCTGCCTTACACATTATTAATGACACAGATAAGCAAGTGTGGGCACGCACAAACATACACACACACAGATGTTTGTTTTTCTATCCTTGTGGGGGATGGCAAACCAGAAATCCATGTTCATGTAATGCCTAAATATTACCTATCCCTATGGTCTAAATCTAACCTATAATGCCCAAACCTAAAAGTAACCCCAATTCTAACACTAACCCCATTTGTAAGTTAGGTTCCTTCCCCTAAACCTATCCCCAAAGATGGAAAAAGCATTTTTCATAGTGGGGACCCACTAAAAAACATTCTGACGATTTGTCAAGTCTCAAAAGTATTGTAAGATCTGAATCATGCACACACACACACACACACACATGCACACACACCAGTCTGCATGTCTTGTAATAGTCTTCTCTGTGAAAGTTCCTTAGGTTAGGTACCTGTCTTCCTTTATAATAGCTTTGGAGATGGGAATCACTTAACCTGCATTGCATTCATTCTTTTATTCCTACTTTTATATATTCAATTAATTATTTATTTCTGACCTAGGCCCTGCATTGCAGAGGCTGCAAAATCTCTTCAACACACTACAACTAATGGTTCTTCCCACTCTTATCCTCTTTTCTCTCTCTCTCTCTCTCTCTCTCACACACACATACACACTCAGTTTCTTTTTCCGTTACCTTCTGTAATGCTTGTTAGACTTGTTTTGATCAACATCTGTCTTCCTATGTCCTTCCTCTCTCTATGCCCCCCCATTTGTCGCCCTCCTTTGCCTTTTGTTCCGGTTCTCCAACCCCCACAATCTCTGTCTCCCTCCAGACTCAGTACAGTGTCTCCGCCACCCACAGATTCCTGCCAGCGTCCCCAAAACCTCCCTAAATTAAACCCAAGGGATATGTGTGTGTGCGTTTGTTCATATGCAAGGGTGTGCGCGCGCGCATGTGTGAGTGAGGTGTGTGTATATGTGAGTGTTTTTATATGTGAGAAGTGTTTGTATTTCTATTTCCGAACATTCCTTTTTGTGTGCACATAGTATCTGTTTCTGTGAGAATATGTCCTCAGCTACAGCAGAGGCAACAACTATATAATGTCTCCTATTCTCCAATTCCCTGTGTATATGTCTGACCTGTGATGTTTGAGTGGGTGTTGAGGAGGGCCCTCCATTCACCAGTGCTGGGAAAGCTGTTTGTATAGCAGTATTGATTGCCTTATTTCATTGTATTTGTCTTCGTCTGGTTTCTTTGGTAGGACCCCCCCCCCCCCCCCAGGGGATCAATCCTTTATCTTTCAACAGTCCTGATGAATCAATAGGTCAGTTGCCAGTGCTAACCAGGACAACAGATTAAGGTTATGAGGTCATCGGGGGCACAGGTTCGTAGTGACTCAATCGCCGTGCTGGGCGTCAGGTTGCCAAAAGTAATATGGCGGAACGGAATGTTATGAAGTTATATTTCAGGCTGGGTGGTGTTTTGTAAAAGCTCTTTGTGACAACTGATGTAAAAAATGCTTTATAAATACATTTGGTTCATTGATTGATTATATTGCCGGATAGATGTTCAAGTTTATATAAGTAGCAACAAAAGGTTTGTCTACCCTCCTCAAAGACTATAACATTTACAATCAGAAGAGAATCCGCAAAACTAATCATAGAGTACAATATTTACTTAGTCATGCATTAGTATTTTGGCTCAGTTTGTTGCCACCAAGCTGAGCACTCAAGCTCAAATAACCCAATAAAAAAACAGCTGCTCAAATGAACCAAAACTGCCCCAGATACCGCTTAAAATTAAATCCTGTGGAGCTAGCGACAGCTAACTGCTAAGCTAATGAACGACAGTGAAGGGAGTGGAGCCATGTGAATGGCTAGCAGATAGTGATTAGCTGTGCTATGGGAGCTAAGGTTCTGCTACAGAGCAACTTAATTCAGAAAGCACCATGTATCACTGAAAACTGAGCCACATTTATTTATTTTTGTCTATTATTTATGTGTGGGTTTTGTGGGTAATTCAATTGGTGGCTATGCGTGTATGTGATGTGTTGTTGGTGGTTATGTTGATTAGCATACAAATGGGCATTTTTAAATCCCAATGTTCCGTTGTGTCCCTGGTGGTGCTGTAGAACTACGATTCCCAATGTGCCGTGCTGCTATTGATGATGCGACTATGAGACAGAGTAATGTGTTGAGTGAAGTAATAAAAACCTCAACTCATAATAGTTTTTGTATGATTTCTTGCTGGGAAAATACACTTTACTTACAACATAATTAAACAGTTAAATGTTATGTATACTTTGATTTACAATGCATAACAAATATGTAACATTCAAAGGAGAAATTCACTACCATTGAAAAGGTTGGGTTACCAAGGGAAATATGTTTTGGGTTGGGTTACCAAGGGAAAAAGTGCTTTTCTTTGTTTTTCAAAGAAAAGCACTTTTTGTTCATTAAAATAACATATCAGAAATATTGTGTATAATGTTGTAAATGACCATCAGTAATATAAAGTTGTAAATGACCATTGTAACTGGAAATGTTACATTTTCAATGGAATATCTACATAAGCGTAGCAACCATCACTCCTGTGTTCCAATGGCATGTTGTGTTTGCAAATCCAAGTTTACCTTTTGTGACATGTTATCACTGCTGAAAACAGTTGTGCTTATTAATAAAGAAGCAATAAAACTGGCCTTCTGTAGTCTAGTTCAGTATCAGGAGCATCAGCGTTTGTGGGTTCATTTGTGTGTTTGATAAACTCAAAATGGCCAGAAACAAAGAACTTTCTTCTGAAACTCATCCGTCTATTCTTGTTTTTTTTTTAAATGAAGACTATTCCATGCGAGAAATTGCCAAGAAACTGAAGATCTCATGGAACAATGTTTACTACCTTCACAGAACAGTGCAAACTGGCTCTAAACAAGAATAGAAGGAGTGGGAGGCCCCGGTGCACAACGGAGCAAGAGAACAAGTAAATTAGTGTCTTGTTTGAGAAACAGGCGCCTCACAGATCCTCAAATGGCAGCTTCATAAAACAGTACCCGCAAAACACCAGTTTCAATGTCAACAGTGAAGAAGCGACTTCGGGATGCCTGCCTTCTAGTCAGAGTTGCAAAGAAAAAGACATCTTTGACTGGCCAATAAAAAGAAAAGATTATGATGGACATAAGAACACTGACACTGGACAGAGGAAGAACTTTGCCTGTGTGTGTGGGGGGGTGGGGGGGTGGGGGGGTTGAGGTTTTCATTTGGTGGTGTTGCTGGCGTCAGAGGATGCTGCCATTTATTAACAAAAGCACAATGTCAATCATATTTCATAAAGCTATATAATCTATATATTACACAAATACACAGAACATGACAGAGCAATGCATACACACTCATTGAGACACTGATAGTTTGTGTGTGTTTGCGAACATATTGTTTATTCTGACACTACATAGAACTGTGTTTTTGGTTAACATACAGAGGGCTACACTATCCATGGGACACGGATATTGTGTCTGTTTCCCTTAAGACCAATGTGTTTCTTGCGACAGGCCATAATGTCTGAACCAGTAACTTGTGATCTGCTGAAAGATACTACGATTGTATGCTTGGCAATGGCTTTGAATACATGTACAGTATCTCACAAAGGTGAGTACACCCCTCACATTTTTGTAAATATTAGATTATATCTTTTCATATGACAAAACTGAAGAAATTACACTTTGCTACAATGTAAAATAGTGAGTGTACAGCTTGTATAACAGTGAAAATTTGCTGTCCCCTCTAAATAACTCATTACACAGCCATTAATGTCTAAACCGCTGGCAACAAATGTGAGTACGCCCCTAAGTAAACATTTCCAAATTGGGCCCAATTAGCCATTTTCCCTCCCCGGTTTCATGTGACTCGTTAGTGTTACAAGGTCTCAGGTGCGAATGGTGAGCAGGTGTGTTAAATTTGGTGTTATCGCTCTCACACTCCCTCATACTGGTCACTGGAAGTTCAACATGGCACCTCATGGCAAAGAACTCTCTGAGGATCTGAAAAAAAATATTTTGCTCTACATAAACATGGCCTAGGCTATAAGAAGATTGCCAAGACCCTGAAACTGAGCTGCAGCACAGTGGCCAAGACCTTACAGCGGTTTAACAGGACATATTCAACTCAGAACAGGCTTCGCCATGGTCGACCAAAGAAGTTGAGTGGACGTGCTCAGCGTTATATCCAGAGGTTGTCTTTGGGTAATAGACGTATGAGTTCTGCCAGCATTCCTGCAGAGGTTGAAGGGGTGGGGGGTCAGCCTGTCAGTGCTCAGACCATACGCCGCACACATCAAATTGCATGAAATTGGTCTGCATGGCTGTCATCCCAGAAGGAAGCCTTTTCCAAAGATGATGCACTAGAAAGCCCGTAAACAGTTTGCTGAAGACAAGCAGATGGATTACTGGAACAATACCCTGTGGTCTGATGAGACCAAGATAAACTTATTTGGTTCAGATGGTGTCAAGCGTGTGTGGCGGCAACCAGGTGGGGAGTACAAAGACAAGTGTGTCTTGCCTACAGCCAAGCATGGTGGTGGGAGTGTCATGATCTGGGGCTGCATGAGTGCTGCCGGCACTGGGGAGCTACAGTTCATTGAGGGAACCATGAATGCCAACATGTACTGTGAAATACTGAAGCACAGCATGATCCCCTCCCTTTGGAGACTGGGCCCCAGGGCAGTATTCCAACATGATAACGACCCCAAACACACCTCCAAGACGACCACTGCCTTGCTAAAGAGGCTGAGGGTAAAGGTGATGGACTGGCCAAGCATGTCTCCAGTCCTAAACCCTATTGAGCATCTGTTGGGGCATCTTCAAACAGAAGGTGGAGGAGTGCAAGGTCTCTAACATCCACCAGCTCTGTGATGTGGTCATGGAGGAGTGGAAGAGGACTCCAGTGGCAACCTATGAAGCTCTGGTGAACTCCATGCCCAAGAGGGTTAAGGCAGTGCTAGAAAATAATGGTGGCCACACAAAATATTGACACTTTGGGCCCAATATGGACATTTTCACTTAGGGGTGTTCTCACTTTTGTTGCCAGCGGTTTAGACACTAATGGCTGTGCGTTGTGTTATTTTGAGGTGTCAGCATATTTACACTGTTATACAAGCTATACACTCACTACTTTACATTGTAGCAAAGTGTCATTTCTTCAGTGTTGTCACATGAAAAGATATAATCTAATTTTTACAAAAATGTGAGGGGTGTACTCACTTTTGTGAAATACTGTATGCATGCATGTAACTGAGTGTGTGTCTAAAACAAAGAATATTCAACTTTGTGTGGACATTTCCTGGTTCCAATGAAAACTATTTTGGAGGGGTTAGATTTTGGGTAAATGTTTTGGCTAGGCACTATGGCATCGGAGTTTGGTTTAGATTAACAACCATGTTACAGTTTAGTAAAAATAGGACCTTGAATGGAAATAGTTTTCTGGATCCCCATAGTTAAATCTAAATGTTGTCTGTGTGAGTTCTAATGTAGACCCTGCTAGTCCTTGGTGTTTTTTGTTTTGCCACAGGCTATAGAGTTTGATGCAGGAAGCTGTTGTCTGCTCAGTAAGACATCACAAATGTACATTAGAATCAGACATTTCAATTTTCAGAATCTTATGTTTTTACTTGTGGGAAAAAAACATCTGTGGGTCAATTGGCCCACTCCATATGCAAGGGAAAATATTAAACGTCCTTTGAGCAGTTTCCTGTATTTGATTGACACAGAAATCTTATAAAAGATTTGAACACACACTTTTGCTGAAGCCGAGCAAAAGAGTGTGGAAAGGTTTGAACTGACAGCTGAGGAATTAAAAGCGTTCATAGGCTTGCTTTATTTCAGAGCAATTACAGGTGTCAAAAGCATGAATCTTGAAGACTATTGGTCAGCAATTCGATTAAGCAATTTGATTTTCAAAAAGTCTAGACAAACATTCAGATATCATGCACTATTTTTATTTTGATGACAAAAGCACAAGAGCTGCCCGTAATGAGACTGATAAGTTTGCCTTGATGTCTGAGATCTTTGGTGTTGCTTACAAGCCCAGTGCAAACAACTGTTGATGAACAGGTATTCGCTACCAAAGCATGCTGTAGATTCACACAGTACATGTCTAATAAACCAGACAAATGTGGGATAAAGTTCTGGATTGCTGCTTAGGTCAAAACAAAATATATGTTGAATGCACTTCCCTATCTTGGAAAAGACAATAGCAGGTTGGTTGGGCAGCGTTCATCCGACAATGTCGATTTGTGTCTGATGGAACCTTTCTCTGGGAAAGGAAGAAATGTTACCACAGACAATTTCTTCACCTCCTTACCACTGACAAGCAATCTTTTGGCAAACAAAACCACAGTAGTTGGTACAATGAATAAAATCAGATGAGAGATTCCACCCTGTACACAGGCACAGACTGAAAAACATGTATCAGACAGTTGGAATTGACAGTGGCGCAAAATATGTCTGAAATAATTACCCAATAGCCTTAGATTTGGCGTTGATATTATTGACGTGTGTATTTGTCTTGATACATTTGTCTTGATAAATTGGTTTGATAGGAATTAAAGTCACAATTAAGTGCAATACCTTTTTTCATGTATTTTTATATACATTGATTCATTCACTTTTAATGAATGGTTAAATTAAACCTTGGGTATATTTCTTGTAAGCCTACATAAACTGCTTAGAATGGATTGTGGTATTTGGGGGTTGGGATTGTTAGTCAGTTTTACTTGAAACACACCAAAAGTCTGCATTGAAGGGTGGACAGAGCAATTTTTTACCAAAAAGCAAGCTGCCAAATACACTGCTCTATTCACACTCAAACTACTGATAGATATTGGGCATGAAAAGTAATTGAATTAAGCTTGACGCAATGTATAAGAGTACTAACTACCTCTGTACGAAGGACACTAGGTAGGAAATGTGATGCCCCGATACTGATGGGTCTCAAACACCCTGTCCATACCACCTGCTAGGAACTGTGTATGTGACTGTCATAGGACTCTCTGAATAGACCCTTGGGTCATATGTTGAAATATACCATACAAGGGTATTTTTTAGGATAAACCTTTCTTATAATAGTCTGTGTAATGGTTGGTTATGACCACTGACCGCCTCATATGTGTATTGGCATAAAAGACTGTGTTAACTTTGTAATCATTGGAGAACATGGAAGAACTATGGAAGATCAACATTATGGACTCATGCTAATTAAAGATTCTCCCTTGACTTGCTTGTTTAAAGACTCTGTTCATGGATCAAAAGTGGACAGAAGCTAACAATACTTACATACCTTCTGTAGCTAGAACAGTTTGTATGTAGCTAGCAAGTAATCCCCAGGTGGTAGACATACGATCTGGCATAAGTGCAGTTACTAGCTTAACAAAATGTTTAGAACTTCTGTATAGCCAACAAGTAACCCTGGTAGCCCAATATTGGATGATATGTTCCTCCACGCATTTAGCATTTATGTCTCTATAAATATTATCTGCCAAACCGAAAAGGGCAGGATACCCGTTGACTACATATCCGCCTCCCTATTTTTAGAGGCGTCGTAAATCAAAAAATTATGCGTTGAAATTTAAGGTATTGCAACAAAAAGATACACACACAACGCAATTGGTTCATTCAGTGTGGCCAAGGCATTAGTCATTACAATTATATAGGCCATACTTTTTACAAATAATATTTTATATACAGTATTTACAAATAGAATCACTCAATTCCATTCTGATAATGCTTTTATATGAGATTAGATACATAACTTATTTATAAATTGACAGTTCCCGGTTTGATTATTGCTCACATTTTGGGGCACGAGTAGGAAAAATCCAATGCATGCAACACCCCAAACCCGATGCATAAATAATCCAACACATGCCATACCATACCATACCATCTTCTTCCGCTTACCCGGGGCCGGGTCGCGGGGGCAGCAGTCTAAGCAGGGGCGTTCCCAGGCCAGCCGGGAGACATAGCCCCTCAGCGTGTCCTAGGTCTTCCCTGGGGTCTCCCGGTGGGACGGGACCGGAACACCTTCCCAGGAAGGCGTTCCGGAGGCATCCGAAACAGATGCCCAAGCCACCTCAGCTGACCCCTCTCGATGTGGAGGAGCAGTGTCTCTACTCTGAGCTCCTCCCGGGTGACCGAGCTTCTCACCCTATCTCTAAGGGATCGCCCAGCCACCCTGCGGAGAAAGCTCATTTCGGCCGCCTGTATCCGGGATCTTGTCCTTTCGGTCATGACCCAAAGCTCATGACCATAGGTGAGAGTAGGAACGTAGATTGACCGGTAAATCGAGAGCTTCGCCTTGCAGCTCAGCTCTTTCTTCACCACGACAGACCGATACATCAACCGCATTACTGCAGAAGCTGCACCGATCCGTCTGTCAATCTCCCGTTCCTTACTTCCCTCACTCGTGAACAGGACCCCTAGATACTTAAACTCCTCCACTTCAGGCAGGCACTCTCCACCAACCTGAAGTGGGCAAGCCACCCTTTTCCGACTGAGGACCATGGCCTCGGATTTGGAGGTACTGATTTTCATCCCCACCACTTCACACTCGGCTGCAAACCGTCCAAGTGCATGCTGAAGGTCCTGGCTTGAAGGGGCCAACACGACAACATCATCCGCAAAGAGCAGAGACGAAATCGTGTGGTCCCCAAACCTGACACCCTCCGGCCCCTGACTGCGCCTAGAAATTCTGTCCATAAAAATTACGAACAGAACCGGTGACAAAGGGCAGCCCTGCCGGAGTCCAACATGCACAGGGAACAAGTCTGACTTACTGCCGGCAATGCGGACCAAGCTCCTGCTTCGGTCGTACAGGGACCTGACAGCCCTTAGCAAGGGACCCAGGACCCCATATTCCCGAATCACCCTCCACAGGATGCCACGAGGGACACAGTCGAATGCCTTCTCCAAATCCACAAAACACATGTGGATTGGTTGGGCAAACTCCCATGAACCCTCCATCACCCTGTAGAGGGTATAGAGCTGGTCCAGTGTTCCACGGCCTGGACGAAAACCACACTGTTCCTCCTGAATCCGAGGTTCTACTATCGGCCGTATTCTCCTCTCCAGAACCCTGGCATAGACTTTCCCGGGGAGGCTGAGAAGTGTGATCCCCCTATAGTTGGAACACACCCTCCGGTCCCCCTTCTTAAAAAGAGGGACCACCACCCCGGTCTGCCATCCCAGAGGCACTGTCCCCGACTGCCATGCGATGTTGTACAGGCGTGTCAGCCAAGACAGCCCCACAACATCCAGAGATTTGAGGTACTCAGGGTGGATCTCATCCACCCCCGGTGCCTTGCCACCGAGGAGTTTCTTAACCACCTCTGTGACTTCAGCCCGGGTGAAGGACGAGTCCACCTCTGAGCCCTCCTCCTCTGCTTCCTCAATGGAAGACGTGACGGTGGGATTGAGGAGATCCTCGAAGTACTCCTTCCACCGCCCGACGACATCCCCAGTTGAGGTCAACAGCTGCCCACCTCTACTGTAAACAGTGTTGGTAGGGCACTGTTTCCCTCTCCTGAGGCGCCGGGTTGGTTTGCCAGAATCTCTTCGAGGCCAGCCGATAGTCCTTCTCCATGGCCTCACCGAACTCCTCCCAGGCCCGAGTTTTTGCCTCCACAACCACCCGGGCTGCAGTCCGCTTGGCCTGTCGGTACCCGTCAGCTGCCTCAGGAGTCCCACAAGCCAACCAGGCCTGATAGGACTCCTTCTTCAGCTTGACGGCATCCCTTACTTCCGGTGTCCACCACCGGGTTCGGGGATTGCCGCCTCGACAGGCACCGGAGACCTTACGGCCACAGCTCCGAGCGGCCGCTTCGACAATGGCGGTGGAGAACATGGTCCACTCGGACTCAATATCTCCAGCCTCCCTCGGGTTCCAGTCGAGGCTCTGCCGGAGGTGGGAGTTAAAGATCTCTCTGACAGGAGACTCGGCCAGACGTTCCCAGCAGACCCTTACAGTACGCTTGGGCCTGCCGAGTCTGTCCAGCTTCCTCCCCCGCCATCGGATCCAACTCACAACCAGGTGGTGATCAGTTGACAGCTCCACCCCTCTCTTCACCCGAGTGTCCAAGACATACGGCCGCAGGTCAGATGAAACGACAACAAAGTCGATCATCGACCTGCGGCCTAGGGTGTCCTGGTGCCACGTGCACTGATGGACACCCTTATGCTTGAACATGGTGTTCGTTATGGACAAACAGTCCAAGAACTGAACACCGCTCAGGTTCAGATCAGGGGGGCCGTTCCTCCCAATCACGCCCCTCCAGGTGTCACTGTCATTGCCCACGTGGGCGTTGAAGTCCCCCAGTAGAACGGAGCACTTTCCAGCACCCCTCCCAGAGACTCCAAGAAGGTCGGGTACTCTGCACTTCCGTTCGGCCCGTAGGCACAAACAACAGTGACCCTCTCGTTCACCGGGGTAAACTCCAACACATGGCGGCAGAGCTGGGGAGCTATAAGCAAACACACCAGCCCGCCACCTCTCACCATGGGCAACTCCAGAGTGGTGAAGAGTCCATCCTCTCTCAAGGAGTGTGGTTCCGGAGCCCAAGCCGTGCGTAGAGGTGATCCCGACTACCTCTAGTCGGAACCTCTCAACCTCACGCACGATCTCAGGCTCCTTCCCCGCCTGCGAGGTGACGTTCCACGTCCCTAGAGCTAGTTTCCGTGTCCAGGGATCGGGTTGTCTAGGCCCCCGCCTTCGACTGCCGCCCGATCCTCTCTGCCCACGGGAGGGCGGCCCCATGTTGCTCGTTCGGGCTGGGCCCGGCCGGGCCCCATGGGGAAAGGCCCGGCCACCAGGCGCTCGCGAACGAGCCCCAACCCCGGGCCTGGCTCCAGGGTGGGGCCCCGGCTGCACCATGCCGGGTGACGTCACAGGACACAAAATCTTTTTCATCATTAAGGGATTTTTGAACCGCTCTTAGTCTGACCCGTCGCCTAGGACCTGTTTGCCTTGGGAGACCCTACCAGGGGCATATAGCCCCAGACAACATAGCTCCTAGGGTCACTCGGGTACTCAAACCCCTCCACCACGTTAAGGTGGCAGTTCAAGGAGGGGTCCAACACATGCAACACCCCAAACCTGAATCATCCACAGAGGGTATGCATAGTGCTGTATGTCTTTGCTAGTTAGTTAATGTCCGCAAAGAAAAATAGATCAAGGCAGTAGCATTATAAAGACATATTTGTAACAGATAATTGGACGTTAGACCTGAAAAAATAATGTAGTAGTTGATTTTTGATTGCAATGATAAACACAGATGAAATCGTACACCGATTCTTTGCCTAATTTAAAAAAGACTTGTGAACGACTGACTCGTTCAGTTGAGGCATTACTGAGTCAAACTTTTTACTGAACGTCTCGACAAGATCAGAGTCAGTAAAAAGAGTCAAACTTCCCATTACTAGTGTATAGTTGAGCAGCTCTGGCTAGCTAACCATTCACAACGTTAATGATGAATTAAACCATTAGTGTCACATTTGGTGAGTTCTATATTTCTAAATCATTGTTAATTATTACTCATGTGTAAACTACATAAATGATAATGATAATGTGGAGTCTTCATTAGCATTACTTAATAGTAGTAAAGCATTGATTAAAGACATTTGTTACCCATATTGTGAAGTGTAAACTACATGAATAATAATGAATGGATAATAGCCATTTTTGGAGTCTTCATTAGCCTTACATAATAGCATACAGATCATACAGATCACACTTATAAGGAACAATAAGGCACACAAATGTTGTTTATTAATGTGTTACTGCTATTAAGTAAGGGTAATACTTAATAACAATCTCTTAACCCAATCATTGAGATATGACACTTTTTTAGGCTATTCAAAAAAGTATTCATGGTTTAATGTATTCCTTCAAACGCACACATATACATGCATGCACGCTCACAGTTTATCTATCTCTCTCCCTCATAAACAATATTGGTTCAATCAGGGGACAGCCAAGTTGTAGTGGCAGGGAGAGGGGTGAGCCAGCTCAGAGTGGCTTTAGTTAAACTTAAACCTTCTCTGGTGCAGTGGAGTAATCACCTCACCTTCTGTGTTTTTTCCTTTCTTTCTGCTCCAGGATGCCCTTGGATCACAAAAGAATTAGGGGGGTGGTAGTAGAAAGACAGAAAATGAAAGAGAATGATAGAATGTTTATAGAGAAGGTAGGCTTCTTCTGGGATTTCTCCCATCCTCCTTATCTCTTGTGTGTGCATGCATATGTGCTTGTTTGCAGAAGTCTGTTCAAATATCTGCTGTTATGTGTGAAACTGAACTTTCATTCAGCTGCTTCTGTACTTCAATAAAGATGACTGGGTTTGTCCAGACGATGAGCAGTATTTAGCCCTGAACTTCAGCCGGAGGTTATTGCATCGTAGTATCGTAAACTGTCTTCTTCTTTTGTCTCCAGGTGCATTAATGTGTACTGGACTGGGGAAAGTAAATCCTTCAATTCCTCAATACACTGATATACCAAATATACTCAGTCATTCCTCCAGACCACACCTAATCATTCTCTCACTTATTCTCGTACTCCCTCTCCTCCTCTATCATTCATTCCACCACCAAGGACGTTGTGACAGCCTGGGTTTCATTAACTATGCGGCCGCCAAGTCCTATTGTGTCACAGAAGAAACGAAAGAACAAGGAGAATGAGAAGAGGAGAGAGGAGTAGAGAGGGGGAAGAAGAGGAAGACCTCAAGTAATTAAGGACGTCAGAAAAGTTCTGACCGAAACCACAGGCTGATCAGGGGAGTTGAAGTTTGCTTCAAACAATAGCGCTCCTCTCTCTCTCCCCTCCCGCTCCATATCTCCCTCTCTCTCTCCCCTCCCGCTCCATATCTCCCTCTCTCTCTCCCCTCCCGCTCCATATCTCCCTCTCTCTCTCCCACCATCCCTGATCATCCCTTCCTCCTATACATGCGTTCCCTCACCCCAACCCAGCCAGTCTTCTTTTCTACCAGTCCCTCTTTTTCCTCCCCCTTCCGCCCTTTCCCCGAAGGCACGTGTTAGTTCCCTCTCACTCTCCTTGATGAAAGGACGGGTAAATGGAAGAGTGCATGTTAATTTGGGCGGCTATTCCTGACAAGCTTTAATCGTTGTGGGGATTCAGGAGAAGAGGGAGAAAAAGAGATACAGTACATAGAGACTGCTGCAGAGAAGGAGAGAAGGGAAGTCAGACAAAGACAGTCTTAGAAGTCTTGTATTTTGGTACAAGATCGATGTGAAGTTATTTTGTGGAGTTACCTTAGACTCTTTTTAAACCACTTAAAAAGGGTAGGATTTCTAGTGTTTTGGGAAAATGGGTAAGGACTCTGCTGTCTTAGCTTCAAGTGGATGCTGGTACCTCCATTGTGGTACCAGGATAGCTTTGACTGAGCTGAGCAGGAGCTACCCTCCTGTAGGGATAGGATGGCAAAGAGACCAGAGGTGGCAAAAACAAGAACTTGGGTAGGGACATTGTGTTTGAGCAATGTCATGAGGTAGGAAAGGGTAGTTCTCCTTGGTGCTAGGTATTGTTGTAGTTGATGCAATAATTTAACTGGAAGCCAGTGGAGTATGCAGAGTAACAGGATGACATGGGAGAACTTGGAAAGGTTTAACTACAGATGGGCTGCCGTGTCCTGGATACGTTGTAGCAGTTAGCTCTTCCAACAGTAAGTTGCTGTAGTTCAAACATAAGTAAGATGAAGGTGTCCTTCAACTGGGGGACTTCTGTAGTGTTTATTGGCTGACTACACTCAAAAAGGTTTATTGTCACCATCTACTGGACATTTTTTTTATAAGAAGAAAGTCGGGAAATGCTCTTACCACTCCCTCTTCTCGCGTTAAAAAGTCCCTATCTCCCCTCTCTGGTTCTGTTGCCAGATTTGGTAGTTCTGTTAGTTCCAGAACTCAATGTAACTCCTTTACCGTGAAATCCAATTCAAAAAACTGTTCTGCCGCCACCAAAATGATGTCCATCTTGATTTTGTCTCTACTGGCAATGCATATAATCACCATAGCTACAAAAGTCAGAAATTCCACTTTCCTCAAACAAAATATCTGGGTCCTGCTATTGACACTAGAACACTAGAACCGGCAAGTGCATACTCCAATTGGCGTTTGAGGTTGTGATTAAAATAAAACTGCTATTTTGAAAGCTACACCCTCCTCCTTCCATGACTTTTCCTAAATAGGCTGTTCCGTTATCAGAATTCTAAATTCACAAACGGAAAACATTTATATTTAGATATTATTTGCCAGTT
Organism: Esox lucius; assembly: GCF_011004845.1. Taxonomy (NCBI): domain Eukaryota; kingdom Metazoa; phylum Chordata; class Actinopteri; order Esociformes; family Esocidae; genus Esox; species Esox lucius. The sequence goes on along the minus strand of NC_047569.1, from coordinate 9,860,896 downwards.
TTTTTATCACGTTTTCCAATTTAATCCGCCAAAAGCACAAACCACTTAGCATTGGTACCCAGGCAGCGGTTAATGGTACCCAGGCAGCGGTTAATGGTACCCAGGCAGCGGTTAATGGTACCCGGGCGCTAATCACCCCTCAATGAACGCATGATGTCAGTGGATGGATGATGTCAATGAATGCATGATGTCAGTGGATGGATGTCCGATACTTTCAGATGAATGAATTAACTTGCAAATTAAATACAAGATTTCCATGACCATTCAACAAATGAATTAGGCTTTTATTGAAACGTAATACAAACGATATAGGCTACTCGACAATTCGACATCAACTCAATGGCCCCACTAAAACCCCTGGGAGAGTCCTGCAAAGTCATGGCGTTCACGTAGCCTATTCATTTGGAGAAATTGAGAAATCCACCCCTTGGTTTGTCGATAACATATTCACGTCAAATTCATTAACCATTTTAAGCAAACAAATTCTGTAATTCATACTTTTTTTGACTATTCTATATAGTTTGATTACAATCCAGTAGATGAACTGATGCTCTGGCTGGATGGTGATGCTGCAGAGGAGAATGTGTATGCTAATAGCGCCGATTCGTATGCTAATGACGCCAAACAGCGTTCGGTTCTGGTGGATACTGGGGGTCTGAAAGGCCTGGCAGTTGTAGTGCTAAGCAAATGCCTTTCCACACCCTCATACATTTCACAACCTCTCATATCCACCCTTTAAACTTTCACTGCATATGAAATACTCTCCTCCATCCTCACTTTACCCACTACAGCGTCTTCATGAATTCCACAAAAATTCCACAAAAAAAACGTTTCACATTTTCATGTGACATATGAGATGATCCTTTTCACAAATGAAAAGTGACCATTGGTCAGCACAACTGTTTACAATTAACATGAGGCAGCAGCTAAACTAAATACATGTATGAGTGTGGATGAATATCACTGCCGATTTTACAGGTTTTCCCACTTACAAAGCATGTAGAAGTCTGTAATTTTTATCATAGGTATTCTTCAACTGTGAGTGACTGAATGTAAAACAAAAATCCAGAAAATCTGATATTTAAGTAATTAATTAGCATTTTATTGCATGACATAAGTATTTGATACATCAGAAAAGCAGTACTTAATATTTGGTACAGAAACCTTTGTTTGCAATTACAGAGATCATACATTTCCTGTAGTTCTTGACCAGGTTGCACACACTGCAGCAGGGATATTGGCCCACTCCTCCATGGGAGGGACCTTCTCCATGACCTTCTCCAGATCCTTCAGGTTTCGGGGCTGTCGCTGGGCAATACGGACTTTCAAAAGATTTTCTATTGGGTTCAGGTTTAGAGACTGGCAAGGCCACTCCAGGACCTTGAGATGCTTCTTACAGAGCTTATCCTTAGTTGCCCTGGCTGTGTGTTTCGGGTCGTTGTCATGCTGGAAGACCCAGCCACGACCCATCTTCAGTGCTCTTACTGAGGGAAGGAGGTTGTTGGCCAAGATCTTGCGATACATGGCCCCATCCATCCTTACCTCAATACGGTGCAGTCGTCCTTCCCCTTTGCAGAAAAGCATCCCCAAAGAATGATGTTTCCACCTCCATGGGGTTGTACTCATCCTTCTTCTTCCTCCAAACACAGCGAGTGGAGTTTAGACCAAAAAGCTCTATTTTTGTCTCATCATATTTTTGTACCATATGACCTTCTCCCATTCCTCCTCTATATCATCCAGATGGTCATTGGCTAACTTCAGACGGGCCTGGTCATGCGCTGGCTTGAGCAGGGGGACCTTGCGTGCGCTGCAGTATTTTAATCCATGACGGCGTAGTGTGTTACTAATGTTTTTCTTTGAGACTGTGGTCCCAGCTCTCTTCAGGTCATTGACCAGGTCCTTACACAGCTCTTTGATCTTGGCCATTGTGAAGAGGTTGGAGTCTGTTTGATTGAGTGTGTGGACAGGTGTCTTGTATACAGGTAACAAGTTCAAACAGGTGCAGTTAATACAGGTAATTAGTGGAGAAAAGGAGGGCTTCTTAAAGAAAAACTAACAGGTCTGTGAGAGCCGGAATTCTAACTGGTTGGTAGGTGGTAAATCAATTATAAAAAAATCACACAATGTGATTTTTGTTTTAGATTCCGTCTCTCACAGTTGAAGTGTACCTATGGTAAGAATTACAGACCTCTACATGCTTTGTAAGTAGGAAAACCTGCAAAATTCGCAGTGTATCAAATACTTGTTCTCCCCACTGTATGTGTTTGTGTGTGTGTATGTACAGCGATGGTTTGAGTGTGACTGAGAGAAAATGTGAGTCCATAGAGAGTGTGCAGAACTTCAGTTTGTGCGTGTGCATGAACAAACTGAAGTGTGTTAGGGTCAAAGGTGCAGATCAGTGAGCAGGCCAGATAGGCAGATTGTTTAACAGTCTTATGGCCTGGGGGGTAGAAGCAATTTTTCAGTCTCCCTGTCTTGGTTATGACGATCCTAAAGTGAACAGCTCATGCCTCAGCAGAGGTCCAACATGATCTTTGTGGACTTTCTGCAGCACCTTGTGGGGTACATGTCCTGTAGGGCAAACAGCATGTCCCATATTGGGCTGACCTCACTACCTCCCAAAGAGCCATATGGGGCGGCGTGGTCGCTGTACCAGGCAGTGATGGAGCCTGAGAGCACGCTCTCCATTAGAGAAAGACAAATAAAATGTTTGGGGGCCAATGCCGATCCGGATTGTTTTAGATCATGGAGGCTAATGGCTGATATATAATGGCAATATTCAGTAATTTTTACATACCATCCATGGTCGACGTCCGCGATCCCGCGGACAGTGCTAATTTGCATAAATATTTCGAAAAATAGATTCGCCATAATCGTCCGATTCCAATGGTATATTATTTGTAGCCACTTTCCTGAAGCGTTCCGTGTATAATTGGGGTTTTCCGTGTATAATATGGGTTGTATAGTTGCATAGTTTGGGTTGCTATGAGAACCTTTCACCAGGCAACGACATTGCCAATGCATCTTAGAAAGGCTCATTTGTACACTACTATGAATATTACATGCGTGTACATCACTATATATGATGTTTTGAACCATAATACATCGTTTGTATTATATATAAGATATAAAAATTAATATTTAGTCAAAATAGTATGGGGATGTTCTTGAGTTTTTGGGAAGAAGTTGGTAATTTTTCTGAGTTTATAAAATATATAAGTCCAAACGTAACTAGCGATCTAGCCGTTTTGAGTCATTACACCCTTTACATGGGTTTTTACATTCAATCTTATTTATTTCATAATGTTTTATTTCTAGGTAGAAGAACCAAATTTTTTGGGGGTGCCTATATTTTTTACCTTCTATTATATAATTATTTCATTATTTTCAACCCAATTACAGTGTAATTTGATAGTAAAGGCATGAAAGTATGAGGAAATACCATTGACACAAAATCTCATAATGCTTTCAAAAAAAAATCTTGATGCTGAATGGCAGAAATGTTTTCCAAAAACAATTTTTTTGACTTTCAAACAGATGAGTTTTATAAATAGTGACCCAGAAGTCTGTTTTTATGTGTTTTTATTGTAGCCAGAGGGGTTGCTATTAAAAGGATACATCATAATAGGTTGTATCTGTTACAGAAATGAATCTAGGACCCAAAATGTCCCACTAGTGAAATCCGGCCGAAAGCCCCATAGGCTACCAAGGGTTAAATTAAGTAACATAATTGTACAATCATTGTAAAATAAATACAGTAGAAGTAAAAGGTTTGGATACACTGACTTATTCTAGGGTTTTTATTTATTTATTACTATTTTCCACATTTTAGAATAGTGGAGACATGAAAACTATAAAATAACACTCATGGAATCATGTAGTAACCAATAGTTTTTAAAATGATCAAAACTCCTTCAAGCATTTCAAGGTGACTACCTCATGAAGGTGGTTGAAAGAATGCAAAGAGTATGCAAAGCTGTCATCAAGGCAAAGGCTGTGTAAAATCCAAAATATGAATGTATTTAGATTTCTTTAACGCCTTTTTTTTGGGTACTACATGATTCCATGTGTTATTTCATAGTTTTGATGTCTTCATGTGAAAAAAAGTGAAAAAAAACGAAACAAAAAATATTCCCTAGAATGAGTAGTTGTGTCCAAACATTTTACTGGTACTGTAAGTGCTAAGAGACTGCATTTATTTTTCTGCCAAGAGTACTGGTAAAACTCATCCCAGCAACATGCGCCTTTATGGAAGGACATACGCACTGCTGTTAAACCTAAAATGCAAATGTAAAGCTAACTAGGATATGTATTCATGGAAGCTAAATTATGAAACGTAGTATTTACATTTTGTTGTGATAAGTAAAACACTGTCTTTCTCAGGTGATAGAACTAAACTCTAAACCAGCCAATTGAGTTTTTAGTCAAAATGTTCTGTTGCATGCTGCTATCCTCACTACAGTTTTGAAACATTATACAATTGTCAACTACTATGAACTAGTGTCTCAGTGGTGATTACATTTTCTAGCAGGACATGCATGTGTAAAATCTACTAATGCGCGAGAATCTAAAACACAAAAGATGAAACGACAGTGCACATTCTGTCCAGCTGACTGAATCTGCCCTTAGTGGGCGGGAATGGTGGCCAAGCGTAAACACCAGTGACAGAACCCAATGCTTTCCAGTTTGAACCAGTGGAGATACACACACAAAAAAAAAATCTCACTTAAGTATTACCAAACACAAACCATTTTTGTCGTCAAACCTTAGCTTTATCCTTTACCACAGTGGAATGTTACCAAAATGTAACCAACTGTTTGTAGAACAAAGATTCCCTCCCTGTATATTGTTCCACCAGAAATCAAATAGCTTTTGGATACATTTTTTATCTTCAAAATGAGAATCAGTAAGCTGATTGTTTAGCTTTCTGATATCGCAGTACCAACTTAATCAAGCTAAATATGAAACAACAAAGCTAGTTCTGTCTAGCTGTCTGGATCTACACAACTATCAAACAAACTTTTAAGCATTTCAATTTACTTGTTCTTTTCACATTATGTCAATCATCTTTTCCAACCATCAACAGGTAAATCTATGTAAACAAAATGTTTGTTGTCTAAATGATAAACATTCAAAATGATTATCAGAAAGCTAGCTATTTTAGCTGTGTCATATCATAGCACCACCTTTATCTATAATAACTAGCTTAAACAGTCAGTTCAAACCTCATATTAAAAGTGGTGGATTAGTTACTGTAGCTAGTATTTGCTATTAGGTCACATAGCTACTCCAGTTACCTATTCAGCTACTAGCTATTTAACTTACTGCCTGCATGTCCAGACTTGATATTACTGAATACAATTAAAAAAAAATTGCCTTTACGAAATTAATAAATGAAGACTGTCGGAGAGCTGGATAGAACCGGGCCAGTAGCCAGTTGACTAGAAAACGAAATAACAGCCCAATATACTGGTCATTCTCTACCCTTAATGGTGCATTTGTAGAGGATAGTAAGGGTTTGTAGATGATTGTAAGGATTGTAGAAAGACATATTTTCAACTTATTTTTCAACCATCCAGACATCTTTTGAACTTCCTTTGCTCGGTAGGCAGTGATGACAACAGGGGCTGCTGTTTCCACTCTACAGCACCTGTCAATCTCTCGTCTGCCAAAGTCCACAATCTGATGTTTAGTTTTTTTCTATGTTCAGGAGTTTTTCTTTTACCTTTCAGCACCTTGCTAGGGCTCTAAAATCACATCATCGTCAGATATCAGACCTACCAGTGTTGTGCGGTCATCATACTTGATTATTGGAGGTGACCGGGGCTATGGAGTCATAGGTGAATGAACAGGGGCTGACCAGGGGGGTCCTCAAGTTGAGGATCAAATTGGTTTAGGTGATGTTGCCTAACCGCACCACCTGGGCACAGACCATCAGGAAGTCAAAGATCCAGTTATGCAGGGCCCGGATACAGCCCAACAGCTTCATGACCAGCGCTGTGCCGTTGAAAGCTGAGCTTTAATCGATAAAAAGCTTCCTCACATCGGAGTCCAAGCTGTTAGCCAGTCATTCCTGTGGCATTGAGCTTGCATATTGACTGAGACAGTAAGTCTGGTTTGAGACACTCCAGCAGCTAATTGGATGTTCTCTCTCACTCTCTCATTTTCTGTCTTTCTCGCTACTTCATCCGCTCTCTTTCTCAGGTAGTCAGAATAAAACTTCCAAAAAACTGCATGGTGTCGATTGATGGATTTTCCCACCAAGTCTTAAAAGTGAAGTGACAGGGAGTCTTCCACTTAAACTGCTCTTCCTCCTTGTCTCCATCCCTCTCTCCTGTCTCCCCTTACTCCTTTTCCGCTCATCCTCTCCTCTCTATAAAAGCTGAAAGCAGAGCAGCTTGCAAGGCAAAAAAACTAAAGAGCCTTTTTCTTTACCCCCTCTTCTCGCCCGCTCTCTCTATCTCACATCACACTCTCCTCACAGTTGCATCAAGCATTGCCACAAAAAAGCAACAGACTTAAAAAAGAACAGAGTGTGAGAGAAGAGAGGCAGAAAGTCATACCAAAACGACTGAAAATACCAGAACTGACCAATTTTCCCTGATTCCTGCAAGAGATACTGTCGTAATTTACAGCACATTTTTTACATTTTAGAACGAACTTAGAAATAGATGCTACCTCAGGCTTTTTCTTTTATTTGCAGATGCTCATGCCTCCAAAACTATTAACCAGAGTGACTACCTAACCATAATAACTAACTCTTAAAACCTTTTTGAAATGTAATTTCACCTAGAGACCTTTACTTTGACCTCACTTCCTAATGTTGATGTATCTGCCTTCTGAAGCACATTTAATGGTATTCTTATGTCACTGCTTTTCACTTAAACCATTCAGGAAGGAATGACCTATCTGGCATTCTATTTCGACTGAGCTCACAGGTGCCTAAGCCACCACAAGCCAATCCTCTCATGAAGCTTCATGAGAGAATTCAACCAAATGTTTTTACTATGCGCCAAAAACCTCAACGGTGCAGGATTCTAACCCTGGTCTCCCAATGACGCAGCTAACTGCAAGGCAGTTACTTCACCAATGAGCCACCTTTAGACTTTGACTTTCCACATATACCTACAGACCGTTGCCTCATTGATATAGGTTCATCCCCGGAGCACAGAATTACTAACGTGAGCTGTGAGATCATGTTAGTGTGTGTTTTACTGACCAGTGACATGCTTGTCAAACTCTAAATGTGCTGAGAGCCAAGGGGGACAGAAAGCGGTGACACTGACAATGCTGCATGCGCGTGCGTTTTAGAGAGAGAGACAGTTCCGATTCCCGGACGTGTCACTCACTGATCCCAGTGGGAACGTTTACATTCCGACACTTAACTATCCACTGGGATGTGACAGGAACGTGGGAGCCTCAAACCTGAGTCAGAGATGAGGAACACTTCAGTGACAGGGTCAGTTCTGTTCGCACACACATACACACACACACATAGACATTCACCAGCTCATAAACTTGTCATAGCTGAGTGGATCTGCTTCTCTTTATGAATGTTTTGACACATGTCATCTCATTTTTTGCTTTGGAGAGGAATAATGAGAGGGAAAAAGAAAGAGCTGTCATGTTTCTGACCAAGGGACGGGAATGGAGGAAAACAGAGAGGTGACCTGAGGACAGAGGAGAATAACTCCCCCATCCAACCGCCCCTTTGACACACACAGACACAGAGGCAAACACACTGACACATTACAAATGTCTCTCTTCATAACCCACCTGCCTTTCTAATTTCCTGTCCTTACCTGTCCCTCCAACACACACATCTCACATTTTTCATAAAGCCTTTATTCTCTGAGCAAAAGCTCCACTTGGCACCATATTGTGTGTTGTATGTAATAGACAATATATATTATTAAGTGAACGTGCTGCTATATTTTGCTTTCTTTTACTGTGTATCCACACTTACGAACAACCATTTCTTTTTTTTTGCTACTCCCTGCAGCTTGTCATGCGTTTATATATACTGAAAAAAGCATTATTTCTGGCCCTTTCCTTTTAAGTTAATGTTTGCATGTATTGTATACTAACCATAAGTAAATAGGGAGACCAGGTAATTAAGTAAAACCTTTTGGATGAAAACTGATAACAAATACATTTATTTCATTTTTCATGTTTGTCATTAGGTCAAAACAAAGAAGCCAAACTATTTTTTTTTTTTAGATAAAGTCAGTATTTAAAATACTTTTTTATGGTACTGTATCATTTAAGTAATAATACTTATTCACTGCAGCAAAATGTAAAAAAAAACTATAAAATGCTATTTGTAGAACCGCAAAAAATATATAATTGTAATGCAAAACATTTGCAAGAATCTTCAGGCTCACACTGACTATTGATGGGAAGTTTGACTCTTTTTTTTTACTGACTCTGATCTTTTCTAGTTGTTCAGTAAAAAGGACAAATCTTTTAAGTCATTTCGTTCATTTGTGTCAGTTATGCCCTGAGCACGCCAGGCCCTTTGCCGGGAAAACGATAAATTGTCAACATTCAAAGAAACAATTAAATTGAACAAAACACTCAATCTTTCTTTTTTATACATTTTTTTTCTTAAGCAGACACTTGGTTATTGATTGTAGCAAGATGGGTCTATCATATAATTTAATAATCAATCATAAACATGTCTTTTTCTTCTCGACAGAAATCTACCTATGTATCTATTTTCTCTGTGCAAGGGAGACAAAGTTCAAATTAATAAAACAGTAGCCTAAAATTGAATTGAGTCACTGAAGGTTTTTAAATGTAAGCAAAATCTTTGTGTTTTGATTCTTTAAATCTATGTGTATCAATAACATTTGTGATCAACAAACCACATTCAACATTGAAACCTGCATCCAATGAACAGTTATTTTAAACATATCTGTAATGTTGCCTTGATCTATTTTTCCATGCAAACCTAAAACAAACAGGTGTTGGAAGGAGCACTTTTCTGACACAGTGTGTGAGTCCCGCAAGAAATTAGCTGCCAGCCATTTGAATGAACAAAGCAGTCTTTTAAATCTCTAATTAAACCAACAGTAGCCTAAAATTTAACGAGTCACTCAGTTGTCCTCAAGGCTTTTTAAGCCTAATCTTGGTGTGTCTACATCACAATCAATATTCAACAAACAAAATGTATTATTGCATCCAATTATCAGTTATAAATACACCCACCTAAAGGATTATTAGGAACACCATACTAATACTGTGTTTGACCCCCTTTCGCCTTCAGAACGGCCCATATTGATAGGATAGCATCATGCAGTTGATGGAGATTTGTGGGATGCACATCCAGGGCACGAAGCTCCCGTTCCAACACATCCCAAAGATGCTCTATTGGGTTGAGATCTGGTGACTGTGGGGGCCATTTCAGTACAGTGAACTCATTGTCATGTTCAAAAAAACAATTTGAAATGATTCGAGCTTTGTGACATGGTGCATTATCCTGCTGGAAGTAGCCATCAGAGGATGGGTACATGGTGGTCATAAAGGGATGGACATGGTCAGAAACAATGCTCACGTAGGCCGTGGCATTTAAACGATGCCCAATTGGCACTAAGGGGCCTAAAGTGTGCCAAGAAAACATCCCCCACACCATTACACCACCACCACCAGCCTGCACAATGGTAACAAGGCATGATGGATCCATGTTCTCATTCTGTTTACGCCAAATTCTGACATCAGACCAGGCAACATTCTTCCAGTCTTCAACTGTCCAATTGTACCTCATTTCCTATTTGGAGATGAGTGGTACCCGGTGGGGTCTTCTGCTGTTGTAGCCCATCCGCCTCAAGGTTGTGCGTGTTGTGTCTTCACAAATGCTTTGCTGCATACCTCGGTTGTAACGAGTGGTTATTTCAGTCAAAGTTGCTCTTCTATCAGCTTGAATCAGTCGGCCCATTCTCCTCTGACCTCTAGCATCGACAAGGCATTTTCGCATACAGGACTGCCGCATACTGGATGTTTTTCTCTTTTCACACCATTCTTTGTGAACCCTAGAAATGGTTGTGCGTGAAAATCCCAGTAACTGAGCAGATTGTGAAATACTCAGACTGGCCCGTCTGGCACCAACAACCATGCCACGCTCAAAATAGCTAAAATCAGCTTTCTTTCCCATTCTGACATTGTTGGGAGTTCAGGAGATTGTCTTGACCAGGAGCACACCCCTAAATACATTGAAGCAACTGCCATGTGATTGGTTGATTAGATAATTGCATTAATGAGAAATTGAACAGGTGTTCCTAATAATCCTTTAGGTGAGTGTATATAGTTACAATGCTGCTGTAGCTTGATTCATTTCTCTCCGCGGAAGTTAAACAAACAGACGTCAGTTGGAGCATTGAACAGGAGGACCGTGTATGAATTCTGCCTGAGATGAATGCTGTATAAATCTGTTGAAAGACATTCGAATGAATGATGCAGTTGAACTAGTCACCGAAAAACTATACAAAGATTTTGCTAACAAATTGTTAGAATACTGCAAATCATTTGAGTGCCACACCACTGTTTGTCTGAACAGAAGACAATAGACGGAAATAGACAACATCATAATCCCCATAAAACCAAGCAGCGAATGTGATCCTGGTTCTGTTCGCAATTACCCATTCATTTATCCTGTAATTTTTTTTTTAATTGCTTTGAATAAGGTCTGTGTTTCGTTAATACTTATCCCGGCACTGTGTTTTGATAACTGTGTAAATCCTGACAATGTGACTTTTGTCAACATGTTTGCTAGAAAATTACCTCTAAGCAAATATATATTTACTTATATTTAGCCAATATTGATAAATCCAAAGTGTAAGCCTAAGAAAATCTGACCTTATTTGAAGTGGATCTGAAAATCTACTATGGAAGAAATGAATGGTGTAAGAACACAAAACGTTTCTCCAGTTTTCCCACTAGGTATTATATAGATTATCGCCCAAGGGCCCTGATTATGACAGATATAATTTCAGTCAACTTTCTTTAAACCAAAACTATTATGAAAACTTAGGACATGCTGAATTTAGGCTCCATTTAGGTCAGCTTCTTAAATCAAGCTGTTGAATATGGCCAGAGCTCTTCAATGTGTTACTTACTGCGTAAATCATCGCCAGCAGTTAAGGTAACATGATTCACTGACACTGTTAGCATTGATCGACTGAACCCAAATCCAAGCTATTGTAGTTTGTTTCAGGTTTATCGTCAAACTCGCTGACTGTGAAGGTGGAGTGCTGAGTTAGGTCACCATAGTATAATTGGCCATGTGTTCTTATATAAAAAAAATAATGACCAAAACAAGCTTAAGACCAAAATGTTTGGCATTGCAGGAGAAGGCTTAGGGGTGATGATTTGATTATTGTAACTTACAGCCTCAAAACTACACATTTAAAAATAAGAAATACAATTTCATTCAAGTTTCTGATTATACATCACAGAACTACAGTATGCTTTTATTTGTGACTACAACAACCAGGTAATAGGTTTTTCTAATGGCTTTTTTTCTCAGTACAATGCTGAACTAGACCCTGCACAGCCAAAGCTTAAGCTTTGTGCACAAATAGCCTGTGTGTCAAATAAGCCTTTTGCAAAAATCGTACTATATATCTTATAAAACAGAATGCAAATGGATGTACATTTTTTTAAATAATTATAAAAAAAGTATTACCAATGTTATAATGCCTATATTTCTGATACATTGCCCATACTGCCAGAACAGGATCAATAGTTTATTCTATCATTATTGAACAGTACAGTAAAGATATTCTTAACTTGAACTTTGAAAAGTAAATATAGCCCAGACAAAAATATAACAATATGCATGTCCAGCACATCTATTTTCAACTGTTTCCATTGTTTCTCCTGCCTCAGTGTATCACCGCACAAAACCACATTTGTTGTGTTATTGTGTACCAGACTGCTGTGTTTACACCCTGGGATTTTGGATTTGTCAGCAACTTCTCCAAATCTATGCGCTTTCCTTGCTGTGGTGTGGTTCTATTCAATTTGTTTTGTCTCCAGCACAAGAGACTCCAATTCCTAATAAACCAGAAAAGGAACCAGGCAAGCCTAGCTCAGCTGGCCCGTGATTAGAAAGGATTAATGTTTCTGTGCATGGTGGGTTTCGATCCACTGTTTCCTATATGGCAGATTGTGTCTTTAACCATTATGCTATTTAAAAAGCGTTAAAAAGTTAAAAAGCGCAAATGCAACTTTTACCTCAGCCATTACATTTATGCTGGAATGACGTGGACAACAGAACGTTTATTAACGGAACTATAGTGTACTCTTTCTCAAAGATTACCGTAGATGGCTAGCTAATAGCTAATTAATTTATTTAGAAAACAAAAATATAAAAGGGTCACATAATACAATTACTCTTTCAAATACATGAGATTCATGGTCTTACAGAGTGGATATATAATATTGTGCGACAGCTGAAAAGTACCGGGTGAATAAATATTTCAAAAACATCAAAAATGTTAAGGTCAGGGAATAATCACATAAGACACCAGGCTTGTTTATAGGAAGTCCACCTCTGTATTGCCTCCAAATGCCACTCCTATCCCAACCATTCAATTTTTGCTAAAATAATGTGGGCAACAGAACGTATATTAACAAAAATAAAGTGTACTTTTGTACAAAGATTACTGTAGATGATCATCCATACAATAACAGTTGAATAGGTAACCACTGCCCTATGTGAACTACAAGGAAATCGAAAGCATTGGCTGCATCTCAAATAGCATACTACATACCACCTACCAAGTACGTACATTGGGGATGATGGTGAAGAACATGCTGTTTTGCTGTCAGCTATTATGCCAGTATTGGGACCGATTGGAACATGCTACATCGTCAGAACATAGCGTCTCAATATTAGATCATTTTTTCACGCATTTAATCACACCAAGTTTGAATATTTACCTATACACCATTAATCACTGTGTTAAACTGACTAACGTTTCTTATTAAGTTTACTTCCACCACAAATAGCATCTATGAACTGTATGGATTTTATAAGCCAGTAATAGGCCTACTAGTGTCCACTTATTACTTGGAGTAGTCATAAGAATTTAGCCTTTGCTAGCAAGACTGAAGATAAACACTGCCAAAGCTATTTCATTTCATGGCAACATTTATTTTTCATACAATAACTATCAAATTAGGTGAGTATAACTTACTATTTTGTCAAGTGAAAAGAGATAACCGTGGAAACCCCTCCTCTTTTACGTCGCACGTGGTTGTGATCTATAGGCTATTACCCCAAAAAGCATGCATGGATGCGTACTTTGAAAATCCACCAGAAATAGTTGCAAGATAACTGTTTTATTTTAGGCTTACTATAATGTAGCTAGCAAAGTTTTTGTCTATTCTGAACAAATCCTAATGTGTCATTTATTCAAATGTATTACACACCTGCCATCATTTAAAGTGACTCATGTTAAATATTTATTCAAACTCATTACACACCTGCCATCATTTAAAGTGACTCTAATTAATCCCAAATAAAGTTCAGCTGTTAGAGCTCTTCTGACATTTTCTTAGTTGCATCTCAGAGCAAAAGCCATGGCCCGCAGAGAGCTTCCAAAGCATTAGAGGGATCTCATTGTTGAAAGAGTCAGGAGAAGGGTACAAAATAATTTCCAAGGCATAAACTATAGCATGAAACACAGTGAAGACAGTCATCATCAAGTGGAGAAAATATGGCACAACAGAGACATTACCAAGAACTGGACATCCCTCCAAAATGTATGAAAAGACGAAAAGAAAGAAAACTGGTCATGGGAGGCTTCCAAGAGGCCTACAGCAACAATAAAGGAACTGCATAAATTTCTGGCAAGTACTGGCTGTGCGCTTCATGTGACAACAATCTACCGTATTCTTCATATGAATGGGCAATGGGGTAGGGTGGCAAGATGGAAGCCTTTTCTTACAAAGAAAAACATCCAAGCCTGGCTGAAGTTTGCAAAAAAAAAAACATCAGGTCCCGCAAAAGCAAGTGGGAAAATGTGTTGTGGTCTGATGAAACCAAGGTTGAACTTTTTGGCCATAATTCCAAAAGATATGTTCGGCGTAAAAAAACAACACTGCACATCACCCAAATAAACTCCATACCCACAGTGAAGCATGGTGGTGGAAGCATCATGGTTTGGGGCTGTTTTCTTCAGCTGGAACCAGGGCCTTAGTCAGGGTGGAGGGAATTATGAACAGTTCCAAATACCACGCAATTTTGGCACAAAACCTTCAAGCATCCATTACAAATCTGAAGATGAAGAGGAAGTTCACCTTTCAGCACGACAACAACCCAAGGCACACATCCAAATCCACAAAAGCATGGCTTCACCAGAAGAAGATTAACATTTTGGAATGGCCCAGCCATTCTAAAAAGCTTCATGTCTCATCTCAATGCTTTGGCTCTGTGAACAAAATAATATTGTTTCAATACTGAACCATTGCTTATACACAATGAAATGTCAAGTGAGAACACAAGAGCATACATGTGCAAGGAGCAGTGATTTGAGCACATGGAGAAAGAGCTATGTGTGGAAAGATGAAGCGTGCAGGGGCATTGAAGCTACAGAGTGCAAGGATTTGTGCTGTATATGTGTATGCATAGGTCAGTAAATGTGTGTGTGTGTGAGAGACATTAGGTCTGCCTTCATGCAAGAAATGTGAACAAGCGCAATTTTGAACAAGCACACCTGACTGAGGTTGCCCAGGAACGACCTGAGCTTGGTCTCCACAACAGCTCCTTTGGCCCTCATTACCTGTATTGAATCCCATCAATATTGTCCTCCTCCCTCAACTCTCCACTGTATTGCCTTGTCCTAATGATCTAAAACAACAAAAATCTAGGTTTGTAAAAATAAAAACCTTAAACATTTCATTTTATTAATCTTGTACGAAACGTATGAATCCTGAATATAATGCTTAATTTAAGTAATGTAAATTGTTTCCATAATGTCATTAAAGGCATATTTACCTGACTGGTCAGACCTACCTAACCTAGCAGAATTAGCTAACGTTAGCTAGGTAGCAATGGATGCCTGACATTAGTACTGCCATCAGGTTCCATAGAAATAAGTAATGTATATTGCATCAAGCAAACATAAATCAAACTGTATCAAAATGCAGACGGACAGACATATATAATCACAAATATTAAACAGAAAGGCAATAATAACTTACATGAGCTAACTTAGCCATGCAACACCTTTGTGAAAACCTCAAACGACTCAGTTCCATGCCAACTAAAATCATGGGAGCCTTGCCTTGTTCATAGGCACATGCGCAGATTCAAACATGTTAGACTATTAAAATGTTAAAATGCATTTGATGACCTGAATTTGACATTATACATTGGTTCTTGTGACATATGATTAATAATTCTAAGGCTCGGTACAGATATGCATGTTTTGTGCTAGCCGGCCAAAGCCAAATTGTGAATATAGTGCTCTTATGCACCATACAAAAAATGACTCAACCGGCAGAACTAATACTAGGTATTCTGGGTGTTTTTTGTATTAGTGACATGCATACACAGGTTGTAGTAATAAACCTAAAACTTACAGATGACTGAAGTCATTACCTCACCAAATCATAGGGTGTTGACTGTGTAATAGTCAAAGAAAATGTAGAATGATGCAAATAGTATTGGGGTGTGATTAGAGTATTCTTTACTCGGGTAGTTGGTTACAGACACATGGGTCCATAGCAAATTGTCTGCCATTATATACTGAACACCTGGGTGTAAATAGATACATCCCCGGGTGCAAATAGCATAGTTGGCTACGGACACCTGGGTGCAAATAGCATAGTTGGCTTACGGATGCCTGGGTGCAAATAGAATCTGCCTATATTTTACTATACCACAAAGGTAATTTTTTCATTGTACTCACTGATGAACCAACAGATGTTTGTTTGAATCAACAAATGTGTGTTTGTGGTTGTTGATGAGGTTTTTGTCTGACTGTGATTGATTTTCATTTGGCTGTGGAAATTTGTCTGTGCAAAAAAACTTTGTCTAGAGAAGAATATTCTTCCGAAATTACATTGGCCTTCCCTTTAGAAACAAAACATCCCCTAAAACATCTCATTCACTGGCCCCATTAACAAACTTCCCTTAACAACACTGACATTCATTAACCCATGTCAGTCATCATGCCTTCATGGAGGGCAGTCAGCATGCAAAAAAACACGTGTAAATATGTCCCTAAAGCCAATCTCCTCGTCAGGATATAGCGATACACAATGAGAGTAACCAAAAAGCTGAAGTTCTAATCATCATGAGGAAATGGAAAGAGAGAGTCTGGCTAAATCCTAAGTCCCCTCAGCCCTCGGCCCTCCGTTTGAAATTGTGTGCGCCTCCGCCATTTGCACAAGTGTCTCAGAGCTGAGGGAGTGAAAATTATCAAGGGTGTAAGGGCTAATTAGACCCTCCAGTGGCCAATTCCAGTGAGTCTGCAATGATGCAGCCTTCATTAGCGAAGTGGAATCTGGCTCCACATTATTTTAGAGTTTGAGCAATTTCACACAAAATAATGAATAGGCATGCCTAATTATATGACACATGCATTTATTTGTTTCATTTCAAGACATGGTGTGGGGAAAATAAATACCTCCTAAATTAAATGTTTAACTGTTACTGAGCTTTACATCGTGTAAAATGACAGGATTTGGTAATTCTGACTTTTATGTTTCATTCATTTCTTTTTAAGAGGAACAGGAATTCCTTCATGCAAGTCAGTGGGTCCCAAAGTGGATGGGTTTATTGATTCACTATCCACTCTTTGGAAGTCACCCTCTGAATTTTGTGAACATCATGGTACAGGCGTGTTTGTGGGGGCATGGGGCATGTCTAAGGTTCATTGTCTGTGTTTACACTTTTGCTCTTGGAAGATAACAAGACAATGGAAGTTAACACTCCATCTTACCTCATTCTCCATGTTCATTGGATTAATTGAACAGGAAAGAAGAGAAAGTCTACTGAAAGTTGAGTCTCTTCTCATAAAGGCCATTATGTGTGGGATCCACTTCCAGCAGGATCTTAAAGGGAAGACTGATCTTAGACACAGCAGTAATGTTTTAAGTGGATGCTGTCTGATGTATCAATAAAAAGTGGATGAACATAACAAGGGAAAAATCTAACCTAATTACATGCAGTACTAAATTGCCTGCTTCCATAATGTACACAGTTGCAGTCAGATGTAAATTTTATTGTAAGGCACTTAGATATTTAAGTGCTTATTCCACGGTGCAAATTTTTATTGTTGGGTACTTAGATTACATATTTTATTGCTAATTTCTACTTTGCAGTTTCCTGTCATTTTGAATGTATTTGTTTAGTTCAATGTACAGTTATTGAGTGGTTTGTCTTACATACAGTGGAGTGTCTGATAGGTGATTCATGTTCACCATACACTGGAAGTGATACTGTGTGACACTCTGGAACCTATAAAATGAAGTCAAGGTATAGCTGCTAGTAAACCTACGCTCTTGCAGTCTTTGTGCAGAAGAGGAAAATGTTGTATACATCTACTGGCCTTCATAATGCAATTCAATGGTCATAATGTCTACATTACACTAAATATATATTTTCTAAATTGTTAAAGCATTGAAAGGTCCCTGCACATAGTCCGCCATATGAAAAAGTGTCATTTGGACAGAGCCGAGATTAGTTCCCCTGTGGTAACCATGGTGACTTGACAAACCAAATCCACAGTGTTGAATACATCTCTAGCTTTGCTAGGTAGAAATAGAGATAGTAAATCTTATTTAACTTTGGACCGAGGCTCTGGGTAAATGTAAAATGTATGGACTGACGGTTAGAAAAAAATATAAATATAATAAACAAAACAGCTGGGTCCAGTTAGGGCTGAACTTATGAAATAAACAAGTGACATATTATGAACTTTTCGTTCAAACATATGGGTAAACATTATGGAAATGTGAGTTACACTGTTGACAGAAATTTGAGTTCCCTACACATATGTGGTGGTAAACTGTAGCAGTATCTCAGGCTGAATTACTTGCTGCCCCATTTATTATAATTAGCCAATAAACATGCAGAGAGATATTGGAACCGCAGCTTCTGGGTTAGGTCACTCTCAGAGAAACACACACACACCCACCCACCCACACACAAACAGAGAGAAGCTAATTATATCCTTATTCTGAACTCCATCTGAAAAACACACATACAGTAACATCGTTTTAATGTTGACAGAGAGCAGGGCCTGGTCATATTTCTGAAAAGATGATATTGCCTTGGGGAAGCCAGTGTGGTGTAGTAAGGAAAACTGCAACGGAACTGTAAAGAAATGTGGATATTTAATCATACAAGTTTCCCAGGACGTGGTCCCTTTGAAACTGCAGAGAACAAGCCTGCTCCACATAGGCTCCCAGAGGATTGTGGGAAAAGGGAGCTCGTGTAGTTTTCTGGTGCAGGGCATGCATGAAAGAATGGCTACTGGGCATTGGTTGATAGGAGCTGCAAGAAATCCCATGATTCTTTGCATGTTCAGAAAGCTTTCCATAATACCTTGTTACTGATCTTGTTACAATTATTACCATAGCCAAGATTATAGATGCATGTGCTTATTTTATCACGTTAGAGGCGTTACATTTCAAACTGTTAAAAAAAACTCTGTCCCTGCATTTGTTTATCAACTGTAAAATATGCATTACTTGGATATATCTGAAGAATGATTTTTTGTCAGCAAACATTGCATTGTCATACCTTCTGATGATGTTAGCTAAATAGAAACAACAAATAGACCATTAAATGCTTGGCATTGTAATTATGTTGTTTTAGAAAAACATGTTTTTCTCCACCGATTTCCTATTGTACCTCGACCATTGTTGGAATTGTCTGTGTCGTTTATGTAGTACTGTCTGAGTGCAAAACACAAATTGATTTTTAAATTCTTTATGTAATTTCTTTGTAATTTCCAACTTCAGTGTTTCTCACAGAGAATATATGGTGCTGTTGTAGTATATTGTTTGTGTTAGCCAAAAGGAAATTGAACACAACAAAAACACATGGGAGAAAAGTTACCTGTGAAAGAAATAAGAGGAAAAAAGAGAGGGAAGGGGTGAAGACAGGATGGATGATGCAGTTGAATTGGACTAGACAGATAAAAAAAAAACAGCTTTAATCAAAATCTGATATTTTTCACAGCTGCAGTTCTATCGACCATAGACACCTGACCGATGAAGCGCTCGGCCGCTCTCCTCACCTTTGACCCTGCGTAACGCACAGTCAATAAGTGACCATAAAACACAGGACACAATCCCAATAGCAATATCGCACATGGAAGTGATTAATGTCACACAACGAAGTGTCACTGTGTCAACACTTATTGCATCATATATCAGTTATTCCCAGCAGGGAAATCCATTTCACACCAATGGAAATACAGGAATCGAGCATTAAGGAAGGATGACTATAAATTAGCTATCTAATTATGCATTGCAGATGTGATGTTTATAAGGAGTGGGTATGATGTAACTTTAGAGGGTTCCTCCTCACTCTCCCGACATCGCTCCTCTCTCTTCAGAGATGCCTGCAGACGGATAGGTTAGAGGTCACCATGATGATGGCGATTAAATATGATGCCTGTCTACTGAGAGATCCTCCAGGCGATGAATGACGTTGAATACTATGACATCCCCGGGCATGGAGTTGGATGATGATGCATACGCTGTCCAAGACAAGATACACGAGCCTGGCCAGTCACACCACTGGAAATCACTCACATTATGTCATGCAGAATTTGGCTGTAGTGTTTTTACTTTTCATTTGTGCCTGTAGTTGCTGTCATTTCATGTTTTCAATGCCTGTTGCGTCTACATTTACATTTTGGTCAATGTGTGTCAGGGCCATTGCCAGGAATTCTGGGCCCTCAGAAAAGATAAATTCCTGGGCCCCCTCATGCATAAACGACAAAAGTTGTTTTTGTTAAGTGTGTGAAGGCTGGTTGTTGCTACAACTTCAGCCAGGTGTTGTGAAATGCTTGTGTTTTGGCATTAACAATCTAGTTGATGAAGTGTAGTGAATATAACATAAAGAACAATGTCAAACACAATCAGAATGATACTCCATATGGGAGTATACCAGTCCAATTAACACTGGCGAAAATATAAATTGGGTATAGAAAGTCACCACTCCCTTGTTTACTTTTTGTTTGCCTTACAACCTGAAATCAAACAAAATCTGACTTTTCCCAGCTTTATTTACACACAGTAACCCACAATATTCAAGTATTTATTTATTTTTTATCTGAAAATGAATAAAAACGTTGGCTTCCATCTGCAATAAGTTCAAGTGGTTGATTAGTTCAGACTAAAAGCAATTGTTCATAGAGGACTCCACTGCTTTGTAGTACAATTCAAAACATCTACCATGAGTGTCAAGATACTTTCAAAAGTACTATGTGATAAAGTTGTGGAAAGACACAAGGCAATGGAATATAAAAAGATTTTAAAGGCTTTGTCTATCTCTGTCCCTCCAAACTGGATGATCGACAAGGGACTGATCAGAGATGCTACCAAGAAGTCAATGGTGACTTTGAAGGAGCTTCAGGCCTTTATACAGAAAGTCTGGTCTATGTGTGCATGCAACCACAATATCACAAGCACTCCACAAATCTGGCCAGTATGGGAGGGTTGCAAAAAAAATGAACTCCTCAAAAATGCAATATCAAGTATCTTTTGAGCTTGCCCAAATCTATGTTGTTGATTCTGGGGCCAAGTAGAATAAGGTGCAGTGGTCAGATGAGACAAAAATTGACGTTTTTGGCCTGAATGCAAAACTATGTCTGGCAAAAACACAATACATCTTTCCACCCAAAGAAGACCATGCAATAGTGCAGTCCATGAGTGGTTGCCATGTAGTCTGACTGAGCTTGAACAATTCTACAAGGAAGATACAAATACTGTGCAGTTTTTGTGTGCAGATATAGCAGAGATGTATTCAAAAAGATTAATCTCAAGGTCCTGGAGTGGCCGAGCCAGTATAGCCCAATAGAAAATCTTTGGAGGGAGCTGAAAGTCCGTATTGCCCAGCGACAGCCCCAGATCCTGAAGGATCTGAAGAAGGTCTGTATGGAGGAGTGGCCCAAAATCTCTGCTGCAGTGTGTGCAAACCTGGTCAAGAACTATAGGAAACGTATGATCTCTGTAACTGCAAACAAAGGTTTCTGTACCAAATATTAAGTTCTGC
This sequence comes from Esox lucius, assembly GCF_011004845.1. Taxonomy (NCBI): domain Eukaryota; kingdom Metazoa; phylum Chordata; class Actinopteri; order Esociformes; family Esocidae; genus Esox; species Esox lucius. Next base: position 9,839,655 of record NC_047569.1, on the reverse strand, counting down.
TTTTCTAATGTATCAAATACTTATGCAATAAAATGCAAATACATTTATTAAAAAGCATACAATGTGTTTTTATGGATTTTCATTTTAGATTCCGTCACTCACAGTTGAAGAGTACCTATGATAAAAATTACAGACTCCTACATGCTTTGTAAGTGGGGAAAACCTGCAAAATCGTGTATCAAATACTTGTTCTCCCCATTGTGTATATACCCAAAAGTAAGTACTATTATGTCCACAATATTAGACAATAAAATCTGCCGGTGATCATACACTGTTTATCAGGTGGCAGGGCCACATTGCTTCAACTGTGGGGTTGGTGTAGGCGAAGTCTAAGACTGGCAAGTACAGCGAGTACTGTGATATTGTTATTCACTTGGGCACCAACGATGCTAGGATGAGACAGTCAGAGGTTACGAAGCCGAACATGGTGTCAGCAATTAAATTAGCTAGAAAGATGTCGGCACACAGTTACTTTCTCTGGCCCTCTCCCTACTAGGGGTGGTGATGAGATCTACAGCAGACTCACATAACGAAATCGTTGTAGACAACTGGCTTTCTTTTTGAGACTCTCTCAGAAATAGGGACACGCCTGATCTGCTGACTAGCAACAGACTACATCCGAGCTGGAGTGGTGCTCTTCTTTTATCAAGAAACATTGCCAGGAATCTCACTCATATAGCCTCACCCTGAGATTTGATGCTGGTCAGGCAGCAAGCTGATAGGTAGCCTGCTAGCATAGTGAAGTTTGTCGATAACATAGTCAGAATCCTTAGAATAGTTGTCCCTATTCTATCCTGAGAATGCACGGAACTGTCCTGACCTGGTATCAATGGGGACACTTCAATTGTTTAATCCTCCATCACTCGACACATTCCCAAAATTAGTAATACGTTCTAAACCAACCAATTCTTAACTGAACCTGAAGCTACTTCCTGTGCTTGGTTTGCCAATGTTGGACATAATAAATTGCTCCCCATCCTCGGGATGCATACCAAACTTGTTAAAAGTAGCAGAATGTAAGAAAAAATAAAATCTGTATATATTTAACAATTAAAGGCCAAATATCAGACTTTACACTCTCAAAAATCGTAGGAAAATCTTCCTGAAGACAAATTATATTTACTCCGGTCCGGTTTCAGAACCCATGATAGCACTGAGACTGCACTCATAAATAACCAATTAATGGTATCAGACCAAGGTGCTACATCTGTCCTATTCCTTTTTGATCTTAGTGCTGTCTTAATCCCTTGATCAGATATGTTGGGCTACGCGGACACATTCTTATCTAATTTTGATTTATCAGAAAGATATCAGTTTGTATGTGTGGATGGTCTATCCTCAGACAAAGTATGTCTTGGTGTTCCTCAATGCTCGGTTTTGGGACTACAATTGTTTTCAAGATGCATGCTTCCTTTAATGTCAATTTTCACTGTTATGCAGGTGCAGATCTCACATTGAACCTTGCAGTTGTATGGTCGTATCCCCAAAAACTGTTTGAGACCTCGGGATTACCCTCGACCCAGATATTGTTTTATGTTTATTTTATTTTTTTCCATCTTTGGAAAAAACCTGAAACTAATCCATGCTTTTGTTACTTCAAGATAAGATTACTGCAATGCTCTTCTGTACCTGGATAAATCAATAAAAAAACTATTTGTGCTAAACACGACTTCTTAACTATAAGTTTTTTTGACACATTACTCCAGTATTAGCCTCTGTACATTGGCTGGCTGTTAATGCTTAGGCTGTTTTTAAGGTTTAATTGTTAACCTATAAAGCATTACATGGACATGCTTCTACTTACCTCCCTGAATTGGTCCAGCCATACATACCTACACGTACAGTACAGTACTAAAATCACAAAATGCTTTTAAATGTAAAAGGGCTTTCTCCCATAGAGATCCACTATTGTGGAATGATCTGCCGATGAAGGTTAGAGACGCAGACTCAGTGCAAACCTTTAAGACTCATCTCTTCAGCAAGGTCTATGATTAAGTGTAGACTGGCCCAGGGGTGTGAAGGTGAACGGAAAGGCTTGGAATTACAGGCCACCCTTGCTGTCTTGCCAGGCAGGCTCTCATCTCCACTGGGATGTCCTCTCTCCGATGTCATTTGGGGGCAGAGTTACTGGCTGGGAAGGGGGTGGTGACTTTCTATACCCACTGTACAGGATATTAACAAAAATGACCAGTGTAGAATCATGGGACAGCAGTGTGGACTGAATGTGTGTATTTCTAATTCATTTAGAATGCCCTCTGTAGGTGTTGAGGCAGTGAAATTGTTTTTCTTCCTTTGGCACTTGATGACAAAACGTCAAACGTTTGAAATGAAACAGTTAATCTGGGGTTACAGTTGAGATTTTCACCTTTCATTTAAAGGCACAGTACTTGTATGCACATTGGCTTCACCATTTAGAAAGGACAATACTGCTTATTTATTCATCTTTCAGGGCACTTAAAGTATTGGGAGAATTGGCTTGGCAGGTGTTTGTGGTTAGTCAGGTGTTTTGTCACATTTTCGGCAAGAATAAAAGAACAAATTGAGGACCAGATCAGTGTCAATGAAGATGAAGGAAGACATTATGAGGCTGACAATCTGAAAAAAAATTACATGAAATAAAGCCAAAACAGGTTTAAATAAAACTGCCATTTGGAACATCACAAAAAATAAGGGAAGCACTGGTGGGCCCAACAATCGCAAACAGCCTGGTAGGCCAAGGAAGACTTCTTCAGTAAATGAAAAAGAATGCTCTTGACAATGAAGAAAAAACACAATGAAGATGTGTCATGTTGTCTTATTAAGTACAAGCTTTAAATTAATTGGATGGTGCTTTATCATACAGCAGGACAATGACCTCAAATATACTGACATGGCAACTAGGGGGTTTTTAAGGGACAAAAAGGCCAGATGCTCTTGACTGGCCAAGTTAATCTCCAGAATTAAATCCAATTGAGTTTAATTTGCTAAAGAGCAAATTAGGCAAAAACGCCACAAAACAAACGACAAATGATGATGGCTGCAATATAGGCTTGGCAGAGCATCACCAGAGAAGATACCTAGAGTCTGTTGAGGGTCAATGGGTTGTAGACTTCGGGTAGTTATTGCATGCAAATGATATGCAACCAAATACTAAACACAAGACATTGTATGAATCTGTCCCAAACCTTGTTGTGACTGTGTATGAATAGGGTCAATCATAAATGGTGGAACCAATATGTACACAGATACCTTCAAATATGCCTGTATGTCTGTATGGTAACAGTGGGTGTGTGAATATTGTGTGAGACATGATGCGTTTCCCTGGGTAGTGTGTGAGTGATATTTTGTGTGTGTGTGTATGTTTGAATGGTGTGTGAGTGTGCAAAAAGCTCTATAATGCAGATCAGAGTGCAGTGCAGATAGTGGCTGAGGTCCAAGATGATCTTCCTGGCCTTTCCGTGGCACCATGTGAAGTAAATGTCTGTGGCCCCAAAGGTGCATTGGGCTGACATTTTCCCACCTCACAAGAGCCATTCAATTGGGTCCAGTGCCATTGCAATACAAGTCAGGGAAGCAGCTTGAGAGATTGCCCGTCAAAGGTGCACGTGTAGACATCTGAAAGGTTTTCTGAGTCATGATTAACAGTCACATACAAACTCAGATAAACACCTACTGTACATATCCCAAAATAACAAAACGGATCATGCCATGAGGAGAAATTCCTCATGGCATGTGAATGTACTCCAATCAGTATTAAAAAGCATCCGAGCACCTCAGAACCACTGACGGACAAAGGGACCCCAGAGCAAAATGTGGTGAGTTACGTTCCTGTCAGAGGCGGAGCTTTAATGTGTGCAATGAGTGTGCAACATACAGTTGTTCCATTTAAAGGGATAGTTCATCCAAAAATCTATTATTTTCAGAAAATTCACTTACCAAAAGTAATTCTGGAATGCACATTTAGTCATTTTTTCCAACCATCCAATATTCAGCTCTGTCCCCGTCTGTAATTAGCATTCTTAGCATCATCCAAATTCATGAATGGAAACTGTTCGTCATCTATAGTATGATGAGCAACATGCAAAAACGGTTGCATCTCTATTTCATTTAAATGATCTGAGATAATCTGCTAAACCCCTTGAATGTAAACCTACTGTCGGGCCCATTGCTTTTGGTGCACAAATGTTGACTTGGAGGGATTAGCTCAAAGCTAAATGCACGTAGAATGACTCTATGGGCATTCTGGAATAACCTTTCGCTATTTAATTTGAAGAAAATTATAATTTTTGGATGAACTATCCCTTTAAATTCAGGAGAACATGAAGGACCACACCTCAGGAATACCAGGCCTGAAGGTTCATAGCTGTCACTGTCTGAAGTCCTCCTGGTTGTGTTGCAGAAGTAACTGACGATACCTGATGATTCCGGGTGCCAATTCACTGCCCCTCCAAGCCCTCTCTCCCCCCATTTGTCCCTGTCCTTGTCCACCTGGTCATGCAGCTGACTTAGATTATGTTTTATAGACTCTGTACACATCCCACATGCATTTATTATTACAATTTGTACTCTTAAAAAGATCGTCTGGCACAGCGAGAAGAGGACTGGCCACCCATCAGAGCCTGGTTCATCTCTAGGTTTCTTTCTAAGTTTCAACCGTGTAAGGGAGTTTTTCCTAGACACTGTGCATCAACCCTGCTGTTGCTTGATCTTTGGGATTTCAGGCTGTGTGTTTTGTAAACTGTTAATTTTGACAGTATGTATGTCGCACAGTAATTGTATTAAATATTAATATTATCTGCCTCTTTTAGTTGGGAAAGCAGGTGGCAATAGTAAGATGTTAGCGGCAGAGGAGTGGGGCAGGTCTCCGTGGCTAAGGCTTGCAACCATGGGAGAGAAAACTAAGCTCCGCCCCTGGTCCCCATTCTGATTTCTTGACATGTTTGTTCGCTCAACATTTTCAACAAGTTGTTGATGACAATCACGCCAGTGCTTTGTTGACTAATCACTGGCCCTTCAATAGGAGACTGTGCAGCATGGAGGGAATCAAAGCAAAAGGCACTGATTTGTAATAAAACAGATGAGGCCGCTCTTCCTCCGTGCCACTGGCTCTGTCCTGCCCATACCCTTAAAGCTCAAGTGGCCCAATCAAGGAAAGGGCCTTTGAAGTGTGACTGCAGGCCTACACTCTCTATCTGTCAGTGTGTGTGTGTGTGTGTGTGTGTGTGCGTGTGTGCGTGTGTGCGTGTGTGCGTGTGTGCGTGTGTGCGTGTGTGCGTGTGTGCGTGTGTGCGTGTGTGTGTGTGTGTGTGTGTGTGTGTGTGTGTGTAGGGCCGTCTGTCCTAATGTCTGTCTTAAATCTGTCTGCTTGTGTTCGTGTGCGCTTCCCTCATCCCGTGGGAACCACTGTCTTAAGTAGCATTAGAGAAGGAATATCCCTCACACTCTCTCTTCCCATGCCTCTCTCTGATCCTTTTCCCAAGGCGATTGGGATCAGGGGATGTGGAAGGTGACTGATTTCCCATTTGTCTCTCCAGGTGACGGATTGCCTCATCCTCTCGGCAACAATTACCCTAACTATCTCTGTGTGCTCGGGGCGCAAAGAAACAGGTTTCCCACCTGAATGTGAAACCATACCACACAGAAGAGGCTTCGGCGAGCAAACCTGGGGCGGAGCAGTACTTCCAGTGCGAGCTAGAGGAAGTCATTAAGGAGAGAAAACAGAGTGTAAGAATGGCGCGATAAGCCGTTGAGATGAAAGAAGGCTTGAACGAGCACTCAGTCTTCTTGGGTCTTCTGGGGGTGGAGATTGGCGGCCAAAATGATTCAGGGGGATTAGTAAATACGTATGTCCCCGGAAAAAGTATTATTTAGTTTCTGGATTTATTTCGATATTTGAATACCATTATTTTTGCGTTACAGAATCATGGCATTTGAAACATTTTATTTAGTGTTCTGAAAAATATGAATAATAATTTGTGGGTGTCACACCCTGATGTGTTTCACCTGTTGTTTTGTCCCCGCCCCTCACCAGGTGTTCCCGGTTCCCTATTAGCCCTGTGTATTTAAACCCTGTTCTCTGTTTGGCAGTTGCCAGATCGTCTTGTCCCGTACAGTCGTTTCCAGCGTTCTATGTGTGCATCATCCAGTCTACCTGTGCTTCCATTCCCCGGTTACGACCCTTGCCTGTCTTTTGAATTACGAGCCTGCCTGCCCTCTCCTGTACCTTCGACCATCCGAACGCCCGACAACGAACACTGCCTGTCCCCCACCACGAGCCCGCCTGCCCTCTCCTGTACCTTCGACCATCTGACCGCCCGACAACAAACACTGCCTGTCCCCCACCACGAGCCTGCCTGCCCACTCCTGTACCTTCGCCCATCTGATAATCTGCTAACGAACCCTGCCTGTCCACCACTACGAGCCTGCCCACTGCCTGGTTGTTCAATAAATACTTTGGACCGCCCTCCTCTGCCTCTGTGTCCGCATTTGGGTCCCCACTCGTTCATCGTTGTGATAGTGGGTAAATACAGCAAAGGAAATGTTGTTCAATCTAACACATTCTCATTATTCTTTCTATTAACTAATTGCATGCATTTGCAACAATTTATAAGGACTGTTAGTGATCATTTATTTTTTCAAAAATAAGAATTAAGATATCAAATTTTTATTCAATCCTCTGGCAACAGCTTTTGTGGACATTAACAGGCAAACTGACATTTGAGGCAAAACTGCTCATTCTTTCATTTAACTTTTATTGTCCATAGAACAAAGTGCGCCTGTGTAATGATCATGCTGTTTAATCAGCTGCCTGATATGCCACACCTGAAACTTTACATTTACACATTATTTTTGTTCAATGTAATAAACGCCTGGTGTGGAGATCTCGGATGACAGGGCGCTCGGGCCCGGTGACTAACTCGGCCGCTCACGCCACCCTCTGAAGTACCTTGTGATGGAGGGTGGTGCGGTTGCCATACAGAGCGTTGATTCATCCTGTCAAGATGCTCTCGACGGTGCAGCTGAAGAACTCTTTGAGGATCTTGGGGCCCTGTGCCAAATTGTTTCAGCCTTCTTAAGGGATAGAGGCTCCGACTTTTAGAAAAAAAAATTCACCACTGTGTGTGTGGACTATAGGCTCTCCACTTCAGCCTCATTGATTTGGACGGGGGTGTTCTCACCATAAAAAAAAGGCTTTTAAAACAGATTTGACTGATAATTTGTCACCGGTGGCCCAATTTCTCTGTCTTGACCAATCAGAGTTTCTGAAATTGAAGGTTGCCGGAACTGGTCACAAGGATTAAAGCACACTCCCCACTTTCCTCCAGTAGCCTATTTATTTAGCAAACATTGATTTAGTTCATTTAACAGTTTATTTAGCAAACCAGTGATATAAGTAAGCCAGTATATTCCGTATGTCTCCCAGAATGTTATAATTGTTATAATTATGCACTAATAATTACAATTAAATGCCAAGAAGACTTACAGCATTGTATAACATTACAAACTTGTTGGTTTGAACCCTGAATTCAGATTGGCCAAAGGTCATGGCAGATAACACTGTGTTCCATAGTAATTGCAAAATACCTTTCACATTTCTGTCTGTAAACTTTTTTTAAAAACAATAAGGCTCCTTGGAATTATGTGGTACAGTATATTGCCAATATATCACTGCAGAGGTTCAAGTCCAGAAGAGCACTTAGCCTAAAACAAGGGCTGTTATACCCTTAATTATTGCATTTGACCTGCTCAGACCCAACATGTTAGACAACCCTATTACAACTCCCAAGTCAAAGATAAACTGACCGAGTCAGAGATGCAAGCATACAACTGTGCATGTATCAACGCAGTTTTCCAGGCATCTATATACCTGTGTTTCTTGAAACATGTCTCTTTCCATTTATCACATTGCTAGTGCACATTGCACTGTTTGTGGAATTATTTTGAGAGCATACAAACATGTGTGGGTGGAGAACAGGAGCGACGTTTGAAGTCATTATTTGACAACCAGATGAAAACATCTCGACTAGTTGTGTTTGCGCTGCACTACAAGATAATACGTCTTAAAAGTTAGATGATAATTAGGTCTACACGTATATATATAGCCTGTTTGTTTGTGATAACATGGGAATGGGATCACGTTTGGTTTACATTCAAACTTTGACTAGTCAACCTAGACATTTTCAATCCACAATGATTAACTAGAATGAATCAATAAACACAACGACTGATATTCATGTTTAATTAGGCCTACAGTTGCATTGTGGGTTCCACGATGCAAACCTTCATAAAGCAAGCTTAGTCCTGTTTTCTGTCCAATGAGCAGGTTTCTACTTGTGTGTAGGAATATTAAGAGAAACCCCCCCGTTAGTTCTTTAAAATATTTATCATATAAAAAAATGCAATATTGCTCCAGTATGACATGTGTTTTTCCATGTAACCTGATAAAATAAATCATTGCCCATATTTAACCTTTTTAAAACAGATACTTCATACAGAAAAGTTCCAAGTGTCTTTTTTTCCCTTATATTAAGATGAGATCATATATAAGATATTACATTCTCTCTTTCTCTCTCTCTCTCTCTCTCTCTCTCTCTCTCTCTCTCTCTATATATATATATATATATATATCTATATATCTATATATCTATATATATATATATATCTATATATATATATATATATATATATATATATATATATATATATATACAATTATGGCAGCCAGTAAGTGAGCTCAGCATTACAGTACAAAAGAGAGACAGTGGCCCTTTCTACTTTATTGTATTACAACATTAAATCATAATGCATTACATTTTTCCGACTGATCAACACTGTTCTAAATGAATTACAAATATAATGCAGAAAAGAAAGACAATTTTGAGAGAAGCCACAGAGGTCAACAATTCCTAATAGTAGCAGTAGTTCTGTAGCAGACACAAAGGAACTCTGGCAGTCCTGTGACATGCGCGTTGAGTCGGCCACCCGCTCTCTGCCGACCCCAGTCATATAGGCATTCATTGGACACTCTAGGATATGTAATGTAATAAAGGCCACATTTGGGGGGACAGCATTTTATCTTCATATACTGCAAGGTTGTTGCTAGAGTTAAGGTTAGGAAGGAGGTTAAGTGGTTAAAAATTATGAAACTCATTGTCTTTCCTCCCCTCATGGACAGGTGATTGAGTATCCTGGACCAAAAAGGCCAGAGCCAGACAGCAACTAATCAAATGAAGACAAATCTATTTATCTCATTACCATTTGTCATTTGTCACTGACGTTTTTTGTGTTTTTTTTTTTTTTACCTGAATACTTTTCAGCGTCTCCTTAACATCTCCTCTCTCTTACCGTCATCTTCATTAGTAAAACTCCCTGTCTTCCTATATTGTCTAAACCATTTGAATGGAGGGAAGCCTTTCACCTTTCTCTGACAAGTGGATGTGAAACAGGTGTAAATTTTTGTATGTAGAGTGTGTATGTAAGTTTGTACACAGTGGGCTGGTGAAGAATGGATGTTCCCTAACTAAGCTTATTTGATCATCATGAAGATTCATTCCGTTTGTCTCTCTTTAAGCTCACTCTCCAGATCTATCTCTCATATTACCATTCCCACTCTCATCTCCCAACCCCATTGACATTCCCTCCATCTCTCTTCCCTCCATCTCTCTTCCCTCCATCTCTTTTTCTGCCATCTCCCTGACCTCCATCTCTCAGTGACCACAACACACTCAAGAGCATGGAGGAGATACCAGGAGACGGGTCGTTACACAAGGAGAGCTGGACAAGGCTGTAGAAGGTCATCAACCCAGCAGCAGGACCGGTCTCTGCTCCTTTGTGTGTGGAAGAACAGGAGGAGCACTGCCAGAGCCTTACAAAATGACCTCCAGCGAGCTACTGGTCTGTCAGAAACAGACTCCATGAGGGTGGCATGAGGGTAGCTGCAGTGGGACATGTGCTCACTGCCCAGCACTGTGCAGCTCGATTGGCATTCGCCAAAGAACACCAGAATTGGTAGGTCCGCCATTGGCGCCCCATTCTCTTCACAGATGAGAGCAGATTCACACTGAGCACATGACAGACGTGAAAGAATCTGGAGATAATGTGGTGAACATTATGCTTCCTGCAACATCATCCATCATGACAAGTTTGGTGGTGGGTCAGTGATGGTCTGGGGAGGAATATCCTTGGAGACATCCACATGCTAGCCAGCGGTACCTGACTGCTGTTAGGTACCGGGATTAAATTCTCAGACCCATCGTCAGACCAGGGTGCAGTGGGTCCTGGGTTCCTCCTGGTGTAAGACAATGCCCGGCCTCATGTGACCAGAATGTTTAGGCAGTTCCTGGATGATGAAGGCATTGATACAATTGACTGGCCCTCACGTTCCCCAGACTTGAATCCAGCTGAGAACTTCTGGGACCATATGTATTGGTGCATCCGACACTGCCAAGTAGTCTGTCCAGGAGCTCAATGATGCCCTGATCCAGGTTTGGTAGGAGATCCCCCAGGACACTATCTGCCATCTCATCAGAAGCATGCCCAGACCTTGTCAAGAGCACATACAGCCACATGGGGGCTATACACATTACTGAGTCACATTATGAGTTGTCAAATTGGAACAGCCTGTGAACAGCTCTTTTTGAGCAATGTACATTGAGGATTCAAACAACTCAGTGGATTTCTTTGCAATAATGTAGGTAATAAAACCACTACGACAAAAAGCCTGTGTGGTCATAATGTCTGGAGAGCATAATGTCTTTAAGGCAGTTGCTTTAGCGTTAGACAGGCCTGAATTCTGGAGATCACATTGCATAATTCTGTAGATGGCCGAAACTCCTACATTTTTTGCACCACCAAATTACATGCATTTTCAAGGACGTCCAGCTTGAAACAAGGAGCATGTATGTAACAATCTAATGAGCATCCATATCTGCAGGAAGTATGGTTGCTGCAGCCTCCCCGTCGCATCCTCAGCAACCCCCCACATTCTGAAATTCACTTGTAGTTTCTGTCGGCCACCATAGTGTGTGAGTCGTTCGTCAGTGCACAGGGTCTGTTCGATATCCTCAACCATTACCGGCACCCCCTGATGAAAGCATCTTTATTACAAACCCACAGCCCAAAATGAGCTTTGTCACATCTGCTGAATTTGAGAAGTAGGAAAACACAACATCATCAAATCATCATCAAACTTCCTTTCACAAAATAATGTTTAAGCATGTTAGGATGATACCTTGTGTCACGATGCAGATGTAGTGGAGTGTGTCGAAGAGAAACTTGAGTCAAACGCAGGGAGGCGATAAACGTAACTTGTATTTTCAATATACAAAATCAAGGCACGCTAATAAAACTGCGCACAAGCACTAAAACAAACGACCTGGAGGGCGCCGCGCAGGACGATCAGGTCGCCGACGATGGAAGTCGGCGAGGAGCTCCAGATCAAGAACATCCACCGCCAGCACCCAGCAACGCTCCTCCGGGCCGTACCCCTCCCACTCCACCAGGTACTGCAGCCCTCCCCCCCTGTCGCCTCGAGTCGAGTATGGAACGGATCGAGTACGCCGGGCCCCCCTCGATGTCCTGCCGGAGCCTCGCGAGTGGGGCGGGGGTTCTGTAACGAGGACGCGCGTGGAGGACGCGCACCGCGCCACCCCTCCCGACGTGGTGTTCGGCGCACGTCATTGCCGGCCTTCTAGCCACGCTGCTCCTCCTCCCACGGCACTGTCATGTCTTGTTATTGGACACACCTGGTGTCCATTCCCTCATTATGTTGCCTATATTAGTTCCTGTGTTTCTGGGTGTCTTTGTGTGGTATTGTTCTATGTCTTACATTACTGGAGATAGGCAACCGGAGGGGCCCCGGAGGGACCTCCCGCACCTCAGATCACTGGAGGGGACAAGCCACCACCGGCCTGAGGAGAAACACATGGAACGAGGCATTAATCAGGGGGAAGTTGTAACTTATAGGTTACCTCGTTCACTCTCCCCAGGACTTTGAACGGCCCCACAAACCGCGGGCCCAGCTTCTGGCAGGGCAGGCGGAGAGGGAGGTTCCGGGTCGAGAGCCAGACCCGGTCGCCCACTACGTAGACCGGGGTGTCGCTACACCGGCGGTCGGCAGCAGACTTCTGGCGAGCCCCGGTGTGCCGGATATGCCGATGAGCTATGGACCAGGTGTCCTCGACGCACCAGAACCAGTTGTCCACCACCGGAGCCCCGGTCTTGGGCTGGCTTTGCCAGGGTGCCAAGACCGGCTGGTACCCCAGGACACACTGAAAGGGGGTCAAGGAAGTGGAGGAGTGGGCAGGAACGCCGACCACTCCCCCGGCCAGTCCTGGCAATATGACCACAGGAACCTCCCCAGGTCTTGGTTCACACGCTCCACCTGCCTATTAGCTTCGGGGTGGAACCCGGAGGTGAGGCTGACCGAGACCCCCAATCGGCCCATTAAGGCCTTCCAGACCCGAGACGTGAACTGGGGGCCCCGGTCAGAAACAATATCCTCCGGCACCCCGTAGTGCCGGAAGACATGGGTGAATAGAGCCTCCGCGGTCTGCAGAGCCGTCTGGAGACTGGGGAGGGGAAGGAAGCGGCAGGCCTTTGAAAACCGGTCCACAACAACCAGGATTGTGGTGTTGCCTAGTAAGGGGGGTAGATCGGTTAAAAATTCAATGGACAGGTGAGACCATGGTCTTTGTGGAGCGGCCAAAGGATGTAGCTTACCCGCCGGAAGGTGTCTAGGTGCCTTACACTGGGCGCATACCGAACAGGAGGACATGTACACTCTCACATCCTTGGCCAGGTCACCAGTACTTGTCGGTAAGGCAGCGCCTTAATGCCTCGTCTGCCTCGGCCGTCCAGGTGATCTGGCTTGGCCCACCCTTCAATAAGGATGTGATAGGAGCTGCTACCTTGCCGAAGCCTCGTATAAACCTACGGTAGAAATTGGCAAACCCAATAAACCGCTGTACCGCCTTAACCATGGTAGGAAGGAGCCAATTACGCACGGCTGACACAAGATCGACCTCCATTTCCACCCCATCGGCGGAAATCCAAAACCCGAGGAAGGAGACGGCTCGCTGGAAGAACGCGCACTTCTCTGCTTTAGCGTACAGGCCATGCTCCAACAGCCGCTTCAGCACCCTGCGAATGAGAGACACATGCTCAGCACACGTAGTGGAATACACAAGGATGTCGTCGATGTAAACCACAACTCCGCGTCCCAGCATGTCCCTAAACACATCGTTCACAAAGGACTGAAACACTGCCGGAGCATTCATCAACCCATACGGCATCACCAGGTATTCGTAGTGCCCCGTGGTGGTGCTGAAGGCCGTCAACCACTCGTCTCCCTCTCGGATTCTCACCAAGTTGTACGCGCTCCTGAGGTCCAGTTTCGTGAAGAAGTGCGCCCCATGCATTGACTCAATGTACTGGGAAATCAGGGGGATGGGATATGAATAACGGACTGTCAGTTTATTTAGCGCCCTGTAGTCAATGCATGGACGCAAACCTCCATCCTTCTTCTTCACGAAAAAGAAACTCGAGGAGGCGGGCGAGGTGGAACGGCGGATCTGCCCCTGCCGCAGGGATTCGGCAACATAGGTCTCTATCACTGCTGTTTCTGCCTGCGACAGGGGATACACATGACAATAAGGCGGCACAGCATCTCCCTTTAGGTTTATGGCACAGTCCCCGGGCCGATGTGGTGGTAAACGACTAGCCCTGGTCTTAGAAAATACCTGCGCCAAATCGGCATATTCAGAGGGAATGTGCACTGCTGAGACATTGTCTGGACTTTCCACTGAGGTCGCACCAAAGGAAACACCTAGACACCTCTCCTGACACCCCTGAGACCACCCTGTCAACACTCTCTGCAACCAGGAAATAGTTGGGTTATGTCCCGACAACCACGGAAGACCCAGCACCACAGGGAAAGCAGGAGAGTGAATAACATGAAATTCAATCTGTTGAGTATGGGCGTGCTGTATAGTCATAGTGAGGGGCTCCGTGACGTTCTCAACTAGACCAGTACCTAGTGGTTTGCTGTCTAAGCCCGTAATGGACCTAGGTCTAGACAACAGCACCAGCAGAATGCGCAGTCTCTGGGCGTAACCGCTGTCCATAAAATTCCCAGCTGCGCCTGAGTCTAATAGCGCCTTACACTGAGAGTTAGCAGGAAAATCAGGGAAGGCCACCAAAAGTGTCATGTGATTCTCAGAGCGACCCGACAGTGTGTGTGGTCTACTCACCTGACTCAGTGTATGGGTGTCAGGCTTCCTCCGCTCAACCCTTCTTTGCTGGAAACAGTAGGAGGCAGAGTGTCCCTTCCTCCCACAAAATGAACACTCCCTAGACCGCACCGTCTCTCTTTGTGCGGCGCCTCCCACTTCCATGGGTTCAGGTCTGACGGCGGGGTTTGCCGGAGGGGGCAGATCATTCCCGGGGCATTCCGCGGGTGGCTAGCAGGTTGTCCAGATGGACCAACTCAGGCCCGTTAGCGGACCAAACAGAGTTGGCCCAGTCCAACGCCTTGCCCCTCAGGCAGGAGACAAGGGCCGAGACCTTCTCCCTATCCCCCGGGTGAGGGCTGAGGGAGGCGAAATATAGCACCAACTGGAGCAAAAACCCGGAGCACTGGACTGCGTCTCCGTTGAATCCCTGAGGAAGGCTCAGTTGAATGGTCCTCCTCTGCGACGGTGGAGACGATGGCAGGGGCACTTCGGCCGGGTTGAGTGTTGGTGGTTGCTGCTCAGGTGGCAGCCTCGCCTCCAACCGCCGCATAGCCTGGACCATCTCCATCATGGCCTCCCCCAGGGACGCGATCATTTTGCCGTGTTGGTGGAGTAGGTCACTCCCCGCTGACTCCATGTGGTATTCTGTCACGATACAGGTTTAGTGGAGTCTGTAGAAGAGAAACTCGAGTCAAACGCAGGGAGGCGATAAACGTAACTTGTATTTTCAATATACAAAATCAAAGCACGCTAATAAAACTGCACACAAGCACTAAAACAAACATGCCTATCTCCAGTAATGTAAGACATAGAACAATACCACACAAAGAAACCCAGAAACACAGGAACTAATATAGGCAACATAATGAGGGAATGGACACCAGGTGTGTGCAATAACAAGACATGACAGTGCCGTGGGAGGAGGAGCGGGGTGGCTAGAAGGCCGGCGATGACATGCGCCGAACACCACGTCGGGAGGGGTGGCGCGCATCCTCGTTACACCTTGATAAAGACAGCTTGTCTGTCGAAATGTTGGTATTCAAATATTGCATCAAAGCATACCAGTGTGCAGTTTCCTAGTTTATAACCGTGTTAAGTGGCCTTCAAAAGCTGTAAGTAGGTGAATCATTGAGAGCTATTAGTAGGTAGTCTAGAGGTCAGACCTCTGGGCCAGCAGCAACATTTTGCTGGTTCAAATCCTTGTCCTGACAGGTCTGCTCTTTGATCAAGTCACTTGGACCTAATTGTTCCTGAGTTGGTGTTAATAAAGGGTGATCCCTGTATGTGACCCCCCACTCCACAGTACACATTAAACATTTCACACCAGACTTGAACAGGTTACTCACTTGTATGTTTGAAACTGGATAAATATCATACCAGTACTGAGCCAAACTAACTATAACTGGCTACTGAGTCAACAAGACTGGCATGTATGTGCTGTAAATGTTGCTGTAAATGTCCTTGTATGAAATACAAGATGTCGCAACATGTGCAAGACATTCCAGTACATTTATTTCTCAGTGTGACAAAAACACACACACACACACACAGTGAATTTCTGTTTGCCGGAGTATGTTTTCAGACCAAATTTATCAAAATATTGACCATATTGTGATAATTTAGGTTTTAATGATGTGTTTATATTTCATTGTTTGAGTGTGTGTGTGTCGTTCCCTCCCGAGCTGGGTGTAACCTGATGGGAGGAGAAGTTGCTCTTTTCCAGGGAGACAGCAGTTTCAGTCAAACAGCTTCTAATCATCAGGGTTGAGATTAACTCCTCTGGAAAAGCCGACACAAAAGGACAGAGATTTCTCCACTCGGGCTTGGCAGCAGTCCGTCATTCCCTCGTTTCTTGTCGAAGGGAGGGAGCATGAGAACAAAAGAGAAAGCATCCCTTTGTTGGGATTAGGAGGAGAAAAAAAAGGCTCTTGTCTTTGAGGAGCTGTGCGCGCGTTTCCCCATCTAATTTAATAACAAGCCTTTGTGCTTTGGTGAGTTTTGGGAGTGTGTGTTTAACTGTGCGTTTGTGTGTGGGTGTTTGTTTTAGCGTTTCCCAACTGAGTTAATAGCAAACATCTCAGAAGTTATGTTTATGGTGTTTTTCTGTCCCACAGTGAGCAGCAACATGACTTCATATTCTGACCTGTTA
Organism: Esox lucius; assembly: GCF_011004845.1. NCBI lineage: Eukaryota > Metazoa > Chordata > Actinopteri > Esociformes > Esocidae > Esox > Esox lucius. Next base: position 9,823,296 of record NC_047569.1, on the reverse strand, counting down.
GACAGGAGTTGGCTTGAAGGGGACTTTGATGACAGTGTGTACATGTGTGTATGTGTGTGCGTGTGTGTGTGTTCATCAGCACCACAAAGAGGCAGCAACAGCAGCAGTAGACAGGCCTCAGCCTTCAGCGGAAACCCGCTGCTCCGGACCACGCTGTCCCAACTGTGTATCAGAATACCCAAATTGGCAAAAACATTTTCATCATTTTACATTTTAACATTAAATAGTTTCGTTGACACACTTTTCAGAGCAACTTACAGCATTTAGTGCAGAATATTTTTTTTCCTACTCCCATTCATTGGAACGCAATTCTCTACCAACTCAGCTACAAGGGACAATGAGATTATCAGCTTATTACCTGACACCCGAACAGCCTTGATTATCAGCCCAAGTTAAGGATATTGTCTGACAGCACATGGCCTTCAGATTGCGGGCCTACATAAGTAAAGGGAAAAGCAGCTAGAAAGGTAGGCCTGTGTCACCTGTCATGATTAGCCTTGCTGTGTGCCAATGGAGGTGCCATCTGCTGTCTATCCTAAAGTGTCCCTGTGTAGAGGATCTCTAAAACGCCCTCTTTAGCGTTAGCTTGATTTGTGGGCTCAAATAAGGCATTTAAAATGTGTCCCTGAGAGAGAGAGAGAGAGAGTTCAGGCAATCCAACAATAGATAGATAATACAATGTAGAAAGGAAAAGTTTTAGTAGGGAACTTTCAATACATGCCAGATCCTAAAAAGTGGAAGGAGGAGAGTTCTATTGTGCCTGTTTGATTACATTTGAATCTGGAAATAATATATTCTCTCTATCACCTTGGTGGTTAATCAGTCACCATGGTGAGACGAGAACGTGGAAGGAAACATATGCAAACGAGGAGAGAGAAAGAGAGAGAGAATCATTTATCTTTATGACAGGGTCATTTTCTCTCTCTGTCTCTATGTGTGTTTGTGTGTGTGTGTGTGTGTGTGTATATGTGCCTGTGTGTGACTATTAATGGAGATGAGCCACCTGACAGAGACTGATTAGCGATATGAAGGACCAACTTTCCGTTCCCTAATGGATTATTTCCCCCTGGGAGTGTAATAGGCAGCGCACGTCTGTCATACCTTAGCAGGTGTCACATTTAATTTCCTCCCCCATGGTTACATTTCACTGCGGCAATATAATGGTTCCTCATGTATGGTCACTAATCTGAAAGGACTTGATAATCAAACCCATTGAAACTTCTGTGTCATTTTCTTATCAAGAGTCGTGAAAGACAAGATCTTGGACATCCTTACATTCCTCACGGCATCAATATGTCCTACTGGCATGTCACTCAGATGGTTGTTTGTTCTGTTTTGAGGATTTCCTAAACCTTATAAAATAGGCCTTTGTGTGTTTTGTATTAATACAACTTGCATTCAGTTTGATTTCTGGGAGAAGTGTGTTCCTACATACATACCTTGGTTAGATAACGATTTGTCTTTTAAATACACATTGCCAAGAAACTGAAGATTTTGTACAATGTTGTGTACTACTCCCTTCACAGTGTCTAATATGAAAAACAGACACCTCACAGTGAAGAGGTGACTCCAGGATGTTGATCTTTTTATCCAATCTTCCTCTGTCCAGTGTCTGTGTTCTTTTGTCCATCTTAATTTTTTCTTTTTATTGGCCAGTCTGGGGTTTTGCGGGTACTGTTTAATGAAGCTGCCAGTTGAGGACCTGTGAGGCGTCTGTTTCTGTGAAGGGAGTTGTACACAACGCTGTACGAGATCTTCAGTTTCTTGGTTATTTCTCACATGGGATAGCCTTCATTTCTCGGAACAAGAATAGATGAGTTTCAGAAGTAAGTTCTTTGTTTCTGGCCATTTTGAGCCTTTAATCGAACCCATTGGAACACAGGACTGATGGTTGCTGATAATGGGCCTCTGTACGCCTATGTAGATATTTGATTAAAACATCTTCCGTTTCCATAAACAATAGTTATTTACAACATTTACAATGTCTACACTGTATTTCTGAGAAATATTATGTCTTTTTTATGGTCAAAAACATTTGCTTTTCTATGTTACTCCAAACCATTGAACAGTACCGTTAATATATATATATCCAAAAGAGCCAAACATTGGTTGTTTATGTATAAGAATGTCCTGCAGAAACTCTCACCTAGAAAATTAAATGGAAAAACAGCAATTTTCCACTCCCAGGATATGCTAGTAAAACTTATTTTAAAGCTTATTCAGTGTTTTTGATTACTATGCCCCCTATTCAGGGACTATTTTGCAGAGTGACCTTAAGATATATGTTTCATTGCTATAATACAAGGCTCAACTTTTAAAGAGACCCCTCAATATGATTCCCTATGTAATGAATGTAAGCTAATAAAGGACACTTCCCACGTCGCTATAACCATTGACAGCTGCATGCTGTTCTGGAGCGATTGTCAAATAAATGTTACAGCTATTTTGTTGTTATATTATTATCACCTCCATAAGAGCACATCAGAACTACTAATTTCAATGTGCACATTTAACTCTATATATCATAGTTATATGGAAAGTAGCTGCATGCTTTTAATGATTACAGTAATTTGATAAAATCACCTAATTTCCTGATTGCAACATATTCATTCACCATAACATTACAGAAGAAAACAGCTTGCCTTATGCCATTAGAGATTACTTCGTCAGAGAAGAACAGGATGCCGAGTTTATCTAAATGTGTCTCACAAATTCTGTCTGTCTGCCCCGTTACTGTCTTCATGACCATGATTAGAGAGAGCTAAACAGTTACTAGTTGCCTATTGAAAGCTAAAACCTTTTATCTAGCCAATTGTTGACATGATCTGTCTTATGCTCGCCAATATGTTGTGGTCGATCAATCATAGACCACAGGCGTTGATTTCACATAGGCCTTTGTAAAATAAATTCTTAAAATAAATGTTGAAAATTTGCTATTAAGCACATTTGGCCCTATCCCAAACCATAACTTAAAGTTGAACTGCAGCGATATATAAAGTACATATTCTTTGAATAGCTGATATGATAACCATGCATGATATGATAACAAATGCAAAATAAAGTTTAGTAAACTTTTCTTATTGGCCGATAGGGCGCTGCCATCTTGAAAATGTCAGATTAGCGACATCATAAATCAAATAAATCCACTAGGATTAGAAGTAAAGAGGGCTCTTATCGGATAGCCGCAGGTGGTTTTCACACATTTTACAGAACAGAAAGAGTCCACTATTATAAGCTACCGCACAACCAACAGTCTTTGTTACGGCAAAGGGTTGTGGCTATGAAGTGTCGAACCCAGCTGTTGTTCTTGGATTCAGGATTTGTAGTATACACTTCAAAGACTCTGGAATGCTAACAGGTGAAGACTCATTACCTGAAGTCGGATTCAGTATCTTCCATAGCCAGTAGGACTAGTAACAGCTCCAATCAGTGTGAGGACAAGCAATAAGACGTGCTCACAAGTTTATCTAGCTAGCTACAGGTACTTTAGGTATGAACTATAAGATTGAGCTTAATAAATGGTGATTTACTATTTATTTTGCATGATTATTTATCGCAACATCATGAGGGGAATGTTAAGGAGGGAAGAAGAGCAATTAGGGTTAACTGTTTTGCTCATAAGGACAGAACAAACTAGCTTCACATTGCTGGTAAAGGGATTAGAAGGAGGGACCTTTCGGACACTAGTCAGATGCTATAACCACTAGGCCAACTTGCTGTGATCATGGCACTGTTTGTTTTCATTTTCACATTCTACCAAATATAATATTTCAAACAGACTTTTTATAGAATCTAGATGGGTACAGCTTAATAAATCAGTTAACGTAATTTAGGCTATCAATGTTACTGTTTTCCCCACCTATCAGTTAATCCATATAACATATATAGTATACATTAGTTATGACTTCCTGATCTAGTAAGTTAAATGTTTTCAACAAATGACTTCCATTTACATCAGTATGCTGTTAACCCTTAATATGCCAACAGCTTTAAAGAAAACTGGCTAACTAACTTTCTAACTATATTGATGTTTGAGACCTTGTAAAATTATGAGTCACATGACACCAGGGTGGGAAAATGGCTAATTGGGCCCAATTTGGAGATTTTCACTTAGGGGCGTACTCAGATTTGTTGCCAGCACTTTAGGCATTAATGGCTGTGTGTTGAGTTATTTTGAGGGGACAGCAAATTTACACTGTTAAACAAGCTGTACACTCACTACTTTACATTGTAGCAAAGTGTAATTTCTTCAGTGTTGTCGCATGAAAAGATATAATCAAATATTTGCCAAGATGTGAGGGGTGTACTCACTTTTGTGAGATACTGTAACTCCACCCTCTCTACAGCTGTAAGCACTGTGGAGAGGACATCGGCCTATAAAAACACAATTTCATAAATAACTGTGCTCATTTCAGGATATCAACATCATATCCATATTATCGTGGACATTAAACTGGTACTTCATAGGACAATAATTCATAGTCATATTTACAACATAATATAAACAGGCATCTCAATATTACGACATTTGTTTGGAACACATAGTGTTTGGAAATTGTATCTTCTGAAAAATTCCATTCACTCCAAGTGTCATTTTTATCACCACCTCTGATATGTTAATTAACTCTGAATCCAAAATGAAAAACAATGTATCTTGCAGATTCAGTGGGCTATGTTGCAAAATACAGCCATGTTTATTAGCTTTCATCAATGTTGCCTGTGAAGACCTGTGGTAACAGACAACTGATCTTTTAAATGCACAGTATAGTTTTGTCCACTCCTATCGAGAACTAAATGTCATATAAACACTTCACAATGCCTTTTCTATTATAAGCTGTGTTATGTCAATTATTTTAATCTAAATAGGATTTGTTAAACATGTGGTTTTTGTTGATAAATAAAATTTTACATCGGACAATTTGAATCATTTTATATTCAACATGACCCCTACATGGTCCTGCAAGATTATGCAATCTTTGCAAGAGTTAACAATCTGATTTCCTTAGTCTTCAACTTGCATCTCAGTCATTTCATTCAGGGTAACTGGAGTTAGCTGTGACTTAACCTGCCCCTGAGCATGTTAGTTCAAGAGAATACATTGCCATAGAAATGTACCTGTCTATAAGATAAGCTACAGTACATTTGCGTGACCTTTTAGCCTGAGGTTGAACTCAAAGTTGACAAAAGTTGCTTTGCTAACTCTTCTGTCTCGTATGGTATTATACCCTCTAGCTATTCATAGCTCAGTCTATTCATTGACATCCAGTGTGTGTGTGTGTTTGTGGTCTCATGCTAGAAGCAAAATTGTAATTTACACACAAATACAGTCAGCCAGAAAGAATGTGTGTAACAAAAATGAAACAATAGGGAGAGTCAGACATAAAAAAGAGTAGGGGATGGAAACTTTCAGATAGGGGGTTCTTTGGCTTGCAACCACAACTGAACAATTTTTGTAGCTATATAGAACCCTTTTTTGAAGGTTCCATAAAGAACCATGCTCATATGGGTTAAAATGACAGAGCTGCTTTATCTCCTGGGGAACAGCTACCCTCTCCCAGACCTGATGTGGTCAACTGTCCCACATATCTCAATGTCACCAGCACTTCTCCGTACAACCCACTGAAACGTCCCACTACCAAACCATGGTTACGTCCGACCGAGCAGTAAGGGAAATGGCTCTCTCCCTCCCGGCTCTGCTCAAACCCTACATTGTGACACATGATCTTTTGTGATGAATATATTCAGAGTTGTATTGAAATATTTCGCCCAAGTACTCCGCTCTGCCACCTCTGGTCTTTTGAACCATTGTCAGCCCCCACTCGGTCACAGCTCTTCTCCCTCCTGGCAACCGGTTAGTAAAAAACAGCTTCTCCCAAATGCTAACACAGTCCCCAAATTTGTAATGACTACTACAGTAGCACAGACCTTGCTGATAACTTCTTTATTGAGAACATATGTACGCACACTGTTTTATGTGCTCGTGTTAGTTGTTCAATATTTGACAAACAAACGAACCCAGTAGCTCAGGACAAGAGACATATTAATAAAATGTACATTTAAAGGAAACCCGTACGGTGCTATAAACAACTCTTTCTGAAAACATTGTATGCTATAATAACTGCTGCAGGGAGATATATTGAATGCTTTAAATGGTTCGAAGTTGCCTGTACTGTAGATCTCTTTTTAACAACTGCATCGTTTTTTTTATTGTCACGATTCCACACGGGCTGTTATTGTGTTCATTAAGGTGTTGAATCAGTGCCACAGTACCTCTGGAACAGCTGGGGGTCCCTGAGGAGTGAAGAGAGGACCGCTGAGTGATTTAGTCGACCAATTTCAACTGCAAACGGCAATACATGAGTCTTTCAAAAGACACCGTCACTGGCAATAGTCACATGATGTGTATCATAGCGGCGTAGTACTGCATATTTTATACTACACATCAGATGAACAGTTCCACACAGAACAGCAACCCTTTTCGAAGAAGCCTTGAAGAACACACAACTTGCAGTGACCAGTGATCTTAAATTGGGACCATTTCCCCTGAAACGTTCACTTTCTTATCCAACGTATTGAGTTCTGTCAGTAGGCCTACCCTGTTAGTAGGCGGTTCCAAACTGAGACCGTATAGACTGAAAAAGAAAGAGTGAAAAAAAAGATGCAGAGGACACAGAGGATTGTGGTAAACTCTTGTCACTGCTGCCTACACTTCTAACCCTCCTGAGAGGCCTGCCCCCATTCTGTCACACGAACAGGTCACCTGTGCATGTGTTTGTGTGCATGTGTTTGTGTGTGTTTACGTTTTCGGGCCGCCTCAGCATCCAGGTGGATATTTCCTGTCTCGCCTGCTTGCTGACTGTGTAGAGAACAGTTCCGTGTTCGTATTTTGTGTATGCGTGCGTGTGAATGTGTTCATGCGTCCGTGGGAACGTGTGTTTGCACGCATTTGTGTGTGTGTGTGTATGTGTGCGCACACGCATCAATGTGTGTGTTTGTGTGTGTATAAGTGCTGTCAGCACTGAGTGGAATATATGTGCGTGGCTATGAATACAGAAGCCTATAATTCCAATGCAGTAAGCTGGGTGAGGCTATATGAGGAATCCTAAAGAGTCCCATTCCCATTGGCTTTACCTCTTCGCTTAGGATCAAGCTGATGCAGTCTTTTGTGTATTTTTTTCTCCCTCAGAATCACTGCTGGGACGCTACTTCTTCCTGACTCTGAACAAACTTTCCTTTTTAGTTTTTGTTTGAAACTTTTTATCTTTTCCCTTTTTTTTCTTTTTTAATCTTTCTCTTTATTTCCATCTCTCCCTGTCTTTTGTCTCTCCCCTTATTCTGTTTGTTGCTCTGTCCTCCCTTCACCTGTGTTAAACAGAGGGCCTTTTGCTCCCTCCTTTCCGCCTGATGTGGTTCATCACTCTTGTTTCTTTAGGCTCGTTTGCTCAGAATGAAATGTAGCACATCGGAGGTGATAAAGAGTTCACGCTGCCTGGAAACGTTTGTACAGGTGGAATCACTCTCATTCACTGACAAAAACAGACACACACAGACACGTGTGTTTGTTTCACCATTTTTATGGGGACTCCCCAAAAAACATTCCCATTGAAAAAAAAAATCTTAACTTTAACCATGGCCTTAAGTGTTATCCAAAACCCTAACTTTTATTGTAAACCTAACACTGTCCCTAACCTTAAACTCTACTGTAATTCATTCTCTAAATCTCTACGATAATAAAAAAAACATTTTCCCTCATGGCTTTCATACTTGAATTGATTCTGGTCACTACAAGTGTAGCTGTACCTGTGCACAAACAGAAACAATGATAAAACACTGAGGAAGAATGTCTTGCCTGTATAAGATGTACTCTTTCAGAGCCAATCTTTTCGGCTTCCTCGCTGGTCTGTGCTCAGTGCTCCTGTTAGATTAATGAGGCAAACCTAATGCTGTCTCATCCACACACTCAAACACACACACACACACACACACACACACACAAGCATACACAGAGTTTCAGTTATCGTCTCCTGCTGATCACAAAAGATAGATGACTTTCTATAATTCCTAACATTTCGAGTCCTACTGTTTGTGTGTCCATGTGAGTAGAAAGGATCTGGTGGTTTTCCAGTAGGTGGTGATTAGGGCATTGCTGCAGGGAGGACAACCTGGATATTATCTGAATAGGTAAGGCACACTAATGAATTCAAAAGTCCATATGCACTGACGTTACTTGACTTTGTGGTGCGACAACCTCCCCATGTACAGATAATAAGGAGTCATCGTGTCCTGTTGGATTTGAATAGGCAGAACAGACAGGAATGAGGTGGGATTCCCTTCACATGTCTGTTTTTCCAGAACATTCTCCGGCTGAGTGGCTTCATGTGTTTTCAAGGATGCAGCTCATGCGTTCATATACATTTGTGCATGATTTACACTAGATGTCCGGTAATGCATGCATTTCCTTGTTAAGGATCAGCCCATAATGAGCCGGTAGATGTAAGTTGAGGAACTAGGCTAGAGAACCTGTTTCAGTGTATGATTATTCCCAGGAACCTTGTACTGAGTCCTGGATGGAAGCAAAGGTCCCTCTGGCCCTTATATCTGCTGGCAGGCTCTTAGAGTTGGCCTCTGGTACACTTACAGAAGTGCCTGCAGTTAATGATGACACATGCGAATACACAGCAAATATACAGCAAATTAATGAGTGTCAATGTGTGTGTGTCCGTTGGTGTGTGTATGTGTTTTACTGCCCTTGTGGGAACCCAAAAAGGACAGTAAAAAGGTGGAACATTTCCGATTTTGCTGGTCCTGTTAGAAAAAGCTATATTTGGCTTAGGGGTCAGTTTTAGGGAAAAGTAACAATAGGAATTAAAATGAGGCTTAGGGTTACTGTGACAGCTATGTTTTTTTGCGGTTAGGGTTTAGGAATGGGAGTTAGGGAAAATACAATTTTCTTTGTCCCCACACGGATAGTAAAACTTAAAATGAAAGTGTGTGTGTCCGTGCTATCTTTCAGTGTGTCCACTCATGTCATAAAAGCTGCTGTCTTCCACTTGATGACAGACAAGGCGTCATAAATCACAGCATCAATACGGTATGTACAGTGTTTCCACCAGAAGTCCTGTTCAATTTTGCTGGCCTACAGATTGTGTCATAACTCATCCACATCACATGGCACCGAGACAAGAAAGAGACAGAGAGATAATGTGTTTGTGTGTCTGTGACTGTGTCTGTATCTGTTTCTGTGTAAGAGAGAGATTCGGGGTGAGGTTTGGGTTACAGGAATGAGTCAGAAATGTTGCCAGTGGCCATGTATGTTAATGTATGAGTCTTAAACACACAGAGCACTTCGGCTTCTGAAAGAAACGTGTGTATTCGGTTCCTAGTTCACTGAACACATTCGGAAGAATGATTAGCTTTTCCTAAGCAGCACAGAGGCCTTTGGTACGAAAACAGTGTGTGTGTGTGTGTGTGGATGAGAGAGCATTAGGCTCGCCTCATTACTCTAACAGGAGCACTGAGCACAGACCAGTGAGGAAGCGGAAAAGATAATCTCTGAAAGAGAACATCTTATACCAGCGAGAGAGATTCTCCCTCTGTTTTTATCAGGGGTTTTTCTTGTAGTCACTGTTTTTAATATTTGTAGCTGTTGTCCAAAAATGTTTGTGTGTTTGAGCTTCTAATTGCATTTTAGGCAATGTTGTTATCTAAAGGCTCAGGGGTATGAAGCACCTGGGCTTTAGGCCTGGGCATGCCTTCCCCTGATTATAATACAAGCCCCTTCTCCACTGCAGAATAGCCCAGTTTCAACCCGCTATCAATCTTTAGCAAATGCACAGTGTTATTTCTCCATCCACCAGGGGCAATACGAGGGACGGATACCATCTAGTAGACTCACAACCTTCTGCTTCAAAGGTCAAAGCTTCAATTCCAGTGCTGGACATATATATGAAACAGGTGATGTTGTAAAGGCAAAGCTTACATAGAGTCTCAGCAGGGTGTTGGGCCTCCGTGAGCCAACTTCAGTGTATCTTGCCCTAGGTTCTGCGAGTCTCTGCAACCCTACTGGAGGGATGGAACACCATTCTTCCAAAGGTCATTCCCTTATTTGGTCTTTTAATGATCTCACACTCCGTTGGGTTGATATCCGGTGTCTACGATGGCCGTAGCGTAAGATTCACATACTTTTCATACTCATGAAACCATTCAGTGACCCCTTACACCCCTGTGGGTGTGGGAAAATGTTTCACTCAGAATGTCTTTGTAATGATTTGCACCCCTGTAAGTTATGGACCCAAACTATGCCATGAAAATGTCCCAGACAACATAACGAAAATGTCCCTCCCAGGCACTTTCGGATTCCGTTTTCCGACCATTTTTACTGATGTCTTTCCCATCTAAATGTAGATGTAACTTTAGTCACTGTTACACCTGAAACCCTAGGCAGTTGAGCAGTCTTTCTAACTGAAGCTCCTGCCATCCATGCCCCATTAATGAACCCTCTGTCAAAGTCACTTACATCTTTTCCTCTTGCCATCTCTATCCATAATGTAGGTTAACTGGGCTCGCTAAGCATTTTTATAAATGAGCATGATAGGATGTTGATTGCTTACTTGTATCATGCAGTACACCAGTATGGAAGCACTAGCAATTGTTATGGTCCTGAACTCCTTTATTCAGGTTTTTCCATTAATTTGCCACCCATCTGTATTTTTCTTCAGATTTAACCCTATATTCAAAGCTTAATTCATACCATGTCAGGGTCAGAATGAATGCCAAGTCAAGTTTCTTCCTCTTATGTTTTAACCTGAATACCTGTAGTCTAAAGATTTAGATTTTTCATTTAATTACCTTTTTGACTGTGATGTCCAACTCATGATTAAGGCCGCCTTCTACCAACAAACTCTACAGCCAGGGTTAGCTATGTGACATTAGCTTGAAGCTATCTTCTGATAAATCATTAGAGTAACGTGTGCCCTGGCATGTGCTTATTTCACACCTTATGTATTATGGCTGTCCAAGAGCTACAGGTGGAAATTAATTACAGACAGCAGTAAGCAATGGTTCAGCATTTAAACAGGAAGTAATTTATATGGGTCTCCAAATTAACCTGTCTTTGTAACTGACGTTGTCAGATTACGTCATCTCACAGGTGAAACAATTTTCATTAAAACAATTGAAATCCCCAGATTTTATAATTGTTATTACATACCAAAAACATAATACTTACACTAAATTATGACTTATTGACCTTGATGATTAATCATTAAGCTCTGGCCATAAATGTTGGTTTTTACTTACATTTTGACGTTGTGATCCATTAAGGACTATATGTTATGGTACATGTAATGTTTTTTATTTTCTTATTGCCAGACTGCGTGAGTGGAGCCGGCCAAGAAATGTGAATGTCTCGTCTTAGTGAGTGATGGACTGACCCTTGTTTAATCGGGCAGTGTTTAGAGACATTAGAGAGGCCTTACATGCAACTGTTCCATTCTCGCAGCAGACATAAAAAATGATGCATTTGGTTTTCTGCAAGATAGACAACAACTTTGCTGGATACAATCTTCAGTAGCTATGGGAACCTTCGTGGGGGGTCTGGAGGAGCCCCTGCAGCCATGGGAGGAGGATGAAACAAACAACAGTAGTGTTGAATTTCAGTGGCTAGGAAAAACTCCCTAAGAAGGTCGAATTTTAGGAAGAAACCTAGAGAGGACCCAGGCTCAGAGGGGTAATCAGTCCTCTACTGGCTGTGCCGGGTGAGATTTTAAGAGTCCAATTGGAATAATAAATACATTTCTCTGGGTTAAATCCAGAGTCTATTTGATTTTAGACTAGGTCAGAAGTATGACCAGGTGGACAAGGACAGGGACAGCAACGGACCCCCCCAAACCAGGTAATCCGCAGGTGTGGACCAGGACCTCATCTCCTCCTAAAATTTTAAACTGGAGGAGACTGAGAAAAGTTAGCCAGTTCAATTTCCCTCTCAGATGAAGAAAAATGTATTCACTCTGTATTTTTCAGCTGTCGCACAACAATACCATCTGTAATACCATGAATCTCATATATTTAAAACAATAACTGTATTACGTGACCCTTTTATATTTTTATTGTTTTGTTTGTGTTATTTTAGTTTGGATTGTTTTCAGTGTAGGTATTAGCTAGCCATCTAGCCATCTAGCCATCAGTATTAGCTAGCCATCTACAGTAATCTTTGTACAAAGTTACACTTCAGTTCCATTAATAAATGTTCTGTTGTCCAAGTTGTTTCAGCATCAATATAATGGCTGAAGTGAAAATTACATGCCTGTTGTTTAAATAGCATAATGGTTAAAGACACAGTCTGCCGCATAAGAAACTGTGGATCAAAACCAGCCAGGGACAACAACATTCAACCTTTCTACTTGCGGGCCGGCGGAGCTATGCTTGCCCAGTTCCTTTTCAGTTTTTTTTAATGTTTAAGTTAAATCATCACTTTTCTTTATGTAACTCCCAGATATTGTTGGAATAATTGGATTTCCTGAGCCTTTTTGGCTGGTGAAATGCACAGTCAGATCAAATGGATGTTAGAAGTCCAATAAAGATATATTGTGTATAAACAGTAAATACTGTACAAAGCCCTGATTGGCTGATAAGATGACTGACTGGGTTTATTTTAATCAGATTGTGATGTCATGAACTAGGCAAATAGTTCCATCATGTTTGGACAGGCAAAGGGGCTTTATCATAATTGAACTGCACTACCTATAAGTAAATTCATTCTTGTGATATGGCTTCTCTTGTGGGTCGGGCTGGTTGCTCTGTGCTTACTAAGGCTAATGCTCTTCCCACCCTTAAACATGTCATCGTCATACAAATGGATTATTCCCTGCCTTACACACACAAACACACCGACCGACTAATCTCCCTTAGTTTATAATTAAGTCAAAACGTTCTCTACCCAGGCTGCATATTTGTGTTCCAAAAATGGATATTAATGAACCTGGATGTTTATCACCTCTCCTCTCCTTAACCCATGTTAGATTCCAGAGCCAAGATTCCAAAACACACATCTGCATGCGCACAACCTGCGTATCTACATACACACACACACACACAAACAAACACACAATCTGGTATTACTATGCTTGTGAAGACTTAACATTTATTTAGGCGTGGCCTAGGGTGGCCCTGGACATGTACTGCTGCATGGCTTAAAATTTGTGCCACAACCCTACCTGCAACCAAATCTGCTTTCAGTCTTCCCCACCTTATTGGCAAATCTATGAATCCATCTACAGTATAACAGGCTGTCATCCCAGAATGGCTGTAGTCAGGGAGGCCACCAAAAGGCCTATGGCAACTCTAAAATTGTTACAGTCTTCCAAGGCTGAGCTTTGAGACACTGTGCATACTGCAACAATAGACTGGGTCCTTCACAAAAGTGCACTTTATAGAAAAGCTGCAATCTACCACGCCGTTTCCAAAAAGAGTTGTGACGCTATGTAAAATGGAAATAAACACAGAATGCAAAGATGTGCAAATCATTTAAACCCTGAATTCAAAAAAAAATAGTACAAAGACAACCCATCAAATATTGAAAAAACTGAGAAATGTTATTGTTTCTCGAAAAATATATGCACACTTGATGCCAGCAAAATGTTTAAAAAAAGTTGGGACAGAAGTAACAAAAGACAGGGAAAGTTTCTGTAATGCTAAAAAACCAGGTGGAATATCACAAAACTAATTAGGTCAATTGGCAATAGGTCAGTAACATGATTGGGTATTAAAAGATCATTCCAGAAAGGATGTGTCTGTCCGAAGTGAGGATGGGTTCCCCACTCTGTGAAAGACGGTGTGGGCGCTGCAGGATTTCAGTCCTTCACGGCGTAGTGTGTTACCAATTGTTTTCTTGGTGACTATGGTCACAGCTGCCTTGAGATCATTGACAAGATTCTCCCATGTAGTTCTGGGCTGATTCCTCACTGTTCTCCTGATCATTGCAACTCCACGAGGTGTGAGCTTGCATGGAGCCCCAGACCAAGGGAGATTAACAGTTCTTAAACACATCAACTGTTGTCACCTTCTCACCAAGCTGCTTGGTGATGATCTTGTAGCCCATTCCAGCCTTGTGTAGGTCTATAATCTTGTCCTTGACATCCTTGGACAGCTTAAGAGTGTGCTCCAAATCTCAGCTCATTACCTGTATAAAAGACACCTGGGTGCCAGAAATGTATTTTAAATATGTATTTTACTCATTAAAATGCTAATCAATTCATAATATTTTGTTCTGGATTTTTGTTTTGTTTTTCTGTCTCTCACTGTTCAAATAAAACTACCATTAAAATAATAGACTGATCATTTCTTTGTCAGTGGACAAACATACAAAATCAGCAGGGCATCAAATAAGTGTTTCCCTCACTGTAAATAAAATCCAGAAACGCTGTCGCCTTCTCTTGGCCTGAGCTTATTTAAGATGGACTGAGAAAGTGGAAAACTGTCTGACAAATCAACATTTTAAATTATTTCTGAGAATCATGAACACTGTGTCCAGCGTGGAAAGAGACCATCCAGCTTGTTATCAGTGCAAAGTTCAAAAGCCAACATCTGTGATGGTATGGGGGTGCATTAGTGCACATGACATGGGTGACTTGCGCAACTGTCAAGGCACCATTAATGCTGAACAACATATACAGCTTTGGGAGCAACATATGCTGTCTTTTTCAAGGAAAGCCTTGCTTCTTTCAGTGAGACAATGCCAAACTACATTCTGTAAGTATTACAACAGCATGACTCCAGAGTAAAAGAGTCCGGGTGCTAAACTAGCCTGCCTGCAGTCCAGTCACCCATTGAAAACAATTTGACACATAATGAAATGAAAAATATGACAAAGGTGACCTTGAACTGCTGAGCAGCTGAAATCCTATACCAAGCAATCAATTTCGAAATGGGCATGTATTTTTCCAAAAACAATCAAATTTTTCTGTTTCAACATTTAATATGTTGTCTTTGTACTGTTTTCAATTAAATACACTGAGAAATAATTTGCACATCATTGCATTACATTTTTATTAGCATTTTACGCAGCGTCCCAACTTTTTGGGAAGCGGGTTGTATTTATACCAGAGCATTAGTCATGAAAACATTTTATCCTGTACATATTGATTATCTTTATGCCGAATAATACAAAAACAATTTATTTAAAATGTGTCAATGTAAACATGAATATTAAGGAAACCGTACTTCTTGAAAAATGTGTACCTGTTTTACAAACTACTTAACAGCACTTATAACTATTGGCAATTATTGTATTCTTTTGTGAATGTAACCGTACTCAAGAACTGAACAAATTAAATGTCAACATGAAGTATAGCTTGTTGTTTTGGCAACAACATCCATTTAAATGTGAAACCGAAAATAAAAGTAATACGCATATGCAGAATTATTTCCAAACCTACAAACTTACTTCACACAGTTACGCGTCACACAAATCCATGCAAGATTGTAATAAAAGCATTGTCATAAAATTCTGTTTTCACAGATTTAGTGACCTGACAGGTTCCACACTCCATTTAATCATATTTTGTCTAATTCAGTGTTGGACCACGTGTCTAGTCCCCAGGGATCTTACCGGCAGCCTTCAAAAACACCATGGAACGCAATCATTCATTTCTAAAGTAACCCTAAGGTTACATGGTGTGTGTATATTTTCCATTACACACCTGAGCCTCTACGGACATGCAAGTAATCATGGTCTGTCACATATAGTAAAATCAACAGTTGTTTTCATATCTCTGGTTCTAGGGGAGATGGTGTCCTGAACTTTGCTGAAACTGTAAGGAGAGGAAATTACATTAAAGCAATAAGTGGTGATGACTATGGGCCCGATTCAATCAGATTCGCTTTAGCTGATATCAGCATGGCTGTTGTTTAGACGGCGGGTGGAGGTGGAACCGCATTATAGCTGTCAAGTCTACAAGCTGCTCTGTGTGGTCAAGACAGTTAAGCTGTTGGGAACAATGCCAATGGATATCTCGAGTCACATAAGTAATAGTCCCGGACGGCCTCTACTCTATTAATATTTCAATTAATGATTTTCAATATGAATGTCATTCGTTTGATAGGCTACATTTTAACTCCCAATTATGGCCTTGTCGCAACAACTCTACAGCACGTGTTCTCTGCCTTTGTTCCTTGGCACACGTGTTCTTTAAGTGAACTCATTATCAGGCAAACAACCCATGCAGGCACCCGACCTACCTCAAGGGGTTGCTTGAGCACGACGAGACATCCCTGTCACGCTTCTACAGGAAGACTTCTACAGGAAGACCCATCAACAGTGTAGAAGGGAGGTTGGCTGTGTATGTTTATACACCTCGGCCTAGGGGCTGTATTAAGGACTGAGTGTTTAAGGTACAGCTTCTTGGTGAAGAGTGTGTGTATGTGTGTGTGATGTTATGCATACCTAAAGGGCTAAGATTACCAACAATCCTTCTGTCAATTTATTTCTCTCAGAGAAGTGTGTGTGAGAATGATAGTTTGACCTGTATCTGGCAGGTATCCTGCTGTGGCTGAGTTGGATTGCCTGAGTGTGCGTGTGTGTGTACAGTACCTAGTGAGCTTACACCTGTTGTAGGTTAAGCAGCCTCAGCCCTGGGTAGAATGGGTTGTCGCCTCCCATTTCATCACCTAGCCACACATAACACGTAAGCCACATACACGCACAACACACACCTCTGTGGGTGACCAGGTGGTTTTCAGTGAACACCTTCCACAATTCCACTTCCCGCTGTGTTTTTATGTCACTTCATATGATGAGGCCAATGCACCAAAGCAGGCTTGGGGAGAGCTCATGTCCGTTTTCCATCTGAAAACATTCTCCTCTGTTTCCTCTCAAACTCCACCCAGGACTATGGCAAGGAGAGAGAGGCAATCACCATTCTCTTTTTGCACAATGATTGCCATATTGGAGGTGAAGTTAAGGACTCAAAGTAGCACCACATGGGAAATCTATAGTGGAACTCCATTCAAACTCGATCCATCATGATTGTTGACAGTGTTTCCCTGGGGCGGTTATACAGTACACATGGACCGCTTTCCTCAAAGCTGAATCAATTACCTTTTCTGACCAAATGTCGTCTGTTACATATTGTTATTGATTGCTAATCAATCCAACTTTGCACAAGTTCATGTACTAGGTGCACACACGGGTGTGTAACTGAAGAAACTCCACCGGCTCAATAATAGATTAAGCGCTGTTACTCAATTATGTTTTTGGAGCAAATGTCTGTTAAATATTGTCATTGATCACTAATCAATCCAAACGTGTGTGTTCATGTACATATGGGCACACGTGCACTGCAGCTGAGGTAACTCCAACAGCTCAAGGATGACTGAGAAATGGTCCAGATATTTGGACAGCCTATAAGTTAAAGTAGCAAAAAGAAACTTTGGATGTCTGCGTTAGTGGGTCAAAATATATTTTTTTGCTTTCTCGCCTTTTTGACCTTGGATTAAAATGTAAAGTAGTGTCAAGCTCAAAGCGCCTTATTTTGTGTCTGAAAGATGCTGTCAACATTCCCTGAAAACCCATTTTGTGTAGCATTGCAGGGAGAGATTTAAAAAAAAAATGTGAAAAGAAAGTGTGGACAAAATAGAAGGATGAGAGTAGACAGGGCATTTTGCGGTGGCTATTGTGGCGCTGCAGCGATGTAAGCTGGCGTCTTGCTAGTTAGAGATGGGTATTGGCATATCCACAGGAAGACATTTACAGTAGTGGGGGCCGACCAGGAAGGCAAAAATAATTACCTTTCTAATAAAGCCTTTGCAAGCTAATTAAAAAATATATTTCCTAATATGGTAAGTAGCCTAAGCATAGGACAACAATGCATTAATAGTACTTATGACAGCTTAAGTTAATTTAAATCATCATGGTTTGATAAGCCCATTGTAAACAAGAGTACTTGTACCGTAAGCCTAGTGCATAAATACAACACAGTTATGTGTGTATCTGTGAGAGAGAAATATTTAGGACTGTTATAGCCTACATCAGTCAGGAAACACAATATTGTGTGCCTGAGCAAAGTAAGGAAGCGGTTTCAGAACCATGGATAGCTACACTAGCCAACACGATAAAAAGTTCTCACCATACCTCAAACAAGCACTTTTCCCCAAAAAATGATTTTGTACTAAACCTACATTGTTTTATTTATCATAGAATGGATCATTAATCAATCAATTTTTTTTGGTTTTGGATTGCTTAGGTATGAATAATTAGAAACTTTTTTTAAATTGTTAATACTGTACTGCTATGCCCTACATAATTGCTTGTAATAAGGCATTCATAGATATCCTAGAGAAGTTTTTAATAAAACCATACTGATCACGATGTTGAAGTTAATCCCCTATAAACTAATGGAACTAGCTTGTGACCCGCTTTTGATTATAGTCAATGAATTAATGTAACAAATTGAATTGAATATATAAAGAGTATTACAATTACAGTGCAAGTATCCTAGAAGAGATTTGCGACATTGCAAGAGCAAGTTGGCATGCAGACATGAGAAAAATGCAAGAAAGCTTCCCGAAACCTCACTCTGGTTCATATCCTAAAAGTATTGGGGGATGGTTAACTGACCTAAAGAAAAAAAAAACTAGTCCTGTAGAATAGACCTCTTTCCAATTAGTGACACATTCCAATCTCATCTGGAGCCAGACAGAGTGGTGTTATCTCGAGGGTCAAGCAAGCTAGGCAATTAAAAGAAACCCTTTCTCCCTGCATTCAACCCTTACAGAAACATCTGTTAACCATTAACATTCCAATGGTAGCCTACTAAGACAGAAATTAAGTATATAGGTATAAATAAGTCTATAAAAGAGAATAATTTAATTGGTAACTACATTGTGGACTTAACATTTTTCAGTTCCTTCAAAACAAATACTACAGGACTTGCTTACCTTCCTAGTGGCTCATCAGAAGCTTGTGTGCACCACAGGTTGAATATGTCAGTGTCCCAAAAATCCACTTAACCAAAATGAGTTAATATTGTTTAGTAGCCAACAATACTTGGTCCTGACTGTCAGTTCTGTAAGTACGTTTAGAAAATTCTGGAAACAAATCTGGTTTCCCTTGATGGGTTGTGTTCTCATGTAGTGGGTGAAAGTCACCGACCGAAACAATGCCATATTGTTGTTTAGAATCATTCAGAATGTAACTCACCTCCTCTTGCCCACATGGTTGGGGTTTCACAAACGATTTTGTGAAGGTTGTCGTTTCCGGAATTTCTGACTAAAAAACCGCCCCTCCCACTGGATCCCTTCAATACTGATGCTGGCAGGTTCAGTAGAGCATAACAATCAATAAATAAAAAACTCCAAACCCACACAACTGAACAGATAAGAGCATACATCATGCTTACAAAAACTGAGCTAAGAGCTCTCCATTCAGAATTGGACTGGTGCTATCACAAGTGCACAAGGCTGGAAGCAAATGACAATGAATGGCTGTAGGTGTCATGGTGCGGTGAGCAGCAGCGCCACCGTGCCATATTTCCACAAGTTCCCATATTCTCACGAACACATCCCGGACTGTCACATGTTTCCCATCTTCCACACCAGGTCCCAATCTAGCTCGTTTGTATGTGTATATATGTTTCCCCTCTGCTCCCCACATTGTGGATCATTGTTGCTGTCGCTGTCATTATTGCTGTCTGTATGCTGGTGAGTGTTGTTTGTGCTACTGTTTGTATGTTAGTTGTTAAGTCGCATTGTTGCGCACTTTATTTTCATTCAGTAGAGTAGTTATTGTTTTCCGTTCGTGTTCGGTTTGTTGTTTGTTGTTTTAATAAACCAATGAACGTGATATCTGCCTGCGCCTGGTTCCCTCCGACACTACACCAAGACGAGTCGTTACAGAATGATCCACCAAACCTGGAACCAGCAGGCAGTCCCTCCAGAGAGGGTATATACCTGGAGGGGCGATTGGGGGTCTGACTCCCTCTCCTCAGATGACGACGAAGCGGTCTATGAGAGAGTGGAGGAGGATCCCCTTGGGGAGCAGTGCTGGGGGTTGCCCCAAGATGGGTTTGGGGTGCCGCTGTGGGGCATGGACCAGTATGGAGTGGTCAAGCCCCTCACCAAAGAGCAAGGGGAGCTGGTGAAGGGTCTCCTGCAGGACATGCAGGAGGCAGGAAGGACAGGACGCAGGCAAGGCCGGAGGAAGAAGAGGGCGAGGTGCCCAACGCTTGGTCCGAGGTCCCCCCAGGAAAATTTTAGGGGGGGGCTGAGTGGGTGGCCGGGGGAAGTCCCGACGCCGCCCCCTCTATGTCCGGTGCCTCCTCGACCCCGTGCAGGCTGGCCAGGCTGTAGGCTGGCAATTAGGCGCACACCGCTTCCTGCTCCGCGGCCTTCCGCCGCCCCTGTCCCTGCGCCACGGCGCCGATTGCCCACTGCTGCTTTGGAGCAGCAGCCAGCGCCTCCTACCTGCCAGCAGCGGCAGTCAGCGCCCCCTGCTGCATTGGAGCAGCAGCCAGCGCCTCCTTCCTGCCAGTGGCAGCAGCCTGCACCGCCTGAGGCCGAGGAGGAGTGGCCTGCACCGCCTGAGGCCGAGGAGGAGTGGCCTGCACCGCCTGAGGCCGAGGAGGAGTGGCCTGCACCGCCTGAGGCCGAGGAGGAGTGGCCTGCACCGCCTGAGGCCGAGGAGGAGTGGCCTGCACCGCCTGAGGCCGAGGAGGAGTGGCCTGCACCGCCTGAGGCCGAGGAGGAGTGGCCTGCACCGCCTGAGGCCGAGGAGGAGTGGCCTGCACCGCCTGAGGCCGAGGAGGAGTGGCCTGCACCGCCTGAGCTTGCCGGGGTTTGGCTGCCACCGCCCCTTCCTGTCCCGGCCGCCCCGGCCCCTCCGTCGGCTCTTCCGGCTACCGACCCACCGTCGGCTCTTCCGGCTACCGACCCACCGTCGGCTCTTCCGGCTACCGACCCACCGTCGGCTCTTCCGGCTACCGACCCACCGTCGGCTCTTCCGGCTACCGACCCACCGTCGGCTCTTCCGGCTACCGACCCTCCTTCGGCTCTTCCGGCTACCGACCCTCCTTCGGCTCTTCCGGCTACCGACCCTCCGTCGGCTCTTCCGGCTACCGACCCTCCGTCGGCTCTTCCGGCTACCGACCCTCCGTCGGCTCTCCCGGCTACCGACCCTCCGCCGGCCACCGACCCTCCGTCGGCTCTCCCGGCCTCTGACCCTCCGCCGGCCACCGACCCTCCGTCGGCTCTCCCGGCTCCTGACCCTCCGCCGGCTCCTGATCTTCGGCCGGTTCTGCCTCCCCGGCCTGTCCCGACGGCTCCGCCACCCTGGTTAGTCTCGGCTGTTCCGCCCCCTCGGCGGGTTTGTGCCGATGGGGGTACTGTGCTGCCCCGCCCCCCCTCCCTTGGGCTGGGGTTCGTCTTGGCCCGTCCGGTGGCCGGGCCTTTGGGGGGGGGTACTGTCATGGTGCGGTGAGCAGCAGCGCCACCGTGCCATATTTCCACAAGTTCCCATATTCTCACGAACACATCCCGGACTGTCACATGTTTCCCATCTTCCACACCAGGTCCCAATCTAGCTCGTTTGTATGTGTATATATGTTTCCCCTCTGCTCCCCACATTGTGGATCATTGTTGCTGTCGCTGTCATTGTTGCTGTTTGTAGGTTAATCGGTGAGTGTTGTTTAATGTACTGTTTGAATGTTTATTGTTAAGACGCATGTTGCGCACTTTTATTTCATTCAGTCATTAGTATTGTTTTCCGTTCGTGTTTGGTTTGTTTGTTGTTTTAATAAAACCAACGAACGTGATATCTGCCTGCGCCTGGTTCCCTCCGACACTACACCAAGACGAGTCGTTACAGTAGGTAAGCTGTAGGTACACTATAGGTAACCTGTAGGTACACTCAAAATACACATGAAATAATATGTACAAAACGCTGGAAAAGGGAGAAGACTAACGCTGAATTGCAAGCGTAATAATACAACAGCTGTGCAGTACAATTGCACGGTAAAATAAAGATATTTAAAAAGAAGGGAATTTAACGATTTAGTTGTACTGAAATACCAGTAATGTCAGGAAAGCAATTAAATACAGGAGTGCAACATATCAACTGTTTGTTGATAGGTAATTGCCACATGGTTTTTGTGATCTTCATTGTGTATTGTTTCACTGAACTTAAAGTTTCTTTGTAATTTCGGCATAAACAAACAAATGATTAATGGAAAACTAGCATGGCCTGGCATAGTATTGACATCTCAGTTACAATGCTTTTTCCTCAGAAAGTTCTTAGCAGTTACCGACTCATATCCACAGAAACATACTTACTATTGATGTGTAGTTACATTGTTGTTACCCAGTTATTTCCTATAAATAAACTACTAGTTATTACCATCCTGCTGCCGCTATTCCATTACAAATCAGCCACTTCTGGCTACAATAGTCATTTACAACATTGACAATTTCTACAGTGGGGCAAACAAGTATTTAGTTAGCCACCAATTGTGCAAGTTCTCCCACTTAAAAAGATGAGAGAGGCCTGTAATTTTCATCATAGGTGCACTTCAACAAAGAGAGACAAAATGAGGATAAAATATATCCAGAAAATCACATTGTAGAATTTTTTATGAATGTATTGGTAAATTCCTCTGTAAAATAAGTATTTGGTCACCTACAAACAAGCAAGATTTCTGGCTCTCACAGACCTGTAACTTCTTCTTTAAGAGGCTCCTCTGTCCTCCACTCGTTCCCTGTATTAATGGCACCTGTTTGAACTTGTTATCAGTATAAAAGACACCTGTCCACAACCTCAAACAGTCACACTCCAAACTCCACTATGGCCAAGACCAAAGAGCTGTCAAAGGACACCAGAAACAGAATTGTAGACCTGGACCAGGCTGGGAAGACTGAATCTGCAATAGGTAAGCAGCTTGGTGTTTATATTGTGAGAAAATGGAAGACATGCAAGACCACTGATAATCTCCCTCGATCCGGGGCTCCACACAAGATCTCACCCGTGACCTAGTGAATGACCTGCACAGAGCTGGGACCAAAGTAACAAAGGCTACCATCAGTAACACACTACGCCGCCAGGAACTCAAATCCTGCAGTGCCAGACGTGTCCCCCTGCTTAAGCCAATACATGTCCAGGCCCGTCTGAGGTTTGCTAGAGTGCATTTGGATGGTCCAGAAGAGGATTGGGAGAATGTCATATGGTCAGATGAAACCAAAAGATAACTTTTTGGTAAAAACTCAACTTGTCATGTTTGGAGGAGAAAGAATGCTGAGTTGCATCCAAAGAAAACCATACCTACTGTGAAGCATGGGGGTGGAAACATTATGCTTTGGGGATGTTTTTCTGCAAAGGGACCAGGACGACTGATCCATGTAAAGGAAAAAATGAATGGGGCCATGTATCGTGAGATTTTGAGTGAAAACCTCCTTCCATCAGCAAGGGCATTGAAGATGAAACGTGGCTGGGTCTTTCAGCATGACAAAGATCCCAAACACACCGCCCGGGCAACGAGTGGCTTCGTCAGAAGCATTTCAAGGTCCTGGAGTGGCCTAGCCAGTCACCAGATCTCAACCCCATAGAACATTTTTGGAGGGAGTTGAAAATCCGTGTTGCCCAGCGACAGCCCCAAAACATCTCTGCTCTAGAGGAGATCTGCATGGAGGAATGGACCAACATACCAGCCACAGTGTGTGAAACCTTTGTGAAAACGTACAGAAAACGTTTGACCTCTGTCATTGCCAACAAAAGGAATTTAACAAAGTATTGAGATTAACTTTTATTATTGACCAAATATTTATTTTCCAACACAATTTACCAATAAATTCATTAAAAATCCTACAATGTGATATTGTGGATATATTTTTTTCTCATTTTGTCTTTCATAGTTGAAGTGTACCTATGATGAAAATTACAGGCCTCTCTCATCTTTTTAAGTGGGAGAACTTGCACAATTGGTGGCTGACTAAATACTTTTTTGCCCCACTGTACACTGTAAATCAGATCAATTTGATGTTATTTTAATGGACCAAAAACTTTTTTCTACAGCTCCGGAAAAAATTTAGAGATCACTGCGCCTTTTTTTTTCCTTTCCAAAAAAGTTGAAAAGGAAAGTTTTGAGAAGAAGGGTTAAAATTAAGAGACCACTGTGAATTGAACGAATATGTTCCTCATTCAAAATGTTCCTTTTCAACTTTTTTGGAAAGTAAAGAAAAAGGTGCAGTGGTCTCTTAATTTTTTCCGGAGCTGTATATCCAACCCTTAACCTAACCACTTAAAATTAAACTCACTAGTAGTTAGTGTAGGGTATAATGTGTCAGAATGGTGATTTATGGCCCTGGGGGGCGGGACTTCCATATTGATGTGACAGGTGGGCAGGACATCCGGTTTGTAGGGTGGGACTTCCGTTATGACGTATGTTAGGGTGGGACTTCCTGTATGACGTATGTTAGGGTGGGACTTCCTGTATGACGTGTGTTAGGGCAAGGCTTCAGGAGTGACGTATGCATGTCCGGTGACTTTGTGATTTATGATTACCTTGATATGTCAGTGTTTGATGTTTTACAATGCCTGATGAGCAAAACAGACTAGTGTTATAATAGGTGCGTTATGATTGATAATTAACAAATGGGGCTTAGGGTCCCGGAATGTTAAATTCCCAGGCAATAAATAAAGGATGTGTCAGCGGTAAGTTGTTTGGTGTTCAACAAAAGGGTGCCAGGGTTCCAATGCCATGTGGTACAGATGTAAACTTCCATGTTTTACAATGTGGTTGTAACGGTGTTTTTCCACAAGCACGGAGTTACACGTGAGAGACATGCTTTTTCTGTAAGATATAAAGAAGGGGTGTGGGGACTTACGATTTTGGATAGTTTCAGACAAACTTTCATTTTAACAAGAGATGGGCTTTAAGGTGATATCTGCCCTGTAGTAATGGTCCCTAAATAACCACTAATACAAACTGTAGTATATGCAGGTTAGAAATCATCCTGTGTCTCACAGTTTGTAGTCCAACACAGCATTACAGCAAGCTAACATCGCATGAGCAATGCTATTATTTTGAAGGAGCATCCATGCCCCCGGGCCAACCACACATTACGCATAGGTGGATTGTGTCGCGGTTTGGGTTTTAAAATATTGTTATAAATAAAAACAAGTGTATGTATGAGCAATGTTGAGTTTTGTAATAAAAATGGTTGTTTAAGTCAGCATTAACTTCTAAGTTGCATTATAGGGCAAAACGTTACAAAGTTACCTGCATGGTAGCGTATAAATTTGCATGAACAACGGCGAATCGTTGACAGGTAAGGATATGTTATTTCAGGTAATTAAAACATTCGTAAAGGCGTCTTTTGAAATTGTACAACAGACATCAACGCAAGATTGTTTTCCACACATTGGTAGAAATGTTTAATAATAGGCAACGTTGGTTAAAAAAAAATACTGTAGTATTTGTGTTAGTATGGGCTTATGCTGTCACTTCCGGGTGAAGATGCATTCTCTTAATGACCAACTCGTGAAATCTGATTTTGTATTGCTGTATTATGGTCCTGTGTTTGTTAAATGTTGAACTGAATAATGGCCATATGGTGACAATAGCCAGCGTTTATCGTTAATATATACAATTATATGACGTGATGTCACGGCTGAGCCGTGAAAATTAACGAGAACGGCGGTTCTTCCAGACAGGATGTATCAATATATTTGGTGGCCAAACGGCAACAATAAACAGAACTAAATAGTTAAGTTTTATCCTGAATTTGTATCATTGCAGCCTGTATAGTTCTAACACAATTTGAAACTAACGTGAAGAACGATGACATGTAACCAATGACAAAGTTAAGAGGCGTGACTTGCTGGAGGCGCCCCGGCTGCGATGTAAAGACAGTAATTAAACCCCGCAGCATCCACAAAAGTCAGCTGTTGTTTCAAGCGTGGAGTGTATCGTTTCTGTTGTAAGTACAAGTTATTTTATTTGAAGAAATTTATTTGAATTGTGATGCAAATACAAACGAGACATTTGAACTTTTTAAGAATGTGTAAATCAATTTTACGATTGTGCATTTTTAGCTGTCTTTCATATTGCCTGTTTAAATCTCCGGTTTAGGTTGAGCGGAATTAAACACTGACCGTGTTTGGTAAACACATTTTTGGACCTCCAAATCTTGGTAAGTAGACTTTTGACATTATTGTTAATCAGCTTTAATTACCTGTATACGCTTGTTAATCCTATTTGTATTTAGTCCAAGTGACCAGCATCTGCGTCCGTTGGACTGGGCGGTCAGACTGTGATCTTACACAACCTGAGCACCCGGCTGTCCTCAACAGATTGAGGACAGCCGGGTGATGATACAAAGTACATTACCACAATGGGGTCAGTTACGGACACCCTTCCTTGTGGCTGCACAGAGTGAGGGGATTTTTGTTTTGTTTTCTTTCAGGCTTGAAAGCTGAAGGTAATACAGCCAACTCTTCAAAACTGTGCTGTATGTAAATGTATGTTTGAGTTAGAATATTTAAACCTGAAAAGTGGATTGTTATTTGCACGTTAAACCAGAGAAATGGCGAAAGATAATGCTAACAACAGACCAGACACGGAACAGCCAACAACCTCTACACATAATCAATCGACCACACCCCAAAATACAAATGAACCAACCATTACTTTGTTACACAGCGATGCGCACAATGATCCTCAGATACAAGGCTTGTTAACCGAGCTTAGTAGCCCCCATTTTTCACACGATCTAGTTGACACTTCTTCGAACTCTCTGATGCAAACTCAGTGCAGTGATGGCGATGTTAGAGTTATACACCGTAATGCGTTTGACAAAATACTGGTGAAGTTGGTGATTTTGGCACATTCTACGCAAGTATTATGGCAGGCTTGGATACTTTGATTGTTAGAGCTTCAGACTTTGTACACGGGCCTGGTGATCGTCTGCAGATTGAGTTGTTTGGTGAATCTCTGATAGACCCCGTACATGTGGCCATGAGAGCGGATGAATATAATGAACACACGTTTGGTAATTTACTTGAAAGTGTTATGCAGAGTAATGCCGAGATTATGATTGATGAATCACTAGAACTGGTGGTACAAATTGTCAAAAACCGTGAGGGTGGTGCCCCGCGACGTAAAGCTCAAACATTGTTGATAGATCAGATTATCAATAAAAAAAGAAGACATCTATATGTGGCTGTGAATAATGATTCTATGTGTTTTTCTGTTTGTTTGATGGGTATGTTGAACCCGCAGTACACATATCCTGAGGCCCTGGTTAGTGGTCGTCAGTTACATAAGGGCGCTGGTTTAGCATTAGCTGATTGTGTGGCATTCACAGATATTGTTCGGTTTGAAGAAATGACAGGGTGTAAAATTGTTGTCTTTCACCAAACACGGGATGGTTTCAAAACAGCGAGGACACCCACCCTAGAACTGTCTTTATGTACTTACACGATAACCATTTCTATGGCATCATGAATCTGAAGGGTTTTCTGGGTGTGTCTTATGTCTGTGACTGGTGCTATACCGGTTTCAACACACGTGGTGATCATGGTTGTAAACATAGCTGTAGTGTCTGTCTTCATGAAGATTGTCATACCCAACCCCGTAACACAAAGCAGTGCCCTGACTGTAAACGGATATGTTATTCAGATTTTTGTTAAAGCCAGCATAAACGTTTGAAGCACCACAAAAGTGTGGATCGTTGGGTTAGCAGGTGTGACCAGAAGAAATACTATGTCGATTGCGGCCGTTATTACAATGTTAGAATTACTAACTATAAAGTGCACAGGTGCATGGCTAACATGTGTCACAATTGTAACGTGGATCTGGTGGTTGAAATGAATCATCAGTGTTTTATAAAACCCTCCAAGCCCGAGGACCCCAGTGAGCGCTACATATTTTATGATTTTGAGACTATTGCCAATCCGGTGAATGGTGTACACACTGCAAATTTTGTGTGTGCAATAAGCTTTGATAACAAGACGTGGTAGAACCTCGGATTCAGGAGGAACAGTGTGGTTTTCGTCCGGGCCGTGGAACACTGGACCAGCTCTATACCC
The DNA here is from genome assembly GCF_011004845.1 of Esox lucius. Lineage (NCBI taxonomy): Eukaryota > Metazoa > Chordata > Actinopteri > Esociformes > Esocidae > Esox > Esox lucius. Next base: position 9,795,227 of record NC_047569.1, on the reverse strand, counting down.
TCTACAGGGTGGTGGAGGGTTCATGGGAGTTTGTCCAACCAATCCACATGTGTTTTGTGGATTTGGAGAAGGCATTCGACTGTGTCCCTCGCGGCATCCTGTGGAGGGTGCTTCGGGAATATGGGGTCCTGGGTCCCTTGCTAAGGGCTGTCAGGTCCCTGTACGACCGAAGCAGGAGCTTGGTCCGCATTGCCGGCAGTAAGTCAGACTTGTTCCCTGTGCATGTTGGACTCCGGCAGGGCTGCCCTTTGTCACCGGTTCTGTTCGTAATTTTTATGGACAGAATTTCTAGGCGCAGCCAGGGTGTCAGGTTTGGGGACCACACAATTTCGTCTCTGCTCTTTGCGGATGATGTTGTCGTGTTGGCCCCTTCAAGCCAGGACCTTCAGCATGCACTTGGACGGTTTGCAGCCGAGTGTGAAGCGGTGGGGATGAAAATCAGTACCTCCAAATCCGAGGCCATGGTCCTCAGTCGGAAAAGGGTGGCTTTCCCACTTCAGGTTGGTGGAGAGTGCCTGCCTCAAGTGGAGGAGTTTAAGTATCTAGGGGTCCTGTTCACGAGTGAGGGAAGGATGGAACGGGAGATTGACAGACGGATCGGTGCAGCTTCTGCAGTAATGCGGTCGATGTATCGGTCTGTCGTGGTGAAGAAAGAGCTGAGCCGCAAGGCGAAGCTCTCGATTTACCAGTCAATCTACGTTCCTACTCTCACCTATGGTCATGAGCTTTGGGTCATGACCGAAAGGACAAGATCCCGGATACAGGCGGCCGAAATGAGCTTTCTCCGCAGGGTGGCTGGGCGATCCCTTAGAGATAGGGTGAGAAGCTCGGTCACCCGGGAGGAGCTCAGAGTAGAGCCGCTGCTCCTCCACATCGAGAGGGGTCAGCTGAGGTGGCTTGGGCATCTGTTTCGGATGCCTCCGGAACGCCTTCCTGGGAAGGTGTTCCGGTCCCGTCCCACCGGGAGGAGACCCCGGGGAAGACCTAGGACACGCTGGAGGGACTATGTCTCCCGGCTGGCCTGGGAACGCCTCGGTGTCCCCCCGGAAGAGCTGGAGGAAGTGTCTGGGGAGAGGGAAGTCTGGGCATCCCTGCTTAGACTGCTGCCCCCGAGACCCGGCCCCGGATAAGCGGAAGAAAGTGATGATGATGATGAACAAGACGTGGTGTTCAGCCGGAGATGGTTGTGTCACTGCTTTTTTTCAAAAGTTTAGGCAACCAAAATATAATGACTACACATTTATAGCACACAACTCTAAAGGTTTCGATGGTTACATCTTGATGCAGTACCTTGCTAACAATGGTATTGGCACGACACTTATTACTAATGGTAGCAAGCTCATGATTTTTACAGACAGCACATTCAATCAGAGATACATTGATAGTCACTGCTTTCTACCTATGAAGCTGTCAGCCTTGCCACGTGCTATGGGTTTTAAGGATTCGAAAAAAGGCTACTTTCTTTACAAGTTTAACATCAAGGAGAATGAGAACTATGTTGGCCCCCATCCGGAACCGCATTACTATGGTGTGAATACCATGATGGCTAAAAAAAAAGATGAGTTTTTGCAATGGTATGCAACTGTTTCCGCAGACCCCTTTGTCATGCAGGATGAAATAAAGGCTTACTGCGTGAATGATGTGGTCATCTTGAGAGAGGGTTGTATGCGCTACAGACTCGAGTTCCTGGAGTGTGGTGGTGTTGACCCATTCCGGTCAATTACGATTGCTTCGGCTTGCATGAAAGTCTTTTGCAACAGATTCCTCACCAAGGACACCATTGCATTGGTCCCCTCAGACAACTACAACCGTTGTCAGAAGACATTCTCAAACAGCTCAATCCAGTGGCTTGAATATGTGGCCTCCGATGAGAATATATCAATACAGCACGCCCTGAACAGGGGTGAAGTGAAAATCGGTGCCTACTACGTTGATGGATATGCTGAACGCGATGGTTTTAACACGGTATATGAATTTTTATGTTGTTTCTGGCGCGGTCACCCAAAGTGTCATTGTTCAACAAGCATCAATCCAATGACAAACTTTAAAACAGTACATCTACTGTATTATGTGGGCCTTGTTTTGGCCCCAAATGAAACACTTCGAAAGGTGACCCATAAACTGGGATTAAAAACCATTTGATCAGTCACACCAGCCTTAAACACATGGCCTTCGGGTAATTCATAAAATGCCACCTCCGGTAGCTTTGGGTTGAAGATGTATCCCCCGATCCGACCATCGTCCAATTTCCACTCCTGTGTCAACATATCCTGGTGTAGTTGATGGATTCGGGTTAAACTCTGCATCGGTTTCTTCGGGGCTGGCATGTTGATTGCATCTCTGCGGTCCATTTGTAATTTCTTACCAAATCGCTGAGCTGCGTTTAAGCTGTTAGCTTTCACCGGTGTTTCACCCAAAATATTGATCGCAGCACAATCCTCCATGTTTTGTAATGTGTAGGTACGTTCGCTCAGGCAAGACTGAATGACCATCACCAATGTCTGCGTGATTTAAATACACAGAACACACCAATCACCCCATAAAACATGAATGGTTAACAACCACCGGTTGTATGCCAGCTGTTGCACCACTTGTCAGAAGATAAAACACCTGGGTTTTAGATTTGCCAAACACCATTTGTTGAACAACAATCATCTTACCGCAGACACAACACTTATTTATTGCCTGGGAATTTAACATTCCTGAAGCCTAAGCCCCATTTGTTAATCATCAATCATAACCCACCTGTTATAACACTAGTCTGTTTTGCTCATCAGGCATTGTAAAACATCAAACACTGACATATCAAGGTAATCATAAATCACAAAGTCACCGGACATGCATACGTCACTCCTGAAGTCCTGCCCTAACACACGTCATACAGGAAGTCCCACCCTAACATACGTCATACAGGAAGTCCCACCCTTACATACGTCATAACGGAAGTCCCACCCTACAAACCGGATGTCACATCAATATGGAAGTCCCGCCCCCCAGGGCCATAAATCACCATTCTGACACATTATACCCTACACTAACTACTCTCACTGACCAATTTTTACCTCAGTCAGTTTATTCTTACCTGCTCGTTAATGCAAAGAGCCAATTCAATATACAAACCCTATTCCAAAAAAGTTGGGACACTGTACAAATTGTGAGTAAAAAAGGAATGGAATAATTTACAAATCTCATCAATTTATATGTTATTCACAATAGAATATAGATAACACATCGAATGTTGAAAGTGAGACATTTAGTAATGTCATGCCAAATATTGGCTCATTTTGGATTTCATGAGAGGTACATATTCCAAAAATGTTGGGACAGGTAGCAATAAGAGGCCAGAAAAGTTAAATGTACAGATAAGGAACAGCTGGAGGACTACTTTGCAACTTATTATGTCAATTGGCAACATGATTGGGTATAAAAAGAGCCTCTCAGAGTTGCAGTGTCTCTCAGAAGTCAAGATGGGCAGAGGATCATCAATTCCCCCAATGCTGTGGCGAAAAATAGTGGAGCAATATTAGAAAGGAAAATTGCAAAGAGTTTGACGTTATCATCATCTACAGTGCATTATATCATCCAAAGATTTAGAGAATCTGGAACAATCTCTGTGCGTATGGGTCAAGGCCGGAAAACCATACTGGATGCCTGTGATCTTCGGGCCCTCAAACGGCACTGCATCACATACAGGAATCATACTGTAATGGAAATCATAACATGGGCTCAGGAATACTTCCAGAAAACATTGTCGGTGAACACAATCCACCGTGCCATTCGCCGTTGCCGGCTAAAACTCTAGAGCTCAAAAAAGAAGTCGTATCTAAACAGGATCCAGAAGCGCAGGCGGACTAAAGAGGACAAGAACAACCCAAGTTGTTATCAGCGCTCAGTTCAGAAGCCTGCATCTCTGATGGTATGGGGTTGCATGAGTATGTGTGGCATGGGCAGCCTACACACCTGGAAAGGCACCATCAATGCTGACAGTTATATCCAAGTTCTCTTTCACCCTCGGGCCCCTGGCTGCGCCTAGAAATTCTGTCCATAAAAGTTACGAACAGAACCGGTGACAAAGGGCAGACCTGCCAGAGTCCAACATGCACTGGGAACATGTCTGACTTACTGCCGGCAATACGAACCAAGCTCCTGCATCAGTCGTACAGGGACCTGACAGCCCTTAGCAAAGGACCCAGGACCCCATACTCCTGAAGCACCCTCCACAGGATGCAGCGAGGGACACAGTCGAATGCCTTCTCCAAATCCACAAAACACATGTGGATTGGTTGGGCAAACTCCCATGAACCCTCCATCACCCTGTATAGGGTATAGAGCTGGTCCAGTGTTCCACAGCCCGGACGAAAACCACACTGTTCCTCCTGAATCCGAGGTTCTACTATCGGCCGTATTCTCCTCTCCAGTACCCTGGCATAGACTTTCCCGGGGAGGCTGAGTAGTGTGACCCCCTGTAGTTGGAACACACCCTCCGGTCCCCCTTCTTAAAAAGAGGGACCACCACCCCGGTCTGCCATCCCAGAGGCACTGTCCCCGACCGCCACGCGATGCTGCAGAGGCATGTCAACCAAGACATCCCCACAACATCCAGAGACTTGAGGTACTCAGGGCGGATCTCATCCACCCCCGGTGCCTTGCCACCGAGGAGTTTCTTGACTTCCTCAGTGACTTCAGCCCGGGTGATGGAGGAGTCCACCTCTGAGCCCTCAGCCTCTGCTTCCTCAATGGAAGATGTGACAGCGGGATTGAGGAGATCTTTGAAGTACTCCTTCTACCGCCCGACGACATCCCCAGTTGAGGTCAACAGCTGCCCACCTCTACTGTAAACAGCGTTGATAGGGCACTGTTTCCCTCTCCTGAGGCGCCGGACGTTTTGCCAGAATCTCTTCGAGGCCAGCCGATAGTCCTTCTCCATGGCCTCACCGAACTCCTCCCAGGCCCGAGTTTTTGCCGCCACAACCACCCGGGCTCCAGTCCGCTTGGCCTACTGGTACCCATCAGCTGTCTCAGGAGTCCCACAAGCCAACCAGGCCTGATAGGACTCCTTCTTCAGCTTGACGGCATCCCTTACTTCCGGTGTCCACCACCAGGTTCGGGGATTGCCGCCTCGACAGGCACCGGAGACCTTACGGCCACAGCTCCGAACGGCTGCTTGGACAATGGAGGTGGAGAACATGGTCCACTCGGACTCAATATCTCCAGCCTCCCTTGGGATCCAGTCGAAGCTCTGCTGGAGGTGGGAGTTAAAGATCTCTATGACAGGAGACTCGGCTAGACGTTCCCAGCAGACCCTTACAGTACGCTTGGGTGTGCCGAGTCTGTCCAGCTTGCTCCCCCGCCATCGGATCCAACTCACCACCAGGTGGTGATCAGTTGACAGCTCCGCCCCTCTCTTCACCCGAGTGTCCAAGACATATGGCCGCAGGTCAGATGAAACAACAACAAAGTCGATCATCGACCTACGGCCTAGGGTGTCCTGGTGCCACGTGCACTGATGGACACCCTTATGCTTGAACATGTTGTTTGTTATGGACAAACTGTGACAAGCACAGAAGTCCAATCACTGAACACCGCTCGGGTTCAGATCAGGGGGGCCGTTCCTCCCAATCACAGCCCTCCAGGTGTCACTGTCGTTGCCCACGTGGGCGTTGAAGTCCCCCAGTAGAACGATGGAGTCCCCAGTCAGAGCACTTTCCAGCACCCCTCCCAGAGACTCCAAGAAGGTTGGGTACTCGGCCCGTAGGCACAAACAACAGTGAGAGACCTATCCCCGACCCGTAGGCGCAGGAAAACGACCCTCTCGTTCACCGGGGTGAACTCCAACACATGGCGGCAGAGCTGGGGGGCTATAAGCAAACCCACACCAGCCCGCCGCCTCTCACCATGGGCAACTCCAGAGTGGTGAAGAGTCCATCCTCTCTCAAGGAGTGTGGTTCCAGAGCCCAAGCCTTGCGTAGAGGTGATCCCGACTATCTCTAGTCGGAACCTCTCAACCTCAAAATCTCAGGCTTCTTCCCCGCCGGCGAGGTGATGTTCCATGTCCCTAGAACTAGTTTCCGTGTCCAGGGATTGGGTTGTTGAGGCACCTGCCTTCGACTGCCGCCCGATCCTCTACGCACCGCCCCCTTATGGTCCCTCCTGCAGGTGGTGAGCCCACGGGAAGGCGGCCCCACGTCGCTCCGTCGGGCTGAGCCGGGAAAGGCCCGGCCACCAGGCGCTCGCATACAACCCCGGGCCTGGCAACAGGGTGGGGCCCCGGCTGCTCCATCCCGGGCGACGTCACGGTCCTCAAAATGGTTTCCATCATTAAAGGGTTTTTGAATCACATTGTATGATTTTTAAATAATTAATTTGCATTTTATTGCATGACATTAGTATTTGATCACTTACCAACCAGTAAGAATTCCGGCTCTCACAGACCTGTTAGTTTTTCTTTAAGAAGCCCTCCTGTTCTCCACTCATTACCTGTACTAACTGCACCTGTTTGAACTCATTACCTGAGTCCACACAATCAAACAGACTCCAACCTCTCCACAATGGCCAAGACTAGAGAGTTGTGTAAGGACATCAGGGATAAAATTGTAGACCTGCATAAGGCCTGGATGGGCTACAGGACAATAGGTAAGCAGCTTGGTGAGAAGGCAACAACTGTTGGCGCAATTATTAGAAAATGGAAGAAGTTTAAGATGACGCTCAATCTCCTTCGGTCTGGGGCTCCATGCAAGATCTCACCTCGTGGGGCATCAATGATCATGAGGAAGGTGAGGGTTCAGCCCAGAACTACACGGCAGGACCTGGTCAATGACCTGAAGAGAGCTGGGACCACAGTCTCAAATGAAAACCATTAGTAACACACTATGCCGTCATGGATTAAAATCCTACAGCGCACACCATGTCCCCCTGCTCAAACCAGCGCATCTGAAGTTTGACAATGACCATCTGGATGATCCAGAGGAGGAATGGGAGAAGGTCATGTGGTCTGATGAGACAAAAATAGAGCTTTTGGTCTAAACTCCACTCATCGTGTTTGGAGGAAGAAGGATGATGAGGACAACCCCAAGAACACCATCCCAACCGTGAAGCATGGAGGTGGAAAAACATTCTTTGGGGTTGCTTTTCTGCAAAGGGGACAGGACGACTGCACCGTATTGAGGGGAGGATGGATGGGGCCATGTATCATGAGATCTTGACCAACAACCTCCTTCCCTCAGTAAGAGCATTGAAGATGGGTCGTGGCTGGGTCTTCCAGCATGATAACGACCCGAAACACACAGCCAGGGCAACTAAGGAGTGGCTTCGTAAGAAGCATCTCAAGGTCCTGGAGTGGCCTAGCCAGTCTCCAGACCTGAACCCAATAGAAAATCTTTGGAGGGAGCTGAAAGTCTGTATTCCCTAGCGACATCCCTGAAACCTGAAGGATCTGGAGGTCTTGTTTTAGATTCTGTCACTCACAGTTGGAGAGTACCTATGATAAAAATTACAGACTTCTATGTGACCATGGTATTATTGTTGGTGCCAGACATGGTGTTTCCGGCACCATGACCTCCTGAGATTTTTCAAGTCACAGTCTCTCGAGTTTACAGATAATTGTGAAAAAACAACAAGTGAGAGGCAGTTCTGTGGGTGAAAACACCCTCTTATTAAGAGAGGTCAGAGGAAACTTGCTACACTTGTTCAAGCTGACAGAAAGGTCACAAATTCTAAAATGATCACTCTGAACAACAGTGGTGTGCAGTAGAGAATATATGAACTTAGAACGTGTCTAACCTTGAAGAGGATGGACGCAAAAGGGTGTCCTACCCGATACTAGATGGGTATACCTAAAAATATGTCTGGTGAGTGTATATCATTTTTCCACTCTAATGTAAGAATATGTGCATAATATCTACAGCAAAAGAGGAATGTTAATGTTCATGTACCATTGCTGGCAGGAAGCAAAATGCTTTTAATAAAAGAGCTTAGAAGTAACACAAACTAAAACAGATCAACACAATGCTACACAGGAACACGGGTGAGGCAATAACAACAATGAACATGTGTCTGTGCTCCAAATGAGGGAGAGAGGGCGTTGGATCTCTCAGGCATGGCAGGCTACCATGCCAGGGCGTGACAGTTCATTTCTATTTACCAATCAGTTACTGTGTTGGATGCATACAAAAATGTGTGCTATTTCTAGTTGTCAATACAAGCCAATTTTGGAGAAAATATACTTTATAAACATTTTCTCCAATACTTGGCCTTGGCTCATTGGAACAACAGTGTCCTAAGATCCACATATTGCCAAGCTGTTCAGCTTCTTACCGCGATGCCCGCTCAACTGGGAAGTACTGACCAGCACATGCTGGGAGGAGAGTGCATTCCAGCAACCACAACTGAGTTTACAGGGGCCGATATCAAGGAGTTGACATGTTGAGCATCTTTAATGTGATTGGCTTCCCCTGTTCTCGCCACATGTGCTAAGACTCACTTTGGCCACCTATTGAGATATACCTTTTGTTGTGGGGCAACAAAGTCTATTTCAATTATATGTCTCGAGTATGTGTTAAACCTCACTGACTTAGAGTTGGACTGTCTCTCAAAGTGCTTACTACGCACTTATTGAGTGTTAGAAAAACTGTGTGATACGTCACAAGGTTATACATCCCTCTCCGCCAGCTGTAGCATTTGAATACAACAAATACACTAGAACAAATGAATGCCCAGTCACAGCGAAAACAATGCATTTGTGAAGTGCAATCGATTGTGAGATATGACATACCCACGCTATGAGCCCACTTGTATGCGATGACACATGATTGATGAAACTGAGCACGCACACAAACGAGCAGCTTTCAAAACACATAAGACACCTCCACCTAAAACAACACCTTTTATAAAGCACATAGTCAGAAACCATTATTCTATTTGAATGTCTTTCTCCGTTAGCAAGCTGGAGTGATTCCGTTCACTGCTTCAATTTCCTGTGTTGTTGGGGGGAATTTCCTGACAAGGTGTTTCTCTAGTGATATGATTTTGTACACATTCTAGTATTTCTCGATTCCCTGGTTTGTAGTGGGTTGTTTTAGGAATTAGCATGCTTCAACTTTATTTAGTTATTCCTGGGGAAGCAGAGCAGAGAAATGTCGGACAGGAAATTCTAAATATCTCAACCAGACTCATTCACCCTCTAATCCATGATTTTTTAAAACTGTCTCCTACTATCTTTGCGTCTTTTAGAGGTGCTTCCTATCATCTGTTGTGAACTGTGCTGGGAACAGAACGTCCTCTTCTGAGGTCCTTCCTCTGACTAAACAGGAGGTGGCGTAGTGTACTTAGTGGACCTACAGCCTTTAAATACCACAAGTATACAGGAACAGAAAAGTCACTGTTTCACAGTCACAAATGCAAACACACCCAACCGGAGCAACACCACCTGTCGTACTGAAAGTTAAAATATAATTATTGACTACTAAATATAATTATTGATTTGACCTATAGCTCTTTTCCTGACACACAAATCACTTCACATAGTAAATTTAACTCATCTACCACCAACATATGACACCCACTTGGGGGATGTAAGGCAACCAAATTAGCACAACACACACCGCACATCAATTTAAAGGTTGTGTGAGGTGATTTATTCCAATTAAAATAACAGCGATAATTAGTTGGCCATAATGGATTTGAAGCCAGATTGGGAATTTACCCATGACCCTTAGGTGAACACCCCCACTCATACAATCGGTGCAGTATGATTGTTAGTAATCATGGTTAGGTAATCTGCTGTATCTTCCAATCGAAAGACAGCACCCTATGCAGGGCATTGTCCCAAACACTGCACTGGGGCATTGATGTTCTATTTTAGACTGGGTGGGGTTTCAGCTACTTGGTCCTACGTCCTCCCATTGGTCCACATTTTGTTTTTTGCCCTAGCACTTCACGGCTGATTCAAATAACCAATTCACCATCAAGTTTTAGAGGTAAACCTTTAGTAAAATGCAGGGTGGAAGTCTGCTGGGAACTGTGGGAGTAGTGTCCCCTTGTGGGACGGGAAGAGAGAAAAGAACAGATGAGGGAGGCGAGAGCTTCTCTTGTTGCTATCTCAACCCTCCTTATGCCCCAGCCACAAAAGAGAGGAACAGGGAGATAAAGACATCCAATATTGCCTCTGCACCCTTTTTGGGAGAATGTTTTCATAGGAGACCTGGATAATACATCACCCCAAAACCCATTTACAAAGACCAAGATAAATCTACAGACCTTTATACAGCGGCCCTACTGTAGACACAAGCAGAGAGAAGGGAGGGAGAAAAACATACTGTAAATAGAGCGAGGGAGGGAAAATCCTAGGTCATGAGGAGTGAAAAGAGGAAAGAGAAGAATCTTTTGAAAGAAAGAGAAATATAATCTTGAGAAATGAGTGCTGCATTCTGACAGACTTTCTGAATGGGTGATACTACTTCCACTGTAGCCGTCTACAAGGTCTAGGAAATCATCCCTCTCTCGCAGGGTACCCAGCAGAACTCTAGGACACACCAAAACGCCCCATCTCGCCTTCCGGTCCACCTACTCCTGATAGCAGTTGTCCACCAATTGTTTTGGGCTGGTCAACAATACCAATTGTGCTTATTTCCTTGGCGTTATAACACCATGACTGAACAGGCTGGCACACACAAACATTTTGACACAAAGCTAAATGTAGTTAGCTTGCTTTTGCTAACACATTTGACTAAAGGGTCAAACATGCTGTTTTTTAACCTGAAATTCATTGCGTCCTTATTTTGGTACTGGATCTTTGTTGAATGTAGTCCCAGAGTTAAACAACATAATGTGTTTCTCTATTCAGATGATTAATCCACAGACGAAACAGGAAACCAAGATCTTCAATAGTAAATACCGTTCAATAATATCGCTTCATTTATCTTTTAAGAGATCCATGTGGGTGTAGAATGATTGATTCGATCAACAAGAGTGGGACATGCAATTTGTCAAGAGTCTCAAATAGAACCAGGTTCTATTTTGACATTTGGTAACAGTTCAGATAAAAGAATGCAATATAACGTATGTGTACATTTATTATAATGTACAGTGCACGTACGCCAGAGTATTTCTTCCCAGAGAATTCCACACTGTCTTCCCTCCAGGACAAGAGGAATACCGATGTGAGAATTCTGTTCATCGACTACAGCCAGGGGACCGACTGGGGACAACACAGTGGAGATTATTTGCAGGATAAACAGCATTTATTGTGCACTGTGCACTGAATAATTGCCCTGCTTTCAATAGTAAGGAAAAACTTGCTGAACTCTTAAAGGGCGATCTGCAACAGACCACTAGCTGTTGTTTAGGAGAGATCATTGATTTGATTTTGAACATCAGCTTTATAGGTGATCTCTGCTTCTGTCAAAGCTTCATTTTGAACAACCTCTCCAGGCAGGTTATTCTTCTTTTTTTTCAATTTTCTGAGGCACAGTGGCATTCACCTTCTCCACAGCTCTGGCTCCTCGTTTTCTTCTTGGATCTTCCTAATTCCCCTCCTGACATATCTTTCAGAATTTTTTTTGGTAAAAACAAACATCCGATGGGCATAAAAGCTTGGACAGTGGTGAGTTGTTCTCAGATATCCAGAGAAACATTTGAGCCGTCAACATTGTCTCATACTTGAGCAGAGCCTCAGTAAATCCTATTGACTTGACTTGTACAGCCAGCACTATCCTTAGTCCACTAGCACCTCTTTTCTGAATGTAGCAAGGCATCTGTGTCGAGTGTTCTGGCTCTGCTTCTTCCACACATTCGTCCTCTAGTAGGATTCAGAGAAATACAGCAATCACGGCAAGCGAACTGACCCAGATACTATGACAATTTTAAGAGTAAGGACATGTGCATAGCATCAGACATGCACTTGATTGGGAGAACCACGGTGCAGTGAAGCCTTTTATATTTGAGTTGCATATTGGAGGCTCCATCTGTAGCATTATCGATGCACCAGCTCCAGTTTTACATGTTTCCCTCAGCAACTTGCTAAATTCAAAGTATTCTGCAATGGATGCCTCACACTTCACAATGGCCACTAGTCTTTCATGTACCACAACCGGCAACACATCTATCATTGACAGGGCATTGGTCTAGAGTGTCTGTGAGTGGTGTCAATCTGGACACAGAATATACCAGCTCACTCAACTGTCACTGGCTTTGTTCTCCTGGATAATGTGCTGAATTGTAATAACAACTGTATCGACAGTAATCTTAGAGATGAACCAGGCTCAGACTGATGTCGTTGCCTTTCCTACCTTGGTGGGGTGTTTTTTTTAATAAAACTTTTCCATGTAGTATTATAATAAATATATACAATTACGTGATCAATATGGGACTCATCTAAAGTACTTGTGGCGTCAGACTGTGTCTCCTTGTAACTAAGCCCGCTCGTGTAAATTACTTTGACTATGTTTATTCCACGTTTCATCACATCTCCTCTAGCGAACCTGTTCTATGTGAGCAGAGATGACTGATAATGAGCAGATTTTCAATGTCTGTTTAAGAGGTCCTTAAAAAGAACGCCTCAGCACTACTTCTATGCACGTTTCTATTCTCATGCTTTACTATTCTTTGGTGAATATATTTCCAATCAGTCAATCCACTTATGAAAATTCTGCTGTCAATAGGTGTAGAATAAGCCACACGGATTGAGAAGTTTAAAGAATGTATTTCGTAACTGTATGACGGGCACTTGTGATTGATGCTGTTTTAACTGAGTCTATCATCAACCTGGACATAAATGAATTATGTTCAGCAAGCAGGGCATCATATAAACATTAACCAGTTGAATATTCTTGTCCAACTCAACAGACATACAGAGAAGTCATCATTTATTATGTGTGAGCGCAATAAACAAAGTAATGCTGCATAAGAGTGTGCACATTTGGAATTGCAAGGGGGTGTAGAAAATGCACTTTGTCCTACATTGTTGTGAACCATAAATAACTAGATTTTTCAATGCAATATTGATGATCTCAAGCACAAGGCATGAGCAACATTGGAGTGTCTCAAGAACAAAAGGTGAATTTGCCAAGAAAAATGGGCCAAAATCATTGTGTGCAAGGCTGGTAAACACCAAATGGTTATAAGCTGTAACTGCAGAAAAAGGTAGCTCTATCCATATACATTTGCAGAGGTTCAAATATTTCCCAAGAGAAAACCAGTCACATAATAAAAATGGGCGTTTTAAAATACATTTCAATTTACCATTTGTAATGGACTAATATGAGAGAAAAGGTTGAAGATTTTAAAACATTAGCAAAGCATTGTATCTGCCTGTTCCAGCTGACTGGAAATAGGAGAGAGACAATGTCAATCAGATTTTGCATATTCATTTATTTGAATTTTCTCTTTGAACATAGCCAACCCAAATAGAATCTATGGAATAAAGGCCTGGCCCGCCGGCTAGTGTTGCAACCCATCTGGTAACATTAGAAACTCTAATCACACCTGGATGTAGATGGTTAAGTCATGCGAAGAAGGGTTAGAGGTGTGGGGATTCAGATAAGGAAAGGAATTCCTGATAAGTGCGGCAGCTACCTGGTCCCAATAGGGGAGATCAACTCAACCCATATTATTGTAATCAATATCCATGGTCCTTACATGGAGGAAAAATCTACCTTTCCTAAACCTGATTCCAGATATGACTCTGACTCATCTAGTGCTCTGAGGAAACCAGAAATAAACCAAGTTAGGTTTGACTCAGTGGATCAGGAAAGACGATTTCAGAAAGATTATTTCTGCTAAAATTGGTACAGTGGGCAGTATTTGATACACTGCCTATTTTGCAGGTTTTCCTACTTACAAAGCATGTAGAGGTCAAAACATTGTATGATTTTTTTAATAATTTTATTGCATGACATAAGTATTTGATCACCTACCAACCAGTAAGAATTACGGCTCTCACAGACCTGTTAGTTTTTCTTTAAGAAACCCTCCTGTTCTCCACTCATTACATGTATTAACTGCACCTGTTTGAACTCGTTACCTGTATAAAAGATACCTGTCCACACACTCAATCAAACAAACAGACTTCAACCTCGCCATAATGGCCAAGACCAGAGAGCTGTGTAAGGACCTGGTCAATGACCTGAAGAAAGCTGGGACCACAGTCTCAAAGAAACACATTAGTAAAACACTACGCCATCATGGATTAAAATTCTGCAGCGCACGCTAGGTCCCACTGCTCAAGCCAGCGCATGTCCAGGCCCGTCTGAAGTTTGCCAATGACCATCTGGATAATCCATGTGATGGCAATTCCATCGATCGACACTCTTAAAAGAGTAAAAACAGAGACAAAATTATCTTGGCACAATTTAACCATTTATTAATTATTTGCAAATAAGAGAGACGCGTCAAACGCTTACAAACATAGTCATCCGAGGAGTCTCTAAAGCATTTGGAAATACATTCGATACTTATAGAGAAATGGGTGGAGATAACAATCTGCATGGTCATACCACATAAACAACGCATGTTCCTTATTCATCCTACATTCTGTTGTGTATCTTCCTCTATACTATCCTAAGAGCCATTGTTTTGCATCTACCCCCATCCTGCTATAGGTTTACGTTTATCTCAGCACCTCATACTTCCTTTACCACAGCACAACCAACATTATTTTTCTTATCTAAACATGTGGACTCAATACATTAATCAGTAAGAATGCATCAGTTCAAAATATTTCCATAACATCCAGAGGAGGAATGGGAAAAGTTCATGTGGTCTGATGAGACAAAAATAGAGCTTTTTGGTCTAAACTCCACTCACCGTGTTTGGAGGAAGAAGGAGGATGAGGACAACCCCAAGAACACCATCCCAACCGTGAAGCATGTAGGTGGAAAAATTGAGGGGAGGATGGATGGGGCCATGTATTGCGAGATCTTGGCCAACAACCACCTTCCCTCAGTAAGAGCATTGAAGATGGGTCGTGGCTGGGTCGATCAGCATGACAACGACACGATACACATAGCCAGGGCAACTACGGAGTGGCTCTGTAAGAAGCATCTCAAGGTCCTGGAGTGGCCTAGCCAGTCTCCAGCCCTGAACCCAATAGAAAATCTTTGGAGGGAGCTGAATGTCCGTATTGCCCAGTGACAGCCCTGTAACCTGAAGGATCTGGAGAAGGTCTGTATGGAGGAGGGGGCCAAAAACCCTGCTGCAGTGTGTGCAAACCTTGTCAAGAACTACAGGAAATGTATGATCTCTTTAATTGCAAACAAAGGTTTCTGTACCAAATATTCTTATTATAAATATTGTATTACTTAAAAATCATACAATGTGATTTTCTGGATTTTTTTTAGATTCCGTCACACAGTTGATGAGTACCTCTGATAGAAATTGATAAAAAAATTGGGAAAACCTGCAAAATCAGCAGTGTATCAAATACTTGTTCTCCTCACTGTATATCTTTTCTCTATACCAAGCAGAAATATCATGAGATTATCGACAAGCTCCACAAACCATAAGACCGACAGCTATGTAACAATCAAGATTCACAGGGCGAAATGTGTCTCTCCCTTCCCCCAAAATACGTCTGATGGAAATTCAAGAGAACAATGCAAAGATTAGTTGCAGACTGCATACAAGTTCCCCTTTGATCTCCGACCTTTCTTTAATGTAATGTACTTTGAGATAACAATGTTAACAATGGTGTTATATGTCATTCATTTGTTTTTAATTAATGCTTAATTTCATTCAATTACTATGCCAAATTATGCTTTACTATGCTACAATGATGACATCTTCTGTGCAAAAGCGTTATTAAAGACTTTTAATTAATCTACCATATGATATAAAAGTGAAATGGATTCAGCAATGTGTGTGATAGAATATATTAATATAATTACCAAACAAAGCAATTAGCATTTCTTATTTTGATACTTTGGTTGTATTAAAAAATTACCATTCCCAACACATTTGTCATTTTTCATTAAAAAACTCTTCAATTAAGTACAACATGACTGCTAGGGCTACAGCCTTAATTACTTTAGCCCTATACAAATATAAAGGGTTATTAAATAAATGAAACCAATCTGAAATATAATAGTTCTAGTTTGTATAGAATAAACCACTAAACCATGTCAATATTCCTAATTATATAAATGTTATGGGTGTACATTTTTTCTTATTCGAGATACATCATATTTTATTAGCTACCTGCCTATCTTGTTAACCAAACTCTACCTGTCTCAGGATTTTGCCTTTTGGAATTCAATATACGCTCTGCGTAACCACTCCTGGTTTCCCATGTCGTATTCATGACAGAATACCTCATCAGATCCTGCATGCACGAATGACGCCGCAGGAGGAACTTATTGAAGAGCTCTGCCAGCTACTGCATCACTCAAACCTTGCGCCGCCACCATCAGGTGCTCTGGCACCGCCACTCTCCCCATCCCCATCTCAATGCAAAACAAATGATGACGTCTCACTGTAGAAGTGCAGGGGATTCCTTATGCAGTGCAAGCTTTCTCTCAATCACCACCCTTCTTAGTTCCAGTCAGAAAAATACAAGATTTACTTTATTATTTCACTGCTGACCGATAAAGCATTCGATTGGGCTACGGCCCTATGGTCTGCCCGCAGTACAGAATTACCCTCAGAGTCTGCATTCTTTGCCCTGTTTAAGGAGGTATTTGATCATCCGGTAACTGGCTGCAGTACTAGAGATCTTCTGTGTGAGATCAAACAAGGACGTCGCACAGCAGCAAATATGCACTAGACATCCGCACCCTAGCAGAAGGGTGTGAGTGGAGCGAAGCTACACTGAATCTGGTCTAGTCACGCAGATTCAACAGGGAAATACAAGAAGAAATGGTATGCAGAGGAGATCGTACCAAATACATTCACGTCTATTGCTATTGATAACCTGTGGGCCGACCAGAGGAGAGCCCTAACTCCCAGAGCCTGTACTCTGTCTGCTCTGGTGCTTGGTCCAACACGTTCTATGGATCCTGAGCCCATGAAAATTGGCCACTCCCTTCTCTCTCCCGCTAAGAGGCAACGAAGACTTCAGGAGAATCTCAGCAGGGATGGTCAGCACCTCCTCAATCATTGTCCCATTCTTCCACCCCAACGGGATGAAACCAGCCCCACACCCAGTGCCCATGTAAGTGTATCTAGGTATTTCATTTAGTCAAAAAGATAATATAATCTACCTGTCCTTCTTACTGTTAACAGGGTGACTGTTAGCCATTAGCCCCTTAGACTGACTGGCTAAGGGGCTAATGGCTACAGGGGCAGCCGGAAGCTAATATTTCTAACAGAGGCCATTATGAATACCTTGTGATGCCATATGGGCTCACCAATGCCCCTTCTGTCTACCAGTCATTCATGAACAGAGTTGGGGAGTAACTCTATACAAGAAATCCATTACATTACAAAAAACAGTAACTGTAATCCGTTACCTTACCAATTAAAATATTGTAATAAGATTACAGATACTTTTGAAAAAAAGATTACTTCTTGGATTACTTAAATTGAAAAAAGAATAGGTGCGTGAAATTATTATGACACTGCGTTGGGTGTGTGATCATTATGCATGCAAAGGTGGATGCGCATAACCAGATCAATGAGCGATGAAGCTAGTTTAATTTTCTCCTGTTTTGGTTGGCTGGATGGCTGGTAAAAACAGTATATATACAATAATATTAGCCAATCCATATAAAATGTGATTTAGTTACCTACTATTGACACATTGTTTACCTACTATTGAAGCAACAATGACAGGTGATTGGCCTACTTGGTGCTCTATCTTTCTCAGACAGGAATTGTTTAGAAGACCAGGGAAATATTTGTTAAACAGCTGTAACATGGCACTGCCTTAATATGAAACATTTTAAGGAATGTATCATGATGTTTGAGGAGAAAAGGTGTGTCGGGAAGTACTCTGCCAAAGGATGATGATTTTAATTTGATGCAGCCACCTCAACTCCATACAGGTACTGTAGGCCATTTGATTCTGCTTGTTTTGCATCTCAGAAAATTGCGTTACTTGTTTATTATTGGCTGCTGACGACAATAACTTTAAACTAAGAGTGCAGGTGTATAATCACAGTTTATTTCTATAATTTGCGATTTGATAATCCATAAGGCTGATGGCCTTAATATTCGCCTGTTACGTTCACGCAGGTAAAACTTGTGTGTGGGGGTTCACGATTGCAAACATGCTTTCATGTGACTGTGGTTTCTGCAACGTTTTGACAATGTTGGTGGTTGTAGAGCAAAACATCAGACTACTGCAGATTTACTGTATGCGCGATAAACTACTGATATCTTCTATATACAATAATGTCAATCCCCTTTTCGAGAAAATGACATTTATTTTTCAACAATGTTTTGAAGCAATAGAAAACATGAATAAAACACAAATAACAGAATAGGCTAATACATCATGTTCAGATAAAAAGTCAGATTCTGGAAGATCGAGGGATATTGGATTAATTGTAATCAATGTATATCTGACCGACCATTAGTGTGTAATGTTGAGATGTATCCCAATCATATTGAAGTAGAAAGCAATGGTCTAGAAACCCTATCTGAAGGCACATAAGGTAAAATGCTAATTCTGTTTTTGGCCAGCTATGTAAACTCTAACATAAATTGATTCTGCAAAAGGTGTTAATTTTTTTATTGGCTATTCCTATTTGTCTTCTAATGCCTGTAATCTATAAGTAATTCAAAGTAATCTGATTACGTTACTGAGTTTGAGTAATCAAAAAGTTGCGTTACTGATTACATATGTGGACAGGTAACTTGTAACTGTAATAGATTACATTTAAAAAGTAATCTACCCAACCCTGTTCATGAATGAACTTTTCCGAGACATGATCAACAACTTTTGTTATCATATACATTGACGACATCCTGATTTACTCCAATTCCATTACTGAGCACATCCATCATGTCAAACAAGTTCTCCGTTGCCTCTTGAACAATCAGTTATATGTCATTGCCGAGAAGAGTGCTTTCTACGTTACCACTGTCTCTTTCCTTGGGTTTGTGCTGATGCCAGGAAGGGTCAGCATGGATGGAACCAAAGTGACTGCTGTGTGCAACTGGCCACAGCCTCAAACTGGGAAATAATTCCAATGGTTTCTTGGCTTTTGCAATTTCTATCAGCGATTAATCTGCAACTTCAGTTCTTGTTTCAGTTCAACTCCTCTCTCTGCTCTCATCAGCCATAAATCGCATATATTGATATGGAATGACCCTGTCGCAGCTGCTTTTGAGACACTGAAGCAACGGTTCATGTTTGCCCCTATACTGCGTCAGCCCACAGTGGAAATAGACACCTTGGATTTAGAGTACCTCAAAAGTGACAAGAGACTCAATACCCGTCAGGCTCGTTTGTCGTTGTTTTTTAATTAATTCAACTTCTCAGTCTTTTACCTACATGGGGAAATAAACATAAAAGCTGATTCACTGTCACTGATTCACTTACCACTGCATGGTAAGACCAGAACAATGGGAAATTAACTCTGTGATTCAAAACGCCCTCCTAACTGATCCAGCACCACATGATACACCACCGGGAAAGACCTTTGTGCCAGCCGCTGTCTGACCACAGCTGCTACAGTAGAGTCACACCTCCTTAGGATCGGGTCACCCAGGCATGACCAGAACCACAGAACTTCTTTTACGGCGTTACCGGTGGTCTTCCCTCTGTGATGATGTCCTTGATTATGTTCTGTCGTGTCCAACATGTTACCAATCAAAGAGCCCTCGTCATCTGCCAGCAGGTAAACTGTTACCACTACCTATTCCTAACAGACCTTGGTCCCATATCGCAATGTATTTCATAACTGACCTCCCTGACTCCCTGCTGGCTATACAATTATTTTCGTCATGGTAGACAGATTCTCAAAGATGTGCAGCCTCATCCCACTCACACACCAATCTAACGCCATGGAACTGGCAGAATGTGTGTTCCAACAGGTCTTCCGCCAGTTTGGTATCCCGGAGGATATAGTGTCCCCCAAATCTCCCCAGTCTGGAAAGCCTTCTGCAACCAACTGGGGGTCTTGATCAGCCTGTCATCCAGGTACAACCCCCAGACAAAGTGGCAAACAGAAACATTTAAACAGGCGAATATCTCAGACAACAGTGCACGCAACATCCGCATGACTGGAGCCGCTACTTACCTTGGGTAGAGTATGCCCAGAATTCTCTAATTCATTCCTCCTACTGACTCATAACATTTCAATGTGTTCTCAGTTATCAGCCTCCTATATTTCCCTGGGAGATGGAGCCCGGACCAGCACGAGCTGTCGAAGAGACGTTCTAGTGCAGTACCCAAATGTGGGAGTTGGCACACTCGTACGCAAAAGGATTACATGGACCGGAGTCAGCGTCTCACGCCCCTTTACCACCCGGGTCAGCGCATCTGGCTTTCTACCCGCGATATCCAGCTCTTTCTCCCCTGCAGAATGCTCTGCCCAGTTACATTGGTCCTTTTAAAATTACATACCGCTTTAACCCTTTCACCTACCGCCATCAGTTGCCCCGCCTGCATCGCATCTCTTCTACGTTCCATGTCTCAAACCTCAAACCAGTCCATTACAGTCCTCTTTACCCACCTGTCACCTAACAGGAACCTCGTCCACCACTAGACATCGGAGGGGAACTGCTTATAGGATCCGAGACCTCCTGGACTCCCAGCGACGAGGGGGTGGTCTCCAATACCTGGTGGGCTGCGAGGGGTATGGAACAGAGCAGCAGTCGTGGGTCTCTGCAGGGGACATTTCGACCTGGCCCTAGTCTAGGCATTTCATCGAGCCTCGGGGCAGGCCTTTCCTCAGGTCGTCTCAGCCGCCTGGAGCAGCCGGTGGGAGGGTTCTGTAAGATCATCTCTCCACTCTCAGCCCCTACCTCCGGAACACAACGCACGTCCTGGTCATCATGAATGCAACACACTCCGTTATTTAGTTTGGTTTGTGTCACGCTTTATTGTGAGGTATTGTTTGTACTTGTTACGACATACTAAGCCCATTTATTGCTGTTCTCTAGTTGTTGTTTTTTTCTAGTGTACCGACCAGTTTCTGCCGGTTATGTTTTTGTACCGTTGCCTATCTGATCTCCTGTGTACTGACCTCTGTCTGCCTCTGGTTTTTGCCTTTTGGAATTAAATATGTTCTGCATAACCACTCCACCTGGTTTCCCGTGTCGTACTCATTACATGAAGACAATTTAAGAAAACAAAAATAAAGAGAGAGGGAAATAGAAAACTATCATTAAAATGAAAATGTATATTGAGGTATATAAACCACATATTTACTCTCGTTTTGAAGCACCTCTGTCACACTCTGGGGTTTTATGTAGCCTACAAGTCTTCAGTCCAGATTCTGCATATAAAATGTAACCCTCTCCCCTCTCCTTTTACTCACTGAAGTTATACCATGAATAATGTAAATTGGTCTTTCTTTAGAAAGAGATATGTTTTAACAAATCTCATCTTTATGTCCACAAGTGATAAAAGAATACACAGTGTGTCCAGAGATAGTCAGGCTTCGACGCAATGCAGTAGGCAAGTACTTCAAACACACATACACAGACACACACACACATATGCAGCATTGTATTTCTAGCCTTGTGAGGTCCATAAAACAGAAAATCCATGTTCCATAACCTTAACCCCAATAACCTAACAATTAAGCTTAAACTTTACATGGTCCTAATCCTTCTGAGGACTTTAGTTCTAATTCGATCTGTGACACACATTTTAAATGCTTTATTTTACACCAAAAATAAACTACATTTATTCTTACATTATTAAAGGTTGTTTGGTGCATTGACACTCAAGGATACAAATAAGACCTTCTTCAAATAGCAAAGCTACTCATGACTGCTGACAAGGAGATGTACCATGTTAGCCTTTTTTTGTCCTACAGTATGTTTGCCTTAAATTTGATGGCCACAGATGTCAGGATAACCTATGCTCCCGAATGTCAACACTGCAAGCCTGCACCAATAGCTGAGGCTGCTCAGGAGCAACAGGAGGGGCTAGTATTTCAGTACCTTGACAGGACAAAATGAGTACCTCACTCAGGCCTCCCCAGAACAATATCTGGTGCATTATTTTAACTAGAGAACACATCCTCAAACACATACAGTAGAAGCAAGTTTAATTTTTTTTACTCATAATTCAATTATTCTTCTTAAAACAATTTGTAATGGTGTAAAAACAAACAAATAAAAAGGGATTAAAAATAAAAACTATAATTAAACTGAAAGATTATAGTACTTTATATAAATCTCATATTTACTATAATTTTGTAAAACCTCTGTCACACCTGTGTTTTATGTAGCCTACAAGTCTTTAGGTTCTGCATAAACAATTGAACCTGGTCATGTCTCCTTTTACTAACTCAGTAAAATCATGAAATGTGTAAATTGGTCTTTTTCAAGAATTATGCATGTTTTAACAAATCTCATGTTTATGTCTATAAGTCGTAAAGCAATATGCAATGAAACCTTGTCCAGAGATATTCAGGCTTTGACGCAGTGCGGTAGGGCAGCACTTCAAAAAGGCAGGCACTCATACGTATGTATACACAATCTCAGGTGTTCATCATAATAAAGCTTGCTCTTATTTGTTAAAGACCTTATCCTGGAGGAAGAAATGAAAGGACAGAAATAGAGAGATTCTAAATCGCCAGGATTTACACCAAAACACTACACATTTTACATCCTAATTCAACTCCTCTTTTCCCTTAACCAGTAACCTAGTTTGTGTCCTTTTTCCCCACACAACTTTGTAGTGTGGAAAATTGTGTCTTTTAGAATCTTTTAGAAAGTAATGTACAGATTTATATTTAATAAATGTGTAAAAACTACTGTACTCCTAACCCACTAATTTAAACAGCATAAACAACCCTAAAATCGTGATGTGTTGCTTCAGATGCTCCTAGTCCTGTTACAAAGAGTTCCAGGACACTCATTCTGTGGAATTTGTTCTAGAACATCCTCACAGTAAGGAGTCTAGAGAAACTGCCACAGGCTGTAGGATGTCCTCTGTCCCTCTAAATTAACAGTCCTCAAAGCTATGTTCTTGGGGGTTGCAGTGTGTGTTGTGTCCTAGTTCTTTATCTCTGCCAGGTGCCTGGACTGCTCTGACTAAAGAGAGAAATGGATTGCAATTGTGCTATCATGTTCTATCATTTGAAAGTCTCTTTGTACTGCACCGTCTACTAACAGTCTGCATTAGGTCATGTTCCAACAGTCATCGATCGGGACCATGAATTGGTAAGAGAATGCACTCACCAGACCTCGCAGACATTGGTGAATAAAAACACATTCAGACACTGTGACATGGAAGGCCAATAGTAACCTGTTAGATATCTCACACGGGTCACTCCTAAAGCCCACACTTCCTTTGGCAGTCATTCATTCCAGTTCTCCAACATGCATAACTGGAATGAATTACAAAATACTAGTAAACATTACAATTCCTCACACCTCACTTCTTCAAAAACAAACTAAGCAAGTGACTACATGATCACACTATATGATCAATGCATCTGCTGAGCATACAATCTATTATCTGTACAATTTCATTGTAGTTTATTTACCTTAGTGTTTATTTTTAGTTTTATTTTTACATTGTGCATGTGGTAATGTGTTGTCCTGCGCTGTTGCAATTGAATGGCTTTGGCCAGGTCATCACTGAAAATGAGAATTGATTTCATCCATAAAGTAACAGTAAAAATATAACATTAACAATAAAGGAAATTAACAGTACTGTTTTCCATAGGCTCTTTAAAGCGGCTTGGGTTGTAGTCAGAGTCCTTTAGGACGTTTTTTTAAACAGTTTAAAAGAGAAGAAGAGTAAGGGCGGTTGGACGTCTTCCAAAACTCCCACTCAATGAGAGCCAAAGGGAATAGACATTTGTTACATAATGTAATATGAAAGGGACTGTTCATTTGCCAGCAATGTAAATATCAACGCAGAGATTCAATGGAGACAATTGTAACATTATCATTGTTTTTAACAAAATATTACAATTGTGAATGAAGCCCTCCCCGTGGATTCAGAAACCCTAGACTTCTTAAAAAAAATACTACTTTTTTTTCATCTGTTTCAGTGTCAGTCATAAAGATAACATTCAAACATATCCTGGTGTCAGAGGTAGGCATAGCAACATGTCCAACCTAATCTCAGCCTTTAGTAACAAGTGTTTCCAGTGCTTGTGCATATGCATGCACATACTGTATGTCATTTTTGTGTGCTTGTCTCTCTGAGTTCCTGTTATATCTCTGAAAGTTTGTTTATTTTTATTTGCTGAGATGCTGTATTGTTATGCAGTCTCTATGGGGTTTCTCATGCAGATATAAGCTTGGTGTTTTAGCAATACAGCCTAGCTTTTGTATGACGCTGAAAGAAAAAAGATTAAGGAGAAACTATTTGGAGGATGGGTAAAAAGTGATGGATTCCTCCTACCAAATAGACAATATATTTTTTTTGTGAGAATATCTATCTCTGCGAGAACCTGAACGAACAATAAAAAACATGATTTGCACATGTGATTACCTGACTTTGTTACTATAGTTTGAATATTAAAGGTACCCCCCTAGACTTAGTGTAAAATGTTGTACAATACCATAATTCGTTTGGAAAAAATATCTAGGATCTGAACTGAGTCCTTTTTGCTTGCAACCAAAAATGTACTGCTGCATATCCTGATACACCACCAGGTGTATAGCATTGCACCGCGAGTTGATACAGATACATGAATCCTTTGGGGGTTTAAACTTGCACACTTGTTTGAGGATATCAATGTGTCTGTAGCACCACCAATTTACAGTTTTCCTCCATTGGTTTGGCTCATTTCTTGAAACAGAAATTGCATTCTCAAAACAACATGGACAAACCTCCAAACCACTTG
Organism: Esox lucius; assembly: GCF_011004845.1. Taxonomy (NCBI): domain Eukaryota; kingdom Metazoa; phylum Chordata; class Actinopteri; order Esociformes; family Esocidae; genus Esox; species Esox lucius. Next base: position 9,770,313 of record NC_047569.1, on the reverse strand, counting down.
GCAATTGTTCACAACAGAATTTAATTTCTCATTCATTTCATCAAATTGCAAATGTCTAAGTACATGTCTCAATGTCTCAGTACATCTTTGCAAAAGATTAAGTACAGGTAGCCTACATTTAGCACAATTTCCAAGTGAATAGATCTTTTTGATCTAAACTGATTGTTGATTCTCAGTCTAATGGTTGTTCATTCCAAAATGTGTCAGCGTCATTTCGTTGTATAAGTCATCACATGCACAATAATCTGTTCAATTGTCAAAATGTGTCAAGAACATAATATCATGAATACCATAAATGATTCCCTTGGAACATTTGATACATGTTTTACAGCAATTGACAGTCAGGTGAAACTAGAACTTGACTAACGAAGGAGGAGTTTCACACATCTCAGATGACCAATCAAACAGTATGCTTAGTTACCTGGCAGGTGCTGTCCATGACTTTGAATGCTGCCAAACATGGATGGAAAGAGCTTGACCATGCAGGACCAGTACAATTTCTGAACATGGAGGCACCTGGCCAAGTAAATGAACAAGGGCAACTGCCTGCTCGAGGAAGAGGAGGAAGAGGAGGAGGAGGAGTAAGGGAGCGTGGTGGTGGGATAAGGGGGAAGAGGCTGAGGAGCACGAAGACACCATGCTGTCCCGGATGAAATTCGGGCCACAATTCTAGACCATGTCATCAACCATGGCCTCACAGTGGCGGAGGCAGGTCGCTGAGTACAGCCTAATGTGCCTCGCTATACAGTCTCCTCCATCAGCCAAACCTTTCACAGGGAAAACAGGTATGTAGTCAGTCAATGATGGAATTATATGTTGTATAGGACAGGACACTGTGCATAGAGCAAGAAATATATTTATTTACACATTTGCCTATTCATTTAGTGTGTGTGTGTGTGATAGGCCTACAGTAATATCTTACCTCAATGGGATGTTATGATACTAAAAATGACAAGAAAAACATTGGAGAAAATAAACTATGGAATACAGTATTGATGATACAGTTTACAGTAGTATTCCAGTAACTGCGCAGTGATGCATTAGGATTGTGGTAAAGTTACTGTAAGTAAAACAACAATACAATTACATAAGTAAATCATTCTGTAAGGAATACATAAGGTATACATTACAAATGGAGTGTTGTCCTTTGAATTCTATGTCTAGGATTGGACGACAACCTTGCACGGGTGGCAGAGGAAAAGTTCTCAATGTTCTCAAAGAGATCTGTAACATGGTGATGGCAAATAATGCCCTCACATTGAGACAGATCCACGCTGCAATCCTACAAGACAATGCCATATTGCAAAATGTCAACTCTATAAGCATCTCCGCAATAGACCTGATATTGAATAAGCATCAGATGACAATGAAGCAAATTTACAGGGTACCATTTGAGAGGAACTCTGATAGAGTGAAAGAGCTGCGGTACCAGTATGTACATGTAAGTCAGTTACTGGTTGTCCATCATTATAACCTTTTTACAATTAAGCAGTGGTTCCCAAACTTTACCTGATTTGTGTATCCTGATAATCCAGGTATGAAAGTATCTGATTTATCTGACTTCAACATTTTGCCTAAAAACTGCAGCTTACTGTATGATGCAATTATCATTATAATCCTTATTTTGAAGAATATAACATACAATAAGAAAAGGGGTCAAAGAGCTGCAATTAGTGCCTCCCATGTAAATCTATCTAATACTGTGGATTTTACTGTAACATTTCAGTAAGTCTAGTCATTGATGATTTCCCCCTCCCCTTTCTGTCAAATACCCCCTGTAGTACCTCTGCATAGGGGTACATGTAGCCCAGGTTTGGAACCACTGGAGTAGTGGCCAGTAGTATATTGAACTTGTGGAGAACATAGAGCATTCCTATGTAATTGTCTGTAACTGTAGTGTATGACTCTTCTGTATGACTGATTTGATGTTTTCTTTTTTTTACGCTATTGTAGAGAATAATGGCATTGGAAGGAAACGAGACCCATTACATCCTCATGTTTGTGGATGAAGCTGGCTTCAACCTGGCCAAGGGCCGAAGACGTGGCCATAATATTATTGGCCACCGGGCCACGGTGGATGTCCCAGGCAAGCGAGGGGGCAATGTAACTATGTGTGCGGCCATATCTGAGAATGGTGTGGCCACTCAAATCCCCAGTCTTGGCCCATACAATACACAGAAGCTCCTCATCTTCTTGGACCGCCTTCATTTTGATTTGATCCCTGAAAATGAGAGAGGTCTCGTAGGGCCTCACCCACCACAATATGTCATCGTATGGGACAATGTGAATTTCCACCATGGCCTGCTCATCAGGGCCTGGTTCACTACTCATCCAAGGATGGTCATGGTGTTCCTACCACCTTACTCTCCTTTCCTCAATCCTATTAAGGAGTATTTCTCCACTTGGAGGTGGAGAGTGTGTGAGCATCGGGCTGCTCCATGCAATGGACGCTGCATGTGAGAATATTACAGGAGATCAGTGTAGGGGATGGTTGCGACATGCATGCCGTTTCTTCCCTCGTTGCATCGCAACTGTGGCCAGACAGACAGCAGCGTGTGGATGGCCAGGAGGGTGAGGACGGTGGCCAGGAGAGGGAGGGTGAGGACAGCGACCAGTGAAGAACTGTTAGTTGTGAAACTCCAGCTTTATTTACAGCACTGTAGGCTGCATATCATTTTCATTGTTTTTTGTTTGTGTGTTTATTTTACAGTATATTATGCTGTATACATTTTCTTTTTACTCTGATGTATGGAAGTTATATTATGTGGGTGAATGATAATGGTTACAATTTCCTTGGCAGTATGAGTGCAATGTGTGATGTCAAACCTTGGAGGCTACTCTTACCTTAAAATCCTATTTCTTTTTTTTCAGTTTTATACACAATTGTATTCTGTTAGCTAGACAAAAAACTGTACAGTAACCACTGTCAATAAAGGACTGGGCTAAGACTGAAAGGTGGACATGAGGGATATTTCAATGGTCCTCTGCCAAAGTGACAAAACATCTAAACATTTTGACTTGCAGTGCTTACACAATGCCAAAGCGACTAAGCATTTTTGGGGGCACTGACTGTTTAAATGAGAAGGACATTTAGTTTTGACACATGAGTGAACTGTTTTGGGAGACATATGAGCTTTTGCAAGTGAGCTATAGTGTTGTGCAGAACTGTAAGACTGTTTTGCCAAATTATCTTAGAGTTTTGAGAATGTAATTTCTGTTTAAAAAAATGAGCCAAACCAATGGAGAAAAACTGTAATAAACTTTTAAAGATAATATGAATTAGAAGCCATGTGGTTAAACTGGTAGCCCTGTGGCACCACTGAAACAATCAGAGGTTGTTGGACTATGAGAGGACAAATAGATGAGAAGCCGGTGCATTCGCATGTGAAAGCCATGTCTCTGTCAAGGCCATAAAGTGATGAACTCAGACTTGTTACCAAAGATCGGCAGTTCCAAATGCTGCCAGAGACTAGCAGTGTTTCATGGGCTGAGCACGGTATACAAAAAATACTTTAAAAGTACTCAAATAAATAAAAAGGGCTAATATTCCTAACACATTTCACAGATGTAAATAACCTCAGATCAGAATTAACAGTCTGTTCTTTAACCTCTTATTAATTGTTTAATTTAAAATCTAATGTGCTGGAGTACAAAGCCAAAACGGGAAAAATATTGTCTCTGTCCAAATACTTAGGGACTTCATTGTACTGTATATGGCAAGCGGGTGAGATGAGTCTTGTGTGTTGAGTGCCCTCTGTGGAGCTAATAGAAGTTTAGAAGTTGTGTAGAGTTTGACAATTTCACTGAGAATCAACTCATCAGTTTTGATCAGCAAGCCATGTGCATGTAGGTATTGTGCCTATTGCAGACAATTGTACTTACTCTTTTGCACACATGTGCCAAAACACATGCAATTTGTTTAAATTAATGAGACATTCTAATCTAGTGTGAGCAAGAAACTAATTGTTCAGCGATTTGAACTTGTGGTTTAAAAAAAATATTATACATATTATGTATGTGTTGGGGGGTTTGTGTGTCGACAAGGGGGATTAATGCCATTCAAGCACAGATTTTTTCTTCAATCTTCATTTTTTTGTTTCATTCAGCTTAGAAATGTGTATGCTATGATAGGACTATTGGAGGATGCAAGTCCTCCAGTCACTTTTTCCCCACTGTTAACACCACTGGATTGACGGTAAGAACTGACTACATAAATATTTGCTCCACTTGGAAGTAGTGAAGATGCTCGTAAGAAGAATATACTGTTTAACAGAAACAAAATGTAAGCACAGAAAACAACAAGATATTTACAGCAGAGGTTATGGTTATATTTTGCATTTTGTTATGTAGGCTCTTGTTGACAAAGAAAGTAGGCATGTTTGTGACATTCTTGCCTTGCTAAGTTAGCTGATAGTATGTGAGGATTGTCAGATTCAACTATGCTCAATTGTTTGCACTCCCAATATGCACTCCTCAACTCTGTTTAACCTTTTCACGCGTGAGTTTCAAATATGCCTTAACGGCCCCCCAGAGTGAGTTTTTTTGCGCCTGAGTTCAGCACTCACTCAGAGTTCCAGAATTTGATTGTGACGTCACAAAACATTTAATCTGCAGCTTCCCAAAAACACCACGCTGCTTACTAGTTATGCATCTAATTGTCACGTCCTGGCTGTGCCCCTAGCCATCTCTGCGCTGGGCTCGGGGCATAGCCAGGACAGGACAGGAGGTGGCCTTTAGCCACCTCTACTCCTTTTTTTGGTTTCCCCAATTGGAGGCAGGTGTTAGTCATTGCCTCCAATTGGGGACCCTATTTAAGTTTAGTTTGTAGGCCCCAAGGCGTGGTTCATTTTGGTTTTGTTTGTCCTGTGTAAGGAATACCCACGTCACTGGTTGCTGCCTTTTTGTTTTGTTGGAGTCCTTCTTTCTTTTGTTTGATTAAAACATGGATTACCCTTGTGACCTTCAGTCTGCGCCTCTGTCCTTTCCACCCCACGACCGTGACAGAATGAACCACCAAAAAAGGAACCGCAGACGCACGAGGAAGACCCGCCATGGCCACAGGGACAACTCCCTGTGGTTGTGGGAGAAGCCAGAGACGCCGGAGGAGGAAGCTCGGCGTCTCTGCGCTTATTCCGGCTACGCCCCTCCGGTACACCCGTTGAGAGGGGAGTATGCCTGGAGAGGCGATTGGGGGGCTGACTCCCTCTCCCCGGACGACGAGGATGTGGTGTATGGGAGAGTGGAGGAAGACCCCCCGGAGGCGCAAACCCGGAGGTCGCCCCAAGACTTTTTTGGGGGGGTGCTATGGGGCGTGGACCAGTGGGGTGATGTCAAGCCCCTCAGCCGGCAGGAGGAGGGGGTCGTCAAGGAGCTCCTACAGGAGATGCAGAGGACGGAGAGGACGGGCCGTAGGAGGGGAGGCCAGAGGAGGAAGCAGCAGCCCGTGCCTCCTACCAGCCACGGGTTGGATGGTACGAGTGGTCCCTTGTCCAGTCGGCGTGCCCCACTCCCTACTCCGCAGCCTGCTCCTACCCCGCGGCCTACCCCGCGGCGCCCTGCTTCCCCTGCTGCCCGGGAGCCGCAGCAAGCGCCGCAAGCGCCCCCCGCTGCCCGGGAGCCGCAGCAAGCGCCGCAAGCGCCCCCCGCTGCCCGGGAGCCGCAGCCAGCGCCGCCAGCGCCTCCCGCTGCCTGGGAGCCGCAGCCAGCGCCGCCAGCACCCCCTGCTGCTTGGGAGCCGCAGCCAGCGCCCCCCGCTGCTTGGGAGCCGCAGCCAGCGTCCCCCGCTGCCTGGGAGCCGCAGCCAGCGTCCCCCGCTGCCTGGGAGCCGCAGCTAGCGCTCCCCGCTGCCTGGGAGCCGCAGCCAGCGCCCCCCGCTGCTTGGGAGCCGCAGCCAGCGCCCCCCGCTGCTTGGGAGCCGCAGCCAGCGTCCCCCGCTGCCTGGGAGCCGCAGCCAGCGCCGCCAGCGCCCCCTGCTGCCTGGGAGCCGCAGCCAGCGCCCCCCGCTGCCTGGGAGCCGCCGCCAGCGCCCCCCGCTGCCTGGGAGCCGCAGCCAGCGCCGCCAGCGCCCCCCGCTGCTTGGGAGCCGCAGCCAGCGCCCCCCGCTGCTTGGGAGCCGCAGCCAGCGTCCCCCGCTGCTTGGGAGCCGCAGCCAGCGCCCCCCGCTGCTTGGGAGCCGCAGCCAGCGTTCCCCGCTGCCTGGGAGCCGCAGCCAGCGCCGCCAGCGCCCCCCGCTGCCCAGTGGCCGCAGCCGCCAGCTCCTCCCGCTGCCCAGTGGCCGCAGCCGCCAGCACCCCCTGCTGCTTGGGAGCCGCAGCCAGCGCCCCCCGCTGCTTGGGAGCCGCAGCCAGCGTCCCCCGCTGCCTGGGAGCCGCAGCCAGCGTCCCCCGCTGCCTGGGAGCCGCAGCTAGCGCTCCCCGCTGCCTGGGAGCCGCAGCCAGCGCCCCCCGCTGCTTGGGAGCCGCAGCCAGCGCCCCCCGCTGCTTGGGAGCCGCAGCCAGCGTCCCCCGCTGCCTGGGAGCCGCAGCCAGCGCCGCCAGCGCCCCCTGCTGCCTGGGAGCCGCAGCCAGCGCCCCCCGCTGCCTGGGAGCCGCCGCCAGCGCCCCCCGCTGCCTGGGAGCCGCAGCCAGCGCCGCCAGCGCCCCCCGCTGCTTGGGAGCCGCAGCCAGCGCTCCCCGCTGCTTGGGAGCCGCAGCCAGCGTCCCCCGCTGCTTGGGAGCCGCAGCCAGCGCCCCCCGCTGCTTGGGAGCCGCAGCCGCCAGCTCCTCCCGCTGCCCAGTGGCCGCAGCCGCCAGCTCCTCCCGCTGCCCAGTGGCCTCAGCCGCCAGCTCCTCCCGCTGCCCAGTGGCCGCAGCCGCCAGCTCCTCCCGCTGCCCAGTGGCCGCAGCCGCCAGCTCCTCCCGCTGCCCAGTGGCCTCAGCCGCCAGCTCCTCCCGCTGCCCAGTGGCCTCAGCCGCCAGCTCCTCCCGCTGCCCAGTGGCCTCAGCCGCCAGCTCCACCCGCTGCCCAGTGGCCTCAGCCGCCAGCTCCACCCGCTGCCCAGTGGCCTCAGCCGCCAGCTCCACCCGCTGCCCAGTGGCCTCAGCCGCCAGCTCCTCCCGCTGCCCAGTGGCCTCAGCCGCCAGATCCTCCCGCTGCCCAGTGGCCTCAGCCGCCAGCTCCTCCCGCTGCCCAGTGGCCTCAGCCGCCAGCTCCACCCGCTGCCCAGTGGCCTCAGCCGCCAGCTCCACCCGCTGCCCAGTGGCCTCAGCCGCCAGCTCCTCCCGCTGCCCAGTGGCCTCAGCCGCCAGATCCTCCCGCTGCCCAGTGGCCTCAGCCGCCAGCTCCTCCCGCTGCCCTGTTTTCGCCGCCGCCAGGACCCGCCGTGGACTGGCCGCCGCCCGGGCCCGCGGATGACTGGCCGCCGCCGCCCGGGCCCGCGGATGACTGGCCGCCGCCGCCCGGGCCCGCGGATGACTGGCCGCCGCCGCCCGGGCCCGCGGATGACTGGCCGCCGCCGCCCGGGCCCGCGGATGACTGGCCGCCGCCGCCCGAGCCAGCGGATGACTGGCCGCCGCCGCCCGGGGCCGTGGATGACTGGTTGCCGCCGCCCGAGCCAGCGGTTGACTGGCCGCCCGAGGCTGCGGATGACTGGCCGCCGCCGCCCGAGCCCGCGGTTGACTGGCCGCCTTGTCCCGCAGCGCCTTCACCTGCCCAGGAGCCCCCGCATCGTCCCACGGCGCCCTCGCCTGTCCCGGCCTCAGCGGCGCCCTCGCCTGTCCCGGCCTCAGCGGCGCCCTCGCCTGTCCCGGCCTCAGCGGCGCCCTCGCCTGTCCCGGCCTCAGCGGCGCCCTCGCCTGTCCCGGCTCTCCCTGTCCCTCCGCCGGCTCTCCCTGACCCTCCGCCGGCTTCCCCGTCTCCGGCTCCTTCGCCGGCTCTCCCACAGGGTTCTGACCCTCCGCCGGCTCCCCCGGCTCCTGCTCCTCCACCGGCTCCTATTCCCCCGCCGGCTACCCCGTCTCCTGCTCCTCCGCCGGCTCCTGCTCCCCCGCCGGCCGTCAACCCTCCGCCGGCTCCCCCGGCTCCTGCTCCTCCGCCGGCTGCCAACCTGCCGCCGGCTCCTATTCCTCCGCCGGCTCCCCCGTCTCCTGCTCCTCTGCCGGCTGCCGACCTGCCGCCGGCTCCTATTCCTCCGCCGGCTCCCCCGTCTCCTATTCCTCTGCCGGCTCCTGTTCCTCCACCGGCTCCCCTGTCTCCTATTCCTCCGCCGGCTCCCCCGGCTCCTACTCCTCCGCCGGCTCTCCCGCCGGCTCCGGACCCTCCGCCGGCTCCCCCGGCTCCTGCTCCTCCACCGGCTCCTATTCCCCCGCCGGCTCCCCCGTCTCCTATTCCTCTGCCTGCTCCTATTCCTCCGCCAGCTCCCCCGGCTCCTACTCCTCCGCCGGCTCTTCCGCCGGCTCCGGACCCTCCGCCGGCTCTTCCGCCGGCTCCGGACCCACCGCCGGCCCTTCCGCCGGCTCCGGACCCTCCGCCGGCTCCCCCAGCTCTTGCTCCTCCACCGGCTCCTGCTCCTCCGCCGGCACCTACTCCTCCGCCGGCTCTTCCGCCGGCTCCTGACCCTCCACCGGTTTCCCCGTCTCCTACTCCTCCGCCGGCTCTTCCGCAGGCTCCTGACCCTCCGCCGGCTCCCCCGTCTCCTATTCCTCCGCCGGCTCCCCCGACTCCTACTCCTCCGCCGGCTCTTCCGCCGGCTCCGGACCCTCCGCCGGCTCCCCCGTCTCCTATTCCTCCGCCGGCTCCCCCGACTCCTACTCCTCCGCCGGCTCTTCCGCCGGCTCCGGACCCTCCGCCGGCTTCCCCGGCTCCGGACCCTCCGCCGGCTTCCCCGGCTCCTGCTCCTCCGCCGGCTCCTATTCCCCCGCCGGCTCCCCCGTCTCCTGCTCCTCCGCCGGCTCCTACTCCTCCGCCGGCTCTTCCGCCGGCTCCTGACCCTCCGCCGGTTTCCCCATCTCCTGCTCCTCCGCCGGCTCTTCCGCCGGCTCCGGACCCTCCGCCGCCTCCCCCGGCTCCTGCTCCTCCGCCGGCTCCTATTCCCCCGCCGGCTCCCCCGTCTCCTGCTCCTCCGCCGGCTCTTCCGCCGGCTCCTGACCCTCCGCCGGTTTCCCCGTCTCCTATTCCTCCACCGGCTCCCCCGGCTCCCCCGGCTCCTGCTCCTCCGCCGGCTGTCGACCCTCCGCCGGCTCCCCCGGCTCCTGCTCCTCCGCCGGCTCACGACCCTCTGCCGGCTCCCCCGGCTCCTGCTCCTCCGCCGCCGGCTCTCCTGCCGGCTCCTGTCCCTCCGCCGGCTCTCCCGTCTCCTGACCCTCTGCCTCCCTGGCCTGTCCCTGCAGCTCCGCCTCCCCGGCCTGTGCCGGCGGCTCCGGGCGCTGAGCCTCCGCCGGTCCGGGTGTGGTCGTCCCGGTCTTGCGGTCGGGAGCCCGCACCTTTGGGGGGGGGTACTGTCACGTCCTGGCTGTGCCCCTAGCCATCTCTGCGCTGGGCTCGGGGCATAGCCAGGACAGGACAGGAGGTGGCCTTTAGCCACCTCTACTCCTTTTTTTTGGTTTCCCCAATTGGAGGCAGGTGTTAGTCATTGCCTCCAATTGGGGACCCTATTTAAGTTTAGTTTGTAGGCCCCAAGGCGTGGTTCATTTTGGTTTTGTTTGTCCTGTGTAAGGAATACCCACGTCACTGGTTGCTGCCTTTTTGTTTTGTTGGAGTCCTTCTTTCTTTTGTTTGATTAAAACATGGATTACCCTTGTGACCTTCAGTCTGCGCCTCTGTCCTTTCCACCCCACGACCGTGACACTAATTTTTTATTTAAATTATATTAACAAACTTCTACAGGTAGTAACTGTTTAAAATGTATATTGAATAATTATGAACCAATCTTAAAAATGCTGTCCTATTTCTAAAGATCGCAGCGAGAAAGATACTGAAACGCTTCACTTTTTGTATCAATAAAACATACGCAATCTATCAGGCAATAGGTGGTGTGTAAATAGTTTTACGTAATTATTCAGAAGCTCTCAAAAAATTATAGATTCCGATTCTTGCATTTAGTAATGGACAAATGCAATCAGTGAAAAGGTAGATTTTTGAAGATTACGAGCTTTTTTCTCAACAAAAGTAGTGCTGTAATACTGTTTTAGTTTGCGCCATCGGTTTGCTACTAGATCTGCCAATTGAACTATTGTGCGTGAACCCTACCAAAACAAACTGACTGGATTAACCCCACGTTAGCTACATGCATTGAGTGGCGTTCAGATGGTTGACATGAAGTCACTTTGCCAGGGAAGGAACACTAATTACATTGCATTGCAAGCTTCTCTTTTTGACTCAAATTCAAAGAGCTGCAAAGCGCTGGTTTATGTGTAACTGTAGCTAGCTAGCAAACATCAGCTAACCGCTAGCAAACGTCAGCTAACCGCTAGCTAACAAAGTTTGACCTGTAATGCAGTGCAGCTAAAATGAAGATCATAGTTTTCCCAGGATGGCAAATCTGTCTGAAAGACTGGCAAATGTAAATGACCATCAGGTCTTAGAGTTACTCACCTTTCTTTATCTTTGATTGATAAAAAGCATAGCAGCACCCTCAACAGGTAACATAACTTGAAAGTTTTTACACAATGATTTTGACAGGTTGTCAGCTCTTTCAGGAAATGGTTAGATGCTCTATAGTAGTCGCTAATATAATTTGTTTTTGCGTATTATGTTTATTGTAGAAAATCTAATTTCTAGTGTTGGCTACCTGTTGGTACGTAAGTAACACTTTTTTGTGCTTGCTACCTGGTTTATAACATAGTGTGTTCTTGAAACAATTACAATCAGGAAATGAAGTTATAAACGCTGTTTGAGCTAAATGTGAGTAAATAACAGCGCGGTCTGATCAGCCATTGTTACGTCACTCATACCTAGGCGTTCTAATGATGCGTTCTAAACAATACATTCTAATCACACCGGTGTGATCGTACGCTTCAGGGACCACTCTAGACTGATCACACCGGTGTGATCGTACGTGTCAAAGGGTTAAATGTCCTCCACTTCTTAATATAATGTTCAGTAAAGATTTGCACTAAACATTCCTCAACATGTTTTACTTGTTGAAGGTATGAGCTGGGAAGCTCTATTTGCATCCTAAAATGAACGGACATACACGGTGGGGGCCAAGGTAGCCCCATCTGCTCAGACGAACCAGGTGTGAGGATGGACAAATCATCAAAGTAAATATATGTCTTTCGTTGGATTAACTGCACTGCTGTTTAGTCTTTTAATGCGACTCTCATAAAGGGATAAACTCTGCAATAGTTTTCAGTGCTGTACATGTTATGTATCGCCTGTTACAGGTAAATGTTTACTGGATGAAGAATCCTGCAAGAACAAGTGTCTAGCTTTGGATGGTGCTAATTGAATATATGTAAATGTGTGAATGCCAGTTTATTTTTTTCCATTGTTTAAGCCAAGGTGAGTTAATCCTATTATAGATTCAGTGGGGTTAGTTTGGAATCAGTCTGTCTGGGTGGGATAAATAGTGAAGCTTGACTTAGTTCTTGGAATCATTAACCGAAGCTCCTAGCACACCTTTGTGCTATATTGTCTTAAATACTATGGTTCACTTGGTAGACTTTAAGACTCGTTGTGAAGACGCTGAATTGTGTTGGTATGTGACCATATTTTGTATTGTAACTGTATAACTATGGAATATAGATTACTACGGCATTCCTCGTTCATCTTCATACTGGAGCTTGTAGGGCTACTGATAATTACACACACATAAGTAAGTTTAACCCCTCGACACGTTCAATCACACCCGTGTTTATAACTTTATTTCCTCGTTGCAATTGTTTGAAGACCTACGCAAGCGTTCAAATCGGGACAAGAAACAGGCAGCCAACACTAGCAGTCATATTTTTCTAAAATAAACATAATACGCCTGACACAAAAACGAATGATATTAGCGACTAGAGCATCTTACCATTTCCTGAAAGAGCTGACAACTGGTCAAAATCATTGTGGAAAACATTTCTTGAAATTACATTACCCCTTAGTGGTAATGTAATTTCAACCAAAGATAAAGAAAGGGGAAAGATGTGTAACTCAGAGACTAGACAGTCATTTACTGTCTTTTGGACAGATTTGCCATCCTGGGAAAACTATGATTTGTCCCTCCCCAATATATCACTGTAAACTAAGAAATGTTCATAATATTTATAACATGCAATGAAAGCACTTTGTTAATTATAGACCCTTAATAGCGCAAATCCCCACCCTTTGCCTCACAATGGTTTGATCCAAACCTCAGCAGTAGCACATCAAGCAGGTACTACGTAAGTGTGTGGGAATCTGACAGTCTGTCATTGGTGGCTCACTTTCAGTAACTAGTTCAAACAAAGGAAATGTGAGAAATGTCTTTACTTCTACCGCTCAATACAGTAAGACACATTTATAACATTCAGCAATCTTGCAATGCAATGTATGTAGTGTTCCTTAGCTGGCAAGGTGAAGGTGTTCGTGTCAACCATCTGAATGGCACTCAATGCACGTAGCTAATGTGGGGCTAATCCAGTCAGTTGGTTTTATGTTGGTAGGGTTCACACATAATAGCTTAATTTGCCGATCTACAGTAGCGAACAAACTAATGGCACAAACTAAAACAGTATTACAGCACTACTTTTGGTGTCCCCTTCAGGAATTCCTTTTGAATAAAAGGTCAACGTAATCTTAAAAAATAAAAAAACACATATTTGTCTATTGCTGAATATGCAAGATTTTTGAGAGCTTCAAAATAATTATGTGAATAAAGTATTTAGACGATGAAACATTTTTTGAGTTCCGTCACGTCGCCCGGTATGGCGCAGCCGGGGCCCCACCCTGGAGCCAGGCCCGGGGTTGGGGTTCGCACGCGAGCGCCTGGTGGCCGGGCCTTTCCCCATGGGGCCCGGCCGGGCATTGCCCGAAGGAGCGTCGTGGGGCCGCCTTCCCGTGGACTCACCACCCACAGGAGGGACCATAAGGAGTCGGTGCGAAGAGGATCGGGCAGTGGTCAAAGGCAGGGGCCTAGACAACCCGATCCCTGGACAAGGAAACTATCTCTAGGGACGTGGAACGTCACCTCGCTGGCGGGGAAGGAGCCTGAGATCGTGCGTGAGGTTGAGAGGTTCCGACTAGAGGTAGTCGGGATCACCTCTACGCACGGCTTGGGCTCTGGAACCGCACTCCTTGAGAGAGGATGGACTCTTCACCACTCTGCAGTTGCCCATGGTGAGAGGCGGCGGGCTGGTGTGGGTTTGCTTATAGCTCCCCAGCTCTGCCGCCATGTGTTGGAGTTTACCCCGGTGAACGAGAGGGTCGTTTTCCTGCGCCTACGGGTCGGGGATAGGTCTCTCACTGTTGTTTGTGCCTATGGGCCGAACGGCAGTGCAGAGTACCCGACCTTCTTGGAGTCTCTGGGAGGGGTGCTGGAAAGTGCTCCGACTGGGGACTCTATCGTTCTACTGGGGGATTTCAACGCCCACGTGGGCAACGACAGTGACACCTGGAGGGCCGTGATTGGGAGGAACGCCCCCCCTGATCTGAACCCGAGTGGTGTTCAGTTATTGGACTTCTGTGCTGGTCACAGTTTGTCCATAACGAACACCATGTTCAAGCATAAGGGTGTCCATCAGTGCACATGGCACCAGGACACCCTAGGCCGCAGGTCGATGATCAACTTTGTTGTCGTTTCATCTGACCTGCGGCCGTATGTCTTGGACACTCGGGTGAAGAGAGGGGCGGAGCTGTCAACTGATCACCACCTGGTGGTGAGTTGGATCCGATGGCGGGGGAGGAAGCTGGACAGACACGGCAGGCCCAAGCGTACTGTAAGGGTCTGCTGGGAACGTCTGGCCGAGTCTCCTGTCAGAGAGATCTTTAACTCCCACCTCCGGCAAAGCTTCGACTGGATTCCGAGGGAGGCTGGAGATAGAGTCCGACTGGACCATGTTCTCCACCGCCATTGTCGAAGCGGCCGTTCGGAGCTGTGGCCGTAAGGTCTCCGGTGCCTGTCGAGGCGGCAATCCCCGAACCCAGTGGTGGACACCGGAAGGAAGGGATGCCGTCAAGCTGAAGAAGGAGTCCTATCAGGCCTGGTTGGCTTGTGGGACTCCTGAGGCAGCTGACGGGTAACGACAGGCCAAGCGGACTGCAGCCCGGGTGGTTGTGGAGGCAAAAACTCGGGCCTGGGAGGAGTTCGGTGAGGCCATGGAGAAGGACTATCGGCTGGCCTCGAAGAGATTCTGGCAAACCGTCCGGCGCCTCATGAGAGGGAAACAGTGCCCTACCAACGCTGTTTACAGTAGAGATGGGCAGCTGTTGACCTAACTGGGGATGTCGTCGGGCGGTGGAAGGAGTACTTCGAGGATCTCCTCAATCCCGCCGTCACATCTTCCATTGAGGAAGCAGAGGCTGAGGGCTCAGAGGTGGACTCGTCCATCACCCGGGCTGAAGTCACTGAGGTGGTCAAGAAACTCCTCGGTGGCAAGGCACCGGGGGTGGATGAGATCCGCCCTGAGTACCTCAAGTCTCTGGATGTTGTGGGGCTGTCTTGGTTGACACTGTTGAATCTCAGAAACTTGTCTTCTGATTCTGTTGTGGCTTTGGGTCTGTCAGACCTCTTCCTGTATGAGTTTCCTTCCAGTTTCCAAGTGCCTTTTGATGGTGTATGAAAGCCTATTTTATAACTCTGGAATTTTCAGTTTACCTATTACCTTTGTACCATTTAAGGTTTTTCACTGGACTTCACTGCTAACTGTTCAAGAAAAACCGGGAAAATGGGTTCTAAAATGTTTTTAACCAATAGTGTATATAATCAGGATATTTTATCATTATATCATTTTGGATGCAAACAGAATTTCAGAAATTATCACACTGAGCTACCATTTGAACTACCATTTGTGTTTTTTTATGACCAAGCATCTAATGATCATCCATAAAGGCCTCTGTTCCTTTTTTTGAAGGGTGATTCTTGTGGTCTGGGATTGACGTCAGCATGTTGAACTGGCAAATGATCTGCCACCCAAAAACATAATCGCACACACAAACATTTTCTCTCTCTCCGTGTCCCATATGAATCTGTCTGTATGAAACCTTTCCTGGCATTGGGCCAAAGGGCGATTGGCCTCACAGACACTAAATGTGTTTCTGCAGTTTAAAAAGCGGTATAAACGTGGCCTAAAGATTCCCCATTGAGTCGTAAAGAGACATAAGCTCACGTACCTCCAATTAGGTCAATCTAAAGCTTTTCGTGTCTGAGACGCTGATAAAAACCCTCAGGGGGAGTGTTCGAAATTAATCATCATTTTCAACAACACTTTTAAAAGATATATTTTTGTTAGAAAGCAATTGAGAAATGTTAACCTCTGTGATCTTGAGGGTAGGTGGATCATTACTGGCCTGACGACCAAAACTGAAATTGTCTGCTCCTGGTGGTTGCATATTTTAGTATGGGACTACATCCATTCAGTAATTCAGGTGATGTGAAAATGAACTATGCTGTTATCAGCAATTGCATTGTCTTTGACCAACCAGAGTGTCAAAGCCTATGACTCATTTTGTAAATGTCGCTTTTCCAACCCACAATATGAATTGACATCAGAATTTGTTTCTTTTGGACGCATAATGAATCAATCAGAGAATTCCTGTGGCTATTTTTTAGGCTTTTGATATCCAACAAATCTGTGAGGCTAATAGTAACCATGGAAACCGAATATGCAATCATCAGTTACAGTTAGGGGATCCCTGGCCCAGGATTGAATGTGCTTCCAGTGTGTGGCAAGACCTACAAATAGAAGAGACGAAACCCCAGAGGAAATGATGATGCATAGCAGACGGGACTCAGAGACTTACTGTAAGAGACTTGCTGGTAGGAAGTCCCTTCAATACCTCGTGGATCTTAACGTCTCGCCGTAATGAAGTGGATTAGCAGCATGCCAAAATTACATTTAAAGAGGCATTTCAAGACACAAAACTGAGCTGTCATTGAATTGCGACTGAGTTTGGATGTATTTGGAACATACTATGCTTTTCAGTAAAAAGCAAGCATTTCAGTATAATAACCCTGAAAAAGTGCATAGTAGATCTGCCAATATCTTGGAGTTGCATTGTTCATAAGATGTGGAGCTACTATCCCTCTCCTTATCAGCGATATGTAACGTGAGATGGGAAGTAAAATCATTGGTCTTCACTTTCAGCAATATTAAACAAGTCTGTTCAGATGGCTCTGCTAAGCACAGTGAGAAAAAGTACTTCTTCCATCCTATTGAATTAAACTAGAGAAACAGAGAGTGGTCTATAAATCAGTCAAACTTTGGAATGACACTTGAAAGATTGCGTTGACAGTGCTGATTGGACTGAGGCTGCTTTGACAGTACTGGTTGTACTGTTTTCTCAGAAAAATTGTCAATGCATGACACCCTTAAGGCTGAATCTGATTTCTCAGTGTGACGTGAAAGCGCCCGCTCCCCAAAAAGCTGGGAGCTTCCGGAATCTTCTGTAGGCATCCAGCTAGGCCAGCCCCGTCCAGGAGATGGAGGGTGCTGGGGGTCAGCCAAAATAGCCAGCACCCATTCCTCCCAACAATGGGAAGCTGCCCCTGGGTTGAAGCCAACTCCCCATGAAAGGGAGTTGACCTTTAGGTTTGCTCTCTCCCTCACCTCCCCTCTCCGTTCTACTTTTGTCAATAAAATGCCCTCCAGGGCCCTGAACACACTCTCTGTGTCCGTTTCCTGTGTCTATCCCCGTTACATTAGATTTTTGGGAAAATACAGTGGTCCCTTTAATGACAGTGAAAGGGTTTTTAAAAAGATGTGTTTTATGAAGAAAAGAAAATTGAATGAGAAAAGAAAAATCAATTTTCCTCGGGTAATAGGGTGGAATCAAAACTTATTTGGTCGAAGCTGAACAGACAAATAAAAAGGCCTACGCAGAGAAGATCGAAAGACTATTCAAGGATGGAAAAATGAAGGATGCTTGAAAAGGCCTACCAACCCTCTGAAGTACCAACCAAGCTCACTGGGTTGGTGTCCAATCAAAATAATTTTGCATTGAGTTTAGAAATACTCTGAAATCTTATTATTCTCGGTTTGGTAGTCTAGACTTTAGTTGTGAGAAGGAGGAGCTATCGTGTATCTATTTTTAGCACAGGAGTAATCTGATTTGGTTATAGAGGCAGCTGTTAATAGGGCATTAAATCAAATATCCGTCAACGAAGCCACTGGCCCAGATAACATCAGCAACCATGTTCTGAAATCCTGTCACAAGGAATTATCATGTGTGTTCTGTGAGCTGTTAATCGCTCACTGAGGGAGCACACAGTATCAGCTCAGTGGAATAGATTAATTGTATTCCCAGTGCCCAAGAAGTGCCATCCTGCGTCCTGTTGCATTAACACCTGTCGTAATGAAACATTTTGAATGCCTGGTTCTCTCCCACATACAAAACAAGGTACCATAGATTGTAGACCACTTAATTCTGGCTACAAGAGACAGAGAGGAGTAGACTTATTACACCTTGTAGACTGTAGACGTATTACACCTTGTATACTTATTACACCTTGTAGACTTATTATACCTTGTAGACTTACTACACCGTATAGACTTAGCACACCTTGCATACTTATTGCACCTTGCATACTTATTACACCTTGTATATTTATTACACCATGTATACTTATTACACCTTGTATATTTATTACACCATGTATACTTATTACACCTTGCTCAATTCCATCTAGAGGACCCTAATTCATACATTATTCCCAGATTGTGTTTGTGTACTTTTCCGGCGCTTGAACAGCAATGCAGCTACACATAATGGGTCAGAAACATTTTAATATTAACCGTAGTCCAAAACTCATTCTGTAGATTTAATTTAATCACTAAAACCAATATGTGCACAAATACCCTCATGAATAAAATATTGTATGATTTCACATCCAAGCTAGTTGTCACACCCTGATTCCTTTCACCTTGGTTGTTTGTGCTCCACCCACACCAGGTGTCTCTGATCTCCCCATTATCTCGAGTGTGTTCTCTGTTCTGATGCCAGTTTGTCTTGTTTTAACCCGAGTCGTACCTGTTTATTGTTTTCCAGTTTTTAGTTTATGTCTCTTAGATTTCTCATGTACCGAAACTGTGCCTGCCCCAACCTGATCCCGCCAGCTCCTAATGCCTTCACCATCAATGACCTGAACACAGAACATTTGGATGAGCAGAAGTACCTTGGCGCAAGAATTAATAATAAGCTGCACTTTGGAGCCAAACAGTTGAAAAGTGTTCTTAAAATGTCAACCAGACTAGTCGTTCCATCGTAAACGTTGGACCGACTGTCAATCTCTTTTAGAGTCCTTTGATGGATGCTTTATCAAGTCTGTCTTAAATGTTTGTATAATTGCCTGGTTTGCCTCCTCTCATGGGAAAATCCTAGTATCCCAGAGAGAGTTGTGAAGATCAGCGGTATGATAGTTGGGAGAAATAAAAAGGCCATCGTAAAAGAGGTAAATAAATCACTTTGGATCTAATAAACCCACTGAAGAGCAGACAAGCAGTAGTGCCATCAGGGCACAGACTCAGGTTTTTAACTTTTAAATCTAAGAGAGCTACTAAGTTTTCTAACGGCATCCGTACTGGAATTACAAGAAAACAATATTTTGGTGACGTGTATTTATCTTATATAAATGTCTTTATTTAACTATATTTTGGGACTAACGTTGTCTTTACACATAAACAATGTACCATGTAAGCATGCCATGTGAATATGTTCCTGTTTATTGACTACGGACCTATATTTAACCAGTCCCACCTGCCACATCTGATTGTTCTGGAAAAGTAAAGAAATTCCGTGAGATAACCCTCTCCATTCCTACACTCCCTGGACATCCATCTAAACCCCTCTCTTTCTCCTCTCTCTTTCACCCTTTCCTCTCTTTGTCTCACTTTCCTACATCTCCGGCATCCTGGTCTCAGTGATATATTCATATCTCCTCTCTTGCCAAACAGGCCGTACAAATGCTGCTGTAAAGTCTGGCTAATTATCCCTCATTAAGAATGCCTGGTCGATAGAGGTACACCGTTGTGTCAGCTGTGTCATTTCCCTCCCTCTTCATCCCCCATGTATTATTTTCTCTCTGTCCTCTCCCTCTATTTTTCCTTTCTCTCTCCCTCCACACTGTTGGTGAGACAGGACACGGTCATCTGTTTGCTACACCAAGGCCTGTTTATTTTGTGGCCCATTACTAACAGGTCAATTAATTTGATCGATAAGCTGGAGGAGTCACTCCCTTTGGGGATACTCAGTGAACGTATGTGTGTGTGTGTGTGTGCAAACATTTGTTTGCCTTTATTGTGATATGGTAGCTAGCTGTTCCTATAAAAACAAGGTTTCTTCTCCCTTTAGGATGCTGTTACTGTAGTATATGAAAACACAATGACTCAAAGGACCCTTTCAGGTCTTTAATGGTTATTTATATTTTTTGTCTAATTTAGGAATTGAGAATTACATCCTGTGACACTGACTGGTATTCAATAGTGATTGTGACATACTGAGTCTCTCCTGTTAGCCATTTCTTTGAACGTTACACAGGGTAATGAATAGTGTATCTTGTCCCTGAGCTTCCGGATGAATAGCTCATATCTGTTGGAGGCACTTCGTATTGCTTCCAACCTCAATATTTAAGAGCACATGAAGTTAGTAGGTCTGTTAGGAAAATGACTTGGCTTTATCACAAAAATCTGGGTGTCCAGCTGCTACCTAGCCTGCATTTAATTTGACCAAGAACAGCCAAGACTGAGCCTCTTGGAACAAAAACTATAGCTGATAAAATGAATTGCCTGACTAAGAAACAGCTGCTGAATCCAAACCCTGGTCAATGCCACATTCAATTAGCCCTGGCAGTGCATTGTAGTGCACCATGTCACACACTTCCTATTACTGCAGGTGGACACAGAGCCAGGTGATCTACTAGAGGTATGAATATTAAGCACCGGGTCAGGACATCGATTTCAAGGGATCCCAACCAACAATAGTGTATAAAATACAATGGTGTGGACAAAAGTTTGACCTGTTAATAAAACCTAATGCTGCATGATAGACTGAGTCCAGACTTTGTAAAACAGATGCTGAAGCATACATGCGTAGTTTATCAGCTGAACAATTAAATTTTGGTCGAGATGAGTATGTTTTGTTTCAATGTAACAGACCAATTCAATTTTTTAACCAACTCATTGAAGTGGATTTGAAAAGGTAGTTGTATGAATTAACACATTCTAAGACTGAATTGTCCAGGGTAGTGATTATATAATGATCCAAATCTATGTTTCTCGACCTCGAAAACCATTTATTTAGTTTTGCAGGCATTCAAAACTAACTGATTTCCATCTTGTAAAAGCTGGAAATCAGACGGCAAAAGCAAAAATGCTTGTGCAAGAGATGGAGCTGCCATGTACTGTACAGTACGGTATTGAAAATACGTTTTTCACAAAGTCACAAATATCAATTATATAAATTGTCAACAGTAAAGGACCCAAAATCGAGCCATGGGGAACTCCTATATTATAGAATTTCAGTGAAAGAGTTTCAAAACCAAAAGCAAATATGAATTTGCATTCCCAAGGGAGAGAGTTTTTCCAGCAAAACAGGATGATGAACAGTACTGAAGGACTTGGAAAGGTCAATAAAAAGAGCAACACAACTTAAATTCTCATCCAAGGTTTTAGCTATAATTTACCACCAGTATGGTCACTCTAATAGTACTATGTCCTTAATCTAAAACCACATTAAAATGTGTTTAATACACTACTTTCAGTTAAAAATTAGTGCAGCTGTACATTTGCTAATGACACCAATGGTATTATTTTCAGTGACAGGACCAGTCTCCAAAAAGATATGTTTTGGTAAAGTAGTCTATGGCCTGAATGTTTTCAAGAATCTGCCTGTATTCCCATTACAATTTAGTAAAGATGTACCATAGTCTGATTTGGCTTTTCTAATAAGCTTTTAAACGTTTCTCAGGTACCGTAAAGCTAGTCCGTTAAAACTTTAAGCTTTTTTTCTAGCCAAGCCACATTTTAATAATAGATAGGATCAGGTATCAAAAAAAAACTAGGGGCTTGAACTATTCCTCACTCCAAATGGAGCATATTTAACAGCAACAGAATTAAAAACCCAAGTAAAATGCTCTAAAGCCAGCGCTTCTTGAGGAAAAAGACAAATGCAATCAAAGTTACTATTGTCAAGATCATGTAAAAAAGGCTTGCTCATTCAAATTTCTGAAGTTTCTTTTAATGATAATACAATGTAAGGCCCTCTTGAGTATATTGTTTCTGATACAGGCTGTGGGACAATGATCACTAATTTAACTTTTACATAACTCTTTTATGCTTTCCTAGAGTCCAAGAACATGCCCTATATTGGTCAATCGGATGCTTGACTTTTCTTAGGTCCTACCCACTCTGCTTCACTAGTCTTCCCTGTAAATGAAAACATCTGGTTTTGTTATAACAAGCTTTGCTATAATGTTAAATAGCTACTTTGATAGTTCAGCAAATTAGACAAATTTTTCAAGCATCCTAAATGTACTTCATAGACCTTACCTTAGTATGCTCCTTTCTTAGTCCAATGTTTTTTTCATGTCATTATTTAATCCTCTTAATTTACAGGTTTACCTATTTTAATCCAGTGGATTAGTGGTTTTCAGTGAATGTGTAGATATTTGAGGACTGAGTCATGGCTCACTATGAAGCTATGACAGACTCCCCACTTTAGTTTAGGAAGACAACATTGATCACCATGAAGGCTCTCCAGCCTGTACAAACATTTTTACATTATCCTAACCTAGTTCAACATATGAAATCGTCGTCCCGTCCTCATCTCCTCCTTCCCCATCTGTTTTTGGTAGGCATCTCACCGCTGCGGACTGAAATGCATTTTTATTCCACAAGCATGCCACGAGGTAAAACAGAAAGGGTCATTGTTTGCCACCTGCCATCCATCCAGGGTGCAGGCAATATCATTGTTGATCTCTCCCACCCCAGATATCCACTGTTTCGAACATTCTCCTCAGGCAAGCATAGAGCAGAAAGACAGCTCAGGTCAAGACAAAAAAAAATCCCCTCACCTGAACCATGCTGTGGCCCTCGGTAACCAGCCATCTGTCCCACATAGACTAGCAAGACAAAACTATGCTCACCACATCAAGACACCACTACACTGTCAATTCTTAACATGAAGCACTTCACAATATTGCTTCCAACACAATTCTCATCTCCCTAGATCTAGACAGCTCCATATACTAGAACTGTTCATATGTAAATGTATACCTCATCTGTCCATTTAAGTACTGTATGTGAATATTGTATAGCACATACCCCGCCGCTCCTATCATACCAAATCCTTACCACTCAATGGACTGTGTGTCGAAGTCTTTCAAGTCTTATTTTTGCTTTGTTTTTCAGATGTTGAAGAGCTGAAGGACCTTGATGAAGCACAGTCAAATTAGTTCTGAGGAATTCGGTTGCATCTGAGCAGAAGGATGTTTTAGTACAAATTAATTCTGTTGCTGCCGTTTGCAATGACATCATCAATGACAAGCCAGGTAGGCTAGTTCCAGTGGATTCCCTTTATTTCACTAAGAACAATCTTTTTGCCATCATTCTGTCTCATCTGTCTATAATACCTTTTTCCAGAACTCAACAGGCTCTTTTTGTTGTCTTTTGGTCCATCCTGTTTTTGAGGCTAACTACTGTAGTGTTTCTGCACCTTGTAGTCCAGCTTCTGTAGTTTGGCTGATGAAATCTTCTGCGGCTGGTAGTGTCTGACACATCCATGACTACCTACCTGGAGAGTGTTCGTGATTTGTTGGAGAGTTGTTTTTTTGTTTATTTTATCAACCACTGAAGAGTTTTTCATTGGAAAGCCCTGTAAAAGGCACAAGATGTTGTATTTCACGAGAAGACATTCTTAACTTCTGTCCCAGCCTGGAGTTAAGATCATTAACTTCATTTCAATTAAATTAATTAATTGAAATCGTATGACCAGATCAAGGAATTGTGGAAACTTAAAAATAATTCAAACTATGGGTATTAATCTGTCACACCAGAAAGCATTTTCTTGATTGCATAGTGCTATAATAGGAGTTGGAATTTGTTTACTCCAAACTAGCACTGTAACTGCCAATATTCCCCCTAGCCACAGCAACCCATTGTTCAGTGATGATGTCCTCAGGGGATTGTTTCAGATAAAAAATTACAATGAGCCAGGTAGCCAGCATTGTAAAGATGCAGTAAAGGTTATTAAAATCCACATTAAAAAAAATGAATGTGTGGGGAAAGATAATAAATCTCCTCATCGTTAGAATTGTATTTTACTACAACCATTAATTTCTTTATGCTAGCTACACTAACAGCTAAAAAGAATAAAGTTTTACCATTAGCATTCACTTTCTCTCTCAACCTAAAAAGGACAAATGAGTTTGTAGGTACTAGCTCTCTTGTAACGATATCACAAACAAATTACATGCTTGCTTTACTTAACAGCAAAATAGCTAAGCAGCAATCTAACTGTAATTTGTGTGTAACATTAGAATTGCAGTGTTATTTTTTCCCATCTGAGATCAGAATGAAGTAGTCTGATCTCAGACTCTGCTTTATTTATTCTAACATCATGCAGCAAACAGACAAATGTATCAATATCAACTCGAGCTATATTGTGGGCCTTGTACAATAAATAAATAATGACGATAAATACATCACTTTGTTTGATCAGAATTTTGATTGTGCCATTGACAGATTCAATCTATCACCCAGGGTCTACATACTATCTCATCTTTACCTATCTATCTATCATTTTGAAGAATTCCACATGTAGGCTGTGAAATGTTCGCCAAGAAAATTATAATATTTTACATTTTACAAATTGCCATAGCAATCGTGATTATTGCCACAAAATACTATGATGCTGATGTATCAGATGAGGAACTCAAACATGACACAGGAGCAAAAACATTTTACACCAGAGAATAACGGTCCAATTACCAGGTCAACCTGAGCAAACAAATGAGTTTGTAGGTACTAGCTCTCTTGTAACGATATCACAAACAAATTACATGCTTGCTTTACTTAACAGCAAAATAGCTAAGCAGCAATCTAACTGTAATTTGTGTGTAACATTAGAATTGCAGTGTTATTTTTTCCCCATCTGAGATCAGAATGAAGTAGTCTGATCTCAGACTCTGCTTTATTTATTCTCATTTATCTCCCTCATGATGGCCATCTTGACATGATGTTGTCATACACCAGCAGGAAACTCCAATTGCAAAGCATAGAATCAAGACCAGGCATCGAAGGCTCTCTTGTGCCACACTAATGCTGCAACTGGACCAAAACATGTGGGTCCAGATGAGCTGTAATGTATGAATGGTCCATCTGATATGGTTAACATAGCCTAACTTAAATGTCCTCTATCAGTGTATGTCAACTTTATGTAAATTCCACGTATTCGTTCCCTACAATTTGCCTTTCACTAGTAGCATCATTACCCCAGTAAATAGCAGGGTATGTGTACATGTACTTTGTGAATAAAGGCCTATTTCATGCTCATCCAAAACCAGTGGCCAGATTACTCTTCAACAAGCTTTTTGTTGGCAAGCCCCTGCCACAAGTGGCATGTTTTCTCTTGGTGCCAACACTACAAACCAATGGCTCTTCAAAAAAGCTTTTTAAAGCGCCATAGTTAATGATTTGCAGTCATGATTTGCAGTCATGATCAAGCTTTTACAGCTGGATGACATACACCACCTTGTGTCACTAACGGAGAAGACAGGTATTGCTTTACCTAGAAAGAATTAACAGACGTTGACGTTTTGATATCATTGTTCCTCATAAAGCTTCTGTGTTCCGTAAATCTTGGTTTGAAATCTATGACTGTTCCCACATACGTTAGTCCGTCTGGGCACTTTAACCGATGACGTGTGGTCTTGCAGGATAGACCACCTTTCATTTGTATCTCTTTGCCAATTTCTGGGTGTTATAAAATCAAACTTTCATTTGTGAAATATGCTAGGTACAACATCCACCGAAAACAGTTCCAACTGGAAATATTACTGAGGAAGTGTCAGACAGATTCTGAAGGTCTGCTTTCACCTACATGTCTGTAAATGTTGTCGTAACAGTCTTAATTGTTCCTTAAAAATGGTAGATCATTTCAGATTTAAGGAATCCTCTACGCCTAGTCGAGTAGATCACATGCTGTAGGATTTTCACTCTTCTGCCTTTTGTTACATCACTGAATTCTTCCACTTTAATCAGAATAAAGCATCATCTCAAAGACACAAACTCACTCGCAATATAGGCCAGGACACTGTAGGTATGACAGATCTAGAATTTTTGCCTTTAGGGAGTTTTTCCAGGCAGTGCCCTGTTCACTGATATGTGTGACAGCAGGGAAACAGACTGAGTATCAGAGTCAGGGATTCCAGACCCTATTTGCTGTGAGGGAGAGGAGGGCAGTGAAATGGAACCAGAGCCAGGTGCAGGCTGCAGAACATCCCAGTTGTCCCTACCCCAAAGTGAGCATGGCTCACTGACCTGCAAAAAATGTAAGGCATTTTATGAGAGGTTCATTGCGTCGTCCCCTCCTCAATCACAAGACCTGGGAATGCAAACGAAAATGCAGAGCCAAGAAAAAGCTTGGCATGAGGCTCACAATCCCTGAACCACCGCGAGCGGCGCAAAACAGGTCCCTGTGCGCCACGCCACAAATCCCACGTTTCTGGCTGAACACCTCCATCCCAGGTTCCAAGGGAACACTGCAACAAAGAACGGGAGAGAAAATGAGCCACCTGTTCTTCAGCGCACTCAACAGGTAAGGGTACACGCTGATGAAAAGCCAAGGGCTGGTGGTGAGAACTGACGATCCATGGCTGGCAGGGAGTCCAGACGCCATTTTAGACACACAAAAAAACCCTGCTAGAATCAAAATGCCAATTGATCCCCTTCAACATCCACTTGAAGAATCTCCTGAATCCAAAAGCCTTCATGTTTGATGGAGATGGACTGTACGGTATGTACTACCATACCTGAAGCATACTACATGCAGGTATCGATGAAAATGTATTGTCTGAAACTACGATCTTGTGGAGACTTTGTTGTGATGGTTGTAGGTATGCAATGAATACCTAGACATTCACAAGCATTAGGTAAAGCTTAAATGAATGGACATTGTGGTGAGTCCTAGATAATGATAATAATAGGAAGATTATTTACGTTCTTAGCGCCTTAAGATCAACTGAGGTACTGAAAACACTTAAATGTCAACGATGATTGAGTGTCCTGTTACAATTTCATCATCTCCATGTTCATTTATTTTATTACATAAGCCATACTTAAGCGAGCATTAGCGAAAATGTATTTTAATGTGTCACTAGTTTGGGTCCTAAAGAATGAATGTCTCGGTAGTTTGAGTCGTAAAGATTTTTTTTTACTTTAACTTTTTTTGCCCTGATAAAAATGTACATGCCAGGGAGGGAAATCCATGATTTAGTTTCCTTTAAACAGCTATTACAAATGTCAGACAAACTCAGACACTGCCAGCTACAAATCTACGTAGTCAAGGCATGTGAGTAAAAAACAACAACATTCAAAATCAACTTCAGATTAGGTTGGATGTTACCTAAAGGTGATTTGGGCATTTCAGAAAACCCTAAATATTGAGGAATATTTGATAAAAACTTTTTCTCTGAAATCCCTATAACTTTCTATAATGTAGAGAAGATGAAACATCAGTGTTCCCCAAGTGAACACTACTGTATCAGACTTAACATCCAACACAAACATCCAACACATTATTATCCTTTATAATGTACGTAGTGAAACAGTCTTTATCATCATCTTTACTTAATAGTACACAGGCTGGGGGAAAAAAAGTAATGTCATGTTTGTTTTGATTTACTAATGATAAATCTGTACTGTAGTTCATTATTGTGTTATGGTGAATATGCATGATTTCACACATTATATTGAGCAATGTTTATTATATTGCGGGGTAGAATGTGGAGGAATGTGATTTATAGCATTATATGTAAGCACAATACATTAGAGGTAACACTGCGCAGGTCACGTATAATCAACCGAACGATAATTTGTGTGACAGATAGGGACTATTCTGTGTGACTGTGCCTGTACTGTGTGTGTGTGTGTGTGTGTGTGTGTGTCTGTATGGATGTGTCAAGCCATGAATAGTAAACAATAAATGTAAATATAAAATACCATAGTGCTAACAAATCGTGTATATATATATATATATATATATATATATATATATATATATATATATATATAGTGGTAACCAATTGTATGTATTTAAATATACATTTTGTGAGATATACAGTATCTCACAAAAGTGAGTACACACCTCACATTTTTGCAAATATTTGATTACATCTTTTCATGTGACAACACTGAAGAAATGACACTTTGCTACAATGTAAAGTAGTGAGTGTACAGCTTGTATAACAGTGTAAATTTGCTGTCCCCTCTAAATAACTCAACACACAGCCATTAATGTCTAAACCGCTGGCAAAAAAAGTGAGTAAACCCCTAAGTGAAAATGTCCAAA
This sequence comes from Esox lucius, assembly GCF_011004845.1. Taxonomy (NCBI): domain Eukaryota; kingdom Metazoa; phylum Chordata; class Actinopteri; order Esociformes; family Esocidae; genus Esox; species Esox lucius. Next base: position 9,742,656 of record NC_047569.1, on the reverse strand, counting down.
TTGGGCCCAAAGTGTCAATATTTTGTGTGGCCACCATTATTTTCCAGCACTGCCTTAACCCTTTTGGGCATGGAGTTCACCAGAGCTTCATAGGTCGCCACTGGAATCCTTTTCCACTCCTCCATGACGACATCACTGTGCTGGTGGATGTTAGAGACCTTGCACTCCTCCTTCCGTTTGAGGATGCCCCACAGATGCTCAATAGGGTTTAGGTCTGGAGACATGCTTGGCCAGTCCATCACCTTTACCCTCAGCTTCTTCAGCAAGACAGTTGTCGTCTTGGAGGTGTGTTTGGGGTCGTTATCATGTTGGAATATTGCCCTGTGGCCCAGTCTCCGAAGGGAGGGGATCATGCTCTGCTTCAGTATGTCACAGTACATGTTGGCATTCATGGTTCCCTCAATGAACTGTAGCTCCCCAGGACCGACAGCACTCATGCAGCCCCGGACCATGACACTCCCACCACCATGCTTGACTGTAGGCAAGACACACTTGTCTTTGTACTCCTCACCTGGTTACCGTCACACACACTTGACACCATCTGAACCAATTGGGCCCAATTTGGTACTCACTTTTGTGAGATACTGTATATACAAACAATTTGTTAGCACTATGCTATTTTAGCCTTGCACGTTGCATATTTCTGAATTTGTTTGATTTATCTGTGTGCAAACAGTTTATATTTTATGACACAAAATCAGCAGCAGTTTCAGTTCACATTTCTGTCCACAACATGCATATGAGATCAGTAGAAATCAGAGGTTACACAGAGCATTCAGAGATCACATATACTGAGATCACATGTAAGAAAAGAAAAATGGTTTCAATACTGTGTTTGATTTATTGCATGCTAACAGTTTGGGTATTTTAATAACCATGGTAGAGTAACAGACTAACATTGTCTTCTGTAAGATTGAGACTCTCCTGTGCTCATTTTGTCATACAGATTGCTGAAATGCATGACTGCCAATTAAACAGAAAAAAGACCCTAACTCACACCATTAACACTTCATAAACGACCCCAGTACCCTGTATGACGCGTGGGCATGCTGTGTGCGTCTGCGGGTAAATTGCATCTAATTACATTCTGTAAAACACACAGTGTAATTAAGGTCACACAGTGGAACAGGAAGTCTGACACCCTGTCACACTTACGGAGATGCCTACACACACAGCGCAGTCGTCACGTCTCTATCAAAGCGAAGTCAGAGTACATTCTTTTCACAATTAGACAGGGTGGGGAAGAAAAGGTAGGAAAAGAGAATAAGTGATAACGAGGGAGAAAGAACAGGAGAATAAAGAGGATTGGGGAGGGGGGCAGATTAAATATACGTGAGGTACAGTGTAAAGTGACATGGCCGTTCCTCACTTATCTTCTTTTCGTCTCATCTTTTCTTCAGTTTTTCGGTATTCAGCAGTTCTGCCTCCCCCTGTCAGCCATGAGCCAGGCCAGGCCGATGTGTGACTGCTCAGCATGTGTGTCCCTCTGCGAGTGCATGCATGCCGGGTTGGTGTGTGCAAGTTTTTCTGCATTTAATCTAAAAGCACTAAAGCGAATACCTTCGTGTGTACAGACGTCTCATAGGCTGCCGTGATGCTAATGTAACAACCCCCGCGTTTTCCGCTTTTCACTCAATAGTGGCCGAATGGACCCCGTAGAATCCCTTTAGGATGCGTTAAGGAACACCCCATAAAGCAGCCGGAATGCCCCTCTCTATCTGTTAACGCCAACCTCTATCCGTCTCTGGCTAAAGGCCCTGCAAAGACTTACGACTTCCCCAGGTGCTTTACCTTGCCACCACCTGGGACACCACTCATATCTTATCTCTCTGTTGTGTGTGTGCGTACCCACATTTTTGTGTATTCCCAGGTGCATTAACCTGTCAAATCCTGGGACCCGGCTCATATCTTGCCTTTAACAGCCAGATATATATATATATATAAAACACTCTGCTTTTGATTTGAGGGGAGAAAAGTGGTTTACCTCAGGTTCCTCATATATCTCCTATCCTCCATTTCTTCTTTTATTTGTCAATTTCCTTACTTTCCTCTCCAATGGAGCCGTAGGGTATGGTTTTGGACTCAAACAGGCCTCTTGCTGAATCTCAGTGATTTAGTTACTCCACAGAGTAATGGTTTAAAACAGTGGTGCCCAGTACTGTGTGTGGAAGGGCAGGGGAAATCAAATATGTCAACACACACACATAAACAAACACACACACAAGATTATTATTATTTAGGGGACAGTTACACTACACTCAAATCAGAATTTGACTTTTAATCTCAAACAGCGCTGCTCAAAACTCAAATCCTTGCACATAGCCACATTTGTCGTAGCCCCAACCACATTCTCGTCCCCGTCCCCACTCAATCTTGACACTACCAACGCCATTTTGTATAGCAGAATGCGAGGTCTCCCTGGTCCATTAGGTAGGCAACTTTGAGAAGGTTCCATTCTCTCAACGCTGCCACTTTGCTTGGTTCAAATTCAATTTGCAGGAGGCATCTACATTTTGGATGTTGTTGATCTTTGATAGATACTTCTCTCCTGCACCACCATTTTACTTTTTCTCTTCCATTTGTTTTACTCTCTTTTTCTGTATTTTCCCCCTTTTCTCCCCACCCCCCCATGTCTCTCTTCCTACCTGGCACTCATTTTTCATACTTCATCCAGTACTCTGCAATTGGCAGGTTTGGTAAATGGAATTTATTCCGATGTGGTTTCGTTGACGACTGATAGCGATCAATCTCGGGAGTTCAGTGGAGCATGGAGGAACGAGAGCTGATCCAGGAATCAATCAGAGGCCGGCATGTGGAGACGGATCTGATGTCTCCTCTTCTGTTGGCAAAATAGGAAAGCTGAGAACCTGAATCAAAAGCGAAATGACACACTTGAGTTAGGAAGGATGGAAACTATGAACGAAAGATCTTCTGGACAGAAAGGATGAGAAATGGAAGTAAGCAAGTGTTCTAAGAATGGTGACAATGGCAGTAGCAAATGGCACTTAAGCATACTGCCAACACTGACCACGATACCAGACAAAGACAATAATCTTAGTGGCAGAACAATGATACCGGACACACACACACACATTAACACTGTTAATGTGTGTTATGTAAAAACCGCTACTGTACATAAAAAAAATTATATTTTACAACAATCACAGGCAAAGATGGTTTTGGTGAATGATCTTACAAGGAATCACAAAATCTGGAGTGTCATTGTGGCATTGGTAATGTCATAAAATATCCTAGTTATGGCATAGTTAAACACATTTCTTTTTAGTTATTGGATTCACTACCCTCCTGTCTTGTGCATAGTCAGTTTTAAGATTCAAATTGGCTTCTTTCATAAATGTAAATCATGTTTGTAACATCAGCATAGAAATTAAATTGTGAGAGCAACATTGATGACCCTGCTAGATTGTGGTGCTATATATGCGGGCCTCAGCTTCACTACTGATATATTGTGATGCAATCATTCAGCCTTGCGCACATCATTGTCTATTATATACTTTATTTGGCTAGGACTTCCTGAGCTCTAGAGGGGACAGAAATGTTCTAATAGAAGGCTGTCCTGCAGAAACCTACCTGTACATTTAGTTGGGAAAAAATCAGCTCCAGACTGGCAAGTTCAGTAAACAATTTTGTCTTATTTAGAACTGTTTCTAATCGTGGAATGACATTCAGAATTACCTTAGGCTGAAGCAATGTAAATGTCTGTTTTCATTTGTTAATTTGGATTGTTTTTATTTATTCTGTATATTTCTGTATATTTTTTATTTTGGTAATAATACAGGTGCAGATTATTGAGAAATTATTGGTTTGCAAGTTAGGAGGGCCTGACATTCCATAAAGATATGAAACCTGGTCTGGTTTGGTCTTAACCACATGAGTATGTGGTAACACATCATGCCAAGTTCAAAAGTCTCATCCAAGGCCCTCAGAAAACAGATTATTAATGTCTGGGAGGGATTACAAAGCCATTCCCAAGCAATTCAGAGTACAAAATTCCACTCTCTGATGGTTCATCTACTAGTACAAAAAAACAGTAACTGTAATCCGTTATGTTACCAACAAAAATATTGTAGGGGAGACCAGGGATGGATATAGCACGGGTTATTTGAAACACTTCCAATTTCTCTAATCAGGAACCAGTTACGAATCATCTGATTCTCTCTGCACCTGCTCAATTTAATCCTTATTTCACATGTGAAGAAGTAGCACACTGTGGCAGACACAACCATTTTTAAAAGGAAAAAACGAAATTTAAGGTAAGAACGTATTTTTTTTACTAAATCTTTTGAATTTCAGTATACCTAGACTGATGGTAACAAACAAGCAAAAACACACAAACTAATATTAAGTAATGCTCATTTTGTTGAAATGTATTATGTTCAAATGTCTCACTACTATGACTGACAGTAACTAACATACTTCACACACACACACACACACACACACACGCTCACACACACCAATAATGTTAAAAAGTAATTTGAAATAAAAAGCTTTCAATATTATTGTTTTGTCACCATATTTTTTATAAAGTTACAGGGTATATCATAATTCTACATTTCACCACAGGGTATGTTACAACTGACCCAGGCTGTGGGGTGAATTGCAACATTTCACTCATGGTGTTTGAGACTAAACCACACAGTTTTTGTTTGTGTTACAGATAAAACAGCTACGGCATCTAATAGCAGACACATGTAACAAGTTTGTATACAATTTTGAATGCACTGGCTCAAAAGAACTTCAAGATACAGACAGAAAGTTTGGCTCAAAGTTTTTTTCTACAAACTCCACTACACCTGCATCGTGACAGAATACCACACCTGAATGGAGTGACCTACTCCACCAACACGGCAACATGATCGCGTCCCTGGGGGAGGCCATGACGGAGATGGCCCAGGCTATGCAGCGCACAAAGGGAGACAGTGCGGTCTAGGGAGTGTTCCTTTTGTGGGAGGAAGGGACACTCTGCCTCCTACTGTTTCCAGCAGAAAAGGGTTGAGCGGAGGAAGCCTGACACCCCTACACTGAGTCAGGTGAGTAGACCACACACACTGTCGGGTCTCTCTGCGAATCACATGACACTTTTGGTGGCCTTCCCTGATTTTCCTGCTAACTCCCAGTGTAAGGCGCTCGTAGACTCAGGCGCAGCTGGGAATTTTATGGTCAGCGGTTACGCACAGAGACTGCGCATTCCGCTGGTGCCGTTGTCTAGACCTAGATCCATTACGGGCTTAGACAGCAAACCACTAGGCACTGGCCGATGTGGTGGCTAGTCGTTTGCCACCACATCGGTCCGGGGACTGTGCTATAAAACTAAAGGGAGATGCTGTGCCGCCTTATTGTCATGTGTATCCCCTGTTGCAGACAGAAACAGCACCTCGCCCGCCTCCTCGAGTTTCTTTTTCGTGAGGAAGAAGGATGGGGGTTTGCGTCCGTGCATTGACTACAGGGCGTTAAACAAACTGACGATCCGGTACTCGTATCCTATCCCCCTGATTTCCCAATATATTGAGTCAATACATGGGGCGCGCTTCTTCATGAAACAGGACCTCAGGAGCGCGTACAATTTGGTGAGAATCCGAGAGGGAGACGAGTGGAAAACGGCCTTCAGCACCACCACGGGTCACTACGAATACCTGGTGATGCCGTATGGGTTGATGAATGCCCCGGCAGTGTTTCAGTCCTTTGTGAACGATGTGTTTAGGGACATGCTGGGGCGCGGAGTTGTGGTTTACATTGACGCATCCTTGTGTATTCCACTACGCATGCTGAGCATGTGTCTCTCGTTCGCAGGGTGCTGAAGCGGCTGTTGGAGCATGGCCTGTACGCTAAAGCAGAGAAGTGTGCGTTCTTCCAGCGAGCCGTCTCTTTCCTCGGGTTTGGGATTTCCGCCGGTGGGGTGGTCGATCGCGTGTCAGCCGTGCGTAATTGGCCCGTTCCCACCACGGTTAAGGCGATGCAGCAGTTTATTGGGTTTGCCAATTTCTACCGTAGGTTTATACAGGGCTTCGGCAAGGTGGCAGCTCCTATTACTTCCTTGTTAAAGGGTGGGCCGAGCCGGATCACCTGGACGACCGAGGCAGACACCGCATTTCGCACCCTTAAGAGAATGTTCACCTCTGCCCCGGTTCTGGGTCACCCTGATCCGTCACTGCCGTTCATAGTGGAGGTGGATGCCTCGGAGGTAGGGATAGGTGCTGTATTGTCCCAACTGTCAGGTACCCCTCCTAAGCGTCGCCCCTGCGCTTTTTACTCGCGTAAGCTCAGTGAGGCAGAGCGCAACTATGGCGTCGGTGACAGGGAGCTGTTGGCTGTGTTTAACGCTTTGACTGTTTGGAGACATTGGCTCGAAGGAGCGAGACAACCGTTTGTAGTCTGGACCGACCACCGTAACCTGGAGTACATCCGGGCGGCAAGGAGACTGAACCCTCGCCAGGCCGGGTGAGCGCTGTTTTTTGCCCGGTTCGATTTCACTGCAGACCGCGGAGGCGCTGTTCACCCATGTCTTCCGGCACTATGGGGTGCCGGAGGACATCGTTTCTGACCGGTGCCCTCAGTTCACGTCTCGGGTCTGGAAGGCCTTTATGGGCCGATTGGGGGTCTCGGTCAGCCTCACCTCCGGGTTCCACCCCGAAGCTAATGGGCAGGTGGAACCAAGACCTGGGGAGGTTCCTGCGGTCCTATTGCCAGAACCGGCCGGGGGAGTGGTCGGAGTTCTTGCCCTGGGCAGCGTATGCTCAGAATTCACTCTGCCACACCTCTACGTCCTTGACTCCCTTTCAATGTGTCCTGGGGTACCAGCCGGTCTTGGCACCCTGGCAGAGCCAGGCCGAGACTGGGCTTCCGGCAGTGGACGACTGGTTCCGCGCCGAGGAGACCTGGTCCGTAGCACATCGGCACATCCGGTACACCGGGGTTCACCAGAGGTCCGCTGCTGACCGCCGGCGTTACGACACCCCGGTCTACGCTGTGGGCGACCGGGGCTGGCTCTCGACCCGGAACCTCCCTCTCGCTAAATTGGCAACACTGACAGGTAGGCCATCTGATTCTGCTTGCTTTGCATCTCTGAAAATTTTGTTCATTGGTTATCATTGGCCGCTGACGCCATTTAGTATAGGCTAAGAGTGGAGGTTTTTAATCACAGTTTATTTATTTCATTTGCATTTCGAAAATCCCTAATAATCACAGGTTACGTTCACGCGGGTAAATCTTATTTCTATGGGTGTGTTCACGATTACAAACATGCATCGCATGCATGGGGTTTCTGAAACATTTTGACAATGTTGTTGGTTGTGGAGCAAAACACCAGATCACTGCAGATTTAGTTTAATGCGCGAAAAGCTACAGATATCTTAATTGTTATATACAACAATGTCAATACCCTTTTCGAGTAATTAGGGTTTCAGGAGTTCATTCCACTGAATTCTGGGACCAAATTTCTCTGCAATCAAAGATGGTTGAACAAGACGATTCATCAATCTGACCGGAAGTTCAAATATTGATTACCTTCCTGTCTCTGAGTCACTCATCTTGTCACCTGTATCTGACTTTGACAAACAATCTTTAGCAGAAAATTAGCTAACAGTGTAAGACCAGACATAATGTTATGTTAAATTGATCAGTTTATCTTTTTTTTTACCAGAAGGCAAGTAAGGTAGGTAAAACTCTCTAGTCTGTCATTTGCAGCATCAAGAAAAACTAAATATTGAACAAAATAGTAAGGAAGACGTTAATTGGGAACGGGGTTGTATTTTCAGAAATGGTCATTAATGACACGCTATTTAACATTTTATGTCGCTAATAATTACAAAACATTGACGACTTGATAGTTATTATTTGGTATACACATTTTTTTTTTTTTAAACTACTGCTGACCAGAAGCCTTTTTTTTTTTTTGCTGGCCTAGTGATAATTTTTATAATTTAATATATATTTTCATTAACGCTATATGTATTTTACAAAGTTCGTTCTCATCAGTTTACTGACATAGTTTCATTGCTTTTTTCTCCCTCAGTTGTGCTGTTTTCAGTGAAGCTCAGATAAATCAACGCTTTTGTCCAATCAGATTTTCCACATGTGCTGTCTCTGGGTGAAAATCTATCCTTAGGTCTATAGAATTTCGATTGAATCCCATCTGTTGAAGCAAATGGGGAGGAGGTTGTTGATTGTCATATTCTTCAACCAATCCGATTTCAAATGCGCCATAACAAGTCTGTTCTTTTGCACGTAGCAGCTTTCTAGCGTTGCAGAAACGCTCAACGGCCGCAGCGACAAAACGCTAGTGGGCCACCGGTGGGCCACTGGCGTGTTGCTTGCTGGGTAGTTGCCTATGTGTTCCTTTTTCAGGTGGTGTGATCGGAAAGCCAGCTACCTAACCGAGGTAAAACTAGTCAGTACATAATGTAAGAACACCTAAGATTTATTTGAACTTTCTTTTGAGAGGTTACGATTTTTTAGATGTAGTGCTTTCCGTTAGATTTTTTGTTTCGATTTGTACTGAGCCCTGTTGTCTTTATAACGGTCAATGGAGATGATGAAATTGATTTGGTGGCGGATTTACTGGCAAAGCCTATTTTGAGAAAGGATGGAAATTGCGAGGAACCAACTGTCTAGGTCAGGGAAAGGATTTTTGTGAAATGATTTGTGTGGCACTTTCGATCAACTACAAAATGTACACCTGGTTTATAGTTGAAGGAACATTGTGATTGTGAGTACGTTCTAATTTCTTTGGTACCTGTAATGTCATTGATTTGGGCTTTGAAATGTCTATTTGTGTTGCTTCGACCTATCATACTGCATAATGGTACTATACATCCTTGGTGGTTTCATTTGCCATGTATTCATATTTCCGTACCAATGTTGTAAGCCTCTTGTTAAATCGCTTTATTCCACTGTCACTGTGAATATGGGATGGTTAAGTCAAATGACAATAGCCTAATAGGCCATATGATTAGGCAGCCATACATGCTAGGAATTTTAGCTTTGCGTCCATCGTGCCGAAGTTACTAATCGTTATTGGTAAGGATAAAGTGCCCCTCTTTGGAAATCAAATTCCCGTCCAACACGTTTGTTTTGGCTACTGACCTGTATCTACTTGACAGGTAAGCAGGTTAAGAATGTCACGAGCTAATAGTTTGTTTTAACCAGAAAGGTAGTAGATAAATGTAGCTGCCATGTACAAAAGTTGTGCAGCGGTGAATAACTTTCAAGAGGGGATGATTACTTTGTCATTTAAATTATGCTATTTGGGCTTAGAAAATACACTGACATGCAGATATAGGGGTATACCGATATCGATTCTAGTTTGAAAATGTTTAGATTTGATTTCGAACTGCAAAATTGAAGAGGGGTTTGCGAATTCTGTGATTAAGTATCCACATGTCATTGATTGTGGCCAACTGTTACTACCTCCAGGTCCATGGAACCGATTGTGTACCGTTCATGTAAAGGAGTTGGCATTAAACCAATTGAACTCATTATACCGTTAAAAACAACTATTCCACTCTATACTTGCAGGCCTATTATTTATTTAACTTCGGTAGCAACAGTAACACTCTACATTAGAGATTTGTCACCACCAGTAAGACTTCTGATTTTCATATGTTGCCTTCAGAATGAAGGTCTTGTGGTGTGTCTGCAATTTGTGTTGTGTAGGCTACATTTTCAAAGGAAAATCTATGTGGGGGAAATTATAAATGAAACAAAATTGCAATTTCAATAAACTTTTACCTATGTTAAATAATATTATAAGGTGGAACACAGAAGAAATGGTTAGAGCTTATATAAGCTAATGTAGAGAACATGATCTAATATAAAACATTTTTTTTTTTTTGTGATTATTGTTTTTATTTTATCAACCAATAAACACTGAGTATCACACAGATAGAGCATTCAGACGAGAATAGAGAAAGAGAAAAATAAATTAAATTAAATTACACTTAACAAACACTGGCAGCAAACTCTTATTGACTGTAGAACATTCAAAGAAACTCTTTAAGGGCAGAGGCTATATTCATCCAGGTGCTTACAGTGGTTGTCTTAGCCTTATTGAGCCTTATTGATCTTTATTGATCTTTTACAAACTATGTAATGAAATGAAACTAACCAAAATTGCTGTAAGATCACTTTTTTTGCAGCTGTGAACCCTGCCATCAGCACTTTTTTGTCACGTAAAGAAAATTGACTCTTTGAATCATCATTCAATAATAGTAAACAGGGGTCCAAATCCAAATATAGACCAGTAAGATCACGTAACATAACAATCACATACTTCCAGAATGGTTGAATGATTGGACAGTCCCAAAACATATGTAGAAATGTACCAGTGGCGTCAGTGTTACAGAAACTGCAGTGTAGATTGGTTATGAGTTTCATGCGATATCGCTTGTAAGGTGTGTAGTAGTAATGATGGATCATCTTAAAATGAATAAGTACATGACTAAGGTTTTTAGAAGTAAGGCCAAGGTTTGACCACACTGTTTCCCAGTCTGGGTGGAAAGTTCCAAATCCCACTTTGATAGTATCTTTATAGGCTTTTGAACACTACTGAGTAAAGAATTATAGATTACTGTGACCGCCCCTCTAGAATCTTTGACAGGATCAATCCACCTAAACATTGGGTGGTCAGGTAAAACAGAATTCCATGGCACACCATAAGCTTTCATAGCAGAACGCAACCTTAGGTACAAGAAAAAAAGAAAAGCCAGGTAGGCTGTATTCTGCTTGGATATCCTGGAATGTGTGCAAACCAGTCCCGTCAAACATATTGGAAAAAGTAAAAACCCCTTTAGACGACCACAAGGGGTAATCAGAAAAGAGGTGAGCATTGTTCCATAGAGAAGATTGCTGAGAGAATTTCTTTAAATGGCCTGTTGCACTGTACCATGCAGCTAAAGTGGATGAGATAACACTAATTTATGGTGCGAGGTGCAACATCCTATACCTGTGAAGGGCAGATCTTAAAGTCTATGGGGATGTACAATAGTTGATTCTATGCTTCTCCATGGCACTTTACTGTCTTTGTCTGTCCATGTTCGCATAGCTCTAATTTGGAATGCCCAGTAATAGATCTGAAAATTGGGGAGGGAAAGGCCACCTTCTGATTTAGTGTGCTGCAGAAAAAACAGAAAACATATTCTGGGTTGTCTGCCATTCCAGACAAATCTAGATACTGCAGATCTTAATTCTTAAAAAAATTTGGGAGGTGGTGTGAGTGGGATCATAAAGAACAAGAAGTTCAGGCGTGGTAGAATGTTCATCTTGATTGTACTGATTCTGGCTTGCATTGAGATCTGAAGGTTAATCCATCTTTGAAGATCAAGTTTTATCTTTTGGCTGAATTCATTGAAATTTAATTGGATGATTCTTGACAGAGAATCCGATATTTTGATTCATAGGTAAGTGAATGATTTAGTGAACATAATATTGTTCGGAAGGGAAATGTGGTGAGAGATATTGTTAAGGGCCATTAAGGAGGATTTATCCCAATTTATCATGTATCCAGACATGCTGCTGAAGTGGTGGAATAACTTTAAAACATTAGGTGTAGAGTTTTTTAAGTCTGAAAGGTACAAAATGATGTCATCTGCATACAACGATATACAATGCTGAGAACCAAGCAAAGTAATTGGCGCAATAACCTGGCTTTGTCTAAGAGCTTGGGCTAAGGGTTCCAGTGAAAGTGCAAAAAGAAGTGGTGATAGGGGACAGCCTTGACAACAACCCCTCAGTAATGGAAAGGGTAGAGACTGATAAGTGCCTGTTAAGATAGAAGCTGTTGTATTACTATAAAGAGTTTGAATGGCACATATAAATTTAGGACCGAAACCAAGATGTTCCAGTACTGTCCAAAGAAAGTCCCACTCCAGTCTGTCAAACGCTTTGAGCGCATCAAGGGAAAAAACTGCGCAAGTGTCAGTATATGTGTGAGAATGTTCAATGATGTGCAGTAAACGTTGCATATTGTCTGCGGCAAGCCGCCCTCTTAGAAATCCAGTTTGGTCGAAATGAATCAAAGTATCCATGAAGGGCTCAATCTGAGAAACCAAGGCTTTTGCCAAAATTTTGACATCACTATTAATAAAAGATATTGGACGGTAACTAGAACAATTCAGTGGGTCTTTATTTTTCTTATGTAACAGAATAATAAGCGCTATATTCTGGTCCCTATGAAGCATACCATGTTTAATAGCATAATTCATTGAATTCAAAATGAAGGCCCCAACAACATCCCAAACAGCCAGGTAGAGCTTCGGGGGAATTCCATCAGGACCCGGGGATTTCCCCTTTTTAAGAGATTTGGCCGCATTATGAAATTCCTGCAACATTAGAGGTTCTTCTAGAAGGTCTCTGTCATCATCTGGTAAGACAGGCAAGTTCAAGTTCCCTAAAAATGTTTTGCATGCATGTCTGTCAAGAACCACCTCTGATGAATACAGTGTGGAATAAAATGCTTTAAAGGTGTTATTAATAGCCCTAGGATCTGTAACCATTTTGCCATCACTGTTTCGTAGCATGTTAATATTTGCTTTGGACTCAGATTCCTTTAACCTCAATGCAAGCAGATGGCTAGTTCTATCTGAATTAAAATAATAGTTTTGCTTGGTTCTGTGAATGATGAACTCGGCTTTGGACATTGATAGGCTATTGTATTCTTTTTTCAACAATTTCAACAACAGTTTCATGGGCAACCTCTTCTGAGAAAGACTGGGTCTGCTGACGCTCCAAAGACCTTATTTCTTGTTCAAGATAATCAAAGCGCTTATTTTTAAGACGCTTGGCCTTTGAGGAAAAGGCAATGCAATTTCCCTGTAGATAGCATTTAGTAACTTCCCATAACACCTGAGGGTTTGAGCAGTGATCCGTATTCATTTCCAACATTTCTGTAAGGCCAGATCTGGCCTTACAGGAGGGCCAAAAAATACACTTGCATATTTTGAATGAGCTGTAGTGGGTGTGATATTCCAGGTAATGGGAGAGTGATCTGAAATCAAGATAGGCAAAATGACAATACTGGATATATACTGAAGTAAGGGGCCACTAACCAGGATATAATCAATTCTTGAAAAGGATTTGTGCCTAGGAGAATGTAATGTGTAGTCCTTCATATTGGGATTATGAATGTGCCATGGGTCAATTAGATTTAATTCCGTAATGAACCTGTTAAGAGAGAATGTGGACATGCACTAGAGGGGTTACAACTAGATGAGCGATCAAGCAGAACGGCCAAGGTCATCTCCTCCCAGTAAGTCTATGGATAAGTACAGCAACCTCTTTGCAAGTATCAGCACACCTTTAGATTTATTAAGAACACACGAGTATGCCAGTAGCTTATAGTTTTTATTTTGGAAGCGGGACACATCCTCCTTTTTCAAGTGCGATTCTTGAATTAAAGCTATAGCAATTGATTTGCGATGTAAAAATTCTAAACAACGGGTACGCTTAACCGGGGTATTCAGGCCACGTACATTCCAGGATATAATGTTTAGATCAGACATAGTCTACTGATTGGTAGTAGTACAATAGGATTGGAAAAACCTTTCTGGGAAACAACTTTAACAATAATCCATTCGGTGCCCCTAGAGCAAAACGCCATGCCCAAAAAAAGAGTAAACTTAACAGCCGCCAGCAAAATAATAACAACAACATTGCAAACTATATACAGAACATACTTTACAGGCCGCAAGGAGTTCAACAGAGCCCCTTTGGCCAGCACAAAGTTAGAGATTATAAGAGACGTGACTCCTCCTAGCGATGCAAACTCCCCCACCCTACTCGCTACAGTGACGCGATATTCAACGGAAAGTAAAGCAATATGGTGATATGTCCCTTCGTATAGAAATACAAATTAAATAGACGGTAGCCTGGGTCTAGTTGCAGATAAAACAAGTGAAGTAAACCTCAGCTATCGACTTAAAAAAAAAAAAACTTGACTAGGCTAGACATATTGGTACTCTTGCAGTTTATGCTAGCCTATAACGCAGGAGAGAGATGATATCGTGCCTATGTTGCGTTAAGCGCTGTCGAGATAGACACCACTAAAATGAAAACCGAAAAAAGTATACATCACCCATATAACAGCACCAAGAGAAAAGTCCACAGTTCCATACCGAAATATTGAACAGGCTAGTTTGCGATGTTGCTTGCCGTGGGCAGTGTAGGCTGTTGCTCTGCTGTATCTATCTGATGTGTATCCATCTCGGAGTCAAAGCTTCGGAATCGGTTCTTCGCCCTCTCGCCTAGGTGAAGAGCCGGCACCTCTACAGGTCAGGTTGTTAGAGAGAATGAACTGTTCCGCTTCAGATGGAGACCGACATAGAGATTGCCTGCCACGGTAAGTGATCATCAGTGTGGATGGGAACAAGAGAAACGTTTGAATCCCCGAAGATTCTATCCGCTTTCTCACCTCGGCAAAAGCCTTTTGTTTCTTAGTGGTATCTGCGCTGTAATCCGGGAAGAAACGCAAAGTGTCCATGCCATGTTTAATGGGGAAAACGGCTCTTGCACCATTCAGGATTGCTTGTCTATCAGTATAGTCTAGCAACTTAAATATAATTGTGCGAGAGCGGTTCATAGATCTATCAGAGTACAGGCGGTGGGCTCGCTCTATTTTTATGACTCGGTCAGCAACAGATTAAATCCATGTAGGTAGATTCGCCTTTAAAAAGGCGATGCAGTTGACACCCTCTACTCCTTCACTCAGCCCAACTAAGCGTACGTTAGATCTTCTACATTGGTCTTCCATATCTGCCACCTTGGAACTCAGCTCGTAGATTTTTAACCTTCTTAGCGTTGACCTGGTCTCTATCGCTTCTAGCTGCGGATTGCGTAGAATCGCACCTCAACTGAATTAGTTGAACGGATTTCTCCAGCTGTTCAATCTGGCCATTGGCTGTCGTTATGGTGTCAGTGGTGTTCTTCAGTTCCAGTCTAAGGTCCAATATTTGCGGGAGCAGCACATCATCTAAAGCAGCTTTTACCGCAGCAGTGACAATTCCGTTTAGCTCTGCTCTCTGTTCAGCTAAGGCCCGCTTCACTTCTGCTAAGATGGTGCTGTCCAGGTCAGCTTTGGAGATGTTAGTCAGTGATTCCCTAAATTTCTTCTTGACAGGAGAACGTTCGGTTTCCTTGGTTGCCCCAGTATTATGTGATGACATTTTAGAGGTTTTGACGTAATTTAACATTAATTGCCTTTCTTATAAACTGAAAGTAATGAGTAGTAAGTGGAGCACACAAAATTCACGTCTGCATCGCCATGAATCAGTCACGTGACGCATGTATGTTACTGTTTTTTATTTGCTTGTGCTCATTTGCTTTGGAGATTGATTGTGCAATACATCCAACCACACTAGATGTGTTTACACTGCACCTCAGCCCAGGGCTAAGCAAGGGTTCACACTTGCATATTTTGAAGTAGGAAAGCACCACCCTTAGCCTAGGGCTAGCTGGCCATACTCTCAAGCAGTGTTAGCACAGACTTTCCAGGGCTAGCCCCAGAAAACGTGTGACAAAATAACCAGTGTCAAACAGGGTCAAGAACAAACCATAGAACAATTATTGTCCAATCACAAAAGCTTCCCTTTCACTTAATTTCCACGCACTGTTAACAACAGCTTCATCTGTTTTGGTCCTTTCACTCTGCAAAGTTTTGTCATTTCATTATACCTGCTCTATCTTAGCAAAGTAGTTATTGCAGCTTGCTCTGGATGTAAATCCAGCGAATATGTCAAAAGAAAAAAGGCGACTAACGTTTTTCTCTTTCTTTGCCTAGTTATTACAAAGTTGTTCAAGCAAATACCGACAGGGTGGGCATCTTGATCAGTCGATGTCATGAAGTCGTTAATTGAATTGTGGTAGCGTAACATTGATCATGTGTCAGTGATGTAGGTAACAGTAACATTATTTGCATGCCAGAGAGAACGCAACATTTGCAGCTTATCATGGAATGTAAAATGGCATTGTGTTGTATTTGTCCGTTAGCCCAGGGCTTAGGAACACAAGTGTGAATCCTTAGGCCAGGGTTGACAAAGTCTTGTGTGAACACAGGCTAAGCTAACCCGGGGCCATTCTTAGCCTGGAACAATGCAGTGTGTAAAGGCCTTATTTTCCATCCCCCCACTGTAATGTACATGGGATACTTTTTGCCGAAAAACTATTCAGTACCGCTGTGAATGTATTGTACAAAATACTCAGGAGAATTTGTAAAAGTTCAAATATAATTTGCAATCATGGGGTACTGTGCAACGTCCAGGAAAACAATATATTCTCCCCCAATGCCACACACTATACTGTTAGTGGAATTCATATTGCTTCATTAGTTAGCACCTAGGGGCTTTTTTTAGGAGTCCAGTTACTCCATCTAAAATTATTCTGATGACATGAACATTATTACTGACAGTTTAGCTATTTTTATTTGCATTTTAGATATGGCGTTATAAATTCCAACCTCCGTAGCTAATCTATGCTCAGTAGCTAATTAAACCACTGTTTTCATTTGAACAATGACTTGCTACTATAGACAAATATTTAGTGTAATACATTTTGCCATGATTATTTCATAAAAAATCTTTAAAAACTACCTAGCAGAGTCAAACAAATGGCTAACGTTAACGATAAATGCTATCGACGTTAGCTAGCTAGTAACGTTAGCTAACAGAAATATATTTAACTAACCTCAGTTTAAGCTAACATTAGTCCATCTAAAATCATTTTGGTGACATGAACATTATAACATACGGTTTAGCTAATAATAATTTAACCATTTAGAGATTCAGAAATGACCATTTAGGTGTCATGCTTTCAAGCCTTGGTAGCTAATCTATGCTCATACTGGCTAGAAAAGCCTCAGTCTAAGCTAGCATTAGTTACTTTAAATCAATCATTATAACTAATGCTTTAACTATTAAAAATTAGCTTTTGATAAAGAGGGTGTTATGTGTTCACGCCTCAGTAGATAATCCATTCTCAATATTTAAGTAATTTCTGTTTTCATTTGTTTCTACAATTCCACTTCTAACTGAATTATCAATTGCACCTTTTAATTGTAGACATTGCAGTTAAATTACAATTTAATCTGATTTGAAATTTTACAACAACACATGGGCTTTATGCCCATGCCCTACCAAAGTCAACAGATTTTTATAATAAGGGAGGGTATTTTCCAAATAAATAAAAATCTGGATTTTTTTTTTTGATGCCATCTTTTGATCATCAAAATTAAACAATTCTAAGAATTGGTTTGCTCAATCATTGATGATAACACGCATTCTTAAGTAAACATACCTTTGAAAATGATAATGACTCTGTTCTGACCCTATCATTATCCTACAACAAGCAAAAGTTGAAATCTTGAATATGCTCTGCGCTGGGGAAGACTGGCAAACTTCCATTCAGTTACATTTACCATGCGATTTGGGTACATTTATTCCATTCTGAAAAATTCAAACAACTTCCTAGTTACATTGTTTGGTGCTTAAGGTGTTGTACTGTTCTGATAGTGTCTGACTTTTTAAGTATCCATATTTATCTGATGCAGAACATTGCATTATAATACCATTTGAGGTAAATGACCTGAAAACTATTACAATTTAACATGCAAGTACATTCAGTTTGACCAAACAGTGGTGGCATAATAGCCATAACACTATCTATTTATCTTTTACATTTGGTACACATGATCAGGGTTGTGATTTTACTTTGTGTGAATGATGTTTCAATATGACCACATGGGGGCACTATATTAAAGGAAAAAACATAGGTGTCGTATTTCTTGCAACTATGGATATAAGTTGAAAAAAAATGCAATCTGAGTAGTAGTTGCTTCAATGCTGAAACCCGCTAAATGCTGCTTGAGCTTTAATTGCCATTTATTTTTCAACAATGTTCTGAAGCAATTTAAAAACATGAATAAAACACAATTAACAGAATATTTTACCAGACAATTATAGAGGAGAACTTGAGCCACTGTCAAAAATCTGAAGCTGAAACAAACATGCATTTCACAACATTACAATAATCTAAAACACAAAAGCAAAGTTACAACACAATGGTTAAAATTAAGAAATGGATGGTTAAGGGGTGGCAGGGTCAGTGCCCAGATATAATTCCTATCTAAATGCTGTGGCAGGACTTCTACACAGTTGATGTTAGAGATTAACACTTACAAGAACCGAGTACATTAAATTATTTCAGCCAATTGGGCCAACTCCATCTATTGATGCTAAGTGTTTTAATTGTTTCTACAAAATGAAAATGTATTTCTGTAGATTATTTTTAGGAATAAATAAATGCGAAGTACAATCTTTGTGTCATGTGTTAAATTAGCGTGCCTTTATGTCAAAAGTGTTGATGTGAAGATAGCATATTAATCTACACATTGCTTTACCATCAGCATTCATTGTTAGGTTATTTCATGCCGACATTCATACGCAGAGTAACTTAGTGTTGGTTCAGATTGTACATGCAGTGACAGCGCTCACCCCCATTTGTGCCACACTGGAGTGATCTACAAAAGTCCAGTTACAGATTAATTTGTTCTGATTTACAAGACATATTTTATTGTGGTGTGCATTCAGTCCAGGACCGTGTTTTGTATGTATTAACACTGTCTAGTACTGCCACAAATCCATTAAGTACCCTAAACACACCTTTCTTTGATTCATCAGTTTTGTCATGTCCCCAAGTGCCAGCTCTAAATCTCCACAGAATTTAGTTGTCAGATAACTTCGATAAGATTTCTATTTCTGGGGATTTCTAGAAACGGTTTTCTAGAAACGTATCAAGACTTGCAAGATGATGGTGAATACATTTTTGTATCAACTGAGCTACAAAGGATTCTATATTGTGTTTTTGAATACAAGCTAGCTAGATGGTACATGTGGTCCGTTTAATTTTTCTCCAGTAAATATTTTAGTTTAAGTCACTTGTGTCTGTTTTTGTCCACAGCGTGTCACCCTTCGCTCTACAATGGACCAAAATGGAAATAAGTACTTGGATATGAAATAAGTCTGTGTATATATTCTTCATTGTTTGTGGTAAAATAGTGCAACTTTACAGAAATTGTTCAATAAAATCAGGCATGCTTATGTTTTCACACCAGGTCCGCGAGATCCAGATGTCCCACCAGTTCTATTTTAATACTTTCAAATGGTCTGACAAATAATTGAAAAGAAGCTAGATTGAATCGCAGAGCTAGACCTCGTGTGCAAATTATGAGTAAAATAATGTATTATTTATTTAACATAGAATTCCTATTTGCACACACCGATCCATCACAACCACACAGCCAGCTTTGCCAACGGGAGAGTAATGATTTGAGTCTGTGTTCCTGCATGAGTATACTCATAGACTCATGTTGTAGCTCTCTAGCGACAATATTGAAAAAAAAAAAACAGATATGCTCCTCTTTTCTTTAGGAGTGTTTTGTGTTCAGTGAAGCTTGACGAGCTGTCTGTCCCGTATTTCTACACATGCCTGCTTTTGTTCTAACACTGTAATCTGTCTTTTTATGTCACTCTACATGTCCAAACAAAAGCCTGTCATTATGGTGTTTCTCATGTCTAAGACAAACAGAAGCCAACAAGAAGTAGTTGGGAACTGACATGATAGTCTCACGTGAGACTAAACAAGCGTGCGTGTCTGTGTTTGTGTATGCATATTTGAAAGTCTCTGGACGCTTTTATGGACATCTTTGGTCTATATGGTGTATTTGTTTTGTGTGGATGTGTTTATTGTGTTTGATGTATTTTGTCCTACTAGAAAGGAGTCTGTCACGGCTGAGTTTCTGGCTAAATATCATTCATGATAACATGGGCCCTCTTAAGAGACTCATCCTTTCTGAGGAGCGGAAAAAGTGTCTGTCACCCGACCACAGAGAGTGGGAGAGATAGAGGAATGGAGGCTGGTGTCAGAAAGATTAGTGTCACTTCTTCTACTTCATCGTCTTGTGTGAAGGAGTTAAGAACACACCATAAACTTACGCCCCAGCCAGCTTTAAATGTCATCAATGGGGTTTTCCAATCGGTCCCTTTTATATAGGTCGAAATATTAGAACATTGTCAAGGATTTGTTTGCGAAGCCATTGTGGGGCAGGCGAAGGAAGCTAAAATGTTAGCATACAATTGCTGAACTGGCATATTCAAAATAAAACCAACTCTAAATATGTAGGATTAAAACGTGTTGTTCATGAACATGCCTGTAATTGTAAACAACAATAGATGATCAGTTCCCTAAAACATGAGAGCCTCCTTCTTCCCAGGAGACAAACACACACATATGAAATGAAGAAGTACATGACATCAAAATATCAACACACCATTTAGTCCCACACTAAACAAAACTTGCACTACTGTTCAAAAGTTTAGGGTCACTAATAAATGTCTTTCTTTTTCATAAAAACATAAATTAAATTAATTTGAACAGGAAATATAGCCAAATGATTAGGAAATACATTGATCAGCCATAACATTATGACCACCTTCCTAATTTTGTGTAGGTCCCCCTTTTGCCGCCAAAACAGTCCTGACCCGTCGATGCATGGACTCCACTAGACCTCTAATGGGCGTGCTGTGGTATCTGGCACCAGATCCTTTAAGTCCTGTAAGTGGCAAGGTGGGGCCTCCATGGACTTGTTTGTCCAGCACATCCCACAGATGATCAATTGGATTACGATCTGGGGAACTTGGAGGCGAAGTCAACACTTTGAACTCGTTGTGTTCCTCAAACCATTCCTGAACCATTCTTGCTTTGTGGCAGGGCATATTATCCTGCTGAAAGAGGCCAATGCCATCAGGGAATACAATTGCCATCAAAGGGTGCACATGGTCTGCAACAATGCTTAGGTAGGTGGTACGTGTCAAAGTAACATCCACATGAATGACAAGACCCAAGGTTTCCCAGAAGAACATTTCCCAAAGCATCACACTGCCTCCGCCGGCTTGCCTCCTTCCCATAGTGCATCCTGGTGCCATGTGTAAGCGACACACACGCACCCGGCCAACCACCTGATGTAAAAGAAAACGTGATTCATCAGACCACCTTCTTCCATTGCGCCGTGGTCCAGTTCTGATGCTCATGTGCCCATTGTAAGCACTTCCGGCAGTGGACAGGGGTACACCACTTTTCCTTCCTTGGACCACTTTTAATAGGTACTGACCACTGCAGAGTGGGAACACCCCACAAGGGCTGCAGTTTGGAGATCCTCTGACCCATTCTTCTAGCACTCCTCGAATTTACTATCCTCTGGACACCTCCGTGGACAAAAATGTACACGTACAATAAACGGATATAAAATATATATATTCATACATTAATATTTTTTTCAGCATTCATTTTCATAAATCTCTTAAACAACTTGAAATCTGCTCAAAACAAACAAACATTTAGTAATTTTCAGGATTTTAACCCTTTAAATGCTGGTTTGATTGTTTGAATTACCTCATTATTTATTCAAAAAAATCATTAAAAACGTTATTTTCCATTCGTGTGTGTGTGTGTGTGTGTGTGTGTGGTGGAATAATAAAAAAATAGTAAAAATTACAATGATCACTACTTTTCTTCAAAATGAAATGCTTACATTACAGAATGCATGGTTTTATACTGTAATGGCAGTGAGATAAAAAAAAAAGAAGTTTTTAATGGAAGTCAATGGAAATTTTTTGTCCGCGAAGGTGTCAAGAGGGTGCAAACTTGACTGTGACTGTGCTGGGCCCTCTATTGTAGACAGAATACCAGATGACTGCTTCTTCCCTAAATAGTTCTTGCATATTTTAGACTTGTGCTTTGGGTCATGGTCCTGTTGTAGGAGGAAATTGGCTCCAATCAAGCGCCGTCCACAGGGTGTGGCGTTGCAAAATGGAGTGATAGTCTTCCATCTTTAAGATCACTTTTACCTTGTACAAATCTGACTTTCGCACCACCAAAGCACCCCAATACCATTATATTGCCTCCTCCATGCTTGACAAATGGCATCAAGCACTCTTCCAAAATATTTTAATTTGGTGTGCATCTGAAGAATGTTCTTTTTTGTGATCCGAACAGCTCAAACTTAGATTTTTCTTTTCATAACACTTTTTTTCCAATCGTCCAGTGTCTGTGATCTTTTGCCCACCTTAACCTTTTCTTTTTTTTGTTCAGTCTGAGATATGGCTTTTTCTTTCTTGCAGGGAATAGCCTTCATTTCTCAGAACAAGAATAGACAGACAAGTTTCAGAAGGCAGGTCTTTGTTTCTGGCCACTTTGAGCCTGTATTTTAACCCACGAATGCTGATGCTCCAAATACTCAACGAGTCTAAAGATGCCCAGTTTGAATGCTTCTTTAAACAGCACACATTTTCTGCTGTGCTAACATAATTGTAAAAGGGTTTTGTAATGATCAGTTAGCCTTTTAAAATGATAAACTTGCACTAGCAAACACAACGTTCCATTGGAACACAGAAGTGATGGTTGCTGATAGTGGGCCTCTTTACACCTATGTAGATATTCCATTAAAATTCTGTTGTTTCCAGCTATAACAGTTGTTTCCAACATTACTAATGTCTATACTGTATTTCTGATCAATTATTATCTGTAATATTGTCTTTCAAAAACAAGGACATTTCTAAAGGACCCCAAACTTTTGAATGTTGGTGTTAATATATAGACGCGCACACACACAAGCACACACATTTGATTATCAGAGCTGGTTTTGTAATGTCAAGGGGTTCTTTGTAAATTGAAATGTTTCAGTTAATGAGGTATTAAGGCAACTTCTTTTTCTAATTATTCTCAGTAATTACAAGCAACACTCACGAGTGACAAGAGTCACCATTTACAGAAACATGCAAATTAATTTTAGAGTGAGAGAGGAAGAAGACGGTCAGAGAGAATAGTAAAGGAAATGAATAAATGGGTGAATGAGGGATTAAAGAATATATAAAGGCTGTTATAGATAGAGGGAAGGAAAGAAACAATTTTGCACTAAAAAATACGGTTGAATACTATAGAGAAAGGCCATAGAGGGACAAAGAATATATAAAATGGATAAATGTTGGTGAAAAGAAAAATACACAAAAATAGAGAGATTGAGAGAAAGAGGTATAGTCCCCCAAGGGCATCTGTTCTCTTTCAAATAAATCTTGAGCAGCAACTAATCAAGCCAATGATATCATCCCCACTCCCATCCAATCACATACCTTCAGTTTCCGGCCAATAACATTGTCTTTATTCCCAGTTTAAACAGGATTGAGTCATTAGGCCAGTTCCAGAGATAATTACAGGGGATTCTGGGTATGACAAGGAGAAAATGACATCACTTCTGCCTCAGTGTTTTCACTAACCAACCAACAGAAACACAGCATCACCAGCCCGGGTCTGTAAAAGAGCAATAAAGTGTTGTTGTGGAACCCTGGGAAACTGTACATAAGAAAGCCAGTGTAAAAGAAATGCCTGCAGGGTTATAACATCTGTTTTCTTTGCAGGCGGAAGCAGAAGCCATCCCTGACAACGGGAAGGATCAGAGTCGTCAGAGGCTGATGTTGCCTGGGTAAAAGTGATGGCGGGAGAACAATGTTTCTGTCTCAGGGACGGACAGACTGGAGGTGAGATGGACTGACAGACACAGAGAAGAGAAACAGATCAATGTACCATCCGGACGTACTGTCGTTTGTAAACTGCTTTGTGAAGAGCACTGTGAGGTCAGTTGAGTGATCATTTAGCATTGTTGTAGCTGTGAGAAATAATCAGTGTACAAAATAAGCTAGCAATAAAAAAGAAACAACATCAACTGTACTTCCATCTCTACACCTCAAGCTTGTTTCGGGTGGGCACACCAAATTAAAAGACCATTAACCATTGTAAGGTCATCGCAATGAAACAGACAAAGGCAAACAATAACACACACATACATACATACATACATACACTCACCTAAAGGATTATTAGGAACACCATACTAATACTGTATTTGACCCCCTTTGCCTTCAGAACTGCCTTAATTCTACGATTCAACAAGGTGCTGAAAGCATTCTTTAGAAATGTTGGCCCATATTGATAGGATAGCATCTTGTAGTTGTAGTTGATTTGTGGGATGCACATCCAGGGCACGAAGCTCCCATTCCAACACATCCCAAAGATGCTCTATTGGGTTGAGATCTGGTGACTGTGGGGGCCATTTTAGTACAGTGAACTCATTGTCATGTTCAAGAAACCAATTTGAAATGATTCAAGCTTTGTGACATGATGCATTATCCTGCTGGAAGTAGCCATCAGAGGATGGGTACATGGTGGTCATAAAGGGATGGACATGGTCAGAAACAATGCTCAGGTAGGCTGTGGCATTTAAAAGATGCCCAATTGGCACTAAGGGACCTATAGTGTGCCAAGAAAACATCCCCCACACCATTACACCACCACCACCAGCCTGCACAATGGTAACAAGGCATGATGGATCCATGTTCTCATTCTGTTTATGCCAAATTCTGAAATCAGACCAGGCAACATTCTTCCAGTCTTCAACTGTCCAATTTTGGTGAGCTCGTACAAATTGTAGCCTCATTTCCTATTTGTAGTGGAGATGAGTGGTGCCCGGTGGGGTCTTCTGCTGTTTTAGCCCATCCACCTCAAGGTTGTGCGTGTTGTGGCTTCACAAATGCTTTGCTGCATACCTCGGTTGTAACGAGTGGTTATTTCAGTCAAAGTTGCTCTTCTATCAGCTTGAATCAGTCGGCCCATTCTCCTCTGACCTCTAGCATCAACAAGGCATTTTCGCCCACAGGACTGCCGCATACTGGATGTTTTTCCCTTTTCACACCATTCTTTGTAATCCCTAGAAATGTTTGTGCGTGAAAATCCCAGTAACTGAGCAGATTGTGAAATACTCAGACCGGCCCATCTGGCACCAACAAACATGCCATGCTCAAAATTGCTTAAATCACCTTTCCCATTCTGACATTCAGTTTGGAGTTCAGGAGATTGTCTTGACCAGGACCACACCCCTAAATGCATTGAAGCAACTGCCATGTGATTGGTTGATTAGATAACTGCATTAATGAGAAATTGAACAGGTGTTCCTAATAATCCTTTAGGTGAGTGTATATACATTCAATCATGTTTATCCACACTCTTGCAGTTTGTTACAGGGTGTGGATAAACATAGAGGTAGCAGATGTCCACCAATCAGCCATAACAAAGTCCCACCCTAAACAACACTTACACTACTGTTCAGAAGTTTGGGGTCACTTATAAATGTCTTTGTTTTTCATAAAAAAACATAAATTAAATGAATTTGAAAAGGAAATAGCTGTCTGACCATTGATTTATCTATTTTATTCAGTGAGCCTTGTTTGTAGCCTATAGGCCTAAATATTATTTTGATTACATTTCTGATATTTTAAAACCCAACGCAGCACAAACGAAACTTTTACCGGCACAAACCAGCACAAACGTAGCACAAACGATCGAGACTATTTTGGGTGAATTTGGAGAATGTGGGGGGGCTGGTTGACCTCAGATTGACTTACAAATATTATTTTAATATCCAAAATACCGAAGCAGCAAAAACGAAACTTTTTACAGCACAAACCAGCACAAACGTAGCACAAACGAACAAGACCATTTTGGGTGAATTTGGAGCATGTGGGGGGGCTGGTGACGTAATCGTCTATAATTCAATGTTGAATATTTTAAAACCCAACGCAGCACAAACGAAACTTTTACCGGCACAAACCAGCACAAACGAAGCACAAATGATCGAGACTATTTTGGGTGAATTTGGAGAATGTAGGGGGGCTGGTTGAGCTCAGATTGACCTAAAAATATTATGTTAATATCTAAAAAACGGAAGCAGCACAAACAAAACTTTTTACAGCACAAACCAGCACAAACGGAGCACAAACGAACGAGCATAGTTTGACGACGTTTTGCGTTGGTGGCGGGGCCAACTTCACGCAGGTACCGTTGCCATGAAAGGGTGCACATGGTCGGCAACAAGGTTCAGGTAGGTGGTAAGGGTCAAAGTAACATCCACATGAATGACAGGACCGAAGTTTTCCCAGCAGAACATTGCCCAAAGCATCACACTGCCTCTGCTGGCTTGCCTTCTTACCATCGTGATGCCATGTGTTCTCCAGGTAATCGACACACACACCCCCGGCCAGCCATGTGATGTAACAGGAAACGTGATTCATCGGACCAGTCCAACTTCATCCATTGGGCCGTGGTCCAGTTCTGATGCTCATGTGCCCATTGTGGGCGGTTTCGGCAGTGGACAGTAGCTTGTCTGTTGGATCAGACCACACGGGCCAGCCTTCGCTTCCCACGTGCATCAGTGAGCCTTGGCCACCTATGACCCTGTCACCGGTTCACCACTTTTCCTTCCTTGGACCACTTTTGACAGGTACTGACCAGTACAGTACGGGAACACCCTGCACTTTCGGAGATGCTCTGACCCAGTCGTCTAGCCATCTCAATTTGGCATTTGTCAAAATCGTTTAGATCCTTACGCTTGCCCATTTTTCCTGCTTCTAACACATCAACTTTGAGGACAGAATGTTCACTCGCTGCATAATCCCACTCACTGACAGGTGCCATGATAACGAGATCATCAGTGTTATTCACTTCACCTGTCAGTGGTTGTAATGTTATGACTGATCGGTGTATATGGTAAGAACTGAAGTTACTTGTGTCCTGAGTGACAGTGTAACAGGGAAGAAATGTGAAGAATGAAAAATGTTGGACCCTGTATCTGTGTCTCTCCATTTGTCTCATTACCCATGTCTTCAACTCTTCACTCCTCCCCTGTATCTGTGTCTCTCCATTTGTCTCATTACCCATGTCTTCAACTCTTCACTCCTCCCCTGTATCTGTGTCTCTCCATTTGTCTCATTACCCATGTCTTCAACTCTTCACTCCTCCCCTGTATCTGTGTCTCTCCATTTGTTTCATTACCCATGTCTTCAACTCTTCACTCCTCCCCTGTATCTGTGTCTCTCCATTTGTCTCATTACCCATGTCTTCAACTCTTCACTCCTCCCCTGTATCTGTGTCTCTCCATTTGTCTCATTACCCATGTCTTCAACTCTTCACTCCTCCACTTCCGTGCTACCATTTCCCCTCTTCCTCAATTTCTAGTACCTCCATCCTCCCGAGGTCTGTCTTCCTCCATTCATTTTCTCCCCAGTGCAGTCATTTATTTAATGAGTTAAGGTCTTGGATCCGATGATGAAAGGGTTTGCAGAGTCAAACTTCATCAGTTTATTGACACTTGTCTATCTAAAGCCCCTCAAAATGTTTAATGTGAGTGTGGGTACAAAATAAATCATTCAATCAATACTGTGCTAGTTACAACATCCCAATTTTGGTTAGTCTGTATCCCAGCGCTTGTTGAAAAGTGAACAATGGGGATTATTTTGACCCAGTCAGTAGGTTTACTATATTCAAATTACCCAATAGATTGGGTTGTTGGAATATTCAAACACTGGCTTGTTTTCTCTTTCCTGTTGGGTGGACCTGACAATTAAAAAAAATAATTAAGGCCAAAGGATATTATGGCCAATAAGTGGCTTTTAGAAATATATTTTTTGAGTGAAAGTGAATATAATTTTGGTGTATCATGGTTTGAAAGTCACATGTAGATTTTCCTTGTATACAGTATATATTTCAATATACATAAGTGGAGCAAAATTGGGATTGATTTCATTTCTATGTATAATAGGCTTTTGAATGCCTAAAATAAAACCAGTCTACAAAGACAGGCTGAGTGAGCAGAGAGCTTATATTCATGAGCTTGCCTTGATAGACAGCTCTTTAAAAACGCCTTTGTCAAGAAATGTGGACAGTGTTGCTGGAAATCATCTCAAGAAAAATGCTGATACACAAATAACACAAGAGTGCCTCAATTATGTCATTCAAAAAGAAACCTCTCCAATTTAACATGTCTCTTTAGATCAGTGCATATAAAATACAGTGAGTGCAGGAGCTGTTAGTTATTTTTTTGTCAATGATTCTAGCTTAATGTTTAGCATTTTTCATTTAGGCTATTGCATTTTTATCTATCCAATTTAAATGTTTAGTCATAGTTTGCCAAATAGCCCTTAAGAAATGAAATAATATGTTAACCTATCCCATTTTTGATAAATATGTTAACTTGAAACACACAAGTTAACAGTCCACATTTTTCTTCATGACTTTCATGGCTTCAAAATGAAAATATATGCAGGTAATTCTCATTGATATAGGGGGTTCTATAATTTGCATTATGACTGAGCATTTACATGTCAAATGTTTTGTGAATAAGTGAGAGTCAATTAATTATTTACAGATCATAAGTTTCACAAGTTTGCACACCCTGGCAGAAATTGTGACATTTTGGCATTGATTTTGAAAATATGACTGATCAGGAGAAAAAAACAACTATTTTATTTAAGGACAGTGATCATATGAAGCCACTTATTATCACATAGTTGTTTGGCTGCTTTTAAAATCATAATGGCCCTGATCAAAAGTTTACATACCCTGGAATGTGTGGCCTTGTCACAGACACACAAGGTGACACACACAGGTGAAAATGACAGTTAAAGGTGAATTTCCCACACCTGTGGCTTTTTAAATTGCAATTAGTATCAGTGTATAAATTGTCAATTAGTTTGTTAGCTCTCACGTGGATGCACTGAGCAGGCTAGATACTGAGCCTTGGGGAGCAGAAAATAACTGTACTGCATGGTCGAGTTGCCAGAAAGAAGCCTATACTGTGCCAATGCCACAAAAAAGCCTGGTTACAATATGCCCGACAACACATTGACACTCCTCACAGCTTCTGGCACACTGTAATTTAGAGTGACGAGACTAAAATAGATCTTTGTTCACAACCATATCCGCAATGTTTGGAGAGGGCTTAACAAGGCCTATAATGAACAGAATACCATCCCCACTGTGAAGCATGATGGTGGCTCACTGATTGGGGGTGTGTGAGGTCTACAGGCACGGGGAATCTTGTGGAAATTGATGGCAAGGTGAATGAAGCATTTTATTAGAAACAGCTGGCAGACAATTTGCATTGTTCTTCATGAAAGCTGCGGATGGGACGCTCTTGGACTTTCCAGCACTACAATGACCCTAAGCACAAGGCCAAGTTGAGCTGTTTAAGCTGTTTAAAGACCGATATGTACAAGATATAGTTCAGACAGATCAGATAGGTAGACTGATCCCTGTCAAGTACGGTTAGCAACTACTGTAATAGTAAACATGCAGTTTTAACGACAGTAGTCATATCTAAAAAGAGTAGCTATGTGTTATACATAATGATTGCTAGCCACAGATCTTAAAAGAAGCAGTAAATTACTTATTTGCCGTCTGGGTCCAGATAAAACTGTTGTGGTGGAAATTTTATTAATACCTTCTTCAATCTGTATTCAAAGTGTTTCAACAGGATATCGGTAGGAAAAAGCAGCTTATTGCCAGTTCCAACTGTCTCTCATAATCTTAATTAGCCTACTCTGGTTCAAACTTGAATGGTTCAATATCACCATGTAACATAATTTCTGAAAAATAATCCATCGTAATCCTTCGTGTTGCATGAAGTAAATAAGCTAGGTAGCAATCTGCCGGGGGAAAAAACAAACCATTAAAAATAAGGAAATTCTAAAATTACTAGGTCAGAGCAGGAAGAAAATATTAGTGAAACTAATGACCAAGAAATCTCTCCAATGTGACAAGTCCCAAAGGATGAAATGACCCTGATAATGTGACGATGTACACACAACATTTTTGCCTTGCAATTTCTAGCTAATTTCTCAACATTTTGGAGCTATACATCTCATTCTTGTTGAATAAATTGCAATGCATACGCTGCACAAATGTTCTCCACATGAAAGGACAGTAAAACATTCTAATGTGTTTGGCTTTAGTAATATTACACAGAAAAACATTATTCCATCAACATTTATTCTAAATAGGAGAGTCACCTGCATTATCTAATATCTAGTTTCATGATACAGATTATTGACACACACCTTACTTGGAGAAAATGTACGCATTGTTAAAATGGGTCTGGCTTGCATAATGAATACCATTTATACAGCCAATTTAAAAAGGGGTTGTAGGTTGAAGCTTTGGTGGTTAAGATTTATTTCCAAGGTGGCTCATGAGCCAAACCCTTTATCGACAGTCTTGACTAAGCTAACTGATGAGTGGATGGGACTGGACAGCTTTTATTGAGAGGAGGCAAGGATTGTTTTGAAGCTAAAATGTTTTAAGACGTGGTAATAATTGATATTAATCCGTTGAAACAAAATTGAGGGTTTGTGTTTATATTTCTAAATGCACATTTTACAAGCTTCAAAAGCACTCTTTTTCCATGCACATATGGGCTGTGCATCATGGCTGGGTATGTTGCTGTTGTCAAATTAACCAAAAGCGCTTCAGCTAAAACCAGATTTGGGCTGCCTGAAAATAGCGAAGTGCTGGTTTAACAGATCTTAATTGCCATCAAACATGCTTTATGCACTAGCACTGTGTAAAAGGTAACTGACAATGGGGCACCTAAGCTTTTTCAAGGTATTTTCATCTATCCAGTGTTTTTCTACAATGTAATTGGAATGCGACTTGGTGGGGGCTCTGCTAGTGGATGATTGGTCATCTTTGATATAAATTGCAACAATAGCTAATAGTTGGTTGTCTTTATACAATTGTTCCTTATTTCATTGAGTGAGATTTAAAGAGATGTTATCCACCACGTGGAAGTTGTTTACCAGTTTTACCATTATCTGTTTCATGCCAGTGGAAATGTGATTGTTAATGACATTGACTTACTACGGGTAAAGTGGCTAGCTTAGTACCAGCAAGATACATATTGTTATTTAACAAACTAGGGTCCTATATTTTGCTAAGAATTCTGCGACCTCAGGAAAAAGGCAGACGCGCATGACCTTGGTGTGTGCTCCTTAGTCCTTGTAAGAATTCCAAGACCTGTTTCTGGATGAGGGAACATGCCTCTGGCTTTCTGGTTTGGTGGACTTTGTGTGAGAGACAATTCCCAATTTGAAACGGCACACCCTAACCTCGAATCGTACTGCTGTGCGTTGGCCGGATTTACAGGCAGCGTCAGGTTAACTGGAACAAAGGATAATCGCATGATGTGAATGTTCACTCTTCATTGTTATTCAACGCAGAGCCTGCATTTGTTCTGCTATGATATACCATTTTTGGCTGCTGCGTGATTCTGGGCCAGTGATTCTGGGCCAGCTTCAGCTCAAATCAAACACTCAAACAGGTACCATTAGGCACTCCAGACTCCACCGGTCCAGCAATCCTTCTGATTCCGTTTGCAGGAGCCCTGACAGATGTGTTGACATTACATGATTGTCCGGTATCCGTGAAGAAAACATAACACCTACAGCCGTGGCCAAAAGTATTGGCACCCTTGCAATTTCTTCTAATTTCTCTAAAAATAGTTTGAAATAAAATTAACCAAAGTATCTAATGTACTATTTTAAATCAGTTAATAAACAGAAGTGTCGTTGACAGACGTACTGACACCTGGGATGCATTATTTGATTGGACAGCCTTTGGCCAAAACAACTGCAATCAAGCCCTTCCTTGTGCTTTGGAGTATAAAAACATCTTGGGCTGGTAACTAATAATGTCTTGCTGAGTAAATTCTTACACCTATATTGTACGGTAGAAGTGGAATTTCAATAGCCTCAACTCGATTTGCAATGAGAATTACAGATGCCATGTTTGACATTCTCGCATTTCTTAGAAACAGCAGAAGTGGTTCGACTTGCTTTTGGAACAAATATAGTGGTGTCTTGTGGCTTACCTGTCTAACTTTAACTAGCTAACACTCAACACCAACACTCTGGTCTAGGCAGAGCTGGTGTGCAAAAGGAATGGGACTCTGTTCATTGCACCCAGAAGAAGAAATTGCGAGAATGACAAGTTATGGCTGCACAGCCTTCAAATGGATTGTTTCTGTCAGAAACTTTATTAAGACTGTGTTAAACTTTCTAATTATCATGAATGTATTCACACAAAGGGATTGCACTCTTCACAGCGCATGTGCTGACGATTATCTTCTTTAGGGACAACGCCTTGGTGAGATTTGATTGACACGTCTTGATGGTATTCGGCGCTCAGAAGCTCTTGGTAACTGGTCTATACAGCAAATATATTTTTTTAAAGTAGCCAAACCTTTTTTTGTAATAGTTCTTTATAGAATCATAGGAAATGCTGTGTATATATCATGTAATTTATACATATACAGGCTACAATCAGAATCTGTTCAGCATGGTTCTGTATTCTTCGCTTTCAAACAGGTGTTGCACCATGGTTACAACCCAAAGAACCAGAATAATGTTGAAGTCTTTTGTGTGTGTGTCTTAACCAGCTGATAGAATTGTGTGATTCATTCATCATTTATTCAAAACTGTTTTCCAGAGATCAATATTGTTCTTTTTTTTTTTTTATATTGTTTTATAAATGTTTTATAATTTCTTAAAGCAGGTGTAAAAAGAGAAGCACCATCCCTCTCCCTCCGCACTCTTTCCAATGTGTTGCATTTTATAGTGTGTCTGTTTTCCAACGGCTTGATAACGGACCCAACTGAAATTGATGTGACACATTTCAATTTTTCTCAATGTCTTTAATATACGGTATCTATTTCTCTCTCTACCCTGCTCCGTCTCTTAAGTGAGGTGAGCAATTCTAAACCTAGCAAACTGTTTCCATTCTGCAGGCTGGTTATTACATTTGTTTGCAAATCTCTACTCTCTCTCTTCCACTTCCCTCTGCCTTCTTACCCTATCCCTTCCCCTCTCCCCTCCTTTCCTCTCTGCCTCCTGTGGCAATCTCATACACCATATCCCGACTGTCGTCAACATTCGTATCCATAAACAACACAACCCGTGGAGAGAAGACGGGAAAAGAGATTGAGAGTGAGAATAACAGATTCTTTTCAGGGTAATAGCCCAGTGCACATATTCCAAATGTGAAGCACTCTTTTATAATCTCTTTTATTACAGCAATTTGTTACCGAGTCCTCTTCGGAGCTTGGGGGAGGAGAGGAGAGAGGGAAGGCGTTACAGGAGGAAATAAGAGGAGAGAAGGCTTGACCGGTGAAAATGCGCGATAACGTTAATGAAGACTGGTGGTTAGAGACTGTGCATGTCATACATCTAACACACACACACGCATACACAGAGGAAGATTAACATTAATGTCCCCACATGCACAGGCAGGAGAAAAAAATGTGTCATTGGTGCTGGATGCTGAGAATAGCAGATAGCTATTTACACACCCATTCAGCACACCACACGAAAGCACACACAGAGACACACTCAAAATCTGTGTTCAAAAGTTAAAGGACAAAAATGTAACGGGTTCAGCATTTATATTGAAGAAAGAATGATTTAGAAACGAGACTTCAGGAAGGGTGATGAGGCCGAGGGATTCACATGAAGGATCCAGGATGGGAAAAGATTGGACTGATCCTCTAGATGAAGGATCCAGGGGGTTGGTCTGAAAAGTTTAGCTTGCAGTCTTTGGAGATATCGTGGGATTGTGGTTATTAGACAGTTGTGAAGAAAAATCCCCCCAGGAGATCCTTGAAATAGGTGAGTAATATAAGACCAGTGGAGAAAGGGGGGGGGGGGGGGGTGGGGGGGGGGGTCTTGATATATCCAATGCGAGACAGAGAAACAGGAATTACAGTTTGGTCAGTTCTCGATAAGCTGGTGATAGTGTGCTGCTGGAGTACAGTACTGAGTGAGTAAAAACTACCAGGCACTGGAACATGTAGAGCACTATGTTCAAGGCAACTTTCAAACAACTAATAAAAGGTACTTTGGAGAGTGCTGGGACCAAGATAACTTAGAAGTGACTAGCAGCCGGATGGTTCTAGAAGAGCTGCGTTCAAGGCAACTATGACTTGCAGTCTGTGCCTGCAGGCATCTAGTTGAGCATTGCAAGGATTAGGGGCTGGTGATGAAATAGAGCTGCTTTTCTGTGAGCAGATACTAATCTGTATTTGAGGCCAACAGTTGTAGTGTTCCATTCAAGCCAAGCCCTCTTTCCTGATCTGCAGATCATTTTTAACACCTCTTAATGGTCCAAATGAAGATTTTGTGCAAGTAAATAAGTAGTGTTCAGTGTTTGTGTGCGCGTGTGTGTGAAATCCTGGTTTTACTCCAATTTATTTTGCTATTTTAATTTTAAAACCCCTGTATTGTAGGTATAAATTATCATTGGTGAATGGTCTGTATCTGAGAGGTATTAAAAAGGACTTCGCTAGACTCATATTTGACCGTTTTATTATATTTATGCTTTGTCAGAAATTGAACTGTGAGGAAGTGGCTGTTTGCCAACTTCGCGCAGTGTTTGTGTTCCTTTGATGCACAGCCAGCATGCGCGCATAAACAAACACTCATACATTCATCCACACATGTATTGCTCAAGTTTTCAGTAGACATTTTGCATTTTATGGTCTGTGTCTTTTAGCGCCATCTCGCTCAGTTTAAATAACTCTGTTCAGCAGTGTTATGTAGCATTTCACATCGCCTGTGCAAACCATGCTAGCTCTGTTTATCAAAGTCTATGCACATTCACTTCTAAGCATACGTTCTTACCATACGTTCACAGTTACTTAGAGTTATCGACATAGTTTGAGGGTAAGTTAACGTCAACGCTAAAGTATAGCGGCATAACAAACACAAACATGCCTCCCACACTTCCTTTCTACACTTCTTCACAGCCACAGGGATTGTTATTGAGGATGTGACATCACTAATTGCTGTGCATCATGTCACTGGGTCAAGCCAATCAATGATGTAATCAGTTATGTGAATTATATATAATTATATGATTCTTATATATAAATCGCATACTGTACAGTGGGGAGAACAAGTATTTGATACACTGCTGATTTTGCAGGTTTTCCTACTAACCCTAACCCATTATAAGAGTAATTGTTTGAACCCTATATTCTGAGGTTTGGTTAATTGGAGTTTCCCCGGTGTGTGTGGTTCCCCTTGGGATAGTCCATAGAAGGGATAGGCAGATGGATGGAGGTCTCAGGGAGGATTTCATACTGCCGTTATGATATTGAAAGTTATGTATGTAGAGGTACGCTGTTTGAGATGGTTCTCTAGCTGTTAATATCGTTAACCTCCTCCTACAGGTTCTTTTCATTGTTTTTTTGTTGTTTATTTTATTATTTTATTTTTTTGAAGAGCTGAATATCGGTGGATCTACACTTGGGGCTATAATAAAACAGCACGATTGAGAACTTTGTTCTACGCTTTCCTGACATCTCCCAAGATACTCTGCAGCGGCACATTACCAGATGAACACTTCATTGAAAAATGGCTATGCGCCTTAAATGGCTCTTCTGAAGTTTCTGTGCATCACAGATGAATCATTCCAATATCTACCTGTTCTTTTTGTGGTAATTTGTTTGTGGTTCAGTTGTGACATTTAGTTTTGTAAGAGGAGAAATTTTAATGCAAAGCCACCCACGTCCCATGATAAAAACTGATCTAACAAGGCAAAATATTTCACTATGTAACACCTGTTTCTCATTATTTTTTCATTGGTTGTTTTTTTTGACTAAGATTGAATTATCCCACAACTTCTTTTACAGATGAACTGAAATTTGCAAGCCCATCAATGCAATGCTTGACTGACTTTACCAGTCAATTGTTTAGTGTGATGGTGACTTCGGCAAGAAAAACAGGAATTCTCAATAATTAAAACAAAGGGAGCTATGTAAAACCTATTTTGAGACATAGCCAAAACAAGTCGGTCATAACACAAATGTTGGTTCAGGTGGTGACTGGTTTTCAAGACATTCAAGACATTCAACTTCCTTAGATTTTTACAGTTTTTCCTCAATTGCTTTGGCTCATTTGTCGAAACAGTCTTAACATTCTCTAAACTGTTTATACATTTCAGTTTTGTACTACTTTTTTGTCTAGCTGGATGCTGGTGTGTATCACACTGAGCTTTTTAGATACCAGTTTTAACAGTGGTACAAGTTTACTGGGAAAAGTGAATACTGTACAATTCTGTAGTACACACAAAAATATATATATATCTGTATGTATACAGTAAATTTAGCAATGTGTTACTGTATATGTAAACAGAATTCACTTTTGCGTGACAATTTTTACATATTTCTTACATATAAAGTCATATATAGTGAGTCAGAAATTTGCCACAAAATGACATCCTTGAAAACAAAAAGACTGCAACAATGATCCTGCAGTAGTTCTGTAAAAAACAATGAATTGTATCTCTTCACGGTACATATCACTACAAGTTCCTATCTTCTTGGTGGACATCCTGTCTCTCATGTTGATCTGACAAGAGATTTTCATCAACATCACAACTGATGTTTTCCTTGCGATGCGCCGGGGGGAAACAGTTCCTGGCGATTGCTATTTCATTACTATGTCACCTGGCAGGTGATTTGCAAAATATAACAGATATCACAGACATTTCATGTCATAGTTTTTTTTTTATGGAATATACATGTACCGTGGATATAAAAAGTCTACACACCCCTGTTAAAATGCCAGGTTTTTGTGATGTAAAAGAACGAGACAGATAAATCATGTCAGAACTTTTTCCACTTTTAATATGACCTATAATGTGAACAATTCAATTGAAAAACAAACTGAAATTTTCGAGGTGGAAAAATAAAAACCTTACAATAACCTGGTAGTTGTACAGAGATTTGTTCAGATATTTGAACTTATTGTTTAAAAAAAAAAGCTATTCTCATTCGAGTAATGAGCCAAAATGATTGAGAAAACTGTAATAAAACAAGATCTCTTAATGACTTGAGGTATATGTTGGAGTTTCAGTTACTCAAACATGATTTGGATGCAGATCTGCCCTGAAGGCAGAAAGTGATTGTCACAATCCAAATTGTTTTAGAATTCAAGTTAAATTGAGTGATTTCAGAGTCGGAACGTTGGTTTTGAGTCAACCAATCACAATTTTTGCCTTCAAGGCAGGTCTACTTCCAGGATATAAAACTCTCAACACTACTCATGAGTTGCATGCAGTTGCTAGTTGTATATTGCACTCCAGTAAGAGATGGTGTTGCTGATATGGTCTCTCTGAGGTGATGCACATGCCGGCCATGACTAACTGTTAATTAATTTACTGAGAGACATCACTGGAAGAGACTGCCCTTTACTAAATTAATTAAAAACCTGTTTCCCCCTTGCCAGAAGATGTATATACGAATGTGTTGCCTAGCGGTCCATCTGAACTCTTCATTAATCCTGTCTGTGTGGCTTTAATTTGATCCAGACACTCTACGGTCAATTCACACACACACACGCTCTTGAGTCGCTCAGCAACAGGCATCTTGCCCGCTACCACTGTGCAACGTTGAGGACCCCCACTGGGCCACTAGAGCAGGCTGGGAGATTAGCAAGGCCTCTGTAAAAGGAGATTTAGAGCAGAAAATGTCCATCCACTTTTATTCTCCTCTTTCTTAAAGTACCGCTGGAACTAGACTGGGCACTTTGACTTGACGGGAGAGACTTTCACATGCCAGGTGCCTAGATTTATGACGTGTGTCAACTAGCCGAGAGTTGAGTGGAGACTAATGGATTCGGTACGTTCAATCAGTCATTCTTAACTTAAAGTATATGCTTTAATTTCCGTAACAACTTAATATTGGCTAGCCGGCAACATCAGCAGTATGGCATTAGTTGCACATTTGAATAGAAAGTTATGTTTATTTTAATAAACAGGGTAGAAATATAACCAGCAGCATAATACTACCGGCTTGCCTCTGAAGCAAAGCTGGGATGATCCTGGTTGGCTAAGGGGAAAGGGAGTCCAGATGCTCCAGATGTAGGGTTGAAGTATCAGTAGCCCACTGATCAAAATATCTAATTCCAATGTGAGAGTGCATTGAAGGGAACATTGCCCTACATCGGGTGTGGTATTTCGGTTGTGGACATTTAATCAGTGTCCTGACTCGCTGTGGTCACTAAATATCCCATGTCACTTATCATAGGTTTAGGTGTGTTAAATCTGTAGTCCTGGCTCATTACTTTCTGTTCCCCTACCCTGTAAATATATTGTAGCATTGCTCACTATCTACACTGAACGGAAACATAAATGCAACATGCAGCATGTATTATGTTGGCAAACATAACAGAAAAAAACAATGACAGAAATGACTGGTAAAATAAAGCAAAGAGGCAAGATTTTATGGGGGTCATGATGCGACAACTACTTCAGTCTTTTACAGACAATACACATTTTTTCTCTTATTTGCTATAAAAAAAAAAAAAACGAATTAACAGCAAATTGATTAATAATTCATGCTTCATTTAATTCCAGAAGTATTTCATAGTTACTATGAAGCTGTCACTGGTCCAGGACAATAACATATTTTTAATACCATAACAAACTACAAAAAGTTAACACACAACTATACTGTATAATAATAATAATAATAATAATAATAATACAGTTTAAATGTTTCATTCAAGCGCAGACTGTACTATTAGTTATTAGGCAGTGCTTCATTAATCCCAAGTAGAATATTTACTAGTTAGGCCAATGCTTCTTTAGCTATGACTACACATTCATCAAAGCTCATCAAACGTGAGGTAAAAGTTTATGCACTTTCAAAAACCGATCAGTGTTCATAATTCTTGCATAGCTTGTTAGTTAGCTTAGTTTCTATATACATCCAATCTTTTTACATCCTTTTTGTCAAGAGCAAGCCAACACATTTGCTGACACAAGCCGCAAGCTCTGGATGAGTGGTAGTAAATTTCCATCTTGACCAATTTCTGTATAAAATGTTTATGCTGCAAACCCTGGTGTAAGGAGTGAACATATAAACATTATTGAATTATTTTCGGGAAAACAATACCTAAACCATCTGGGAATTCCTATTTGAAAAGGATGTAGCTGTGTGTCACAGACTAACAGAAAGGTGTGAATGACCAGGGCAACAGTGTTTTGCCAAGACGCTGTATCAAATGTTACTCATGGTAGATGACATGGAAAATGTTTTCAAATAAACCTTGGTTATATTTCAAGACAGTAAAACAATCTAGGCTACAGCAACAACAACATGATGCTCATTGTGTTTTTTTGCCCCCTTTTTCCTACAGTAAGGAAAGAGAAATAGGGTAGTGTACCCTTTATCAGGCCACGATTTAAAGTACACAGTGAGCTTCACTGAAAATATACAGCTACAGTACAAAGCATTGCTGCACAAGCTTCCTCTATACCCCACTTTAAAATATAAGAACCTGAGGCTCCTAACCTGTTCACAGAGTTTGACATCTCTTGAAGTCCCTCTAGTGTGCGTCTCCACAGAGCTAGGAAAACCTGCTTTGAGTTTTCATACTGCAACTGCAATGATCTGAAATGCTCTTAACATGTTGATCCCTTGGTGCCTCTACAGGGCAGTTTAGGACTGTTTTCCATGAGCAGTGGCTGTGCATGAATCCCTGAGGAAGCCAAGCCAGGAAAAAAAGTCATTACAACCTAGGCCCATGTTTTCTGAAGTCATCAGTTCATAACCTTTGCCATATAAAAGCCAATTCCAGTGTCTGCTATTCCAACGCCATTTCAAGTTCTATATTTACACACAATCACCTACACGTTATTAAAGTGACACCCAACTGTTATGTTGCACAAACTCAAAAACGTGGTGCCTTTTGGAAATCAACTTCGCTCTTGAAGCCAGCATCATTTCAAACTTGCTTAACAGGGCTGCTGGAGGGTTTAATTAGTCCATAAACCCTCAATAATTTTCACTCCTTTAGCTTTGGGACACTTGGGAGGCTTGCATGAATGCGCAAATTAGGGGCCGACGGCAGAGAAGGAGGGGATTATTTGGGACATGGCCAAACTCTCCTGCCCTACAAACAAAACTGGAAATAAAAATGTACTTTGGGAACTGAAACCACCAGCCTTTCAACCACTACACCACAAGATACTGGACTTCATTAATTTACTGTCACAAGTAGTTCAAATGCCACATGTCTGCTAGGCCATGCAGGGGTCATATCTCCATAAACCATGAGCAAAAACCTAACATCCGCACAATCTCATTCTAAAGAAAAACCAAGTGACCCAGTATCTGCATTCGGGTGCACAAACCCATATGCATTCTCAATCACATCAAGAACAGTCAGAAATTGTATCCTTTCACACAGAGATTCTCTCTTTTTTCTTTTATCTTTCTTTCTTCTTCCGGCTCCCTTCCCCTCCTGTCTCAGGCCTGCAGGTATAGCCTAATGACAGATAGAGGTACTCAATGCTCGGCACGAATCTACTAAGCCTTTCATCCTATTCTCATGCATTGCTGCTCCTCTCTTCCTCATTACCCATGCACTCCTCCCTCCGTCCAGCCGCATGCCTAATCCTGTTTTTAGCTGGCCATTCTTTCTTCGTTGACTCTCTCCATCTGCCTCTCCCTGCATCCCTTCATCCCTCTGTCTCTAAATTGGCCTTGTCCTCTTTCTGTGACAGTTATTTCCAAATGACTGCCAAAAATACCTTTACGGTGGACGGTATGTGTGTTTGTGCTGCATGGGTATTCCAACATCTCTTTTGGTGTTGTCTAGCATTGCAAGAGCTCATTGTAGTGTCGAACACTTCCCTCTCGGTTCTGTTATCATCCTGCACTGTGTCTTATCTTTCGGGCTTTGGCTTAATGAAGCTCCACAGATAGAAAAACATATCTGATTCTCATAATCAGTCTCTCTTAATGTGCCTCATTAGGTGTTTCTCTCTGTATATGAATGTGCGTGTTTATGTTTGTGTGCATGAGTGTGTAGTTCATTAGATAGTTATCTGTGTTATAGTTTGTAATTACACCTGTCAAAGGATTAGAATATCTCTATCACCTCATCTCATATCCAAGCCCCATACCAAGAGTCTCCTTTACATAAAGAGACCATATGGTTATTTCATCCAAGAATTTGACAGAAAGCTCAGTAAGGACAGAAATGACTGAAACTCTTGAAAAATCATTGAATTCCAGATCTGAGCGATATCCTACATGTGGATGGCTTTCTCCAGTTTCAGTCTGGTTTTCTTTTTTTTGTTAAAGGATAAGTTCACTATTTTTTACAAATTATCTAGCATGATCCTAGTATGTAGACACATGTTTCTCATAAATTATTTCAGTTTTGAGATGTTTTTAGATGTTTCCTGCAGTCTCTCTCTGGGCTAAAATGGAAGTGAACTGAGCAATCGATATAGCGTTTGAAAATATATGATGCATTTGGTTTTCCATAACAGGAAGACCAGGGTCTATTGAAATAGGTCTCTGTAAAGTGCTACTGAAAATGCTTTGCCAAAACAAGCTTTGTATAAATAGTTATGTTCTATGTGATAACTAAATAACTGTTGACTTTCATATTGTGCTTGTTTTGGCACAGTATAAAAGCCAACAAAATAATTTGACTAAAAGTAAAATGATTACTTATTGGCTCAGTAAAGAAATGAAGATAAAAGTAACCCAAAAAGTTTTGACGGTAAAAATAGAAACACAAGATAGAGCACTGTACGTATATCACTGGTGACCAGCTCCCAGCCACTGTAGACCTCCAGGGCAAGCGGTGTCTCCGTAGGGCTCATGTCATCAAAGAACCTTCACACCCATGCCACACACTGTTTGTCCTCCTACCATCAGGCAGGCGGTACAGGTATCTTTGTTCAGGCACCAGCAGGCTCAGGAACAGTTTATTTCCATCTACTGTAACCCTGCTGAACTCTGTGGTTCCATCACTAACCATTCCCCCCCGCCTCTCAGGGACCTTGTTGCACTATTCCCTTGTACTACTGCACTCTGACACTGCCTTGCAAAGTCTGGTAAGGAAGTTTTCAGTTGTTACATGTACCTTGCACCTTCAATTTGCTGGCACTGTACATTTAGAATTGCTTTTATACTTGCATTTTTCAGTTTTTACATGTACATGTCTACCTCGGGAACCTCATTGTTGCTATCCCTGCATTTAATTTGCACATACTACCTTACAACTCCAATTTGTTCATTTGCACAGTCAGAATTTACATTTTCACTTGCATTTACCTCATCACACAACTATTCGTTCCCCACTTGTACATAGATTATACTTAATACTTGTACATTTTCTGCCTTCCGCTATTTGCCTTCATTGCATATCAATATATTCCCCATATACTTATAAATGTCCTGCCCTCTTCCATTTCCACCTCTGGTTGGTTGCAAACTGCATTTCATTGTACCATACTTGTACTGTTCAATGAAAATAAAATTGACTCTAATCTAATCTAAGAATTGTCTGAATAACAATAACAGGGAGTAAATACACAATTCTATGAATAGTAGTAACTTGGCTACTTACAGGGATTACCTGGTCTAAATGTATAACTTTGGGTGCAGCTTTTTAGGGATACATTTTTTGACCATCAAATGAAAACATATCTCTTAGTGTTCATGTCACATAAAAAATGCAGTTAAGAGACATGTCCATGCTATTAGGCTCATAAATATGTATTATAGCCTGCCAGGGAATTCAGAATGTCACAGGAAATATGTGGGCAATGTACTGGTGAGTTCTATGAACATATTTGGGGGTGTGGTCAATTATGTATGCATATTAGTGTCAACCATGTCAATGTACAAACGCTGTAGCAGTTTAAGTGTTTAATGGTTATGCAATGACAAGTTAAGCATTGCCTTTGACACCAACTCTTCTGTCATTATTGTAATGGTATGTGTCACTAATCAGCTGCATGGTAAAAAGGTTGTTGTGTGCTTTAAAGTAACTTAAGAATAAATTGTCGCAGAAACCTCCTAAGGATTTATTTTTTTAGACTGAAATTCTGGATTTAATGTTAAATTGTCATCTAAATGTTTCCAGTAAACAGGCAACCTCCTTCCTCTAAAAATAGATGTAACTGACCTTCAGTGACTCT
Source organism: Esox lucius (assembly GCF_011004845.1). NCBI lineage: Eukaryota > Metazoa > Chordata > Actinopteri > Esociformes > Esocidae > Esox > Esox lucius. The sequence continues at coordinate 9,699,714 of NC_047569.1, read as the reverse complement.
TCTGTTGATGACACACAACGGTACTTGTTGATTGGCAGCATACTGTAGCAGCCACTTTTCAGAATATTTCTTGCGTGGCATATTAGAGGGATAGCATTCAGCAGGCTCTTTTGTGATGTTCAATGAGAGGCAATGTCATTCCAGTCAATGTCCTTTGTTGTATTATTTTCAGAAAAACACTCAAACCTTGTTGAAAGCTGACCTGAAAGCATGTGATACTAAAAGAGCAATACAATAGTTAATTCATAGCTATTCAATGTATTATTCACTTTCAGCCAGAACTTCTGGTCGGTGAGTGTGACAAATTATCTTCTGCTAATTACTGTCTTTGCCAAAACCCCACTTGTATTAGCTGCCAGTGACTTACTGAAAATTAAACAGTATCTTTCAGTGAAGTGAACCAGCTGTAATTAAGCTACTGGAAATTGCACAGTAACTTCACTACAACGCAGTTCTTTATCTTTACAAGTTCTTCCAGAGATTAACCGGATTGAGTGAATTGATGAATTGTTTTTCCATAGGATGTTGGTTGACCAATATTTGCATGGTTGAGTATTCTTATGAGACACTTGTTTGATTTTGCTTTTACTCCTTTGAAACTTCGGAAACTGGGACGCAACCTAGAGAGGAACCAAACTCTGAGATGTGGCCAGTCCTCTTCTAGCTGTGCAGGCTGGAGATTATGAGTACAAGATTCTATGTTGTCCTACGTTCATCATTATATTCATATATCACATGACCAGCAGGTCAGTGAATACTGGTGTACTGTGTTCAGAGAGGCAACAACTAGATTAGCCACACAAACTGGACTTCGGACAGGGACTGTAAGGAGTCGTGAGGCCAGGTAGTCCTAAAGGGGTGGTCCTAGGGCTCATGACACCAGAGAAATTTGAGGAAGCATTCCTTAGTCCGTCATGATGCCAGATAAAACCACAGATTGGTACTAGACACCCAGCATTAAGACACCCAGCAGCAGAGTTAGGCGGTGGCTTTAGGGGGGGTCACATCATATAACACTTGATGTGGCCAACCAAGAAGGAGAAGACTCTGCCCAATTTGCCAAGAATAGCCTTCGACCACCAAAGGGACACCAAGAAATATCCCCTGTCTGAGACAAGGCCAAACATAACCCATTGAGTTCTCTGCCATCAAACAAGGCCCAGGGGGCCTTGTCTGTGAATCAATAGTATGGCAAAAAGCCTGGTATAACATGATGCATCCTCTTAGGAAGGGCATTGGGGAACATAAGTGAGCCAGTGAATCACCCCCTGTAATAGAATTGGAGAACATATCCCATATTGGAGGGTATCCCAGTGGAGAAACAGGAGCCCCTCCACGCAGATAGAAAGGGTGGTTGCAATTCCTTCTTGCGCCCCTGGGCCAAACTTACACTCAATCATAGGACGTGATGAAGAGATGAGTTTTTAGTCACGACTGAAAGGTTGAGACTGAATCTGCATCTCTCTTGTGATTCAGCAGGTCATTACAGAAGTAGTTAACCCAATTGGAGAAATTCCTGCTTCTAGCTGTTTGTTTAGATATTCTAGGAAATAGGACCAGCATCTTGTGACTCTACAGTATATATAGGAATGGACGGCAGGTCCAATTCATACAGACTTGTAAGTCCAAATGGGCAGCCTGAGGGATGATGCAACGGTCTAATCTTGATGTAACAAAAGCATATATAATGTGATTTTGTACATGTTTTCTAGTCATAAGATATGTATCCATTCAGAACCAACACATTGCCCATTTTGGCCAGTCATCAGCCTTGTAGAATACAGTTACAATAGAATTACATTTGTTGTGTCTTTGTTTTGTGAAGGGAAATGGAGCTAACAGCCTAAAATGAAGACTGACAGCAAAAACAATGATTTGCTCATGATGTTTGCTTTAAAGTGTTTGGTTTTATTCATGTAAAAATAGCAGCCCACAAAACATTACATTCTACTGCTTTGTGATTTATTAGGTCTATAGACCCAGTTCAGTAGTATATGTCCTCTGGCAGCAATAACAGTATTGGGAAAAGTTAGCCATTTTTCAAGTCTCTTCCCGTTTTAATGCACATGTAAGTTGTTCTAGACATCTTATTCAGTAAAATTGTATGGATGTGTATGATATGAACAGGCAAAAATGTGATGGTCAAAAAGAGCCTTCAGAGTGTGTGCTACGAGCCTTGTCAAGAATGCATCATCAATGCTGTTACCCTATGCTTGATTAAGACCAAAACATGTCATGCAAAAGTAAACGGTCAACTTGGTTGTTTCTGATTATCTCTCCTCGCCTAATTAAACGTAATTTGTTGGTGGGAATAAATGTCTATCAGATTTGGTGTCTACAGGAAATGCCAATGTAAGTATTTAATCTCAGCTGCCTCTTGTAGCATAGGGCTAAATGTGCTAAGCTGATGAGAGTGGACTAAAAGTAGCATTGAATCACTTGAAACACAACTTCTTTTGGTTGATTAGATCACAGGATGGATCCACCATACAAACTTAAAAAAATAAAATGGTTGAGGACCCTTGAATCTTTGTAAGATGCTTACAGGTTGGTTTTTAAAAGTCCCTTTACATTCCAAAGCATTGTAAGTGAAACAAAAAAATGGTCTAGTGATTTTAAAGTTGTACATTGTTAAGGTAAACATTTAAAATGTCTTGAACTCATAGTGGAACTTCATTCATTATATTTCTGGCATAAAAATCAAAGGGAAATTAAAAACCAATTAATACAGGCTGGCTAGAGGCACAATATTCTTATTGTTGCATCACAGTGGATGACCTCTAGTGTCCTATTGAGTCTTTTGAACCTAACATAATAGGAAAAGTTACATATTGCAGCTTTAACTCTCTAAGAGAGAGATATCTACAATATAGCCAGTATATTTCAAATGAATATGCAAATGGTGGCCATTTTGAATTAAGTGTGACTTCTAGCTTTGCTGCTCTAATAAACAAGAAGCTTTTTAAGAATCCTAGCTAGTTTGTAACTGTTGTTATTCTGTAGAAAAATACAGTATACGTGTAGCTTTAGGAAAGAAACTTCAAAGAGGATAGAACTGCATGCATTTTAAAATTCTCGCTTCTAAGTGAAACATAAAATTCAAACAAGCTTCATCTATGCATATGAATGATTGAGGGTTTAGGGTGAGTGGAAGTGTGTATGTGTGTGTTCATCTGAAAAGTGAGATAAAAGAGTCTGTGTCAGTGCAGAAATATCATTAGCTATTTGCCAGGTGTATTTCACTAACTTTACCGGTAACGACTGGGTAAAATGAATATTTTATTTTAATTCATATATCACTTCAGGTTCACACACACTTTCTCTCTCTCTTCTATCTGTCACCGTCTCTCGTTCCTTTTCTCCTTAATTACAAGCAGGTTGGGTTACACTACGACACAGGAACTAATCCCATCATAATGACAGTTTTCCCTTCTGCTGTGTTGCTACCATCTGTCACTGAGACAATACACACGTCCAACCGAGCTCAGCTCTTTTTCTCTCCAGGTTCAAAGTAAACCTGCTGTTAATCAGGCATTCTCAATCTGTTACCTGTGGGCTAGCTGGTCTGACTGGGTGTGTCACTGTAAGGTGTGTTACCTGTAGGCTTGTTGTTTTGACCGCAATTGGTTTCTGTGGTGTGTATTGGTAAAAATTAATGTTTTATGATTGTGCAAGTAATTGAGGTAAGATGAAACAAACTCGCTAGTGGGTGATTTAGATAAGACTAACAACAATTGCTATAAACCAAAAGTACATTAAATTTGTATTTAAAAATGTATGCTACTTTATACTGCTTGCTTAACAATTTTTTTCAGTTAGCCTTTAGGCTAGCTGCCACGATAGCACTACCTTGCTGTTAAATAGTGGTTCTGAAAGCACTGTGGATCACACTTTATTAAGCCCGTCAAGCAAGTCAACAACACATCATCTAAATATCAACAGACGTTCTACTAAGGAGCAACTGCTTGGTATGATTATGGGTTAAGAGTAAAGGTTCTGGCTAGGGATAATGCTATAAGGTTAGTGGAGAGACGTTATTAATAGGTTATTCAACTAGTCTGTTACTGTCAGTCATGCAGATAGTTGTGCAACCCTTCTACTCAGGCTAATGGCATTACTAAGAGTTCTGAAGTTGGAGACAAAATCAGTTGAAATGTTAAGTGGTAAACAACATAAGGTATAACTATTATAATAAGTAGTATTATAATTAGAATGATGTGTGTACTTCTGCTAATGAATTCTGGAGCAGGCTCTGATTAAGTGTCATCTAAAAAGATATAGTATTAAGCACAATTCAAACCAAAAAATGAATTAATTTACTCATGCATTAAATTAACTTATGATTGAGGGACACAGGGTGCTTCTTGATAAAACAAATTTTGTGCGTAGTCAAGTTGTACGTTCTCGACATCTTAAATATATCAAATTAAATATCATGAATAAATGAAAACAGACACAATTACAGATTATTCTGCCCCAGAGAGAATAATTATAACCATAATTATAATATTTCATTACATTTTAAGCACTTTCAAGACAAGTAAAGTCAATTCACATACAAAAAGTAATCAGCGACTTAAAAAGCAGCAACATCGCTCAACATAAATCAGTTAAAGGCGAATTTGCTCCCACAAGATTTAGACTAAATTTCTTATTGATTACATTTTTATCAATTTATACATAATACCCTGTGTAATAACAATTACACTGGTGGTAATTTATTGAAATTAAAAAACATAAATATCTCAGGTAAGTATTAGTTAGTATTAATGCTCTTTACTCAGTACTTTGTAGAATTCCCTTTCGCAAAGGTTGAGAAAAGCAAAACAAGGGGTGTTCACCATTAGAATCTTAACTAAAACCCTTATCCATTAAGTAATACCCAGAACCTCTAAATGGGATTATATCAGATCACTTGCTTTAAAGGCAGGCATAGTCAATAAAGTAATCACTGATCATAAACTGGATGCGATTGGCTGCTGCGAAACCAGGCTTAAGGCTGCTCCTGGTTACACTAGTGAATATATTCCCTGTGGATCCTACAAAGGTGGAGGTGTTGCTGATATTTACAACAACACCAATCAATTTACCCACACAAATTACTGGGTCTTTATCTTAAGGTTCTAATTATGAAATATATGCAGCCTACTTAATCACTTTTCATAGGTACTACTATTTACAGGCCCCCTGGACTAATAATTTCCCAGAATTCTTATCAGAGCTAGTACTCATGGAAGATTATATTTTACAATATTCTAGTGGGACCAATCACCTTTTTTTGTCCATAATTTTTCGGGACCTACGCATTGTCACAAACATACCTTGAATTTCCTATTGTCCTGTGGAATAGATACTCTGAAAGTGTTTTTCCTCATAATCCATAATCAGACCAACAATTTTATTACATTTACTGCAACAAAAACAAACTCACTTGAACCCCAACCAAGGCTTAAATATACTCGTCAACCCAAAGATTTTTGGATACTCTTCCAGACCCCTACAAATTCCCAACTTTGTCTGAGTAAATAAATCTGTTAATAATCGAACCAAGGACTTACACTCAACCCTCAGTAATACCTTAAATGTGGTCCCTCTAAAAAACATGAATTAAGTACACGGAGATGTTGACTCACATGCCTTCGACTCGATTACGACTTGAGTCTTCACTTGGTTAAAAGAGAAAACACTTGCAACTGAAGTTCGATTGGATGCCAATGAAGGGATAGTTTGTAATGTTTTTTTGGAGTAGGTTTCCGGTTGCAGTGCAGATTTTGTGAGTGGGGTGAGGTGGACAACTCAACAATACAACTCTAATTGGAATTTTCCCAATGTCACTCAAGCTGTAGGCCTAGCATTCAGCTGTCAACATTTGGTGGTCAATTTGTACGTGTTAACTAGTTATCATGCTGGCTGGATCGGTTCTGAAAAACTTTACATTTGTATTCCAGGACTGTGTTGTGGTGGGGAGTAAAATAACAGCCCAGCTAGCAAAAAGTCGTCTATTAGACGTTGAATAGACGTAAATCTTCAACGTCTAATTACGGTCCACTGAAGGTTGAAAATGAAAATTGAAAAGATGTCAAATTTGTCTGACTTTTCAAAGTTGAAAACAGGTCGATCTTTAACGTTTACTCAATGCCTATTGACAATTGTCAATTCTCAAGTCTCAACCCATTAACATGCCAAATTACATTTTAGATTAACATATGAATGAAACAAAGCTTTAAATGGTTACCTTAGAATAACTTGATTAAAACAGCACATTTTAAATAGTGCCATAAAAATAGGTCCAGTAACCAACACAGATTTCACATTCCAAGAGTCAACACAAAACACAACTCTAAGAAAGAAAATGTACACTACATATGTTCACACTTTGCGACCTCCCCCTCCAGCTCTCCCGGGAGCATGTTTAAGTGTCTTAGACATAGCACCCCTGATTTCAACTTCTGTGGCAGTTTTACTCCACTTCATTACTGCAGCTGCAAAAGAAAATATTTTAGATGGTGCATGAATAAACCACGTCTTACACCATTAAGGCTCCTAATACACATTGTATTTAAATTTTATCAATTAACAATTGCATGGATTTGCATACCTTCCCAAAATAAATACAATTGGTAAGCTAAATTAGATATATACAGGTGCTTCTCAATAAATTAGAATGTCGTGAAAATGTTTATTTATTTCAGGAATTCAACTTAACATGTGAAACTAATATACTCACCTACAGGATTATTAGGAACACCTGTTAAATTTCTCATTAATGCAATTATCTAATCAACCAATCACTTGGCAGTTGCTTCAATGCAATTAGGGGTGTGGTTTTGGACAAGACAATCTCCTGAACTCCAAACAGAATGTCAGAATGGGAAAGAAAGGTGATTTAAGCAATTTTGAGCGTGGCATGGTTGTTGGTGCCAGACGGGCCGGTCTGAGTATTTCACAATCTGCTCAGTTACTGGGATTTTCACACACAACCATTTCTATGGTTTACAAAGAATGGTGTGAAAAGGGAAAAACATCCAGTATGCGGCAGTCCTGTGGGCTGCCCAAGTTGTTATCAGCGCTCAGTTCAGAAGCCTGCATCTATGATGGTATGGGGTTGCATGGGTGCGTGTGGCATGGGCAGCCTACACATCTGGAAAGGCACCATCAATGCTGACAGTTATATCCAAGTTCTAGAACAACATATGCTCCGATCCAGACGTTATCTCTTTCAGGGAAGACCTTGCATTTTCCAACATGACAATGCCAGACCACATATTGCATCAATTACAATGTCATGGCAGCATAGAAGAAGGATCCGGGTACTGAAATGGCCAGCCTGCAGTCCAGATCTTTCACCCATATAAAACATTTGGCGCATCATATAGAGGAAGGTGTGACAAAGAAGACCTAAGACAGTTGAGCAACTAGAAGCCTGTATTAGTCAAGAATGGGACAACATTCCTATTCATAAACTTAAGCAAATTGTCTCCTCATTCCCCAGACGTTTGCAGTCTGTTATAAAAAGAAGAGGGGATGCCACACAGTGGTTAACATGGTCTTGTCCCAACTTTTTTGAGATGTGTTGATGCCATGAAATTTTAAATCAACAATTTTTTTCCGTAAAGTGATACATTTTCTGAGTTAAAAAATTTGATATGTCATCTATGTTGTATTCTGAATAAAATATTGAAATTTGAAACTTCCACATCATTGCATTCTGTTTTTGTTCACAATTGTACAGTGTCCCAACTTTTTTGGAATCGGGTTTGTATATTTAATCCAACTGTTCTTTACTCTTATTTACATTACATTCATGTTCACAGTAGCAGAGTACTTTGAAAGACCCCGCTTCATTTGTGTCCCCCACGTTTGGGGCCGCTGGGAAGGTGTCCCTTATTTTTGCCGGACTGCGTAAGCAGAGCCAGCTAAGAAGACAGTCAGACTGAGTGACTGACTGTCTGACTACCCCTTGTTATATAGCGTAGTGGTTAGAAAAGCAGACCAGCGAACTATAGGTCCAGAGTTCATATCTCCTCGGGTGAAGCAAAGTACGCATTATGAATTATTCCGTATAGACGAGAACTTTGCTGGTTAAAACCTCCAGTGACTACATTATAGTAAGCCTGAAATAAAACAGTTTATGGTTGTAGTGTGACAGCTTCTGGTGGATTTTCGAAGTGTTTATTCGTGCATGCGTTTTGGGTCAGGATAGACAAACACATTCGCTGGCTACAACATAGGCTACAGTAGTTACATTACAGTGAGCCATAACTAAAACTGTAAACAGTATTGTATTGTGACTATTTCTGGCATTGAAAAGTTCATCTTCAGTCTTGCTAGAAATGGCTAAATTCTTATTATTATTCCTAAGAAGTTAGTAGATACCAGTAAGCCTATTACTGGCTAATACGCTGTTCAAACGGCCCATGGCAAAAGCTAACAGTTCATAGACACTATTTGTGGTGGAGGTATACTTAATAAGAAACGTTAGTCAGTTTAACACAATTCTCAATCGTGTTTAGCAAGTGGTGAAATGCGTAATGCCGTGGATTTATGGTTAAAGACAGTGCCTCTCACCTGGAAGGCTCAAGTTTGAATCTATTGTGAGCATCATTTATTTATTTTATTTCCACGATTCTCTCGTCGTTTCACTTGATGAAAAAGGTAGTTTTCGTCACCTTTCTTGATAGTTATTGTATCAGTGTCATTCACGAATGAAAGAAAAAAGTATGTTGTTATGCCATGAAAGAAAAAAAAAAAGTTGTTATGCCATGAAATGAAATAGCTTTGGCAGACTCGTTAGCAATTGCTCAATTCCTATGACTATTCCAGTAAGTTAGTAGATACTGGTAAAGCCTATTACTGGCTAATAAGCTGTTCAAACGGCCAGTGGAAAAAGCTAACAGTTCATAGACGCTATTTGTGTTGGTGGTAAACTTAGTAAGAAATGTTAGTCAGTTTAACTGTATCAATATAATTCACAAATGACCAATAAGCTGTTAAAATGGCCAGGGTCAAAAGAGGATTTGTTCATAGACACACAAGAAACGATATTGACACCCTTTGAACGTAGAGCTCTGTGATGTAGAGGTTAACGACACAGCCTTTCACGTGGGCGACCCGGGTTTGAATCTCAAGAGGGCAATACTTTCGAAAAACTATTACCCTCTTGAAAAAGGCAGGACGGGGAAGCAGGGTAATGTCACATGATTGATGGATCTTTTTTGTGCAATTAAGTAACAGTATGAAATCAATGGTAAGAACAATGAGATTCAGGTACTGTAGAGGTCAGAAGAGATCACTACAGTATAGTTCATGCATTTAGTAACTTTAACACTTTGAATATTAGAGAATGTCATTCTAAAAATACTGCAAAGGAACTGAAAGAGTGTTCACCTATTTCCTTGAGGTTTGTTGTGAGGGACATTGTGAGGTATCATTGACACAAGCTACTGTAGGAGGGAAACAAAGAGAATAAAAAAAAACATTATATTGTTACTCTTGATAAAAAGATCCAATATTATACACTTAATAATCCAGTTTGTTTTACACAAACTTAATATTCCCGTTTGTTTTACACATCATGGGAATCCTTCTCAAATAACCTGTGAGAGCCAGAAGTGCACTGAGTGTTCTGCAGTAGATATAATTCTATCTCTGAATGGATGTGTGATGAAAGGTTGACAAGTGGCCACCAGTACTTCCCAAATAAAAAGTACATACACTTCTAACAAACTAAAGATGTAGGTGGACCATGATGTTGGTGTACTATCACTCTGTACTTACACACATTTTAAGGACTAACACATGCATACAGTTTTCCTTTTATAACCACTAATGTTAGCACGAGGTGCAAGACTCATACTGAATGAACTGAATGCAGCCGTGCAAGTCAACAACATCTATCTAGTCAGTTGTAGGCTGACATAACTAAAAGTGCTTAAGTTAGTTGCCTGAAGTCGAAAACACGCTTGGCGTTGTATTACCCATCGGTGATGCAGTCAAATATTGTTATAAAAAAACAAACGTTATACTCATATTTCAGGAAAAACATAGCTACCTATAGACTCCAATCTACCAGGCTCCAGTCCGGATATTCTATAAGTCCCACCAAGCGAGTCCTCTGACTGAAAACGCACACAAGAACTTGTCAACTGAAGGAAAAGGCGTCTCAAAAATGCGTAAATATAAAAATCAGATCCGTAAATAAACTTAAGATTTGTAAATGTAAGTAAACACTTGTAAATGTTAAGCAACAGTTGTAAATGTTTTACAGATGTGTTTTATTTGTGAAATATGTTTTTCATTCTCACAAATTGTATTTATATTTGTGAAACATGATTACATATTTACAGATAATGATTTTATTTACAAAATATTTTTTCACATTTACAAATCAGATCTCATGAGTTGTGATGAATACATGTACCGACTTTATATATTTATGAAAACTGAGACACATCTAACTCCATACTCGTCTACCTGTCTGCCTGTCAGTCAACCTGCTCTGCCCACGCTGCCTGACAACTCCCCTGCCGTCTGCTATGCCCTCCCTACCCCGCCTACTAGCCCAGCCCTTACCACCCCCGGCCATGCCTCTGTCCTTCTACCCCAACCCTTCATTAAACAGTTGCTTGTGTCTGGACTTGGGTTCTGCTGGCCTGCGAATAGAAGGGATTGATGTTGTTGTCCCTGGCTGGATTTGTTCTGCAGTTTCCTGTTAACTTCTGCACATTCAAAACATGCATGCACTAGAGTTTGAAGACATGCCCGGCAACATACATTATATCAGCGTGTAACTTGGTGAGTCTTGGAACAACCTTTTTTGACTAGAGGACAGTCAAAATTTACACTACGATTTACCCTATGCTGTAAATCAAAATTGTGAGCAATATGTTTGTTGTTGGTGCAGTTTGTCCATCGCAATATAACCATAAACAGTTTTACTCTAGGCTTACTATAATGTGGCTACTGAAACTTGTAACCAGCAAAATTGTAGTCTATGCTGGGTAGTCTGTCAGTCAGGCACTCACTCAGTAAGAAAGATTCGCTCTTCTTGCCCGGACCCACTTCTGCAGTCCAGCAAACATAAAGACATTTGACAATATATAAAAACATGGGCTGAATTCAAACTGGCACTAACAAACTATTTACAATAGTCACCATAAATAGCTTCTGTTCTTCAGCAGTGAAGTCACTGAGGTGAGTGTGAACTTTAACCACAACAAGCTATGTGAAGATAAGTTGCTTTGCCTAGCTGGCCCATTTTTGTTGATGGACAATTTATATTTGTAATTGTGGAAATGCCATGGTCATAAGAAAGGTACAAGGGACATGGGAAAGGAGACTGGAGGTTTCACTCGTTGCCTAATCTGTAAGGTCTGTTCACAGTTCACACATCTCTCAACCACATCACCAGGACGACATAGTCTCCAGAACCCAAGATCCTCTAGAGCCAAATCACAATGAACACAGCACTTTTCCCAACACCCAATCACTGAAATACTAAGCCCTTTCAAGAGTTTGTGATAGCTTTATAAAATTCTTTGATCCTAGCATTTCTACTGTGTTTATGATTTAGCTTATCCTAGTTTGTATTATATCTATATTCTTTTCTCTTTTTTGCCCAACCGTGTAAGCAGAGCTGGTCTAGAAGAGTGAATAACATTGACTGACTGAGCTGTCTGTTATTGTCACTTATATTGATAGTTATTGTATGAATGTCTTTCACAAATGGTTAGTAAGCTTTTTATATGGCCAGTGGCAAATGCCATGCAGTTCATAGATGCTATTTGTGGTGGAGGTAAACTTAATAAGAAACGTGAAAAAAAGAAAATAATGTCAAGAGGCTTTACCGATACCTGGCAAATGTATTGTTCTGTGGTGTAGTGGTTAAAAACACAGCTTCTCACGTGGGAGACCCGTGTTTGCACCCAGGAAGGGGCAACAACATTAATCTCTTTTTTTGAGGGCCGGCTGAACTAGGCTTTCACTGTTGCTTTACACATTTCTTAATTCTTACTACGTAGATGTCGTGTGCCATATCACAATAATTCCATTGTGCAGGAAGACGCTGTGTTACTGGGTGCATTTGATGAATATATTTTGAACTTTTGGATTTCCTTTGGATCGACTTCTGCCTGATCACATCTTGAACATGCTGTTTACCTTCTTCTGGGGTTTTTGGTTTGACATTAAATTCCACCCGCTCTGCAATTGGGACAATACCTTCGCCTCTCCTGAGTCATATTGTAGGAGAATCAATGGAGCAACTTTGCCAACAAGACATACAAAGTTTGCAAGAAACATTTTACAGAGCATCAGGACCTACTTTCACTTAGAAGATGATTAAAGGCAAATGCAATTCCCTCAAGTTACCCAGTTCAACCCATGGAGACAAGACAGACTGCAAGTAATACTTCCGATAGCTATGTTAATATACACTGTGCCTCTGGATATAGTACATTTTGCCACCGGATATTCTGGGCAAGGGCTGGGAATTAACGGTTTCACCATCGCCCACCTTTACCTGAAGTCCAAGCTTCTATTCGGTCAATTGATCATCTGTGTATTATGGTCAGAACAAGTAAGGCTCTATCCCCCGTTAAATATTCTTCCTGCTCGTATACAGAGTCAGACAAAATATATAGCCTTTCAATTTTCCTTTCTCTCTCAAGCAAATAAACTCTCCGAGGTGAATATCAAAGACAAAATAGGTAACTTGCTTTCTAGCTAGTGAATACTGTTGTTTACTGTGATGTATACACTTATTTTTCCAGAATGTATGTGTTTATTGATACAATGGTGAACAAAACTGACCGATAAACACAGGAAGTACCCGTTTATTTGAAATGAGAATTATATCATGAAAATGTAGAACTTTATTTTCAAGGAATACAACACCGTCATGTTCTTTTGAGGTAAACAAAACACCTGTCTTTGGAGTGTTTTGGAGTAGTTTCTCTGCTTGCAATGCATCTTTGTGATAACGGTACGAAGAGTTTCTATTCGTGAATTTGGACGATGCTAATAATGCTAATTACAGACTGGGACAGCGCTGAATACTGGAGTGTTTGAAAAAACTTACTATGTGTCTTCAGGTTTATCCTTTGACTATGTACAGTCATAGTCAAAATAACTTTGAAGGACTTTGGCATTATTTTGGACCCTGATCTCTCATTTGATGACTGCATATGTGAAACTTCCATTAAAAGCATCTCTGAAAAATTATGCAGAAAAGCTTATCCACACTTTAGTCACTTAACGGTTAGTCTATTGCAGTGTCCTAAATAAACTTAAATTAGTGCTAAGTATGATGCTAGAATCTTGAAACAACAACTCCATTACCTGCCTGTGCACTCACTGCCCTTTAGAGGTAGGTTTGATTTTAGGGTTTTACTGTTAACTTTCAATGCATGATATGGAAATGCTCCTATTTATCTCTCTGTCATGCTGTACATCACTAGTTATTACGTTAACTCATGCTGTTTCTAATGCTCATATGGGAGGAGATATTTCCTGCCTGATTTACCATATTGAGGGTTATCATCGGATTGGGTCACATTTCCTCCGGAACCCCCTATTTCAGTCTCTACTTTGTGTCGAGAGACTAGGGTCAGTTTGAATTTGGGTCTGAGATAGGGGTGGGTAAACTAAGGCCTGGCAATTCCATTCGGCCCTGTGGTAGGTAAAAAAATAGTTCTGAGGGGAAGTACAAAATAACCCACCAGCCCTCTCTTATACATCTGAATCTCGATTAACATTCTTTAGACTTTATAATGGACCAATTGTATAAATGTTTTAATTACTGCCCTTTTCTGATCGCAAATCATTCACGATTAACAAATTACAAAACAAATGTGTGGCCCTATATTTACTTACTTTTACTTACTAAAAACCTGATGAGGCCCCCCCAGCCCAAAAGGTAATTCTTAATCCTGAGGTGGAAAGACTCTTCCATGTGTAACCAGTACCACATAATTTCAGTTTCCAGTTGAACTCATTGTTCAACTCTACCGGACCAGCACACTGATCCGGTAGAGAAAACGGATTAAAAAACGTCTCAATTTCTTAACTATGATGGCAAAAATTGACTCTCCACTAATTACCTTGTGGAAATCTCCACCTCTCTGATCCGGCTTTGCCTGGAGTATGCTAGCGTTTTGCTGATAGGCTTGAAAAAGGAGCAGCAGTCTGCGCTTGATAGACTACAGAAGGCAAATAAGATAGTAATTAAAACAGTGACTCTTTCATCACTACCGTCAAGGGAAAAGCAAGCAGCAGTAGCATTGGTCACTGACATGCATCAGCGTGACCATCCTCTACATTATCTCGGCTGAGTCTTTTGCAACCAGAATCAACTATCCAGCATCAACGCAAGGAATACTATTTCTTGTGTTATGATCTTTTTAAATAGTGGTTTCTGTGTTTTTAAATGTTGTTTTAAATGTGCACAAAAAATCATACAATTGCTTTAGTTACAGTATCATTCACATGATTCCATAAACATATCTAGCCAGTTTATTACATACATTATTCTATACATGCATGATGAGAGAGGTAGCCAGAGCAAATAGGAGATGCCCTAGGCTGAAGGGTTAATCATATGTGCATTTCCTTCTCTACACTAACTTGGGTGAAGGCATCTGATGAATGTCACATCAAGACCTAGCGGAAACAACACCCAGGGGCGATGGCTTTACAAAACTTCACTATCGTACTGTAAATAATTTGCAGCCCACACAAAACACTTAGCAAAGAGCTTAGTGTGAAATGTGGATGATTACATTCACAGGAAACAGTTGTAGCTGTTTACGATTATATGTATTGGAAACTGCTAAGATTCTAAATTGTATTTTGTTACTGGGTACCTCACATCACTCACACCGAAGTCAATAGTGCAGCTGACTGAATTGTAAAAGATTTTACAGCTGTGTTTTAGAGATTTAATTAGTCACATACACAGATTTGCAAATATTATCTTTGAGTCGGTCATTTGTTAAGATCTTCTGTGGGATACACACTCCTATTACATCTACACCTGAACAATCTCTACAATCACGTCTTTCAAGACCAATAAGACATTGAGTCTGTCATCATTCTTGAATGTTTCTGATCTTCATCGTTTTAGATTAAATGTCTCAAGTCAACACACATTCAAACTATCCAATATAGGAAAGTGTACTCAGACTGTATGTACCATTTTCTTTCAAGCACTGCTGTTGCTTCCTGTGTGGTTAGATAACTGTTTAGGAGGTCCAGCAAGAATGTTTAGGACGTCCATATACCCCCTTGTATCCCTTCCCTCAAGAACATGTCTGTGGTTGTAAATAAGAATTTCTTCTCAACTGTCTTGCCAGTTAAAATAAAGGTTAAATCAAAGTTGACATGCTTTATAAAAATGCTAAAAATAAGTGGAAAACTACTCTAAAACACGCCAAACTAAGTGATGTTTTTATATTGATAGATACTGTATCAATGTCATTCATGAATGGCTAATTAGCTGATAAAACGGACAGTTGCAAAAGAGGATTTGTTCAGGATAGACAAAAAGTTGCTGGGTACAACCTTCAGTAGCTACGTTATAGGAAGCCTAAAATGAAACTGTTTACTGTTATATTGCGACCATTTCTGGTGGTTTTTCTTGGACTCAAAGTCACTTTACAATGCAGGTAGATAAAAACAGAACAAAACAAAACAAGACAAGATTAGACACAGGTGAGAAGGGAGGGGGTGTGGGGCTACGGATAGGCAGATGTGAAGAGATGGGTCTTGAGGTGGGACTGGAAGATGGTGAGGGACTCAGAGGTGCGGATCTCTTGGGGGAGGGAGTTCCAGAGCCTGGGAGCTGCCCTGGAGAAGGCTCTGTCCCCAAAACTGCGGAGGTGGGATTTATGGATGGAGAGGAGACCAGCTGAGGAGGATCTGAGGGACCGTGAGGGTTGGTACGGGGAGAGGAGGTCAGTGAGGTATGAGGGGGCCAGATTGTGGAGGGCTTTGTAGGTGAGGACCAGGATTTTGTAGGTGATCCGGTGGGAGATAGGAAGCCAGTGGAGTTGTTTTAGGACTGGAGTGAAGTGGTGCCAGGATTTGGAGCGGGTAATGAGTCGGGCTGCTGCGTTTTGGACCAGTTGGAGTCGGTTGATGTTGGTAGAGCTGATCCCGAGGAGAAGTGAGTTGCAGTAGTCCAGTCGGGAGGAGATGAAGGCGTGAATGAGTATTTCAGCAGCGGTGGGTGTGAGAGAGGGTCTGATTTTGGCGATGTTGCGGAGGTGAAAGAAGGAGGTTTTAATGACTTGACGAATGTGAGGCTCAAGGGAGAGGGTCGAATCAAAGATAACGCCAAGGTTGCGGGCCTGGGGAGATGGGGAGACAATGGTGCCGTCGATGGTGAGAGTGGGGTTATTGGGCCAGCTAGGTGATGCAACCTATCTTCACATCACGCTACTGCCGAAGAACAGAAGCTATTTATGGTGTCTATATGAAATAGTTAATTAGTGCCAGTTTGAATTCAGCCAGTTCCGCCAGCTGTTTTGTCAGTGTACAATCTAAAAAAAATGATGCTACCGCAACAGATTACTGAATGTAGTTTGAAGTGTTTTGGAGGAGTTTTCCACTTGCAATGTAGCTTTGCGATAGTGGTATGAACCGTTTCCATTCATGAATTTGGACAATGCTAATATTGCTACAGACTAATAATTACAGACTGGGATATTGCTGAATAAAGGATTTTTTGAAAAATGTGTGCCTTCAGAATATCTGTTGGTAAGAGGACTTTCAGAAAAATAAGAATTTTGGACAAACTGTCCCTTTAAGTTCCCATGGTGGCCCTTAGTTAGTTGGCTGGTATTTCACTCCACTATTATTGGCAACGCTAGTAGAGGTGAGTTTAAAAGGGTTATAAAAAGATTAACCTTTCGGTGAATTAGCTTAATGTCACACTGAAAAAAAAATCTGAAACATCCAACCATTAATTTAATTACATTTACTCTGAAAAAAAAGAAATCTGTAATCAAGAAATAATTATTTCTAACAATACCACATGTGCCACGATTAATGGCACCCCTAAAAATTATTATGAACAAAATGTTACTGAAGCATTTTTTTCATTTAGATTTTACTTTTTGAAGGTGTTTAGAGTGTTAGGAAATTTCAAGCAGTAATCTATGATGTCCTGTTTCACTGGGGTATAAATGTGATATGACATAGAGGCCGTATTCTATTATTAATACAGCAACATGAGAAAGATAAGAGAACACACAAATGAAATGGGAGAAAAGTGTGTTGAGCTTCATAAGTCAGGGAATTGCTATATAAAAAAAAAGCTACTCAACTGAAAATGCCCTTATCTATCGTTAGGGCATGTGATAGTATGGAGGTGCATTTGTGCACAGTTCAAACGCCAACATTCGTGATAGTATGGAGATGCATTTGTGCACAGTTCAAACGCCAACATCCGTGATAGTATGGAGGTGCATTAGTGCACAGTTCAAACGCCACCATTCATGACAATATGGAGGTGCAATAGTGCACATGGCATGCGTGACTTGCACAGCTGTGAAGGCGCCATTAATGCTGAACAATATATACAGGTTTCAGAGCAACATATCATGCTATCCAGATGTCTTTTTCAGGCCTTGCTTATTTCAGCGAGACAATGCAAAACCAGGTGCTAAACTTGCCTACCTGCAGGCCAGAACTGTCTCCCATTGAAAACATTTAGTGCATTATGAAACAAAAAATATGAAAAAAAATGTTTAGTAGCTGAAATACTATAATAAGCAAGAACATTTGAAGAAATTTAGACTGGTTGGCCAGACTGGTTGCCCAGGTTTCATGTAAGGCAAAAGGCAGAGAGGTTAATGTTATTATTTATTCCACTGGTACTTAACTCGTACACTATAAGGTCCAGAGTCTGCCGGCTTTATGTTCTACCTAATATTTAATTGCACCCACTTGGTGTCCCTTGTCTAAATTATTAGAAGGTTGCAAGGAAAAAAGTGGAGTGGAACTGGGTTTGAGTTCCAGAGTTGAGTTTAAACCTTATAGAGTTTACAATTGTACTTGTTCCTACACAAAATTACAAACGCAAAACTTTTGTTTTTGCCCTCATTTTTCATGAGCTGAACTCAAAGATCTAAGACTTTCTCAAAGTACACAAAAGGCCTATCTCTCTCCAATATTGTTCACATATCTGTCTAAATCTGTTAGTGAGCAATTCTCCTTTGCCGAGATAATCCATCCACCTCACAGGTGTGGCATATCAAGATGCTGATTATACAGCATGATTATTGCACAGGTGGGCCTTAGGCTGGCCACAATAAAAGGCCACTCTAAAATGTGCAGTTCCATCACACAGCACAATGCCACAGATGTCGCACATTTTGAGGGAGCATGCAATTGCCATGCTGACTGCAGGAATGTCCACCAGAGCTGTTGCCCGTGAATTGAATCTTCATTTCTCTACCATAAGCCGTCTCCAAAGGCATTCCATTGAATTTGGCAGTACATCCAACCGGCCTCACAACCGCAGACCACGTGTAACCACACCAGCCCAGGACCTCCACATCCAGCATCTTCACCTCCAAGATCGTCTGAGACCAACCAACCGGAGTTTATAATTTTGTTCAGTCCATAAGGTTTTATAGAAAAGCCTTACTTGACCTTAAACTTGGAATTATGATTCATATGGGGAGAAATACTACAAAAAACACAAGGTGTGAAAATGGCACATGGTGGTTAAAATGTCTCAAAATATTCTGGATTCATATTTTTTTTTCATTTTTAATCTAAAAATAGGATGTTTACCAAACTTGGCTAAACCTGTTGTATGAGGAACTTCTGCTTTCTTTGACTTTGGTACTTTTTTAATACTTTTGAGTCAGAAGTACTTTTGGGTTCTTTAGGTAGTTGTGGGCAGTTAGCGGTGGCTAATAGGACCAGGGCCAATAGTAACCATCCCCTTTATGTAAAAGATTTCTTGACCATCATGCTAATAGTGAAACCCCAAGCCACCCTGCACATACCTTAAGCTATAGGGATGTTGTATTTTGTATATATAGTATTTCAACTGTATATGCAAATATCTTTTGTATATGTAGTAGAAATAAGATCATAAAAATGACACATTATGACCTTCGCCTACACAACTAAACCTGCAAATATACTTTTGGCCCCATGGAGAGCATTTGCATGTCCTGTGCTTAACCCGCAAGTTCTGTTGATCAGCACTACAACAGCTTTTGTTTACAATGCAGTAATAGATAAGGTACAATCATAACACCAAACAGATAATCTAATCAGATATACAGTACATAATTATGGAGTACAGTATAGACATGCACATGATAGGTGCATTTGAACATAGCTTGGTGAGGCGGACACGACATCAAAAACAGCATTTTTACTAATTTGAAATCAGGATACAGTGTTATCTCAGCATGCCTTATGTAATACATGCTCAGCCTACTTATGCATCTATGGCACATTACTTTATTAGAATTATTAGAATATTAACAGAATAAGACAAGCTCATTATAACAGGTCAGAGACACTATCCTAATTAAAAGACAGGGCCACTACTATTGAACTGGTTTCCTGGCACAAATTAAGCCTAGTTAAAGACTGAAAGGTATTAATGGGGGAGAATCTCTAAACTAAATTTTTTAGTACAATATACAACGTCCAGGGAATCAGTTGTAAGTATTTGGTAAAGTGACAAAAATGTTTGGCTTGGTAAAGTCACCAGTTGGAAACTACAAAAGCAAAGACAAACAAAGGTAGTGCTAACCAAGAGCCGGGACATTTACTTTAGAAGCAGTCCAGGGTTGGACACTGAAAATCTTTGCTGGGTCAGGAACTGACAACATGTCCCAGGAACTTGACTTGTTTGTGAAACAAAGTACATTTGTCAGGGTGTAGCTTAACATCAAAGTTCTAGTATTTTCTGGTCATGCAAGTGTGAATGGAAGTCTGCAGAATACACAATTACATCATCTATAAAAGCCATGGTGGATCCTCCTAACAAGTTTGCATTATTCATTGGAAAGTTGCAGTGGCATTGCACTACCCAAAGGGAATTCATTCAAACTCAAATAATCCAAAATGGGGTGAAGAAAGTGGTTTTAGTCCACCACTTCCACCTTTTTTTATAACCACTGGCCAAATCTTTAGTGGAATAGTAGTTGGATTTTCTGAGTGTGGTAAGGTCCTCCACAATTCTGGGTTATGGGTGGACGTCTTTGTGGGTTACAGTGTTCAATTTTCGATAGTCCACACAAAAATAGGTTCACCTGTTCTTAAGCCAATTGATGTTGACTGATAACCATCTGATTATTTTAACTGTTAATCATCAAAAGAAAGCCACCTATGGGTCTTTTGAAGGTATAACATCTGTTTGCAAAACACAACCTATAACCGTGGATGAATTGGAATGACATTCAAATTCACTAGAAGTTGCACTGAAAGGCTGTGTGTTAACCATTCTCAAAAGTATTCTGATTATACAACACAATTTAAATTATTATAATTAAAAGAGCAAAGAACATTGTGATCTGCAAAGAATAATCAAATAGTTCACAGTGTAATTCTAAAAAGATACACCACCCTTCACAATAACCCTTTGAGAAACTTTTTACCACTAAAGAGACTGTGGGAAAAATGTATTTTAGACACAGATCAATTTAATCCCTATAATAATATGCCATAATGATTTTGATTGATATTTACTTATTTCTCCAGACAGTTATCTTTTAAGATGGCTATCTTTACTCAACATAGGCTTACTTTACCATAACACTACCATTCAAAAGTATGGGGTCACTTTGAATTGTTTTTGTCTTCTATAAGGTTAGAAATAATTATTTTTAATTGAAATAATAATTGTGTTTTTCAAACTTTGCTGTTGTCAAATAATCCTCCATTTGCAGCAATTACAGCCTTGCAGATTTTTGGCATTCTAGTTGTGATCTGAAGAGGGTACCTCCCACAAGTTGGGTTGGCTTGATGGGCACTTCTTACGTAACGTACGGTCAAGCTGCTCCCACAACAGTTTAATAGAGTTTGACTGTGGTGGCCACTCCATTATAGACAGAATACCAGCAAAATGCTTCTTCCCGAAATTATTCTTGTATAGTTTGGAGCTGTGCTTTGGGTCATTGTCCTGTTGTAGGAGAAAACTGGCTCCAATCAAGCACTGTCCAGAGGGTATGACCTTTTTTCCAGTCTTCCTCTGTCCAGTATCTATGTTGTTTTGCCCATACTAATCTTTTCTTTTTGTTGGCCTGTCTGAGATACGTCTTTTTCTTTGCAACTCTGACTAAAAGGCCAGCATCCCGGAGTCGCCTCTTTACTGTTGATGTTGAGACTGGTTTTGTGTGTGCTATTTAATGAAGCTGCCAGTTGAGGACTTGTAAGGTGTCTGTTTCTTGAACTAGACAATCTAATGTATTTGTCCTCTTGCTTATTTATGCACCAGGGCCTCCCGCTCCTTTTTCTAGTCTGGTTAGAGCCAGTTTGCGCTTTTCTTTGAAGGAGGTAGTACACAGCGTTGTACGAGAGCTTCAGTTTCTTGGCAATTTCCTGCATGGAATAACCTTAAATTCTCAGAACAAGAATAGACTGATGTGTTTCCATTTTGAGCCTGTTGTCAAACCCCTAATTTAATAAACACAACAGTTTTCCGCTGTGCTAACATAACTGTAAAATACTTTTATAATGATCAATTCGCTTTTAAAAATGATAAACATGGACTAGCAAACACAGCATGCCATTGGAACAGAGGAGTGATGTTTGCTGACAATGAGCCTCTGTACACCTGTATTGATATTCCATTGAAAATCATCAGTTTTCAGCAACAGTTGTTTTTATTTACAACATAAAACATGTCTACACTGTATTTCTGATCAATTTGATGAGATTTGAATGGACAAAATAAAATTTTCCTTCAAAAACAAGGACATTTCTAAGTGACCCCAAACTTTTGAACAGTAGTATAGTTGTGTGTGTGTTTGTGTGTGTATATACATACACATACACACAGTGTATTATAGATCTTATATGTTATTGTATGTGTATATTAAACAAAACATGTAATGGAATTGGTCATACATTGTTATTGTCTTGAAACAACAATATATAAACCCTACTCTGTATGATTGAGTCTGTAATTTTGTTGTAGCCAGAGCTGCCCGTATCGGAGTAGAATTACCTTGACAGTAGCCCACAAACAGTCTTTTTTTACCAGCTACTGTAGTGAATGCGCTTTTTCAAACCAGAGCTATGATCAGAGCTCATCTGTGCCTGCAGCACATTTGCAGTAACGGTGTGTGGGTAAAATCCTTGGGACAGCCAAGCCAGGAAAAAATCCATATTACAACCTCTATAAGCCGTTATTTATAGCCTATATGTTCACCAATATATGTCCGAAGCTAGAAGACAACAGCCACAATGGCTGAATAAATTCCATTACATGTTTTGTTTTGCCACAAAACCACAAATCGGAAAGAATGTGAAGAGCTGCCTCCGCTATACCTGCATCATTTGAACCTAAATCAGATTTTTTATGCTGTACAGCTGTAACCACAAAATAAATTATTTTGTTAAAAAAAAATAGTTGGTCCAATCGATGTCACACTATGCTACATTATATAATGCTGAGGTAGGCTACTCATTTCTGCGTGTGTGTGTGGTGCCTAAGTGCACATAAAAAATAAAAAAAATGCTCTACTATTTGCCAACTATCTAAACATTTACTTTTTTGTTGTCCTTCTTGATGACGCTAACGTTACCTGGCTAAAAGCTGCAGCTAACCCACATTACCCAGTGCTGTTTTGTAAGCAGATTAAGCACCCATCAGAGTTGACTTTTATTGAATGTAGTAATTGTCCTTCCTTCCAACAAACAAGTGTGCTTTTTACAATACAGCTGCGATCTCTGCAGCCCAATGACTAATTAGTTATTAGTCCAGCAATGAGGGAGTTACTGCTTTGTAAAAAGTTTAGCCTATGTTTCAAGCTGTCTTTGAAACAAAAGTCAGATCAAATCTTGTTCATGACTTTAAGGAGTAGTGGATTTTGTGACAGGCTTGAAAATGTAAATAATACTTGGCAGAGCTTAGCTTTATTCTGTACCAACATTTTATTTTGTTGTGTTTTTTAGCATCCCAAAACAATGTAATTTACTGTCACCTATTTGGTCTACTGAATTATAGACCAAATATAATGTTGAGTTTAACATTAGAAACCTGCCAACAGTAGGCTAAATCAAAGAAAACAAATCCTATTTCTATGTCAAAAAGGTTGTTTCTTTATTTGTATTTTTTGTAGGACACTTATGCCTACATAACATTAGCTATTCACAATCACGTTTTTTCTCTGTGCAAAACAAAAATAAATTATTTTCATCTTTATCTTGAATAATTTTAAGTCTCAGAGTCCTTTCCACATTCAAGAGTGTAAAGCTCTAACGGCAGGGTAACCCCGATAGTGTTAGGCTTGTAAAGGAAAGGTTGCTGATTCTAATCCCTGAGCCGACGATGTGATAAACTTAGTGGTTATTATAAAAACTTAGTGGTTATTATATCCCTGAGCAAGAAAGTTAGCCATCATTTCTCAGAACTCATTGTTGTAAGGTGATGCCAAAAACTCCTCATACATTGTACTTGAACATATATATGAGCTGGTGAAAGGTAGATGATTAACAGAGAACACTACTGTCTTCCAGAGATGACCTGAGCAGGCCAGACTAATGGTTGATTTGGAATTCCAGAATATATTTTTTTTATATGTAGGTTCCTATTTAACACAAGCAAAATGCACTGCACCAGTAACGATAACAAAGTGCAAGACAATGTAAAGCATGCAGAGTCCATTCCTAAATAACTGTTCACAGCATCTGGTTTTTGGTACTCCAAATTTTGCAAGCAAAGATTTCATTACAACTGTCTGCTAGAATTACAAAGTAGTCAAGAAAATATCTCAAGGACGTCCTTGTGGACAGGAACACAACTGTCCATCACAGAACGATAAGGGGAATAATGTACTACTGCTTTAAATGCTAAGTCAAAGCCAGTCACAAGACAAAAAACTACGAATAGCATTAGAACTTGACTGCACACTGTTCAGTCGTCTTTACATTGTGAGCAATTTCCGAGATTGAAACCTGGGTTATGTCCCTCGGCCCTTTCAAAAGGTGGAATATTTATATTTGTCCACTTCTGGCCTACACACCACATTTCTACATTTGGCAAATATGGTAGCAGTGTTTTCCCTACTTGGGTAGTTGAATAACAGAATCAGTAGTGTGAGCACAGAAAACTGTAGTCTATAAGACAAAAAAGTTTAAAAAGGCACCTGAAAGACAGTAAGAAAGACAACCATGTGTAACATCTCAGAAATCCTACTAAGAAACAAGAACTTTTCAGCAAGTTGACACAGAAGGTCAGTTTCATTGAATGTGATGATGGAAAAGACATGTAACAGTTGATGAATCTGTGGTGTCAAAAGGCTCTCTGTCATCAATGCCAGAATTTGATCTGGAAGAGGTAGACACAAATGTATGCCTTGAAGATGGCCTTCCAGAGTTTGTAGAGACCGTTGTCTTTTGATCAGTGGATACTGACATCAGTCCTTCTAGCTGAGCTGTTCTTCCATGTTATGTAGGATTATCCAACCATAAAGCTGTGGGTGGCCTTGGAAATGGTTAAAACTACCATGAGATTTCCCATCTGTATAATTTTCTTTTAATCCAGTTTGGATTTCATAAAGTTCATAAATGGCAAAAAACATTTGGACTGAATGCAGGTCATTTCTAGAGGTGATGCCATTGTTTCAATTGCAGCTACATTTTCCGCCCCCTTAATCTGGAATTGTCTACTTTTATATTGCTTGAGAGATGCAACTTGTCATGACAAATAAAACTACCCTTGACTGAATGTTCTGAGGAAGGCTCTCTTTTCCAAGAGGTCATATTCAGTGGAGACTGCAGTGCTGCAACAATATCACTGAGCACTTCACTAAACAAGCACACCAAGAAATCTAGAAAGCAACCAATCAGTGTCTTTACCTTTACCATAACAATTTGTCTAAAACAGTTGTTCCCTTTGACACCTGCGTGGACACTTATTAGAGGCTATGCTACTAAGGGTTGTAGAGAACTCATGAGGTGTGCAGCAAAAGCCCTTGTGTTCCTGACAGTGTTGATGGCAGGTTACTGGATAATCACCTGCCACTTGTGAACCAGGGTCATCTCATGTATGATTTCTTCATTTCATGTTTTTGTTTTCTGAGCAAATGTCACTTGAGTTTTACGAACAGAAATGCATCACTTCCATTATTGTCTACTGTATGTCAGTTGCCATTTGGAATTCAGTTTTGTTGTTCTGTTTGAATGGGCACCCGGCCTGGGATGTTTTCTTATCACCTAAGAAATGACTGAGCAGCTAATGTGGTTCTTTCCACTTTATCAGTTTTTTCTTTGATAAGGCTCCCTGACCAAAGAGTAAAAATGGAGGGAATGGCTTCTGAAACTGAACAGTTCACATTCGGTTGTTGTTATATGCTCTGTTCTTCACTCTACTGTATCTTAAAACAAACTCCCATCTCAGATTGAGGCCACAGTATTGATAATTCGGACTAAATCCGATTAGCAAATTGTTTTGTTCCGACCATGATCTAGAGTCTCACAAATCAACCCTTTTGGCTGCGCTTCTGTTACCTTTGTCACTTATCTCGCAAGACACAGCAGAGCAGGGTAGTGGGGGGCAGAGCAGATGGAGAATCAGATACAACTTAAAAGCTCTAACCTGTTTCTTTTCCAGGATCAATATCCCTAGTCCTGCTTCAGAAGTGCAGAAAAGGCTGAGCGTAGAAGAATGAGCGACGGCGTGTGAGTCTGTCTGTGAGAGTGTTTTTGTTATGGGTAGAAGGATGCCGAGACGGGCTTGGCACCAAAGACCAAAAGTGTTAATTACTTATTGATCCAATTTAGCTGATGACTCCCTAAAAGCACAGGGGCACAAGGCATAGTAAACATCTTTCTTTCCAACTCTCTTTCCCTGCTTTCTTGTCTCTTACTCCCTCTTCACAGCTTGTATGCATTTCCCTCTGTCTCTGTCTCTTTCATTCCCAGTTCTGCTGCCCTATCCATATACCCTGAAGGCATGACACATTTTTCTATCCTAGAATAAAGCTGGCTCTTGTTGCTTTCAATCAGAATCCTGCCACTGTTTTCCTGTGCATACCCTAAAGCTGACATTCATTTGAGGAAAACCTACTGTACGTCAGAAAGATTATTTTAGATCTATTTCCCTGTTTGATCTCCGTTTCTGTCGCTTATCTTTTAACCACACCCCCCCCTCACCCTTCTCTTTTCTCTCACCCTTGCCATCTCTCCCAGCCCCCCTTTTCTCTTTCTCTCGGCCTCTCTTGTTCTCCCTCTCTCCCTAAGAGTGATGACATAGTGGTTCATTAATTGACACAGTGAGGGGTTTATGGGGAATTATGGGTAGCTTAGCTGCTGCTCAGTCCCAACACGCTTATTGCTCTGTGTCTGGGACAATGTCGGGGCATTAGGTGTGTGTGTGTGTGTGTGTGTGTGTGTGTGTGTGTATGTGTGTGCGCATTTGTGGGTTTCAGTCACTCAAATATCTGTGGTTTTTGTATGTCATGAATGATGTTATTGGTATCACCAAATCTCACCGGTCAAGTGTGTGTGTGTGTTTATATGTGTATGATCAATGATGTTAACAACACCAGCCATTTTCAGCTCCAAGCAGTGCACCTCATATTTTATTTAGACTAGAGGGAGAGTTAGAGGGGGAGAGGTAGAGGATGAGAAAAATCAGTGGAGATATGTTGCATTACACCCTCTTCATTTTAAACACACACGTGCACACACTCGCGCATGAATAATAGACTGGCCAGTCAACCAGAGTGGCTCAACAGTTAAAGAGCTCATATGGCCCTGGCCTCCTGAATCATTGATGAAATGAGTGCCACATGGGAGATGTTTTGGCCGAGCTCCCCTGTTTCATGCAGTGAGAGGCCTTGTTGCTAAAACGTTTCATAGTCTCAATAGATGGAGAGGTTAGGTTATTTAAAAGCTTTCATTACTCCCGCCAAGAGTCTGCACAAAGGGCAGTCTATAGTGGACTGGTGTTGTTTGTAACTGTGGTCAAAGTGAAATAGAGAACATAGAGATGGATAGCTCAACAAGCTATCCACATCGGCCATTTGAAAAAGGCTGGGAAGGACACTCACAAGGATGATTGTCCCCGGAAGTTACGGTTAGGTGTTCATTTACAGAGGTTTTGGAATTACATTACGGCAGGGCTACTCATAACATTTCTGGGAAGGGGGTCTGTACAAGTATTGTTAATAATTAGCACACTAACCAACCCCAACTTTATCTCTCTTATGATAGGAGGGGTTGAATCCAAATACATTTCTTAACTAACAAATAAAATGTCATATTTTGTATTTTTCAGTCAAGACCCACCGTCAGTAATTCACCTCATTATGGGTCCAGATCCCTATTACGTACAGCTTTTTGCATAGAGTTCATGGTTATGGTAAGGTATTCAATCGTTCTGGTTAACTATGGAGTTCGATATCTCCCAGAAGGTTAAGGGTATGTATTGTTAGGATCGTAAGAAAATACATTTGTAAAGTGGTATGTTTGTAAAGAAATCATGAAATGAAAATGTTAAACATGATCTGTGTATAAACACCCTTACAAACACATGTACAAACACCCTTTTATGAATTTTTACATGTTAGATACTTACTTTACGTCTCCATTTGTTTACAATTTTTTTTTCGACCAATAAACTTTTGTCAGTAATCCGGAATCTGCAAAGATATGACCAGAACTTCTAAACTGTAAAGCTAGCAACAATAGTTTTGACCTCTAGCCCAATCAATCAATCAATCAAATTTATTTATAAAACCCTTTTTACAACAGCAGTTGTCTCAAAGTGCTTTTACAGAGACACCCGGCCTTGAACCCCAAGGAGCAAACAACAGTAGGGTTGAATTACAGTGGCTTGGACAAACTCCCTAAGAAGGCCGAGTAGCCCACTGCTCTACCATAGCATTGCAATTCCTGAATTCATGAACAAAATGAAGGTCCATAGCTGTTTTTTAAGTCTGCATAACGACATTACACCAGTAGGCATGAATTTAGGGATTAGGTAAAAATACTTGTGTGTGAAAATGACAAGGACACAGTATAGCCTAGCATAGAATATCCTTCTGAGCTGCAAAATATAATGAAGTGATTTAGGTCAAGATATTCCTTTAAATATTACATTCTGGCATGTGCTATTTAATAGCTGTGTTCTGTCCTTCATATTTATGGTGGCTGTATTTGGCCTGAAACTTCTGTAATGATTGCATAACATTCAGTTATTCAGTATTTAAACAAGTTCTCATTTTACAGCAACAACCCAGGGGAAAAAAACAAAGACCCATAAAGCAACGCTCTTTGAGTATTTGGGACCATGACAAATGTGTTGGCCTACACAATAATACAATTTCTATAGGTTTAAGTGATTTTTTTTATTACAAACTAAACCTATGCACAAATAAAGAACAGTTACACACATGGAAATCAGTTTACACTATGCATGCATGAAGAAAGATAAATTGTATAGGACACCTATTTCCGGTTTCCCTGATTTCCTGTTGATCACACTGCCTATGCTTGTTATATTAGCACTCCTAGTTTTGGTTTCTTTTTTTGGGAGGATGAGATGAAAATGCCAAAACTCCAGATCATGATGTCATACTTCAGAATTGTAGAACTAGATTCGTACAAGCAAAACATATTAGTCCAACATCGTAACAATCTGTATGTATACAGATATCATTTCACACTTACCTTTGATGTTTTTACGTATGACTTTTTCTACCAACATACTAATTTATGTATGGATTTTCTTACCATCCAAACAATATATAAGCTTAACCTTTTGGCAGATATCTAACTCCATAGTTAAGGGTTATGCTTTTGGATAATACTATACAATAATTTTTTTATAAACTCAGTGGGTTTGAAATCTAACAAACTTTGAGGTCATAGTCTGCAACATGAACAGCAGCAGGGAGGCTTAGTGGTAAAGAGCGATGGACCAGTAAACGAAAGGCTGCTGGTTATAATCCACGAGGCGACGAGGTGAAAATCCCTGTCTTTCTGTCCCTGAGCAAGACGATTAAACGTCATTGCGCCCAGGTTGTTGCTGCCAACACAAATGTGTTGTAAACATACCTGTTAAAATAACAACGAAACACCCGTCCACTTCTCTCGTTCACAGGACCTTATCAAACCGTCTGTCTAAATAACAGTGCGTATTTCCCCACCTGCCGGTGTTCTCTGTGTTGATGCGTCACATTACATTACGCGTGTTTGTGTGTATTCTAAACCATGTCACAAAGGTTAGGTTCACATAGATCTGTATACTGAAATGGGGAGGCTTACTTATTTAGTCCTATATGGTTGGCAACCGAATGTGCAATATACCTTTATAAAATGTCCTTGCGCATTGAAACCAACAACGGAGGAAGCAGCTCAAAGATCCCCAACCCACCTCCACATCAGTTGCTCTCTTCCATTCAATCAATGAACACTCCCTGGATGACATTTTACTGATCCTATACTCATTTTTTTTTTAAAGGAGAAAAACAAACAGATGACACAAAACACAATTGTGTGCCTTCAAAAACAAAGTCAGTGACCTTTCGGCAGAAGATAGACTTTTTTGATCCAACGTCTGGTAGAGAGAGAGAAAGAGAGATGAAGATAAAAAAAGAGAGAGACGGCGGATGGGCGGAAGTGTTTGATCTTTATTAAACAGGCATAGACATAGACAGTCCACACACTGTTGTTATTAACTCAGAGTGGGGAACTTGGCAGAAAGCAGTGATCAGAGACATGAGAAGACGCACATACACATGCATACACACTCATACACACACCACAAATCTGGACCGACCGTCCTAACCATGGGACATATGACCAATTACCCAGGTGTATGGCAGACGGATCACGACTGGTTCATATCACTGCCAGGTTCAGTGAGTCAGCCATCACCAGCCAACAGTGTACAAGCAGACATGAATAATTGACTCTTGATTTGCAGCCCAATTTTCACACATGTCGTTCAGTCAGCTTGGGAATCAGCGTGAGGAGCTTTAGAGCATCAGGAATTCTGTCATCACTGGCTGTTAAAGTAACCCGGGCCTCACTGACAAAGGTGGTATATG
Organism: Esox lucius; assembly: GCF_011004845.1. Lineage (NCBI taxonomy): Eukaryota > Metazoa > Chordata > Actinopteri > Esociformes > Esocidae > Esox > Esox lucius. The sequence goes on along the minus strand of NC_047569.1, from coordinate 9,669,463 downwards.
TGTGTGTGTGTGGGTGTGTGTGTGTGTGTGTGTGTGTGTGTTTGTGTTCGACAAGCCAAGGCTACGCTATATATCATCTAGCCCGACATATTGGGTAACGTGGTTGTCAGTGGCAACATTAGGATAATTTATCCTTCAGCCTGTGGTGGTGTAACTGTTTAAACCGAACTATTCACACGCTACTCGGCGTAGCAGGGAAATGAAACTCTATCTATAATGTTCAGAATTCTCAATGTTCCTGGCAGGTCTAATTTGACAGACTTGTTTTGGTGGCCCTCTCGAGTTTCCACTGTGATGCTCCATTCCAAAACGTGTGAAGATAATTTACTTGTTGTTCAGTCACAAATGCCAGTTGGATGCGTTCATGTTATTTTTTCAAGTTACAGTTATTTAATCAGTAAAAATACATTGAGAACAAGTTGTTTTTTGCACGCGTGCCCAGGCTATGGCAGGGCGCTGCATTAAACAAAAAAATTATGTAGCTTTGTCACCGAAATGACCAGATATGTTTCAACCAGCAAACACACAACCATAGTGTAAAATCAGTTGCATTTTTACTCAAGCTATGAGGTTTCTTGTCTTTCCTTGTTTCTTTTTTTTGGTTTCTGTCATTAGTGGATTCACCTGTTTTCTCCACACCTGTATGCAGTTATGTCTTCTACTTAGTTCTGTTCAGCACTCTGTTTCTTTGTGAGGTATTGTTTGTGCAGCATACTAAGCCTGTTAAGAATATTGCAGTCGTTTTTTTATTACATGTATCAGACCTTAAGCCAATTCTGTGTTTTGACCTACTCTCCTAGCCTAAGCCCTTCTTGTACTTTTGCCCTCGCTACTTTTGTCTTCCCGTGAACCGATTCTCTCTGCCTGGCTTTTGACTTTGTGTTTGGAAGCAGTGCTGTGCACTTGGACCCAAAACCTGTCCCTGTGTTTTCATGACACAAGCAAAACACTCATTATTTCATTTTCTTAAGGTCCAGGAAAGTTTCCATTCTAACCAAGGCAGAGAAATAAATTTCTGGGATTTTTATTGGCAGGTTCGAAATGTCCCCCTTTATACGTAGAACAGTGCTGCTGACTAAATACATTTTTCTGTTCATTGAATATTAATTATGAAAATTTGAATTCAATGAGCAGACCCCCCCCCCCCCAAATTTTAAAACATAAAAACAAGTGATCACATGGACACTACAAACTAGCTACACAAAGCTTTTTAGGCTGTCGCAAAGGGAATCTAAACATGACACGACATGTCTCTTCCTCGTCTTCCCTTTCCCAACCAGGCCTGTATAGTACTAGCTAGTCCAGGGTGGTTTAGGGTGAAAAGTATTGTATTAAGTTTCTAAAGCGAGTATAAAGAGGTTACAAGTCATTGCAAACTGATGGACAGACCAGCAAGAAAGTTTAAATGAGGAATATGTTGGTCACTAGAATTTTGTAGAGAAATATTGTTTGAAACAATAACTTTTAACATTAACTGCAGATGTCTGGTCATTTGTTGTTTTTCTGCTAGTAGTGCAGTAAATATTGCTGCTTGAAAATATTGATGTACATTAAAATAAAGTTTAGAAATTGGGTGGTAGTTGGTTTACATGAGTTCCCATCCATATGAAGTGCAATCACATAAGCAGCTTTCCGCACTGTTGGTGTCTCCCCTGACAGCAATGTTAGTATTCAAGTATGAGTTATAACCACTTATACTTTAACAGGAACTGGGCAATAATCATCACACCCTGTGTTTCGTCTGAGTCTAGGCTAGCACGACATCAACGACTTCTGTTAATTGCTGAAAAGAAAAACCCTGACTAAACTCGCCACAATGTTTCCGAATCCATCCATCCATCCATCTTCTTCCGCTTATCCAGGGCCAGGTCGCGGGGGCAGCAGTCTAAGCAGGGATGCCCAGACTTCCCTCTCCCCAGACACTTCCTCTAGCTCTTCCGGGGGGACACCGAGGCAATCCCAGGCCAGCCGGGAGACATAGTCCCTCCAGCGTGTCCTAGGTCTTCCCCGGGGTCTCCTCCCGGTGGGACGGGACCGGAACACCTTCCCAGGAAGGCGTTCCGGAGGCATCCGAAAAAGATGCCCAAGCCACCTTAGCTGACCCCTCTCGATGTGGAGGAGCAGCGGCTCTACTCTGAGCTCCTCCCGGGTGACCGAGCTTCTCACCCTATCTCTAAGGGATCGCCCGGCCACCCTGCGGAGAAAGCTCATTTCGGCCGCCTTTATCAGGGATCTTGTCCTTTCGGTCATGACCCAAAGCTCATGACCATAGGTGAGAGTAGAAACGTAGATTGACTGGTAAATCGTCTCTGCTCTTTGCAGATGATGTTGTCGTGTTGGCCCCTTCTAACCAGGACCTTCAGCATGCACTGGGACGGTTTGCAGCCAAGTGTGAAGCGGTGGGGATGAAAATCAGTACCTCCAAATCCGAGGCCATGGTCCTCAGTCGGATATGATATGATTCCTCACTTGTGTCTTTCTTCACCACGACAGACCGATACATCGACTGCATTACAGCAGAAGCTGCACCGATCGGTCTGTCAATCTCCCGTTCCATCCTTCCCTCACTCGTGAACAAGACCCCTAGATACTTAAACTCCTCCACTGAGGCAGGCACTCTCCACCAACCTGAAGTGGGAGGTCTTGTTCACGGGAGGTCTTGTTCACGCTTCACACTCGGCTGCAAACCGTCCCAGTGCATGCTGAAGGTCCTGGTTAGAAGGGGCCAACACGACAACATCATCTGCAAAGAGCAGAGACGAAATTGTGTGGTCCCCAAACCTGACACCCTCCGGCCCCTGGCTGCGCCTAGAAATTCTGTCCATAAAAATTATGAACAGAACCGGTGACAAAGGGCAGCCCTGCCGGAGTCCAACATGCACTGGGAACAAGTCTGACTTACTGCCGGCAATGCGGACCAAGCTCCTGCTTCGGTTGTACAGGGACCTGACAGCCCTTAGCAAAGGACCCAGGACCCCATATTCCCCAAGCACCCTCCACAAGATGCCACGAGGGACACAGTCAAATGCCTTCTCCAAATCAACAAAACACATGTGGATTGGTTGGGCAAACTCCCATGAACCCTCCAACACCCCGTAGAGGGTATAGAGCTGGCATAGACTTTCCCGGGGAGGCTGAGAAGTGTGATCCCCCTATAGTTGGAACACACCCTCCGGTCCCCCTTCTTAAAAAGAGGGACCACCACCCCGGTCTGCCATCCCAGAGGCACTGTCCCCGACCGCCACGCGATGTTGCACAGGCGTGTCAACCAAGACAGCCCCACAACATCCAGAGACTTGAGGTACTCAGGGCGGATCTCATCTAGTTTCTTGACCACCTCTGTGACTTCAGCCCGGGTGATGGACGAGTCCACCTCTGAGCCCTCATCCTCTGCTTCCTCAATGGAAGACGTGTCAGTGGGATTGAGGAGATCCTCGAAGTACTCCTTCCACCGCCCGACGACATCCTCAGTTGAGGTCAACAGCTGCCCACCTCTACTGTAAACAGCGTTGGTAGGGCACTGTTTCCCTCTCCTGAGGCGCCGGATGGTTTGCCAGAATCTCTTCGAGGCCAGCCGATAGTCCTTCTCCATGGCCTCACCGAACTCCTCCCAGGCCCGAGTTTTTGCCTCCACAACCACCCGGGCTGCAGCCCGCTTGGCCTGTCGGTACCCGTCAGCTGCCTCAGGAGTCCCACAAGCCAACCAGGCCTGATAGGACTCCTTCTTCAGCTTGACGGCATCCCTTACTTCCGGTGTCCACCACCGGGTTCGGGGATTGCCGCCTCGACAGGCACCGGAGACCTTACGGCCACAGCTCCGAGCGGCCGCTTCGACAATGGCGGTGGAGAAATGGTCCACTCAGACTCAATATCTCCAACCTCCCTCGGGATCCAGTCGAAGCTCTGCCGGAGGTGGGAGTTAAAGATCTCTCTGACAGGAGACTCGGCCAGACGTTCCCAGCAGACCCTTACAGTACGCTTGGGCCTGCCGAGTCTGTCCAGCTTCCTCCCCCGCCATTGGATCCAACTCACCACCAGGTGGTGATCAGTTGACAGCTCCGCCCCTCTCTTCACCCGAGTGTCCAAGACATACGGCCGCAGGTCAGATAAGACGACAACAAAGTCGATCATCGACCTGCGACCTAGGGTGTCCTGGTGCCATGTGCACTGATGGACACCCTTATGCTTGAACATGGTGTTCGTTATGGACAAACTGTGACTAGCACAGAAGTCCAATAACTGAACACCACTCGGGTTCAGATCAGGGGGGCCGTTCCTCCCAATCACGCCCCTCCAGGTGTCACTGTCGTTGCCCACGTGGGCGTTGAAGTCCCCCAGTAGAACAATAGAGTCCCCAGTCGGAGCACTTTCTAGCACCCCTCCCAGAGACTCCAAGAAGGTCGGGTACTCTGCACTGCCGTTCGGCCCGTAGGCACAAACAACAGTGAGAGACCTATCCCCGACCCGTAGGCGCAGGGAAACGACCCTCTCGTTCACCGGGGTAAACTCCAACACATGGCGGCAGAGCTGGGGAGCTATAAGCAACTCCAGAGTGGTGAAGAGTCCATCCTCTCTCAAGGAGTGTGGTTCCAGAGCCCAAGCCGTGCGTAGAGGTGATCCCGACTACCTCTAATCGGAACCTCTCAACCTCACGCACTAACTCAGGCTCCTTCCCCGCCAGCGAGGTGACATTCCACGTCCCTAGAGCCAGTTTCCGTGTCCAGAGATCGGGTTGTCTAGGCCCCTGCCTTCGACTGCCGCCCGATTCTCTTCGCACCGGCCCCTTATGGTCCCTCCTGTGGGTGGTGAGCCCACGGGAGGGCGGCCCCACGTCGCCCGTTCGGGCTGAGCCCCATGGGGGAAGGCCCGGCCACCAGGCGCTCGCATACGAGCCCCAACCCCGGGCCTGGCTCCAGGGTGGGGCCCCGGCTGCGCCATACCGGGCGACGTCACGGTACTCAAAATTGTATTCTTCATTAAAAAAAAAATCTTGATGCTGAATGGCAGAAATGTTTTCCGAAAATTTTTTTTTGCCTTTCAAACAGATGAGTTTTATAAATAGTGACCCAGAAGTCTGTTTTTATGTGTTTTTATTGTAGCCAGAGGGGTTGTTATTAAAAGGATACATCATAATAGGTTGTATCTGTTACAGAAATAAATCTAGGACCCAAAATGTCCCTCTAGTGAAATCCGGCCGAAAGCCCCATAGGCTACCAAGGGTTAAGGGGGTTTTGTTTCCGAATCCAGGATCTGCATTTAGGGCAAAACATTGGCTTTGAATTCAGCCATCTTAGATAAAGTGGTGAATAAATGCCATTTTTTTATGAATGGGGCCAGAGCCTAGACTTATTTTTTTGGAACAAGGAAGGGGAAATGCCATTTTCAGGGATTAATCTGTTTTCCACAATTCAGCAGGGTTCCCTTTATAGTCCGACAGAGTGTTTGATGAACTAGTTTATTTGTTGTGGCTTTCTGATTTGCGTTAATTATTCATACTATTCTTACATCCCCAGGTAAGTATGACTAAGACAACATATTTTATTTTTTTGCACTGACCTGAATGCTATTTTCCTCAGTTGTTAAAATAACTGGCAGTCAGGGTCTGCATGAAAATGTCTACCCTGAGATATGTAACCTTTTTGTATAGCTTCAGAGTTAAAGGTGCATTGTGTAGAATCCTGCCTCTAAAGTTTATAATACTCTTACAACTTGTCCCTCCCTGGCCTTGCCGAAAGAGACTAAAATGGAATGTGTTGGTCCAGGGTGTTTTGGGGGGGATAAAACTGCAAGTATCTAATGCCAGTACCCAGAGACTGCTAACAGATCGGTGCACAAGTTGAAACAGGGAAAACCTTATTTCTTGTATGTGAAGGAAGATGACAACCAGATGAACAATCAGTGACAGATGATTTATATATCCTGTGTTATTTTCATGATCTGTACAAGATTGTATAATCAGTAACAAATGAAAATGTTATGTAGTCAACATATCAATTTTTCTTTACCCTTCTGGCAGGAAGACGTTGTTATCTGCTGACCTTTCTATGTCAGAGGAATATATATATATATATATATCTGTTGTATACATCAGAAGAGAGGGAATTCAGCAAGGTTTCATTCTGCTGTATAACTCTGTTTTCCCTCTGAGCTGAGAATAAAAGAATCATTGACGCAGAGACACTAGCCTTTATTTCTTTAACTAGAAATACCCACGACAAGCCCTGTGGCTCCAACATCCCTTGTCATGAAGCGCTTCGAGCGGATAGTCAAAGCACATCACCGCCTCCCTGCCCTCAACTTTAGATCCACTACAGTTTGCTTGCAGACCAAACCGCTCAAAAGATGACGCTATTGCTCTTAACCTCCTCTCTGCCATCTCTCACCTGGACTGAAGGAATTAATGTCTGAGAATAGTTCATTTGATTACAGTTCAGCATTTCACACAATTGTGCCTCACAAACTCATGGTGAAGCTCAGGGATCTGGGCCTCAACTCCGCACTGTGAAGGTGGATCCTTGATTTCCTGTCAGGCAAACCCCTGCTGGTTCGGATGGACAGCTCCACCATTTCCACACTGTCTCTCAGCACTGGTGTCCCACATGGCTGTATGCCCAGTCCCCTCCTGTACTCCCTGTTCAAGAACGAATGTGACCACGCACTCCTCCAACATCCTTGTTAAGTTCTGAGAGATAATGGGCATGAAAAGTAATTGAATTATGCTTGACACAATGTAGGAGAGTCAATGTAGGAGAGTACTAACTATCTCTGTACGAAGGACACTAGGTAGGAAATGTGATGCCCCGATACTAATGGGTTCCAAACACCCTGTCCATACCACCTGCTAGGAACTGTGTATGTGACTGTCATAGGACTCTCTGAATAGACCCTTGGGCCATAGGTTGGAATATTCCATACAAGGGTATTTTGTAGGTTAAACCTTTCTTATAATAGTCTGTGAAATGGTTGGCTATGAACACTGACCGCCTCATATGTGTATTGGCATAAAAGACTGTGTTAACTTTGTAATCATTGGAGAACATGGAAGAACTATGGAAGATCAACATTTTGGACTCATGCTAATTAAAGATTCTCCCCCAAATTCGGTTCAATCACTGACTCTGTTCAAGAATTAAAAGTGGACAGAAGGTAACAGTTCACTGACGCCACCACCATCATTTGACTGATCCCCAATAATGATGAGACTATAGAGAGGAGGTGAGAACCCTGTCATCACAGTGTCAAAATAACAGCTTCTAGCTCTAACACACAGAAAGAACCACAGTAGCAGTATATTTCTTGTCAAAATATTTGTGAATCACAGTCAATTTTGTTCTTCCGTCTATTAAATTCGGCCTGCTGGGCTGTTATCAGTTGGGTAAAATTGAGGTCATTACAAATATCCTTTATTCTGTCAGAGGCCTGTGTTAATCAATTCATATTAAAAACACACATTATTAATACTTCTGAGATTTTAAATGAGGCCAAAAACCCTCATACATTCACGTTTCTGTCAATTAAAAAATGTCAGAATTTGCCTGAGAGGCCAAATTCTTGATATTTTCCAATTTAGAAAGTAGACTTGTAGCATGCATATGCATGAACCTAAGCCCTTTGTGAGCTTTAAATGTCAGATGGCGTATCAATGCTGGACAATCCATTGTTCATTTAAGAAGATTGAGTAGCAAAAACCAGGATCTACAACAAATGCCCAAGATTGTAGAATCACATGAGAGGCAACTTATAACAGTCTGGCCCAGTTATCATAAGAATTAATCCCATGGATGATGAAACACTGTTCCAGAAACAGTCACATTTAGCGAAAATGGAATGCCAACAAAGCTACGTTGTTGTAGCCAGAGATGGAGGAACCAACTAAACATCTCACTGATCAGACATGGTGATGGCAGGGGACTGGAAACCATGGTTTGACTCCTGAACAAGCATGAACATTCTTGATTCCATCTACCTGTTATTTAGCCAGGTAAGTCAGTTGAGAACCAATTGTAATTTTCAGTGATGACATGGCCAAAACCATATTGTTTCAAGAACATAGGACAACAAAAATAGTAATACAAATTAAAACAATTTCCCAGGGAAAATGTAAAGAAAAATTATACTTCCCTAACCGCGCGGGCCAGAGTGAAAACAACCAGGAGAGTAGCTCTCCAGGAGCAGGGTTGGAGAGTAAAACCTGTGGGACTGGTCCCAAAGCAGGCTTGTCTGCCTGAACAAATTAGGGCACTGGGGCTCTCTGTACGAGGACCCTCTATGCTTGTGAATGGCAGGCCTTTGAAACATAGTGTCGGGACGTTCTTGCACTCGATTGCTCATTTGCAGATGCCCTTGCTTGCCAGCCAATAATAGCGGGGCTATAATTTCTCCACCATTGATATTGTCTGGCAGCCCTCCCTGCATGCCGGGTGGGAATTGTGAAAAACTTGGCGGCCCCCTGGGTGTTCTTTGTAGGTTTGTCAGAGATCTGGCTGAGATTTGCATGGCAGCTGTGCATTTATTACCGTAGGCATTTGTGTGGTCCTGCCGCTTCATGTCACCGCCTCGGGCCTGGCGCCTTTGGTTCTTTCAGCTTGGTAGATTTTTTGGGTATTAGGGAATAGGTGGAAGTTAAAGAAAGCAATGTCATAGGGCCTTTGCATCTCACGGTCACCGAAGGACAGGTGAACTACTGTTGAGATGTCAGCATGCTGGTCGATGAAGTCGTACTTCACCACGCAGGGGTGACCGTGGGGTGACCGTGATACAGGAATGTACTGAGCATGTACCTGTGTTATGGGTCAGACAATGTAAGTGAAATTGCCTAACCTCATCGTTCGGGCCTTCGGATTCAGTTGGCTGGGGCTGGGTCCAGTCCCAAATCTCCCAGCTTCCTGGCAAACTTTAAGGGCACATTCTGTCGTTCAGGTGGGGTTTAGAGGTGTATGACGGGGTCGTCCAGAGATTTGATTTGGTAATGGAAATATTTCAGCAGGTCCAGCGTGGCTGATCTGACGGAGTGGATGTGGTCCTTGACACGGTGCCCTTACTGGCCATTAATATATTTGATTGCTTTGTGTGAAAGTCATAGCCAGACTGTTTGTGCTTTTGGTTGCCTTTTATCCAACGCCGCACACATTCACATGGGCACAATCAGTGTTGTGGTATCCAACTCATTTAATTAATTGGAGCAGACTGTGTAGACGAGACAGTCGATATCAACATATGTTGTATTCCAAAGACCACCCTTAACCCATTCAATTTCTTATCAGGTCTAACCCCCAATACCTAGGTGGTTAGTTACTGCACCACCCGTGCCTGTGCATGTTGGCTGTGGCCAGTCGAGCAGTGAACTATTCACGGTGACAAAACTGAAATGTCATTTTGTGGCCAAGTGTCATTGACGTTTGCCTTTTTTGTTACTGAAATCAACATGAAAGGAAAGTTATCTTCCAAATTTGTGAAACTCCGCTGTGCAATAGCCTATTACAAGATTACAAGTGCTATTATTCATCATTAATGCTGTCTTCAATGTGGTTCGGTACTCTTAAAAGAACATGCCCCCCCACCCTCCAACTTCCCTCATAACTGTACAAAGTAATTCAAAAGTTTTAGTGTGTGTGATCCTTAAATGCACCCTACCATTACTAAATGTCTATGTGATAGATATTTTAATATTACTGAACATACAAAGCATTATGATTAATATATTGAAGAATTTGTCTTCCCCAAATGAATAGAGATAATAATGCAAGGGAATTGTTCCTCTATTCATGGATCAGTCAGTACTTTATAATAAATTCCTACTCATTGGCAGGTTAACCTAACTGCCTGAAAGGTGAGCGAATGTATACCAAGTTACCCCACTTACTATTAAACCATTTTTGTTGTGGTTCCCTGGTCAAACATACATGGGCAGGTAGGCATGCACACACCACATACACATGTATGAAACATAAGGGGAGTTAAGGCTTTTGCAAATGAGCCGTTCCTTCTCCAGATGGATCAATGGAGTGTTAATGTGGGAAATGTCATCCCAGTGCATTGATGTTGTATGGTCAGTTTAACTTTGTAAAACATCTGTAATTGTTGAGCATATGTTTTAAAAATTCAATGTGAGTGGAATATCCCTTTCAGCCTGTAATTTATAAAACTCAGTTTTGTGTGTGTGTGTTAGTGTGTTTGTCTGTGTGTGCTCTTATGATCGATATTAGCATGTTGTTTATTATTGATCTACATGGCTGTAGGATGCATACTCTGTGCACATCATCAATACATCATGCCACAGAGGTTAGAAACATAGTTTTTTTTTTTCAGTGAAGTAAGTATACACAACTTTGACTTCATCACACTGCTCCTCTGGTTTCAATTGGTTTATATTTCATTGAACATAACTGGCCCCAGATAATCACAACTTGTAAATGTTTGGTTTGCATGTCTGCCATTAGCACCCCTAATTTATTGGTCAAACACACAACTGCTTGTTTATCCTTGATCATATTGGAAGCTTTCAGACCACTTTTATATCCTCAGAGAAAATTTCCAGAACGTGATAACGAAGTGCACCAAACATCTATTAATTCTACTCCACGTAGGAACAAAAAGCATGTCAAAAGCAATTCAGTCACATATTAATGAAAACAATGTAAAAACAAAATGTATTGTCTTTATTTGAAGTGGCTTGTGCTGCCTAAAAGTTACACAATGTAAAACAGGGGTATCGCTAGTAAAAGCATCTTGGAGGCATTAAACCTTTCTCATTGGGAACTCCACTCATCTTTCCAACAGAACAGAAAAGGGAACATTTATTCATTTCAAAAACAGCAGTTTGCTTTTTTTTTTATCTCTATCTCCCAGAATGCCTAGCGTGGCCCTGTCTGGCACTGGCCCGTGCAGGCAGAGATAAAGCAGAAAGGGGAACTGTTCTGATCTGGCTATTTAACGGACCTTAATGAGATTCATTAATTTAGTCTCATTTAAACTTCCTCTGACGAGAGGGAACAAATGTCACCATTTAGATTGGGTGTAAGAGGTGAAGGATTCTAGATGGGCTTTTATAGCTTGGGCAGACCTGCTGGAAAAGGAGTGGTGAGTTGGCATTTGCCTCAGTACTTTTAAATCTCATCTGGAACTGTCAAATGCACATAATGTGTTTATCAGACATGTTTATTAGTTCACAGAAAACACATTTCACAAGTAATAATTTCTTATTGACAAGTTCAATTATAGTACATTTTCCCAATACGTCCCTTACCATGGTATGCCTGGTGAATATGACATTATCCAGGGTTTTTTACTAGGTTTTCCCAATGCTTTCTGTGACAGGTGTTCTCCATGCTACAGCAAACAGTCTTGTCAACCATTCTTCTAAACAACATTTTTGAATCACTTCATTTGACAATGTCTGCACAACGGTTGCTTTCATTTATTGCTCATACTCTTCCCTGCATGGTTGCTTGCTCCATGAGAGAGCAAACACATTTAATGGAAAATAAGATTATTATATTTAATTAAAAGCAGTTAATGAAAGCAATTTAGTCACCCTCTAAAAACTAGCTTGAATTATAGTCTATAGCTAGAAGTGTTATGGCTTTAGTAGTCTCACTGGCTAGGAAGATAACATTAATTGACTAGGTAGATGCAACCATGTAGCAGCTAATAGTTCATACTCAATAATTAAATGTTTTTAGCAAGAAAAATTGCTGCTATCCAATCCATAGGATACTCAAGTATAGTGAGATGTACTTTGTTACAAAACAAATAGTGTCCATTGAAATCATACACATGACCTTGCCTTCCAGAACACTCTTCTACAACAAACAGGTTTTATGACAAAAACAAACACATGAAACGTGTCTATTTGTTTTCAAAGCGCACTGCTTAACCGTAACCCAGTGTATCCTTGAAAATGGTCCGGTTAATAATATTCATTATTGATTCTGTATTCATTTCACTGCGTTTGCATTTACACCAAGGTTGGAATTAACTCACCCCTGGTCATTTAGGAGGCAGGGCTATTTGTCATCTGATAGACAGGTGTGCACGTGTGCAGCCCTGGCTGTAGATTCACATCGTGACCTTTAATTGGTCCAAACTGGAGTGCTATCAGTCATTAAGAGTGATCCAAAGGGAATTATACTGGTGTCCCTCACATGGTGATCACACTATCCATCTTGAAAATCCTTCCATCACTGCATATTCAGGTGAAATTGCTTTTAGTTACTTCAGACCTTTCCTTTTTACACAAACTTCAGAATCTTCCACAATTCAATGCATTGCCACCTTTAGGGAAGTTAGATTGTTAGGGACCTCTATACAGAGGAACGTGTTAGATTTTTACTATAATAACAAAAAAATTGTGTAGTGGAAAATAAAATGTTAGCTTTTTTCTGTAATTTTACCAGGTATGTGTGCTTTTAATATATTTTTATTTACAGCAACAATCTGAAAGCAATTTGGGCAATTAACTGGCTAAATTACATGTCTTTTTATTTAATTTCTTTACATAATCGGCTCCAGGATTAGAACTAACATCCTATCCAAGTTGACACTTATTACTTTGTAACTGCTTTGCGGTTTAATACATATGAACAACTGTACCACAGGTTTTACTTTGTAATTACAATGGAATAATGATTTATTGATACAAGTTAATCCCACTTGTGGAAAAACAAAAGGTAATTACAAACATCCTGTAGGATGCTATTCCAAGTGTGGAATTACACATGAGTTTTGTTTTAGTAATTACACAATGTCTTATTACACATATAAAAAAATATATATATTGGAATTACACCCCTTAATGATGAATATTTTCTTGAGTTCCGTGACGTCGCCCGGTATGGCGCAGCCGGGGCCCCACCCTGGAGGCAGGCCCGGGGTTGGGGCTCGTACGCGAGCGCCTGGTGGCCGGGCCTTTCCCCATGGGGACCGGCCGGGCTCAGCCCGAACGAGCGACGTGGGGCCGCCTTCCCGTGGGCTCACCACCCACAGGAGGGACCATAAGGGGTCGGTGCAGAGAGGATCGGGCGGCAGTCGAAGGCGGGGGCCTAGACAACCCGATCCCTGGACACGGAAACTAGCTCTCAGGACGTGGAACGTCACCTCGCTGGCGGGGAAGGAGCCTGAGATCGTGCGTGAGGTTGAAAGGTTCCGACTAGAGGTAGTCGGGATCACCTCTACGCACGGCTTGGGCTCTGGAACCACACTCCTTGAGAGAGGATGGACTCTTCACCACTCTGGAGTTGCCCATGGTGAGAGGCGGCGGGCTGGTGTGGGTTTGCTTATAGCTCCCCAGCTCTGCCGCCATGTGTTGGAGTTTACCCCAGTGAACGAGAGGGTCGTTTCCCTGCGCCTACGGGTCGGGGATAGGTATCTCACTGTTGTTTGTGCCTATGGGCCGAACGGCAGTGCAGAGTACCCGACATTCTTGGAGTCTCTGGGAGGGGTGCTGGAAAGTGCTCCGACTGGGGACTCTATCGTTCTACTGGGGGACTTCAACGCCCACGTGGGCAACGACAGTGACACCTGGAGGGCCGTGATTGGGAGGAACGCCCCCCCTGATCTGAACCCGAGTGGTGTTCAGTTAATGGACTTCTGTGCTAGTCACAGTTTGTCCATAACGAACACCATGTTCAAGCATAAGGGTGTCCATCAGTGCACATGGCACCAGGACACCCTAGGCCGCAGGTCGATGATCGACTTTGTTGTCGTTTCATCTGACGTGCGTCCGTATGTCTTGGACACTCGGGTGAAGAGATCCGATGGCGGGGTAGGAAGCTGGACAGACTCGGCAGGCCCAAGCGTACTGTAAGGGTCTGCTGGGAACGTCTGGCCGAGTCTCCTGCCAGAGAGATCTTTAACTCCCACCTCCGGCAGAGCTTCAACTGGATCCCGAGGGAGGCTGGAGATATTGAGTCCGAGTGGACCATGTTCTCCACCGCCATTGTCGAAGCGGCCACTCGGAGCTGTGGCCGTAAGGTGTCTGGTGCCTGTCGAGGCGGCAATCCCCGAACCCGGTGGTGGACACCGGAGGTAAGGGATGCCGTCAAGCTGAAGAAGGAGTCCTATCAGGCCTGGTTGGCTTGTGGGACTCCTGAGGTGGCTGACGGGTACCGACAGGCCAAGCGGACTGCAGCCCGGGTGGTTGTGGAGGCAAAAACTCGGGCCTGGGAGGAGTTCGGTGAGGCCATGGAGAAGAACTATTGGCTGGCCTCGAAGAGATTCTGGCAAACCGTCCGGCGCCTCAGGAGAGGGAAACAGTGCCCTATCAACGCTGTTTACAGTAGAGGTGGGCAGCTGTTGACCTCAACTGGGGATGTCGTCGGGCGGTGGAAGGAGTACTTCGAGGATCTCCTCAATCCCACTGTCACGTCTTCCATTGAGGAAGCAGAGGATGAGGACTCAGAGGTGGACTCGTCCATCACCCGGGCTGAAGTCACAGAGGTGGTCAAGAAACTCCTCGGTGGCAAGGCACCGGGGGTGGATGAGATCCGCCCTGAGTACCTCAAGTCTCTGGATGTTGTGGGGCTGTCTTGATTGACACGCCTGTGCAACATCGCGTGGCGGTCGGGGACAGTGCCTCTGGGATGGCAGACCGGGGTGGTGGTCCCTCTTTTTAAAAAGGCGGACCGGAGGGTGTGTTCCAACTATAGGGGGATCACACTTCTCAGCCTCCCCGAGAAAGTCTATGCCAGGGTTCTGGAGAGGAGAATACGGCCGATAGTAGAACCTCGGATTCAGGAGGAACAGTGTGGTTTTCGTCCAGGCCGTGGAACACTGGACCAGCTCTACACCCTCTACGGGGTGTTGGAGGGTTCATGGGAGTTTGCCCAACCAGTCCACATGTGTTTTGTGGATTTGGAGAAGGCATTCGACTGTGTCCCTCGCGGCGTCCTGTGGAGAGTGCTTCGGGAATATGGGGTCCTGGGTCCTTTGCTAAGGGCTGTCAGGTCCCTATACGACCGAAGTAGGAGCTTGGTCCGCATTGCCGGCAGTAAGTCAGACTTGTTCCCAGTGCATGTTGGACTCCGGCAGGGCTGCCCTTTGTCACCGGTTCTGTTCATAATTTTTAGGCGCAGCCAGGGGCCGGAGGGTGTCAGGTTTGGGGACCACACGATTTCGTCTTTGCTCTTTGCGGATGATGTTGTCGTGTTTGCCCCTTCAAACCAGGACCTTCAGCATGCACTGGGACGGTTTGCAGCCGAGTGTGAAGCGGTGGGGATGAGAATCAGTACCTCCAAATCCGAGGCCATGGTCCTCATTCGGAAAAGGGTGGCTTGCCCACTTCAGGTTGGTGGAGAGTTCCTGCCTCAATTGGAGGAGTTTAAGTATCTAGGGGTCTTGTTCACGAGTGAGGGAAGGATGGAACGGGAGATTGACAGACGGATCGGTGCAGCTTCTGCAGTAATGCGGTCGATGTATCGGTCTGTTGTGGTGAAGAAAGAGCTGAGCCGTAAGGCGATTTACCGGTCAATCTACGTTCCTACTCTCACCTATGGTCATGAGCTTTGGGTCATGACCGAAAGGACAAGATCCCGGATACAGGCAGCCGAAATGAGCTTTCTCCGCAGGGTGGCTGGCCGATCCCTTAGAGATAGGGTGAGAAGCTCAGTCACCTGGGAGGAGCTCGGAGTAGAGCCGCTGCTCCTCCACATCGAGAGGGTTCAGCTGAGGTGGCTTGGGCATCTGTTTCGGATGCCTCCGGAACGCCGGCTGGCCTGGGAACGCCTCTGTGTCCCCCCGGAAGAGCTGGAGGAAGTGTCTGGGGAGAGGGAAGTCTGGGCATCTCTGCTTAGACTGCTGCCCCCGCGACCCGGCCCCGGATGAAGCGGAAGAAGATGGATGGACTTCTGCAGTCAGCTCTGTTGTACCTACATGAATAATGTTGTACCTACATGAATAGCTACACCGAAGATGTTGTCTCTGTAGCTAATCCTAACGGTGGCTGTCCCTCCTACAGTAAAGCAAGATTCTGACTCCCAAAATTGCCTGACATGCAGATTTCAGAGGTAAGAGTAATTCTGCTTAGAGATTGCATAGATATGCACAAGATATTACACATTACACTTAAAATTGGAGGTTTAAAAAATAGGTGAGTAATCAGCGTCTTTTACCAACAAACACTACTGGCTAACTCCCCATGCATATTGACTGGGTACAATGTTTTCTTCGAAGAAAAATGTTTTATGTATGAACAATGTAATTATTTTCTTATTGACTGTGTGGTCAAAAAAAAATAATGTGTACCTAAACTATGTAAAATAAATTTTATTTTTGGGGTTTGCTCTATTCAGTTTTTTTCAAGTGAGAATCTCCACGAGAGGTCATTGAGAACCACTTATACCTCATGCAACTGCTAGGAGGAACTAACGAGCACAGGACCATTATGTTTGGGGAGTAGGTCAGGTGATTTTCTCTGATCTTGTAGAGAAACCACAACTATTCAGCACGATCATTGTGTCATATTATTTATCCGGTTTTACAGTTTTGTGAAGTGACAAACACAAATTCTTCATAATCAAGATTGATATAACATTGTTAGTAGTTGATAACAATCTTTTGGTAGGTATTGAATTATGAATTATATAACTTTTATAGAGTGTAGGTGTCACACCCTGATGTGTTTCACCTGTTGTTTTGTCCCCGCCCCTCACCAGGTGTTTCCGGTTCCCTATTAGCCCCGTGTATTTAAACCCTGTTCTCTGTTTGGCAGTTGCCAGATCGTCTTGTCCCGTACAGTCGTTTCCAGCGTTCTATGTGTTCATCAGCCAGTCTACCTGTCCTTCTATTCCCCGGTTACGACCCTTGCCTGTTTTCCGGATTACGAGCCTGCCTGCCCTCTCCTGTACCTTCGACCATCCGAACGCCCGAGAACGAACACTGCCTGTCCCCCACCACGAGCCTGCCTGCCCTATCCTGTACCTTCGACCATCTGACCGCCCGACAACAAACCCTGCCTTTCCCCTACCACGAGCCTGCCTGCCCACTCCTGTACCTTCGACCATCTGAACGCCCGATAACGAACCCTGCCTGTCCACCACTACGAGCCTGCCCACTGCCTGGTTGTTCAATAAATACTTTGGACCGCCCTCCTCTGCCTCTGTGTCCGCATTTGGGTCCCCACCCGTTCATCGTTGTGATAGAACGATCTGGCCATGTCGGACCCAGCGGAGTTGGAACATCTACACAACGCAGTGGCCTGCCAAGGGGTCGTCGTGGGTCGACACGAGGAGGCACTCCACGGCATCGCTGAGGAACTCCGTGAGCAGAGAGTGCGCCAACAGGAGGCCAACGAATGCCTGCTGCGAAGGCTAGAGAGAATAACCCTGGCCCTGCCCGCACAGGTAGCTCCCCACCTGCCTCCTGCCCCGTCTACTCCCGATTTCCCAACGCCCCCCCCGATACCCCAAAGGGACCCACACTTAC